>NW_027181793.1:3511806-4711806 GCF_029961685.1 Aristolochia californica
GATTAAGGCTCTCTTTGTTATAAGCTACATAAGCCAAACAACCTACCTTGTAATTAATTTTACCTTTTGTTGAACCCCTTTGAGCTTTGTTGTTTTTTTTTGTGTGAACCCAAGTTACAAATTTTAAACCTGAAAAAAAAAAACCTTTACCCAAGCCGTAGAGCTCGTGGAGCATTGTTCATGACTATGGTTCATGTGGGTGCGCAAGAAATAAGTGTGGGGGTGTCTGGATTTGTGGTATGGAAATGAGAGGTGCAATGGAACATGTTTTCATCCTAAATTCATGAGTTCCATTGTTAGTAAAAAAAAAAAAAAAAAAAAGATGAGAAAAACATAAAGAAGAAAGGAAGTGATGGAGGGAATGGCTTTTAAAGTTACAAACTATCAGTGTTCATAATTCCTCCTAAAATTCCATGAAAGGGGTCTATTTATACGAGATAGATACAAATTGAAGAAGATGCTGAGTGGAGTGATTGGTTTTACATGTCCAATATATTTGAGTTTGAGTTGATTCATTTTTGCACCACTAGTTTTGATGACTTTTGAGCTACATTCCTAAATATTTTTCACCATGATCCTAAACCCCGTTACAACCCTTCAAAAGTCCTTATGATTTGTGTTATGCATGTGATCGGAGTGGTGGAGAATGAGAAGATATGCAAGCCTATGGTAGATCATTTGCATTGGAATGAATTTGAGAGAAACACATACCCTTCAAACACAAGAGAGTCGAGTGTTTATTTCTGTGAGGGTCTACTTATTTAGTTTACTCCATTTTTGAATGGAAATTCTTACTAAGTAATCATAAGTTGTTTAAGAATTTTTCTTCATGATATGTTATGATTTTTTAAGAGCTTGGTTGTTTTTTGTTGATAGCGTTACAGCCTTGGTGTTTTTGGGAAAGTGAATTTGAGTTTTGCCCGAGGACGAGCAAAAGCTAAGTGTGGGGGAATTTGATGAAAATGAAAAATGTCACATTTTTATCTCTTAATTCTTAGGCTTTTATAATTATTTGGTGCATAAATATACTCATTATTTTTATATTTTGATTTAGGATGCGAATGGAAGCGCTATGTGCAGAACGAAGTTAATTTGGCGATTCTGGACAGTTTCGACATTGATTGGTAATCTTGGCATAACTCTCTCATCCAAGCTCTGATTGAGATGATTCAAGATTATATATAATTTAAAGAAAAATTTATATAACTTTTATGTTTTAAATTTTGACCAATATGGGCTGAATCTAGGTTGAAACTTGGCTTGAAGTCGTGGCACATGCACTATGACCCAAACCAGGTGCACAAAAAGAAAAACCCTAAACGGGGAGAAAGGAAAGGAAAGAGGAGTTCGGTGTCCCAGACCCTATTTTATATTCTCCAGATTTTCCTCTGTCTTTTCTCTAGTTTTTCTCTTTAGATTTCTTCATGGCCCTGCGTGGCTAAACTTTCAGACTTGGTCAAAGGAAACTGAAGCCTCGGTATCAATATAATTGTGAGATTTGATTTATTTTTATCATTCAATTTATGTTTTGAGTATCTGATGTTCTTCTGAAATTTTTGTTCATGATTGTATCGTTTAATTCATAGGAGGCCTACTAGTTTATTATTCATTGCAATCTACTGCTAGGTTAGATGTCAAATCCGTAATTGTTTGATTTCTCTAACCTATGAAGCAATCGAGATTTGATGATTTGCTGCATCAGAAATTATTTGATCTTGAGAAGAATGTTGGACTAAATTAAATGCTGCCATTTGTGCTTGTGTTGTTTAGCTTCATCGATCTCTCTAATTCTTAAGGCTGCTACTAGATTAAACCTTTAGCACTTGTCTTGGGTTGTTTAGTAGTTAGGGTTAATTGGATCACTTGTTCTCTAATTAACTACGGAAGGAGAGATAGGAAGATAGTTCCAATGGTGAATATTCAAGTGTGAATTGATATATGTTTGCATCGATGATCAGTTGTGGAATTCCAATGGTGGATGTTGACCTAGACCAAGGTTTGTTCTCTTGATTGATTTCGATTCATTTAATTTGAATTGTTTCTAAGTTGTTTATTTTTTTTAGTGTTTTCATAATACTCAACCCCCCCCCCCCCCCCCCCCCCCCCCATCCTTGTTCACGGAGCATAAAAGTAGACTAATCACTCTTCGTGGGATCAATCCTTACTCGCTCTACTACATATATTTTTAGGAGTATAGGTTTTATTTTTGGTTGCCTGCAACAACTCACCAAGTATGCAAGAGTAAACAAAACAGATGGTAGAATAAATGTAACCAATAAAAAGGGGGGAATGTAATAAAGGAAAAAGAACCACCTTGATAATAAGAAGGAGACTGAAATGATAGAAAAATACCTTAACAAATTTGACCAAGAATGACCTCAAGATAATTTCATGAGAGTGAGCAAATTTTTTTGGAGTTGACGATGCATAAGATATACAACCAACTAAAAAAAAGACAAAACTCAAAAATAACATTGACTATGGAAACTCTAATAATTGCATAACTTAACAAACAAGTTTCTGTTACTAAATTGATATGTCCATATGAGGAAAGCTTATAATCAAATACTCAACGAATTCCTTTCAGATTCTACAGAATCAAAACAAAAAATTTCCAATGATAGACTTTCATGAATTAGAAGCACTTTCCTAAATTAGACTTTCCAAAGATAAGATATTTCTGGGATAAAAAATGTTTAAAAACAAGAAGATAGTGTTGAAGCCAGACCAAAACACTCTGATTAGAAGATAAATTTGGCTAAAAAACTCAAATTTTAGAAGAAAAAGAAACTCAATTTTTGTCAATACTCGGAGAGATAATAGGAGAGAAAATATAAAAAAAGAGATTTTTGGCAAAATTGACCTTTGGTATTTCTGATATCAATATCCACAAAATATAGTTTAGAATCACAAATGATTTTTTGCTCAAGATATTGTTTAATTCAGACCAAAATTCTTTGATTAGAAGACAAATTTGGCTAAAACAATCAGATTTTAGGAGAAAAATAAACTCAATTCATGTCAATGCCTAGAGAGATAATAGGACAGAAACTAGGGGAAAAAAGAGATTTTCGACAAAACTGACCTTTAGTACTTATGATATAAATATCTCACAAAATATAGTTTAGAATCACAAATGGTTTTTTCGCAAGAAAATAGACTCAAAGAGATTTTATTTGATACCTAATTTAACACAAAAAGATTCATTCTTGAATTTTTTATGAAATCTTGATTCTCTTTGTTTTGTATCTTGACTCTTGCCGACTCCAATGCGAATATCTCCTTAAATATAGATCAAATTGATATAAAAATTTCTCCTTATGAAACTAAACTTAGATGCCTTTCATCCGATTATAAAATTAATTTATAAAATTTACTACTTTTTAGATAAAGAATTTATAGATTTTGGACTCTGTACTCTGGCCAAACTGAGTACTCTTTCTTCTTTTTGTTGCTGCTCGAAATCACTTGCAGTTTGAATTTTTTTGCTAAAAATATTGATTTATCTTTTTAGAAATCTTTGGTTTCCATAATTATTTTTGAGTTGGAAAGTAGACTCAAAGATCTTTCCTTCAATGTATAATTTGCAATATAAAAATCTCAGTATGGATGTGTGAATACCAAGAAAATAACAGATTCTGGGACTGGAAAGAGAGTAAAAAGATAGAAAATGAACATAAACTACTAGAGATGATAGATGAGAAAAGGATCACATAATCTCTATTGGTTGACCAAGTCAACTCATAGAACCTGTTCTGATACCATGTTGAATTTCTAGAAAAGAGAAAACCTTCACTAACTTGAAGTAATATGAGTACATGAACCCCTATTTATACTAGAGAAAAGTAGTAGAGTCTAATTAAAATTAAACTACCATTGTCCGAATTAGAACCAAAGTCTAACACATAAAGATAAGTCTTAGCATAATTAAATAATTGAACAAAAATAGAAGACTAACATAACTAAAACATCTTTTAATTGAAACTCTTCTGTGAGACCACCTTCCATAATAATTCTGGCTCTATAAGAATTCTTATTGTTAGAGTCATGTAAGACTCTTCCATATTTGCTAAAAGGAGTCTCCACATGTAAGACCGCCAAGAAAATTTGGAAAAAAATTAGAGGTCACACATGAGGGAACTACTAAAGTTAAAGACTCTAGAGTTAGTTTGTTGATTGCTCTATATGATGAATTCAAAATGAAACCAAATGAATCAATAGCTGAGAGGAACTCCAGGTTCACTCATATAATTAATTAGTTGAACATCCTAGGAGAAGAAAATTCCTTGTATAGACAAAATGACAAGCTTCTCAAGGCACTTCCTAAGTCATGAGACATGAGGAAAACCGTTATTCGTGAGAATGCACACTTTAGAACTATGAGCTTGGAAGAGCTACTAGGAATCCTTCTCACATATGAGATGTAACCTCAAGATGTTGAGGAAGAGGAATCCAAAAGAAAAATAATTGCTCTTAAGGCCAAGTGAGTGTTGAAAGCAACTCCAGTGAAGAAAGCTCCAATGAGTTAAGTTTTATTATTAGACATCTTCAAAGAATTGATAGGAAAAAAGTAATTTTTCAGAAAAGGCCAACATAGAAATCATAATGTCAAATCTTTTAAGAAAATTGATGTTTGTTTTGAGTGTGGGAAACCATGACATATAAGGAACAAATATCCAAATCTTGAAGGAAGAACTCCATTCACAAGCAAAAATCCCAAGAACAAGAAGCAAAAGGTTTTGATCTCAACTGTGGATGCTATGGAAGAAGAGTCTCACCAGTCAGAAGAAGAAGAAACTGATGTTAGACTCATGGAAATTGAAGACAATGATGATAAGTTTACCACTTTTGAAAAGGTAAGTGACTTAGACTATGAGATCGAGTTTGAATTACTGTTGGGCCCAAGCCCATAAGATATGGACCCACCATGATCACTCGAGCTGGTGGGACTCACCATGATCACGTGAGGTGGCATGATGAGTCATCACACGAGCTGGAATCCTTATCACATAAGTGGAAAGATTTGGCACGAGCTTAAATCCTTCTCACATGAGTTGGACGATTTGGCAAATCTTCCTAGATTAATGTAATTGATTTATCTGCCCTTGATTTATGTAGATTTGGATAATCATGATTGATGTCATTAAGTTAAGTTCAAGGGGCATAATTGTAAAACTATTGTTTGATTAATCTATAAATTGAGCTTTAGGGGAAGGGTTACGATATAAGTCCATAACCTCTTCTTCCTCTTATTTTCTCTCAATGAGTCCCTCTCTCTCTTTCTCCACGACCTAAATCCATGAAGTCCTGAAAATCAATATGGTATTAGAGCATTGATTTTCAGGACTCGTAGTCTGGTTTTCAGGATTCGAGAAACCCATTTTTTTCTTTTGCTCATATTGCTTATAGTTCGTTTATAACCTTCACATCCAAAAAATTTATGTTTTTTATTTTTTCTAGTTCATCTTTTTCTCCCCGGAAATGGTGATTCCATGATCTCATTGCAGCTATTGAAAAAGAGGGATTAGAAATAGTCATCTTCATCAACGACTATTGAGACCGCAAGCCTGACACCCACCTCGTTCAAGCCTTCCACTGGTAAAAAAACCAGTGCAGGACAAGAACACCCATCTATGCTCACTGACGGAGCCCCCAGAGCGAGAGAAAACCCACCTCATTTGAAGCCAACCCAGTCCCTGATTGAAGTGTACTACCTATTAGACTTGATGTCTAATAATAATAAAATAAATATCATAGAAATAGATATTAAATCCTCCATAATTCTCCTTATCATGAGAGCCATACATATATCAATGAATTGAAATAAGAAGAATAAAGAGAGTGTACCTTTCATCTTGAAGAGTATAAATAAAACATGAAGTGCACAAGATAACCTTTGATAATTCATTTACAAGTAATAAGCTTGCTCACGTTCAGCCAAAATGGGTGTGCAAATAGTGTTGGAAGACAGGGCCGAAGCCCACACGACCAAGGAAGACCTACATATAAAAGTGTATAAGAAGATGAGCCCAAGCCCATATGACCAAGGAAGACCCTTGGATACGAGAGATATAGAAGACGGGCTCAAGGCCCATATATCAAGGAGAAGGCCCATAGACCCAGATACATTGATGGCAAGATGGTAAATAAAGGGTCATCTTATAAAGATGACATTGATGTAATTATGTTAAAGTTCCAAGGTTAAAACCCTAAACCCTACATTCAGGGTATTATTATAATATTTTAATTTCATAAATCTATAAATATAGCTTCAAGGGGAGGGTTAGGAATAATCAATTCCATAACCCTTCTTCCTCCAATTTTCTCCCAATGGGTCTCTATCCTTTTTTCTCCATGACCTAAATTGATGGAGTCTGGAAATTCAATATGGTATCAGAGTTTTGATTTTTAGGACTCACATCTATGGTTTTTTGGAATAAAAAAACCCATATTTTATTTGTTCTATCGTTCCTTAGTTTTTTTCTCATCACCTTGCTGTTAGTTTTTATTGATTCTTGGATTAGTTTTTTCCCGTCATCTTGATTGGTTCTTTGATTAGTTTTTTTTTTGCACTAGGCCTCCTTTGTGTCTCGGTTGCCTTCCGTTGGAATCTCACCACCAGCGCTGCTCGTCTCTTGCTATCTGATTGCCATCCGAAGTTGCTCTTGCTAGGCTACAACTGGTTATATTTCCAGCAGATCGTATTACCATTACTTTACATTGCTAGCCAGATCGTGTTTTTTTTTTTCAGAAGTAGATGTTTTGGTTTGGTTTACTGTTTGGACACTTCATTAACAACAGATACATATTTCTTTAAGTAGCTTATTTTTTCAATTCTCATTGCTGTTACCGAAAGTGTCGACCATTTTGCTGGTTAACAATAGGTTTCAAAAATTTCTAGTTAGGAAAGTTTTTGTTTCCGTCTTCAAGATCTCTTTGCTGGATCGTTTTTCTGCCACTTGATGTTAGACTTGATGTCTAATAATAATCAAATCAACATCATAGAAATAAATATTAAATCCTCCATAATTTTTCTTATCGTGAGAACCATACATATATCATAGAATTAAAATAATAAGAATAAAGAGAGCATACCTTTCATCTTGAAGAATATAAATAGAACTTTAAGTGCACAAGATAACCTTTGATAATTCATTTACAAGTGATAAGCTTGCTCCCGTTCAGCCAGACTGGGTGTGCAAATAGCTTTAGCCTCACTTGTAAGACCATGGAGGAATTTATAGATTTCCAAAGGGTGTGGCACTAATGACTATTCATAAGGATACATCCTCTAAGGAGAGATACATCCCCTAAGGAGAGATACATCCCCTCAAGAGAGATACATCTCCTTATGCTCAAGGGATGTCTACAAGGGGATGTGCTGGCCATTATTCCCTGTACTAAACATTCAATGACAAAACATCTAGAAGTGGGCCCCACACCTCTAATATCATGGTAATTATTATTTTATAAATAATATATTTGAAACCATAATTCCAACACTTGAAACCAAGCCCCACCAGTCTGCCGAGTTTTTTTGCTGTCCTGTGTTGTTCGGGAGGGCTAGGGTCGCGGCGAGGAAGACGACCACTCTGTTCGGCGTCATGCGTCTTTAGACTGTTTTCACCGAGAGTCCGTAGGCGTCGAGAGAAAAATAAACTACTACTGCTATCTATGGGATGCCGCTTAGTCAGGGGCCAAAGGTCATGTCGCCATTGCCAGAGATGATGACACCAAGAACGAGAAAAACGACTGCTGTTATGTTTTTTTCGTCATTCTCTATTCAGCGCTTTTGCCGAAGAAGAAGTAACACCGGGCAGCGCAAAGGGAAGCCAAGTCGAAAACGGAGACTCCTTCACTGCCTTTCTGAGAATTATTCACTCTGTTGGCGCCGCCGAGCACCAGAGCGCCATCTATGGTTGCTGTTTTTCGGAAGTTGCCATCATCCCAGTGATGTTTCTTATTTAAGAAAGTTTCTGTTTTCGTCTCATCTTCAAGATCTCTCTGCTGGATTGCTGTTATTCAGAAACTTTCCTCCCGAAGAAGTGTATAAAAAGATGGGCCCAAACCAATAAGACCAAGGAAGACCCATGGATATGAGAGATATAGAAGATGGCCTCAAGGCCCATATATCAACGAGAAGGCCCATAGACCCATATACATTGATGGCAGGATGGTAAATAAAGGGTCATCTTATAGAGATGGCATTGATGTAATTATGTTAAAGTTCTAGGGTTAAAACCCAAAACCCTAAAACCTAAATTCAGGGGTATTATTGTAATATTTTATTTGCATAAATCTATAAATACAACTTCAAGGGGAGGGTTAGGAATAATCAATTCCATAACCCTTCTTCCTCTAGTTTTCTCCCAATAGGTCTCTCTCCTTTTTTTTCCATGACCTAAATTCATGGAGTCCTGAAATCTTGCACGAGCTGGTGGGACCCACTATGAGGACGAGGGATGACTTGATGTGTCATTACAAGAGCTAGCATGAGTTGGAAGAGTTTAAGATCAAGTGGGACTACCACAAGTTGGCTTTCTTATCTCATAAGTTGGAAGATTAAGTGGGACTCACTCAAACTAGTTGGAAGATCAAGAAGGACCCCTAAAGAGAACCACGAGCTGGTTAGAAGATCTAGTGGGACCCACAAGGATATCCACAAGTTGGTATCTTATCCTAAAGATCATGTCCTCATAAGAAGGAGTTAGAGTTTGAGTTATGTTAGACTTCTAGTTTACATTGAGTTATCTTATCATGACAGACTTATCTTTAAGAGTTAGAGGTTGAATGTAATTAGGAGAATAAAGTGTAATTATACATGGACTCTACCACGTCCTATACTATAAATAGAGGACCTTGTACATGGATTATAATCAAGGAAGTATTTTTAAAATTATTTCTTTCACGTGAACAACTCTTCTCTTGCTTAACATCTCTCTTTCCTTTCTTTGGTTTCTCTCTTCTCCTCCTTACCCGAGAGCACTCTCTCTTCTCTTTCTTTTTTCTCCCTCTCTCTTCTTGCTTGGGATTTAAGAAAAGGGATCCTAAATTCAACATGGTTTCAGAGCATCAAATTTGATATCCCCACGTCAAAAGGAATGCTCTAAGAAGGTATGATCAAAATCACTCAAAGAAGGCTCCTTGTGAAGGAAAATAAAAAAAAACGTGAGAATAGTTCCTTCATTATTCTTATTATTACTTCATGTTACTGGTCCAAATTTATAAGATTATTTAAAGATGATTATGAATGTTTTTTTTAATCTTATGAGATTATGGATATGAATGCATCTCGATCTAGAAGAAACTATCAAAGCAGTTTTGTTGGTTTGGAATTTGTTTTTTAACGGAGACTACTTCATGAGAAGATTGTTGAATTTTTTTTTTTTTTTTTTTTTTTTTTGCGTGGGAATGAGAGTCATATGATATATAAGATTGATATTGAGTCATCTTATGAGTTGTTATTTAGGAAAAAAATCAGAATAAAGATCATTTTGTGTCAATGCTAAATCTCTCCATTGACCGAATTAGTTAAAGAACACTATCTTTTTCTTGATTAATTGGAGATTTTTTGAAATTACCTATTATGTATGAAGACAAAATGAGTAACAAGAATGATATAATCAGAATTACTACTATACCCTTCCCAGGGGTATCAAATTTCATGAGCTGGCCCACATCAGTTCGTAGGTTTCTTATAACCAAAGACCTTCATGGTCACCTCACCAAACATGGACTACCTATTGATGTAGAGGATATTTTTTATAAGAAGTGGTTGAGGAATGAAACTTTTGGTTATTAGTTGGCTTATAAAGAACATGGAAGAATATATCTCCAACAATATCATTCATCTTGATACTGCTAAATAAATTTGGTAGACATGTGTTGAGATGTATTCTAGCTTCGACAACATACACATGTCATATGATATTCTTCAAAGAATGCTTAACACTAAAAAAAGAGAAAATATCCATGAATATTTGCCTAAAGAGGCCTTCTTCAAGAATGAAAAATAGCTCATCCTACCTCCACGGATGTCTCAGTTCAAGACAAACAAAAAGAAGCCTTAATTACAACGATATGCCTTGAAAACATTAAACCGTATCTCAAAGTTGCTAAAAATTAACTCCTTAGCGCGTCGACTATTCCCACTTTTGAGGATGTATGTGCCATATTACTTCGTATTCTAGACCCTTCTTCCTCTACTACTATAGTGCTATCTACTATGTACTCCGAGCATAGGGGATCATCATCTGACCGTGGATGAAACCTTGGCAGAAATTCTAGAGGACGAGGAAGATGAGGAAGAAATGGTTATACTAGAATAGATGGGAAAGAACGCACAAAGTGTAGTAAATATGGCCACACTATAGATACATGCTATTCAGACAAGGAATGCACCTATTGTGGAAGATATGGCCACATTGCAGAGATATGTTATAAGAAGGTTCATCAAGCCTTATTAAGTGCTACAAAAGAGGAACAACCTACCACATCAATAGAAAAGAAAACCTTTACCGATGATAAGTGTGAGTTATTCCAGAAAATGAAAACACTGTTGGGTTTTGTTCCAAGTTCCTCCACTGCTGCTATCACCACCACTTCAGGTATGCTATCTGCCTCCTCTTCATATTGGATAATTGACTCAGGGGCCTCCGAGCATCTCACAGGTAACAAAAATTTACTACACTCAGTATCTCCTTGTCTTTCACAAAATTTTGTTACCGTAGCTGATGGTTCTCAAACTAAAGTTCTAGGGAAAGGATCCACTTCTGTTACACCATCACTTTCATTCATAGATATTCTGTTTTTTCCTACTTTTCCCTTAAACCTTTTATCTGTTAGTCAGCTCACAAAATATTTTAATTGATCTATCACCTTCTCTCCTACTTCTTGTGTATTTCAGGAGCTTGTAACGAAGCAGGCGATTGGTGGAGGCCATGAACAAGGGGGGCTCTACTACCTAGACGTGCCTCAAGTAAATATTGTTTCAACTACTATAACTGAGACAAGTCTATGGCACAACCAGTTGGGACATCCATCCACACAATCTCTTCATCATCTTTTTCCTACTCTTAAAGCAAGGTCAGAATTAAATTGTGAAGTGTGTCAACTAAGCAAACACTAGAGAACTACATACTCACCGTGTCCAGAACTTAAAATTGTTACCCTTTTTTCATTGATTCATACAGATATATGGGGACCCTTGTGCACCTCAAATATTTCCAAAGTCAAGTATTTTATTACATTTATTGATGACTTTACTAATACCACTTGGGTATTTCTTTTTAAAGAACAGTCTGAAATACCTTCCATATTTAAATCCTTTCATGCTATGGTACTCACTCAGTTTGGTCAGAAAATAAAAGTACTCCAGTCTGATAATGCCAAAGAATATACTTCCAGAGATCTTGACTCCTTTCGTCAAGAAAATGGCATTATCAATCAGACTTTGTGTGTCTACACCCCTCAAAAAATAGTGTAGCAATATGAAAGAATCATCATCTTCTTGAGGTAACCTGTAGTCTACTATATGCCATGAAAGTTCTATGCTTTTATTGCCCACATGCCATTCTAACTGCATGTTTTCTTATAAATAGGCTACCTTCTTCCATTCAAGGTAATAAATCCCCATACTCAAAGTTATTTCCAAATGATGACCCTTTTGCACTTCCCTTGAAAGTCTTCAGGTGTCAATGTTTTGTTCATGTTATTTCCCCACAAAATAGTAAACTCGATCTTAAAGCTATCAAGTGTATGTTTTTGGGGATATTCTCACACTCAAAAGGGCTATGTGTGCTATAATCACACTCTCCAACATTTACTTGTATCCAGGGATGTCACTTTTTTTTAAGACTCTTCATATTATTCTGACAGTGCCCTTCCAGGTCTCTCTTTAGTACCAGGTTCTCCGCTATAGTTTGTGCCCCGTGCTACAGAAACTGCTCAACCCCCAGACACACTGGCCGACATCACACCTCCTATGTTTACGGATTCCACTGAGGTAAGTCCATCTTCCCTAGTTTTTTTTTTTTGGCCCACAATATGATACTCATCCCATTGCCTTGAGGAAAGAACCTACAACTTCCACTAGGCCTTCCACTTCTCACGTCATATCAAATTTTGTGTCTCACCATCGTTTATCATCTCTATGTTGTCAATTTCTTTCCTCGATCTCCTCCATATCAGTCCCATCACCCTACTCACCCACTTCATGTGTGTTTCAGGATTTTACAACGAATCGGGTGATTGGTGGAGGCCGTGAACAAGGGGAGCTCAACTACCTGGATGTGCCACAAATAAATACTGCATTCACCTGTGACACTGAAACTAGGTTATGGCACAACCGGTTGGGACATCCATCCGCCCAACCTCTTCATCATATTTTTCCTAAAGCACGGTTGGACCTTCATTGTGAAGCATGTTAAATGAGTAAACATCAACGTTTTACATACTCACGTCGTCCAGAAATTAAAAGTATCTCTCCTTTTTCGTTAATTCATACTGATGTATGGGGACCCTTGAGTGTCTCCAACATTTCTCAAGTGAAATATTTTATTACATTCATTGATGACTTCACTCATACCACTTGGTTATTTTTTGTTTAAAGATTTTTCTGAAATACAATTGATATTTAAATATTTTCATGCAATCGTACTCACTCGGTTTGGACAGAAAATTAAAGTCCTTCGGTCAGATAAAGCCAAAGAATACACATCTGAAGATTTTGACTCATTTTGTTAGGAAAATTGCATTATTCATCAAACATCAAGTGCCTACACTCCTCAACAAAATGGTGTATCCGAACGGAAGAACCGTCATATTCTTGAGGTAGCTCTCGGTTTACTATATGCCATACAAGTTCCATACTTTTATTGACCGCATGCAGTTTTTGCCGCATGTTTTCTTATAAACCGGTTACCCTCTTCCGTTCTTGGTAAAAAATCTTCTTACTCTCTATTATTACCTGATGAGGATCCTTCTTCGCTACCCTGGATGGAACTATTGCATGACTGAAGGCACGTCTGGTTGCAAAAGGTTACACTCAATGCTATGGCATTGATTATGATGAGACATTCTCTCTAGTGGAAAAAAATGACCTCGGTACGTATTTTATTATCCTTGGCAGGTAAATTCTTCATGGCCAATATATCTACTAGATGTTAAAAATGCATTTCTCAATGGTGATATCAAAGAAGAGATTTATATGCAACAACCACTTGGATATGTTGTTGAGGGGGAGTCCGTATGTCACCTTAAAAATCTCTATATTGACTAAAGTAGTCCCCAAGGGCATGGTTTGAGAAATTTAGTCAAGCCATCATACAGGCAGGTTTTTACAGATGCTCTGCAGATCACTTAGTATTTATTGAGAACACAACACGAGGTAAGGTGATTCTAGCTATTTATGTTGATGACATTATTTTAATTGGGAGTGATTCTGAAGGCATTCAGAAAATAAAAGAAAAAATATGTGCTGAATTCAAGACGAAGGATCTTGGATTACGGAATTATTTTTTGGGTATTGAGGTCTTACAATCCAGACATGGGATTGTCCTATCCCGAAGAAAATATGCCCTTGATCTACTAGAAGAAACAAGTATGATGGGATGCAGACCGGTAGACACTCCTATGGATGCAAATAAAAAATTATGTGGAGGCACTGGAGAAGATGTAGATATTGGAAAATATCAAAAGTTATGTTATGGTCCCTAGCCATGGATCTAGTAACTTGGCAAGGTAGTGAGGAGTCTAGCACGTTAAGAGGGTTTTAACCCTTGTAATGAGCCAAGAACGATCTTCTCTTTTGCTGTACTCGTTCTCCCTTGAAAAGGAGTTTCCTTTTCTTTATTTTAGATGTACCCAAAGTTTCAAGGTATTGTTTAAGACCCCATGTAGGAAACCCTAATTTGAGTTTCTCATTAAAAAGCTAGGGTTTCTATTAAGCACCTAGCCAATACTACCCAAAAGACCGTCCTGTTAGGAGCGGAAGACAAAGGTACTTAACCCAAGACTATAACATCACACCCCACTTTCGCGAGCCAACGACCACGACGGCCCACTCTAGTGACACTGGCCAGACCCGGGTTAAGTTCCTATGGCCTGCCAGTAATTTTAATCTGGCATCTTGGTCACCCCATCCGCTTAGGTCGCCCTCTCAGGTAGGTCGCTCCCTCCGGGATTTGAACTCGATATGTAGGAGCTCTCTCTGATACCAAATATTAAACACCTAGCCAATACTACCCAAAAGACCAGCTTGTAAGGAGCGGAAGACATAGGTATTTAACCCAGGACCATAACAGTTTCTCTATCATGCAACTACTATTCACGTAGATAAAGAAACCAGAATTCTAACCTTTATGTACTCAGAAAAGAGAGTAAGCTTACCTCTTGCAGCCACGCTGAACCAGCAACCTGAGAGTTCTTTTTTTCTTGAAAGGGTTACAACAACCTCTTTCACTTTCTAAGTCTCCCATGGATGAAGCAAAGATCTTCCCCCATCTCGGAATAGGGTAAGGTTTAACCTCCTCTCGAAGGACCTTCAGCCAGTAGTCCTTCTACCTTCTGCCTTCTCCTTGGCTGAGAAAGGGTTTCACGCAACCCTTCTTCTTCCTGAATTCCGTGAAAGAACTAGGGCTCTCCTTCACCTCGTAAGGTAGGGTTTAACTCTCCTTTTATCCTCCTTTCACAACCACTCAAGACACCCACGAAAGCACCAAGATAGCAGAGAAGGTTCACGTCAAGAACCCTAGAATAGGCAGCTCGAGCAAGAACCTAATTACCCTAATTTACTCTAAATCCGAACTTACTTTATTTCTGCTTCCTTACCCCTTAAATAGGGTAATTCACTTCAAGATAGGTTAGGGTTATAAAACCCAACTATACCCCTACATCCAAGTCTTATTACATAATCAATAAAATTGAAATTAAGGCAACATAAATAATAAAATAATAGTAGATGACTCGGTGAGTCATTGTCTCCTCCTCTGAGTGACTCGGTGTGCTATTGAGTCCATAACATCTGCCTCCCCTTGGAGAAAGAGCTTGTCCTCAAGCTCGTAATCTGGATAGACCTATTTGAAGGTCTCTAACCACTCCCATGTAGCTGCGTCTGGGCCCGTAACACTGCGTAGGGTGTCAGAATGACGTGGCCATTGTCCACTGGAGGGAGGAAGGGAGGGGAAGTAGGTGGGGACCCCTTGTGAGGTTTCAGGAGTGAGACATGAAACACATCATGTAGCTTCGCTGTGTCAGGCAATTGTAGTTGATATGCCACTTGCCCAATGCGTCGAACAATGGCGTAAGGCCCAAATAACTTGGGGGAGAGCTTATGGGGCGATGGCCCCATGAGTGACTGCTGCTGGTACTGTCATAAGTGTAACCAAATATAGTCCCCTACCTAGTAAGAGACATCCCTGTGTCCCTTGTTGTATGCACTCGCCATCCAGTCCTGAGCCCGTTGTAGACGGTCGGTAATAGTCTTCAACACCTGATCTCGATCCAAGAGTGCCTCATCAATGGCGTCCATGTGGGTGGAGCCTTTGGTATAAGAGAGAAGTCGTGGGGGATCCCTCCCATAAAGAACCCAGAAGTAGGGGTGGCATCGAGCCGAGCCGAGCCCGAACCTGCCTATGTTCGAGTCGAGCTTGATTTAAATATTTCGAGCCGAGCTTCGAGTCGAGCCTCATCTCGAGCCTAAAATTGTTATCGAGCTCGAGCCCAACGAGTTCGAGTCGAGCTTCGAGCCGAGCTCGAGCCTCAACATACATTTCAAACTTTTCAAAAAATATATATCGAATAAAATGTATATAAAATTATGCATACATTTTATATAAAATTGGGCATGACCTCTACATAAAATTGGGCATAACTTATATATATAATGTGTATAAGATTGGGCATAAACTCTACTTAAAATTGAGCATAATCTATATATATAATACTTGTATAAAATTCGGTATGACCTTTACTTAAAATTGGGCATAATCAATATACATAATACCTGCATAAACACTCCATAAACACTCCATAAAATTGTTTATACATTCCATAAACACTTCATGAAATTGTTTATACACTCCATAAAATAATCTAAACACTCTATACACTGCATAACATTATAAATAAACTCCATACAATAATCAAACACAACAAAATTAAATAAAATATCACTATCAATTTACAATCACCCAAATAAAAACTATAAATTCTTTAAATAAAATCATATTACTATTACATACTTACTAGAAAATTACAAGAAATATTTTAAATTTTTCTTAGGAAAATTAAATGGACCTCTTATTGCCTTTTCTAAGGAAATAAATAAAAATTAATAATTAATCTAATTTATTATTATACTTATCGATAAAATTTTAATCACATAAAATGTCAAACACAAAATTACTATGAAAATTGCCTCATGCTCAAAGTATTATATCATCAACTGTCAAATACTTATTCAAAATTTTTCTATATGGTTTTCTAAACCATCTTGGCAAGAAAATCTTACTTGAAAAATTATAGGATTTTTTAAAAAGAATTTATAATTAGAAAAATATTTTGAAAAAATACGAGGCACTAATGGTCCCTATATTTCTATTAAAAATGTTTTTTCAACATTTATTGAAAAAACTAGTCTCTGGAAACGTATTTCTGCTAAAATATCTTTTCAATTTATTTAAGAGCCATAAGGAAGGGACAAAGAGTTTTTTTTTTCCTTGTTTATGATTTTGCACGTAGGGGTGGCTTTGAATAAATTATATATAAAATTATGCATACATTTTAAAAAAATATAATGATAGGGGAGGTTCAGGATTGAATTTCAATAATGGATTAAAATGCACCAATATTAATATTTTTTACTCCAATTGTTGTCTAGCTTGTTTTGTAATTTTTGAATTTGGCCATAATTTATTATGGCCTCCTTAGTGCCCCTAGATAAAAATTTATATTCTAGGAAAACCTAAAAATATTTTTCCTATGATACATATTCCCAAAAAAACCTTTAAATAAAATCTTATTACTATAAGTGACTTATTAGAAAATTATAGGAAATATTTTAAAATTTTCTTAGGAAAGTTAAATGGACCTTTTATTGTCTCTTCTAGGGAAATAAATAAAAATTAATAATCAATCTAATATATTATTATACTTATCGATAAATTTTTAATTAAATAAAATATCAAACACAAAATTGCAATGAAAATTATTTCATGCTAAAAGTATTACAGCATCAACTGTTAAATACTTATTCAAAAATTTTCTATACAGTTTTCTACCCCATTTTGGTACAAAAAATCTTACTTTAAAAATTATATGATTTTTAATAAAAAATTTCAATTAGAAAAGTGTTTAAAAAAATGAGACACTAATAGTTTATAGAAAAATTTTTCTATGAAATTTATATTTAATTTTTTCCAGAGGAAAAAGTTTTTTTTTATTTAATGATCTCGCATGTGCGAAATCGCACGTGCGAGATCATCTTCTCGCGAGGAAGGGGGAGATTATTTCTCCCCTGTTCTGGTTTTCCGCCGAGACGACCCTGAGGGAAGGGGCTTACGGCACCGGGGAGGATTTATCGTCGGAGATGACAGCCACAACAGAGTCGGCGGCGACGGAATCGGCGGTGACGAAAGCGGCGGCGACGGAAACAGAGGCGACGGCGAGGAGAGGAAGAAATCGAACGGACGAACACAGAGGCGGCCGGCGAGCAGCTGCGACGGCGGTATAGACACCGGAGAACAGCTACGACGGTGGTAGAGGCGGCGACAACAACCGATGGGAGGGGTCGGCGGTGACGAGGGGGGAGGAAAATTTTTTCCCCCCCTCGCTCTCCCTCCCGCTCCCGCTCCCCCGCTCGCTCGCGATCCCGTACCGATTCATGCCGATCCGACTCATTTCGAGCCGGCTCGCGAGCCAACGAACCGAACCTAGCTTCGGTCAAGCTCGGCTCGTTAAGGTAAACGAGCCGATTTCGGTGTTCGAGCTCGGCTCGAGCTCGAAAAATGACGAATCGAACCGAGCCCATACCAAGCCAATACCAAGCCGGCTTGCGAACCGGCTCGGCTCGAAGCCACCCCTACCCGGAAGGGAGAGGACTACAAGGCTGAGTGGAATGACGTGTTGTAACAGTATTCTATCCATGGTAGCCAATGAACCCATTGGTTTGGTCAATCTCCAACAAAGCACCTAAGATTAATTTCGATGGTCTGATTAACCACCTCGGTTTGGCCATCCGTTTGAGGATGATATACGGAGGAAAATTTCAATTTAGTGTCACTCAGATGAAAAAGTTCCCTCCAGAAAATACTCATGAATACCACATCCCGATCACTGACAATAGATTTTGGAATGCCATGTAAGCGAACAATATGCTCCAGAAAAGTATGTGCCACGCGAGCTGCCGTGTAGGGGTGAGCCATCGGAATAAAATAACCATACTTAGAGAATCGATCAACCACCACAAACAAAACTGATTTCCCGGCTGAGAGTGGAAGACCCTTCACAAAGTCCATTGAAATGTCTGCCCATACCTGAGTAGGGAGGGCAAGAGGTTGTAGAAGACCTGCTAGACTCAAATGCTCGGATTTGTTTCGTTGACATACCTGACAATCAGAGACATGTGGCTATGGAGGTCTTCATAGCTTGCCAATAGAAATCTTCCCGAATACGCAGCAACATTTTTTGTAATCCCTCATGGGTAGAATCGTGATAAGCCGAGAGAATGGCTGGAATCAACTCGGACATGGGGGGGAGGTAAATCAGATGTTTATAACAAATGAGTGAATCTTGAACGGACCACTTAGAACCCATCTGCCCATCTGAAATCTTTTTGCGCAGCTCCTGTAGTTTTGGAAGAGTGACATGTGCATCGCGCATCATGTCTAAGACGAGGAAACACGGCTGGCTAATGGCATATATGAGCTGTTGGTGTTCAAAACGCCTGGACAAGGCATCCGTCACCTTGTTTAATCGTCCCGCACAATACTCAACTAAGAAATCAAAGCCCATCAACTTACTGATCCAATGTTGTTGTGGTGAAGTAGTGAGGCGCTGCTCAAGTAAAAACTTGAGACTATAATTATCAGTACGGATGAGAAAAGTACGACGCCATAAATAAGGCCTCCAGTGTTGGACCGCCTTGGCCAACCCGATCAACTTTCGTTCATATGCAGCAAATTTCTGATAACGAGAGGCCAACTGACGACTGAAATAAGCAATGGGGTGTGAGTTCTGTTGTAACACGGCCCCAATGCCCCCACTAGAAGCATTGCATTCCACCACAAATAAGTCATCAAAATCCGGAAGTTGTAAAATAGGTGTAGATGCAAGAGCACCTTTAAGTGCGTCGAAGGCCTGTGTGGCCTCTTCGTTCCAATGGAAGGAATTCGTCTTGAGGAGGTTTTTCAGAGGTGTTTCCAAAGGACCATAACTCTGAATAGATTTTCGGTAGTAACCTACCAAACCCAAGAATCCACGTAATGCTGAGCAAGACTAAGGCTGTGGCCACTCACTAATGACCTGAATCTTCTCAGGATCCACAGTGACCCCCTCATGGGAAATAATATGGCCAAGGTAAGCAACATGAGATGCCCCAAAGGAGCATTTGGGCTTCTTCAAATACAGTTGATGTGCTCGTGATAAGTCAAACACAATCCTCAAATGGGCTAAATGGTCCTCTCAAGACTTGCTATATATGAGTATATCATCAAAAAATACAAGTACAAATTTCCGAAGGTAAGAGCTAAATACCTCATTCATCAGCGCCTGGAAAGTGGAAGGAGCATTTGACAACCCGAAAGACATGACCATAAATTCGAAGTGGTCGTGATGTGTACGGAACGCCATTTTTTTAATGTCTGCGGGATGCATATGAATCTGATGATAACCAGACCGTAAGTCCAATTTGGTGAAGCCCCATGAACCATGTAGCTCATCAAGGGCTCCTCCACCACTGAAATTGGAAACTTATCTTTCATTGTATGCACGCTCAATTCCCAATAATCAACACAAAAGTGCCAAGTTCCATCATGTTTCTTCATGAGCAAAACAGGTGAAGAGAAGGGGGACATGCTGTTGTGAATAAGGCCCTGTTGTAGCATCGCCTGACACTCTCTGTCAATCTCGTCTTTCTGGAGGTGAGGATACCGATACGGTCAAACAACTACCACGTCAGACCCAAGTTTCAAACATATCTGGTGATCACAGTGTCTCAAGGGTGGGAGCCCTATAGGCTCACAGAAAAGGTCAGAGAACTCATCAATAAGACTATCAATAGTGATGTCTGAATTATCCGGGGCAAACAGAGAATGAATGTGTTGTTGTTTATCCATTTGACTTCCTTGTACTTGGCTACCACATAAGACGAAACTCATTGTCAATGCAAAGAAGTCCCACATAATGGGTCCCAATGTTTGCAACCATTTTATTCCCAACACCACATCAAAACCAGCAAGAGGAATAACAAAAAATTCAGCGTGAAACAAAGTAGTACCAATAGAAAATTTTACCACCTTGCTGATTCCGTAGCTAGGAACCTTCTCCCATTGGCCACTGAGACTATGTCTGTCGAATGTGGAAGAATCTATAACTGCAGGTGCTGAGCCGCAGTTAAGCTTAGAAAATTGTGGGTACTCCTTGAATCCACTAGTCCCACGAGTTCCCGATCGAAGACCTGAGCTCTGACTTGCATGGTTTTGGGCGATTTCTGCCCAGTAATGGCATGCAAGGATATTTTCAGTGGCTCGTCCTCTATCCTCTCGTCTGTATCATCTGGATCATCTACTTCATCCACTTCAAGCCAAAACAACCTTTTGCACTGGTGACCAGCCCGAAACTGTTCATCATAGTTGTAACACAGATTTTTAGACCGCCCTTCCGCCATCTCAGCACTTGTCAATTTTTTTATGTACTGAGGTGGAAGACTGCTCGATCGTGTATCCCCAGACAAAGTATTACTTGGAGTGTGTCATGGAGGAGGTGTTGATGACTGAACCCCCTGAGGATAAGTGCGCTGGCCCTGCCATGTAGAGGAAGTGCTCCTCACCCCTGACCATGGGGGTCATCTGTCCTGGACCTTTTATCGAATTTCTAAAGCACAGACTATATTCATAGCACTTGATAAGTCAATAGGTGCGTAGAGCTCCACCTCCAGTCGTAACGACTCAATAAGGCCGGCTGTAAATAGCGCTACTTGCTAGTCCCCACGTACCATACTGCGTACTCTGGCTAATTTTTCCTAGAACTGTTATTGATATTGCTCTACTGAACCAGTTTGGCGTAACAAAACCAAATCCCCCAAAGGGTTGCTGCAAGCAGGAGGACCAAAATGGAGAGAGAATAAATTCTTAAACACATCCCAATCGATCACCTCTCTATCAACCTCAACTTGCTGAAACCAGAGTTCTGCTTCCCCCAGTAAGTGGAAGACAACCAACTAGACTTTATCATAAGCTGCAAATCTTTGATGGGTAAAAAAAAATCACACCGATACAGCCAAATCAAAGGATATTCTGACCCCATTATAAGTAGGGAATTCAAGTTTAGTATACCAGGGAACAATGCCTCCCCCCTGGTTGAAGTGTCCTTGATGTCCAGAGAAACTGGTGCGTCCAATAAACTCATCTCACCCTCTGTTATGAAAATGTTCTCCTCATCTTTTCTCTAGAATCTTGTTCCTTCCAGTTGTTAGGTTAGTCTCCATGTTATCCATCCTTCCATTCAATGTCTCCATATCGAGATCAATTTTAGAAAATCTCTCCATGAATTCATCAAGTTTTCTTCTAGTCTATGCCTGTCCTCTGAGCATAATCTCTTTTAATTCATTCATGTTGTTCTCTACCGTGTTAACCTGGCTCTGATACCAAGTTGTTATGGTCCCTAGCCATGGATCTAGTAACTCGGCGAGGTAGTGAGGAATCCAGCATGTTAAGAGGGTTTTAGCCTTTGTAATGAGCCAAGAACAATCTTCTCTTTTTCTGTACTCGTTCTCCCTTGAAAAAGAGTTTCCTTTTCTTTATTTTAGATGTACCCAAAGTGTCAAGGTACTGTTTAAGACCTCACGTAGGAAACCCTAATCTGAGTTACTTGTTAAAAGGTTAGGGTTTCTCTATCATGCAACTACTGTTCACGTAGATAAAGAAACCAGAATTCTAACCTTTATGTACTCAGAAAAGAGAATAAGCTTACCTCTTGCAGTCACGCTGAACCAGCAACCTGAGAGTTCTCTTTTTCTTGAAAATGTTACAGCAACCTCTTTCACTTTCTGAGTCTCCCGTGGATGAATCAAAGACCTTCCCCCAGTTCGGAATAGGGTAAGGATTAACCTCCTCTTGAAGGACCTTCAGCCAGCAGTCCTTCTGCCTTCTCCTTGGCTGAGAAAGGGTTTCACACAACCCTTCTTCTTCTTGAATTCCATGAAAGAACCAGGGCTCTCCTTCACCTCGTAAGGTAGGGTACCTACGAAAGCACCAAGATAGCAGAGAAGGTTCACATCAAGAATCCTAGAATAGGGAGCTCGAGCAAGAACCCAATTACCCTAATTTACTACAAATCCGAACTTACTTTATTTATGCTTCCTTACCCCTTATATAGGGTAATTCACGTCAAGATAGGTTTGGGTTATAAAACCCAACAATACCCCTACATCCAAGTCTTATTACATAATCAATAAAATTGAAACTAAGGCAACATAAATAATGAAAATAAAAGTAGATGACTCGGTGAGTCATTGTCTCCTCTTCTGAGTGACTCGGTGTGCTATTGAGTTCATAACAGGTTAGTGGAATGACTTATTTACCTGTGTATCAAGACCAGACATTTCATATGCAATAAGTGTGGTAAGTCAGTTTATGCACAAGCCAGAACTTAGTCATTGGCAAGCACTTGAGAAGATACTACATTATCTGAAAGGAGCTACTGGAAGGGGGCTCCTCTATAAAAAAACATGGACACTTCAGCATTGAGGGATTCATGGATGCAGACTAGGCCGGATCCCCAGATGATAGAAAATCTACTTCTGGATTTTGCACGATGGTTGGAGGAAATCTGGTTACGTGGAAAAGCAAAAAACCAAACGTAGTAGGACGTTCAAGTGTAGAAGCAGAATACAGAGCCATGGCACACACTGTAAGTGAACTCTTATGGATAAGATCTCTTCTCACTGAATTGGGATTCTATAAAGAAGCTCCAATGGATCTATACTGTGATAATCCAGCAGCAATACATATTGCATCAAATCCAGTCTTCCATGAGAGGACAAAGCACATTGAAGTAGATTGCCACTTTATACGAGAAAAATTCCAAGCTGGTCTCTTATCCCTTAAGCACACATCATCACAAAATCAAGTTGCAGGCATTCTCACCAAACCAGTCACTCACAAGATTATGTCTACCATATGTAGCAAGTTGAGCATTTATGATGTCTTCTCACCCCTAGCTTGAGGGGGAGTGTTACAATGTGGGACCCACCATGGTGCTTGAGCTGGTGGGACCCACCATGAGGACGTAGGTCATCAAGAAGAGTCCTAGAGGACGTGGGACACCAAGAAGAGTCCTCATCCAAAACAAGCACAAGTTAAGGAAGCAAGAAGCACAAGCTGAATTGATTTAGAAGACTTGAAGATCAAGTGGGACCAACAAATATCTCACGAGTTGGCACTCTTATCAAGGTGCACTGAGAGATCATGAAGGGCCCACAAGGATAAGGCTACGAGCTGGCTTATCCATTACATTCACGATAATAATGAAGGACTCCTAGTTCTACTCAAATTAGGCTTCTAGTAGTTTAGTTTGAATAGACTTACTTATATTGAAGAGTTAGAGTTGGGATGTAATTAGAATTGAAGGACAAGTTGTATAAGGACTCTACCTCCTCCTCTACTATAAATAGAGGCATTGTAGGTCAAAATTAATCAAGGCAATACATTCAATCTCGAGTTGGTTTCTCTCTATCTCTCTCCTTGCTTGGCGCAACCTCCTCTTCTCTTTTTATTCTTTCTTCTCTCTAGCCGAGAGTTTTCCTTCCCTTTTTCCTTTTCCTTTCTTCTTTCTCTTGTTCGTGATCATGGAAAATGGACCAAAATTCAACGATTTCAAAATCGAATAATTAACTTAGCTCTTAACAATTGGGATTGTGTACATTTTAACTTTTTCAAATTTAGGTTTTTTTATCATAAAAAGGGAGAGATTGTTGACCGTACAATCACTCCCTTATTGCATTTGATGATAACAAAACTTAACATATTTGCCAATTTTAAAAATGGAGTATTTCAGATATTTTACATTCAAGAGTCAATAAATTTCAAGATCTAAAGCTTCAAAATGATCAAGCCTACTCAAGACCTCATGCATCATTGAAGGACGTCTCTTGAAGAAGCATCCACAGGGAAGAAGACAACGAAGACTAGAGTTCAATTATAAGTCATATGTAAAAACTCAGTCACAAATGTAAGAGAGAATTTTAAAACTCCCTTCTTTGAATACAATTATGGAGATTTAAGTCATACATTGCATATAAACATATTTAGGAACATCATAAAAATCCCTTAGAACATGTTAGAGCACTTAGTCAAAATTGTTCCCATTCTTTTAAAGTCAACTTAGTTGAACTCTCACTGAATTGATCGATCAGTCTCTACCAATAAACGATCATCCAAGAGTGTGCTGGCCAAAACTATAAAACATGATCGATCAACTATAATCGATTGATCGATCATTCAGAACATGGCCATATTCTGCTATAAAGCATGATAGATGATCCCATTTGGATTGATCGATCAATTTTGTCTAGCCAAACAAACTTTACATGGAATGAACGATCATCCAACATGATTGATTAATCAGATAGAATCTTGCCAGTCAAGGACAAAGCATGATCGATCATAGGAAGTTCACTGATCAATCATACTTGTGTTGCACAACGAGAGCTAATTTTGATTGAATGACCATCCCCTTGCAATGATTGATCAACTTAACTTTTGTGGACCAACAGTAACATATTGATCAATCAGTCCATCAATCAATAAGTCACATTATGATGTAAAAAGAGTTGTTATGATCGATTGATTGATCAACAATGTACTAATTTTTGAAAATGGACAAAAAATGGTTGGTTTGGCTTGGGGAAGGTATAAATACCCCACCAAATCATACATAGAGAAGTTAATGAGCATTTATTGGGAAATTCGTTAAGCCTTTACTCTCAATCTTGCAAAAACTTTTCAAAAGTTCTTTAGAGTGAAAGAGAGAGCCCCAACCTTCCAAAATCATCTTCTCTTTCCATTCCTTTCCTTGCATTGCATTTTAGACAACCTCCCTCACTCCATATTGTGCTGCTAAAGAAGTGGAATCTTGGATCTCTTAAGGAGAACGAACTCAGCAAGTAAAAGAAGTAATTTTTCCTTTTTTTTATTTTCTACTTGTGATAGGTTCATTTGGAACCTATTCAATCTAGATAGAAAGGGTCAGCTAGAGCTAGAATCTAGCACCAATCTCTTGGGGAGATTATGATTGTAAAAAACGTTTATTGAGCTACATGTAGCTTAAAGAAGGCCAAAATCTCTTTGTATAAATTCTAGCTATTAGAGCTTTGAAATAGTGGAATTTCTCAAGCAAGGGTTCTTTGGTAGTGACTATCATTAGGGGAATATCGATAAAAAAAATTATCCTTGTGGTGTGGGGTGTGAATGTTTATTTTCCATTATATTTTATTCACTCACCCTAGATAGCTTATAATTTGAAATACTCAATTCGGTTTCCTCTTAAGAAGCTACCTGGGCCAATAGTGGTAGATGAGACTTTGAAAAGAAGTGCATTCAATTAGAGAAAAAACTCAAAGTCTTATCCACTGATAAGAATGTACCCAGGAGGTCCAATAGGAGATGTAAAAACAACATTGTACACAAATTCTCTCCTCTACCTCATATTTGGTATTATTATTAAAACCAATTAGACCATTATCCATACATTTACAAAGTCAAAGATGATTATAACATTAAACATGTAGAATTTAGGATCGCATGATATGAACCTCAATCAAGGTAGTGAGAGAGGGGAGAAAGAGAAGAGAAGAAGAAAAAGAAGAGAAAAAGAGAAAGGAGAGAAAGAGCAAGAGCTCGGCTAGAGAAGAGAGAAAAGAAAGAGAGAGAGACAAGAGAGAATGCTTTGATGAATTGTGAGAAGAGAGAGATTAATGCTTTACCCCAAACCAAGGGCCTCTATTTATAGTTTTTGAGAGGATGTTCCAATGTCTATAATGCCCTTAGATTACAAGCTTTACATAAGTAGACATGTTTCTCCCCGACTAATTACATCCTTGTGCCATATTTATGTGAAGTCTTCTTATTTACCATGATGTCTCCTCTCTTGGATGTGTGAGCTTTAGCTCACCTACTAACACTCCCCCTCAAGCTGGGGGTGAGAAAACATCATAAATACTTAACTTGATGTAAATGGTGAATACGATATTGTGAGTGACTGGCTTTGTGAGCATGTATGCAACAAGTCCTTGAGATGAGATATGTCTGAGAGATAATATGTCGGGTTGGAAATTTTCCCGTATAAAATGGCAATCCACCTCAATATGTTTTTATATTTCATGGTAGACTAGATTCGAAGTGATATGGATAGCCACTTGATTATCGTAATGTAGATACATAGAAGCTCCTTTACAGAATCTCAATTCAATAAGAAGGGATCTGATCCATAGAAGTTCACTGATTGTGTGTGTCATAGCTTTGTATTTTGTTTCTGCACTAGACCTTGCAACCACATCCTACTTCTTGCTTCTCCATGTATCCAAGTTTCCTCCAACTAGTGTATAGTCCCCAAAAGTGGACTTTCTATCATCCTGGGATCCAACCCAGTATGCATCTGAGAACCCTTGAATGTTGAAGTGAACATGGTTTTTATAGAGAAACCTTCTTCTCGGAGCTCCTTTGAAATATCATAATATTCTTTCCTGTTGAATTTATGGAAAAGAAAAATACTTCATTGACTTGTTGTAATCAGTGTACATAAACCTTTATTTATAATAGAGGAAGGTAGTAGAGTCCAATTAAAATAAAACTACCTTTATCCCAATTACACCCAAACTCTAACACTTAAATATAAGTCCTAGCATAATTAAATGACTCAATATAGATAAAAGACAAACATAACTCAAACTAGAACTCTTCTAGGATGTGACCATAAGATAAAGATGCCTTTGTGAGTGCTTCTTGATCTTCCAACTTATGTGATAAGGATGCTAGCTTGTGGTAATCATGGTGGGTCCTTGGGCCCATCTTGTGGGCCTTTCTTGGTCGTGTCGCCCATGTTATAATACTCTTATATATGTGGGTCTTCCTTGGTTGTGTGGGTTGGAGCCCATCTTCCAAAACTCCCCCTCAAGCTCGGGTGAGAGAATATCATCAACTCCCAGGTTGCTGCAAACGATGTATAAATTCTTTTAATAAAAAATGGCACATATTCCAATATGCCTTCATCTTCCAACACTCCCCCTCACACTACTGCACCCTTCCATGAGGCCTTGCTGGCATAATATAAGTGATAGTAAAAATTACTCCTAGCCGGTAAGACATTGCTCCATACTCCAGTCCTAATGCTGGATGTAGGGCACACTCCGTCTTCTGTAGGTAATGTGTCTATTGGTATTGCTCTGAAGCGTCCAGCACTGTGTCTCTCCACAGGACAACGACTCTCAAGTGGTAGGAGTAATAAAAGCCATTACAGGGGGGTTTTGGGTTTATTTATAATGGTGTCCCAGTCTGGACACCGACTCTCATGGTATCCCAACCATGATATTTTTTAGAGTTAAATTTATCATGGTGTCCCAATCCGGGAACCGACTCTCATGGTGTCCCAACCGTGATATTTTTGAGAGTCAAATAAATTATGGTATGAGAAAAGGTACTGAGGCTACCTCTTCTCAAATAATAATGTCCCAAAAGAAACATAATAACTATAGCTGAATATAACACGACCATCTTCCAACTCGTATAACACGAACCAAATAATAAACCTTGTAGAAGGACCCATGAAATAATCATAATCCGATATAAATATTTTTTTCTTAGATGCAAAAACTTCATCTTTTGTGTACCCCCTTTCTTGAATATTTTGGTCACATAAACTTATCCACAACATATGGAATAAAAAAACTCTTTCTTGACTTCTTCTACTTCTCCCCCCTCAAGTTGGGAGGTAATGGCAGTGATCCCAGCTTGAACCAATATATCATAGATGTAGCCATAAGCCCATGTAACATCGATGTATAGATAATCCCTCAAACCAGGGAGAAGTGAGATATTTTCTTATATATCAACTCAAAAAGTAACGCAAAACAATGGGCATAAATTTGGATTTTTCAATACAACTAAATACCAGTATGACCTTTGATTCTTCCAATGCGAATATATCTTTAAATATGGATCAGATTGACATGAAATTTTCTTTTTATGAAACTAGACTTAAATACCTTTCATCCAAGTATAACTTATCTTCATAAAATATAGTTATTAGTAGATAAATAATTTGATATATTTTGGTCTCTGTTATCTAGCTGAACTAAGCACTATTTCTCTTTTTTTTTTTCAGCATGACCATTGACTCTTCCAAGATCAATATCTCCTTATATAAAAATCATACCGAGAATTGGTTGAATAGGGAAGAAAATAAACTTACATATATTTACTTTTATATATAATTCTCCATATAAAGTCTCTTTCTTGATAGCATAAAATACCTCGGAAGTTGAAGTTTTTTTGCTGCTGCTCGAACCCTTTTTTCAATCTGACCTTTGTTGCTTCCAATATCGATTTCTCTTTGTAGATAACTCAAATAAAAAATTGGTTGAATAGGTAAAAGAATATACTTACAGATATTTTTTTGATATATATTTCTCCTTATAAAGTCTAGTTCTTGATAGCATAAAATACCTCAGAATTTGAAGCTTTTTGCTACTACTTGAACCTTTTTGCAATCTGACCGTTGCTCATTCAAATATCGATATCTCTCTGTAGATAACTCCAATTGGAAAAATATAGTTTTTATTTTGAAAGTAGACTCAAATATATTTCTTTCAATATATAATTTTAAATATTAAAAGCTTGGTATAGTGATTAAAACGCAAAGAAACCTAATGGGTATAGGGACAAAAAAAAGAAATACGAACCTAAACTTAGGGTTTAGGGTTTAGAGAAAATGATCACATTACCTCCGTAGGTTGACCAAGTCAACTCATAGAACTAGGCTTTGATACCATGTTGAATTTATGGAAAAGAAAAATACTTCATTTACTTGTTGTAATCAGTGTACATGAACCTCTATTTATAATAGAGGAATGTAGTAAAGTCCAATTACAATAAAACTAACTTTGTCCCAATTACACCCAAACTCTAACACTTAAAGATAAGTCCAAACATAATTAAATAACTCAATATAGATAAAAGACAAACATAACTCAAACTAGAACTCTTCTAAGACGTGTCCATAAGATAAATATACCTTTGCGAGTCCTTCTTGATCTTCCAACTTATGTGATAAGGATGTCAGCTTGTGGTAATCATGGTGGTTCATTGGGCCCATATTGTGGGCCTTTCTTGGTCGCATGACCCATGTTATAATACTTGATGGAAGATGGGCTCAAGCCCACAAAGGAGTGGCAAAGTGGTTATTTATGATATGTTCCATAAGGATGGCATGATTATGTAAATACATTATCTTAGTATGTCTTTTAATCTATTGAGTTGTAACCCTAAGGGCTTTGTAACACTATAAATAAGAGCATTAGCTAAGAGGTAAGGGATTTAATCCTTCTCCTCTATTTGAAAAAACGTCCAGCCACCCTCTCTTCTCTCTTGGCGCATTCTCTCCTTCCCTTAATCCAAACTCTCCTCTCAAACGTCTTTCTCCTTTCTCCCTCTTCTCTCTCTTCTTTCCTTCTTCCACGTTAACCTAGAGTCATTCTCATGGGGTCCTAACTTCTACAAGGTATCAGAGCTCGGAGGTTAGGATCCCTATTCAAGTAGTTATGTCATCCATTCAAGAAGTTGTGTATAGAATAAGGAGTTCTGTAATGAAGAGATAGGTAAAATTTCATTTTTTTGCATATTCTCTCTTTACAATTTCAATTTTTTTTCCTCTCTTCTTGAATTGTTGATTCATGTCAAGGCAAGATAATCTTCATAAACATTGTGAAGATCTGTCATGTATGACTAAAAGGATATTGTAGTCTTAATCATCTTGTAGCACAATTACATTATTGATTAACGGTTGTTTTTTTTTCTTTTTTTGGTTTGTTATTTAGATTCAGTTACCTTTATGTAACATGGATCATACATTGTCGATATGGGATTCCAGCATATGTTGCTGTCCATTCTATAATCTAATGTTACTCATGGGAGTGTGTCTTGTTGTTGGATGCCCGTTATATGTTTGATGAAATTCCAGCACTCACTTATCCCTATTATTTGTTGTGTTTGAACTTCAGCAATTGAATCTTTTATTTTGTTGAAGTATTCCCATGAGTTAGAGTTTCTTTTGCCAAGAAATTGCTCTCAGTTTGCCAAGAAAGGCCTTGTCTAAAGTTGCTCTCGGTTTTGTGGTTGAGTTTGGATTAAGGATAAGAGTTGTATCTATTCTCTTATCTATATTTTTTTGATAAATATAAGAAAAGTTGAGTAGTGGCTGGTTCTTGTTATCACTTGACAAAAGCACCAATTTTTCTACGATTTAGTACTTATTCTCGTGACAATATTCTCTACTTAGTTTTGGTGGCTAAATTGGCCTATGAGTGCTTCAAATTATGTTGTGTAATTTTTATTTGAGCCCTTTTGACAATTGACCTTACTAGTTGATTTGCGTCAACATGGAGAGTGGACATATGAGTAATAAGAGTGACATACTCCGAATTACTACAATTCCACTAAGAGGTCTTTCCAATTACCTCAGCTGGTCACAATCGGTATGGAGGGTTCTCATTACTTGTGACCTTCTCAATCATGTTATCAAAATCCCTCCTCCGATTTATGACGAAGATGAAGTCTACCATAAATGGGTAAAAAATGATAACATGGTTATCAGTTGGCTTATTAATAGCATGGAAGAGCATGTTGCTAACAATGTGGTCCACTTGGAAACTTTGAAGGATATTTGGGACACGTGTGCTAAGCTCTATTCTAGTACCTCCTCCTTGCAAAGAGTATATGATGTTTTCCAAAGTATGTTGGCAACAAAACAAAGAGATAATATTTTCATGAGTTTCTGGCCCGGTTTCGTGGCCTTCTCCAAGAATAAAAAATTGCTCAACCATACTCTACCAACATTGTTGTCCAAGAAAAATAGTGCGAGGCCTTGGCATCGGCTATTTGCCTTACCAATATTAAGTCGTATCTAGAGGTGGCTAAGACTCAGCATCTTAGTTCCTTTGTCTTTCCCTCTTTTGATGAGATCAGTGCAACGTTGTTACGGATTCCTGATCCATCTCCTCCTTCTCTTATTGATGCTCCATCAGCTATGTTCTCTGGTAATCGGGGTACATCATCCCCATTTCGAGGATGTGGCGGAAATACAAGAGGAGGCCGCAATAGAGGTGGTCAAACGAGTCCGACCCAGTTCGACACTGAGCCTTAATTGTGCTCTTACTATGGTGGTCAAAACCACCTTGTGGATTCATGCTAGAAACTCCATGGTAAGCCTGATTGGGTGATAGCCAATCCAACCTCAGTTAATGTTGAGAAAAAAGAGGACAAGACTGATTCTCATTCTGGGAATGTGACTATCTCTTCGGAAGACTATGCTGTAATTCAGAAGATAAAATCTTTATTGGATCAGTCCTCTACTCCACCAGGCCCTACTGCTGCTACTACCATTGCCTCAGGTATGCTTTCTTCTACTGTAACCCCTTCATCTTGGATCATTGACTCCGGGGCTTCCGAACACTTGTCAGGTAACATACACATGCTTCATTCATTGTCACCATGTCTTCCTCATAAATTGGTCACTATTGCTAATGGTTCCAGAACCAAGGTGCTTGGCAAGGGTTCTTCCTCTCTTACCGCGTCTATTCCTCTCAAAGATGTGTTATTTGTTCCTCAATTTCCGTTAAATTTTCTCTCCATTAGTCAATTAACCAAATAATTGAATTATTCTGTCACCTTCTCACCATCGTCGTGTATATTTTAGGATCTAACTACGAAATAGATGATTGGTGGTGGCCATGAAAAATGGGGTTTATATTGTTTTACTCTTCCACCAGTGGCTGTTATTTCATTTACTACATCCGAGGCTCCAATGTGGCACAACCGACTTGGTCATCCATCTATCTCGTCACTTCGTTCTTTAGTTCCATCTCTTAAGTCTTTGTCTAATTTTAATTGTGAGGCATGTCAATTAAGTAAGCATGTTAGGAGTACATATTCTCCTCGTCTTACAACTACTAGTACTGCTCCGTTTGAATTAATACATTCTGATGTATGGGGCCCTTTAAAGGTCTCTAACATTTCACAGGATCAATATTTTGTTACTTTTGTGGATGATTTTACCCGAGTGACTTGGTTGTTTTTGTTTAAAGAACGATCAAAAATTCTTTCAATTTTTAAAAACTTTCATGCAATGGTTCTAACGCAATTTGGAGAAAAAATTCAAATCCTTAGATCCGATAATGCTAAGGAATATTTGTCAAATGAGTTCAAATCTTTTTGTGAGGGTAATGGGTTTCTTCATCAAACATCATGTGCCTATAACCCTAAACAAAATGGTGTTGCTGAAAGAAAGAATCGTCACCTCATTGAGGTTGCTCGGGGCCTCCTCTACTCCATGAAGGTACCCTACTTTTATTGGCCTCATGCTATTCTTACAACATGCTTTCTCATCAATAGGTTACCTTCATCAGTACTTAGAAATCAAACTCCATATTCTGTTTTGTTTCATCGTGAAGATCCATTTTCTCTTCCTCTTAAAGTATTTGGTTGCACGTGTTTTGTTTATGATACTACACCACATAAAAGTAAACTTGATCCTCGGTCACTGAGGTATTTTTTTTGGGGTATTCTCGAACTCATAAAGGATATATTTGTTATAATCCTACACTTCGAAGGTTGGTGGTATCTCGGGATGTGACTTTCTTTGAAGACACTTCCTTTTACTCCTCACATGAGGCTCCTCCAGGGTTTACATCTACTCCTACCACTCCATGTCCGTTTGTGCCGTTTCATGGAGATATTATTCAACCCCCTGAAGCACCGGTCGTCACCTCACCTGTGGAGTTGTCTGATCCACCTGAGGTAAGTCTCTCTCCTCCTCCTATGTTTGGGCCTGAATTTGATACTCGGCCTATTGCATTATGAAAGGCAACCCGTTCTTGCACTACGTCTCATCCAATTTCCAATTTTATGTCTTCTCATCGCTTATCTTCTCAGTGTGTTCATTTTCTTGCTTCCCTTTCGTCTGTTTCCATACCACAATCCTATCAGGAGGCCTTGAAGTATCCAGGATGGAAGGCGGCTATGCATGAAGAAATGCATGCATTATATGAAAATCAAACATGGACATTGGCATCGCTCCCAAAAGCTAAAAGACTGGTTGGTTGCGATGGGTTTTTTCAGTGAAACACAACCCAGATGGGTCAGTTGCTTGCCTTAAACACGCCCCATTGCAAAAGGTTATACTCGGTGCTATGGGATAGATTATGAAGAGACTTTCTTTCCAGTTGCAAAATATAACTCGGTACATATCATCCTTTCTATTGTTGCTAACTCATCTTGGCCAGTATATCAGCTCGATGTAAAATATGCATTTTTAAATGGTGATATACGCGAAGAAATTTATAAGGTCCAACCACCAGGATATGTGGTTGAGGGGGAGTCCGTATGCCGATTAAATAAATCTTTATATGGGCTTAAACAGTCCCCTCGAGCTTGGTTTGAAAAATTCAGTCAAGCACTTCTACGATTTGGCTTTCATAGGAGCTCGGTTGATCACTCAGTATATGTTAAAGATACTATCAAAAGGAAGATATTATTGGCCGTGTATGTTGATGATATTATCTTGACTGGAAATGATGCTCATAGTATACAAGAAGTGAAGAATATGATATGTAAAGAGTTCAAGAATAAAGATTTGGGTAAACTCAAATATTTTCTGGGTATAAAAGTCCTTCAGTCAAATCATAGAATAGTATTATCTCAAATAAAATATGTCTTGGATCTTCTTGAAGAAACATGAATGAAGGGTTGTAGACCAGTTGATACACCTATGGATGGGAATGAAAAATTGTGTGCCACAAGTGGAGAAGATGTTGACAGTGGAAAATATCAAAGACTTGCGAGAAAATTGATCTCTCTCATTGTAACCATGCCTGATATATCATATGTTGTGAGTGTGGTAAGCCAATTCATGCACAAACCAAAAATTACTCACTAACAAGCATTGGAGAGAATACTACGATACTTAAAAGGTGCTCCAGGAAGAGATTGCTATATAAACAACATGGTTACTTCAATATAGAAGGCTTATCAGATGCAGATTGGGCCAGATCACCCCATAATAGAAAATCTACATCTGGGTATTGTACCCTTGTTGGGGGAAACTTGGTCACATGGAAAATAAAAAAGCAAAACGTGGTTGTAAGATCTAGTATTAAAGCAGAATACCGAGCTATGGCCCACACTGGAAGTGAACTTTTATCGATAAAGACGCTTCTTACTGAATTCGGATTTTATAAAGGACGTTCTATGGGCCTACATTGTGATAATCAAGAAGCTATGCACATTATGTCAAATCTAGTTTTCCATGAAAGAACTAAACATATTGAAGTGGATTGTTATTTTATACGAGAAAAGTTTCAAGCAGGAATAATTTCTCTTAAATATGTTTCATCTCAAGAGCAATTAGCCGATATCCTCACCAAACCGGTAACGTCCAAAGTTCTATCTTATATAGGTGGCAAGTTGGGTATTTATGATGTATTTTCTCCACCAGCATGAGGGGGAGTGTTGGAAGATGGGCTCAAGCTCACAAAGGAGTGGCAAAGTGGTTATTTATGATATGTTCCATAAGGATGGCATGGATATGTAAATACATTGTCTTAGTATGTCTTTTAATCTATTGAGTTGTAACCCTAAGGGTTTTGTAACACTATAAATAAGAGCATTAGCTAAGAGGTAAGGGATTCAATCCTTCTCCTCTATTTGGAAAAACGTCCAGCCACCCTCTCTTCTCTCTTGGCGCATTCTCTCCTTCCCTTAATCCAAACTCTCCTCTCAAACGTCCTTCTCCTTTCTCCCTCTTCTCTCTCTTCTCTCCTTCTTCTTCCACGTTTACCTAGAGTCATTCTCATGGGGTCCTAACTTCTACAATACTCTTATATATGTGGGCCTTCCTTGGTCGTGTGGGCTGGAGCCCATCTTCCAAAATTTCTAAAGGTTGCCAATGAGTAAGTTTTGGTTTGTCTGCATATGATATATCCAGTCTTGTTACAGTGAGATAAGTAATTTTTCCCACAAGTCTTTGATATTTCCCAATATCCACATCTTCTCTAGAGCCTGTAGATAGCTTGGTATTTGAATCCATAGGGGTACCTGCTAGTCTACACCACCTCATCATTCTTGTCTCCTCAGGTAGATCAAGGACATATTTTCTCTGAGTTAGTATGATCTCATGCTTGGACTATAACTCCTCAATACCTAGAAAGTATTTAAGTAGTCCAAGATCTTTTGTTTTGAACTCTTCACATATCTTCTTTTTGGCCTTTTGAATGCTATCTGAATCACTGTCAGTTAGAACAATATCATCTACATAGACTGCCAAAAGTACTTTCCCTTTGGGGTGTCTTTAATAAATACAGAGTGATCTACTGACCATCAATAAAATCCAAACCGTATCATTGCTTGGCTAAATTTATCAAACCATGCTCGAAGAGACTATTTTAGGCCATATAGATTTCCTTAATCTACAAACCAACTCTCCTTCAACCACAAATCTAGGTGGTTGTTGCATATATATTTATTCTTTAGTGTCCCCATTCAAGAAAAGCATTTTTTACATCAAGCTTATATATTGGCCATGAAGAATTAGCATCAAGGGTTAACAATATACGTAACAAGTTCAATTTGGCCACTAGAGAGAATGTTTCTTCATAATCAATTTCATAGAACTGAGTATAGCCATTGGCAAAGAGGTGCGCCTTAAGGTGAGCTACCGATCCGTCTGGATTATTTTAATGGTATAAACCCACTTACAGGCCATGGGTTTCTTTCCTGAAGGAAAAAGAACTAGAGTCCATGTCTGATTCCAATATAGTGCATACATTTCTTCTTCTATTGCTGCCTTCCATCCTGGATGCCTCAAAGCCTCCTGATAGGACTGTGGTACATAGATGGAAGAAATCATTGCCAGAAATTGACAACATGAAGAAGATAAACAATGGTGTGACACAAATTTGGATATTGGGTGAAAAGTAGAATGCCTAACACAAGTCCTGGGTTCTTTCCTTAAGGCTATAGGCCAAGTATCATATTGTGGCCTGAACAAAATAGGAGTAGGTGGAGATGGACTTACTTTGGTGGGATCCATAAACTCTGCAGGTGTAGTATTGATCAATGCTTTAATGGATTGAATAATATCCATATCAAGGGGCATGACCAATCGGGGAGAGGCTTGTACAAATGAGGGACTCAGAGGAGAATTTTTGGAGTAGTGTGAAGTCTCTTCAAAGAAGGTCACATCCCTAGACACAAGTAACTTTCGAAGACTAGGATTATAATAAACATAACCCTTTTGTGTGCGAGAGTATCCCAAGAAGATACACTTGATAGGTTTTTGGTCAAGTTTATTTTTTTGAAGTTATGTAACGTGAACAAAACATGTGCAACCTAAGACTCTTAAAGGAAGTGAAAATGGTTCATCATTTGGAAATAACAAAGAGTGTGAGGATTTATGACCGGGTATGGATGAGGGGTAGCCTATTAATAAGAAAGCAAACAGTAAGTATGGCATGTGGCCAGTAGAAGTATGGTATCTTTATAGAGTATAGTAAGTCGTGGGCTACCTCTAGGAGATGTTCGTTCTTCCATTATGCTACCCAGTTCTGGTGAGGGGTGTAGACACAAGATGTCTGATGGATAATGTCATTTTCTTGATAAAATGAGTCAAGGTCATTAGAGAGACGCTCTTTGGCATTATTAGAGTGAAGTAATTTAATTTCCTTGCCAAATTGAATGGCCTCCATAGCATGAAAGGACCTAAATATGGATAAAATTTCAGATCTCTCTTTAAAGAGGAATATCCATGTGACTCAAGTCAAGTCATCAATAAAAGTGATAAAGTATTTAATTGTAGAAATTTTTGAGATACTTAAGGGTCTCCATATGTCAGTGTGGATCAAGGAAAAAGGAGCAACACCTTTAAGTTCAGTTCGTGGAGAGTATGTGGTCCTCTGGTGTTTCCTAAGTTGGCACACTTCACAATTTAAAACTGACAAATGTTTAAAAGTTAGAAAGAGATGTTGAAGAGATGATGTTGAGGGGTATCCCAACCGATAATGCCTTAATCTTGCCTCGGTTCTCTTGGTTGAGACTACATTTATTTGAGACAAGTCAAAGTAGTAAAGTCCACCTTGTTCACAGCCTCCACCAATCATCCACTTAGTCATTAGATCCTAAAAAAAGCAAAAAGTGGGTGAGAATGTGATGCAGCAATTAAAGTGTTTAGTAAGTTGACTAACAAACAATAGGTTCAAGGGAAAATTTGGAATAAATAGAATATCTTCGAGCAAAAGTGATGGTGTAATAGAGGTGATCCTTTACCGAGAACTTTGGTTTGCGATCCATCAGCTATGATAACAAATTTGTCTAAGAGGCATGGAGATAAAGATTGTAGTAGACCTTTGTTACCTGTGAGATGTTATGAGGCCCCTGAGTCAATAATCTAGGATGAAGAGGAGGTAGTGGTAAAAAGCATACCTAAAGCGATGGTGGCAACAGTAGTAGAGGAAGTAGTAGGAGATACCATCAGAGTTTTTATTATTTGGAATAGTTCATGTTGATCATCAGTGAGGGTCTTTTTTCTGACTGTGGTTCAGACTTGCCCTCCTTTTTCTTGTTGATTGAGGCCTGATTATCCGTGGACAAGTCTAACTTTCCATGGAGTTTCCAACAATTTTCTATAGTATGGTCTGACTGCCCACAATGAGTGCATCCTTGGTTGTCTATTCTGAATGGACCAGTCTTTCCACCTCTTCCTCGGCTCCTCTATAACTTCTATCACAACCTTTATTGATAGAAGATGTACCTCTATTACCGGATTACATGGCTGATGATAATTAATAATGAGAGTTGGAAAATAATCTAGAACTCTAAGTAAGGTGGCACATACATCATCAAATGTTGGAATAGCTAAGGAGCTAAGGAGTCGAGTTTTGGCAACCTCTAGGTAAGGCTAGATGTTTGATAGACAAATAGCGGTTTCTAAGGCCTTCCTCTATTTTTCTTGAATAGATACATCAATGGAGAAAGGCTGATCTAACTTCCACTCTAGAATGAGACCTATGAATCTTGCCACGTACTCATGAAAGTTTTCTCCTTGTTTGGTATTCAATATGTTTGGTAAAACATCATATAACTTTTGGAGACTATCAGTGCTTGAGTATAGCTTTAGACATGTATCCCAGATTTGTTTAGCCATCTCTACATGGATTACATTATTTTCTACTTGCTCATCCATGATGTTTACAATCCAACTAATCACCAAGGTATCATTTTTCAGCCACTGATTGTAATTCATAACTTCTTTATCAATAGGTTGTCCTAGCTTGGTCATGTGACCTAATAGGTCTTGGGTAATAAGGAATCTCCTAATTGATTTTGACTAGCTTAGGTAATTAGATAACCATCTTAAGGGCATGGTCCAAGGAAGGCCCACATACCTAAGAGTATTATAAGATGGGCCACACGACCAAGGAAGGTCCACAAGATGGGCCCAAGCCTATAAGAAGTAGGACCCACCATGATTACCATGAGTTGGCATCTTTATCACATAAGTTGGAAGATCAAGAAGGACTCATAAAGGCATCTTTTATCTTATGGTCACGACCTAGAAGAGTTCTAGTTTGAGTTATGTTTGTCTTTTATCCATATTGAGTTATTTAATTATTCTAGGACTTATCTTTAAGTGTTAGAGCTTGGGTGTAATTGGGACAAGGGTAGTTCTATTGTAATTGGACTCTACTACCTTCCTCTATTATAAATAGAGGTTCATGTACTCTGCTTACAACAAGTCAATGAAGTATTTATCTTTTACATAAATTCAACAATCGTAATCCTAAATATTTTCCTTCCCAAGTTGAGGAGGAGAAGTATAAGAAGTACAAGAAAGAGGTATTTTATTCCTTATGTTGTGGATAATTTTATGTGACCAAAATATTCAAGAAAGGGGGAGCACAAAAAGATGAAGCTTGTGCATCTAAGAAAAAAAAATTATATCGGATTATTTTATGGGTTCTTTTACAAAGTTTATTATTTGGTTCGTGTTATATGTGTTGGAAGATGGTCGTGTTATATCCAGCTGCAGCTATTATGTCTCTTTGGGGACATTATTATTGAAGAAGAGGTGGCCTCAGTCTATGTTATTTCACCGTGATAGAAGAGTTTAATACTAACTCTATGTTATACCCCCATGAATTGCCATTTATTACTCCTACCATTTGAGAGTCGTTGTCCTATGGAGGGACACGGTGATGGAGGAGTTTTTTTTTTATTATGATACTTCAAAACAGCATATAGACCCACTACCTATAGAAGATAGGAGTGTGCCAAACATCTAGCATATAGACCCACTACCTATAGAAGATATGAGTTAATTGACTAGATTAAAGAGCAATGTCATACGACTCGAAGTGATTTTAATCTCACTTTTCTTATGCCAGCTGGGCATCATGAACGAGAGCACCGACATGAGGGGGAGTGTTGGAAGATCTGCCACATTATACAAAAAAATATTCTATATATCATTTGCAGCAAGCTAGAAGTTCATGTTGTTCTCTCACCCCCAACTTGAGGGGGAGTGTTGGAAGATTGGGCCCAAGCCCACATGACCAAGGAAGGCCTACATATCTAAGAGTATTATAAGATTGGCCACACGACCAAGGAAGGTCCACAAGATGGGCCCAAGCCAATAAGAAGTAGGACCCACCATGATTACCACTAGCAGGCATCCTTATCACAGAAGTTGGAAGATCAAGAAGGACTCACAAAGGCATCTTTATCTTATAGTCACATCCTAGAAGAGTCCTAGTTTGAGTTATGTTTGTCTTTTATCCATATTGAGTTATTTAATTATGCTAGGACTTATCTTTAAGTGTTAGAGTTTGGGTGTAATTGGGACAAGGGTAGTTTTATTGTAATTGGACTCTACTACCTTCCTCTATTATAAATAGAAATTCATGTACTCTGATTACAACAAGTCAATGAAGTATTTCTCTTTTCCATAAATTCAACAATCGTAATCCTAAGAACATCGTTCTTACTTCCAATATGTTCTTCAACCATGGGACGAGAGTAAAACTTGTAAAGGATGAAGGAAGAAAGTAATTTCCAAGCCTAACCAAACTGTTGATTTTAAGGATTCCTTAAGTAACGAGATTAAGCAAAGGAGAGGAGGAAGAAGGAAGAGAAGATACGTCCAAAAGAGAAAGGAGAGAAGAATATGAGAGGAAAAAAGATGCATAAATTAGGGTCTTGGACTTAGCCAAACCCTTCCCCATAAGATATATTTATAGGTATCAAAACTACCAATATTATAAGTATACCCTTCACCCTAATAAGAGTGAAGAAGAGACAAGAAGTTTTAAACTAATTACGTTAGTATCATCCTAATTACATCATATATTCCAACAATCCCCCTCAAGTTGGGAGGTAATGGCAGTGATCCCAGCTTGAACCAAATAACATAGATGTAGTAATAAGCTTCTCCATCACGGTGTCCTAAGGACAAGTACGACACCAAGTACAAACTCTCAAATGGTAGAAATGGGTGATAAAATATAAGTAGAAACCAAACTCAAAAGGATTTCGAACAAATATAGTGGTAATACTCACTAAAGTGGGTAATGCCTGCCATTCATAAGATGGCAATAAAAGATCCATGGGTACCAATAAAAAGTCTCAATGGACTTAAAACACCCATATGAATAAAAGGGACTAACCAAAGAAATGCTTTAAAAGGGTTGGCCAATAAGGGTAAGTGAGAGTCAAATAAAGGATGGTAGGAGAAAGACTGCCAAAGGTTAATGGGTAAAGAGGAAGATAAGATGTTGAGGCCACCATGTGCTTTATTTTTCTAAGAAATTCAAATTCCATATCAGATGAACCATGCCAACAACAGTCAGCAAATAATGAACCCAAAGCAAGAAACCGAGTTCTTCTTAAAAAATAATGTCTCAATCAAAGAGACACAATATCAGCAGCAGAAATGGGCAAATTCCCAAATAACATGCACCACATGTGCAGTTGTATAGCAGCAGATAACCAGTAAATAATGAAAGTCCTTAAGAGTAATAAGGGAGCATGAAATAGTCTGCAGTTAGTCCATCAGTAAATAAGGAAGTTGTACCAAATCGTATGTTGGAACCGAGTAATAATCCAAGATAATAATCTAGCCGGAGATAGAGAATCAAGTCTAATAGTAGACTACTATAACCAAGTTGTAGAAGAAATATGTATAGAACTCGGGACCTGGACATGTACACTCGAGGTAGAAAATAAGTGGGATGAGTCAGGTTGACCCAGACCCGAGTTGACTCACTAAGTTGACCCAGTCCAAGTTGGCTCGAGTTAACTTGGTAGACTAGTGCTGAAGCAGTAAGCTCAGGTCAGTAAACCATCATTGGGTGAACTTGGTGGGTTCGGTCCAAGACTCGGGCAGAACTAGCACTGGTTTAATCAGCAGTAGTCTTCTTCCCCAAAGCCAAACAAAGGGGGAGAGCAGCTTCTAGAAACGGCAACCACAGTAGGAAACTTTTCAAGAGAACCTCGACATAACAGAATGGTAGAGGCGTTTTTGAAAACCAGCAAAGGAGATTTCTTCCAGATTAACAACAGTCATATCCCGAAGAAATAGCACCGAAATAACAGCGGAAACCAGAGAGCGACTTCGGATAAAAAACAAAAACTTCTCCTCCCAGCAAGCAGAAGCAGAAACACAGCTGAGTCGTCTTCCTCTGAAGTTGGCGATGAACTCGACATGGAAAGGCCCATGAATAACTTCCAGAAATCAGCAGTTAAGAAGTAATAGTAGTGGCAAATAATTTTTCCAAAATAATAAACAACTCCATAATCTAATGCCAGCAAAGAGACGACTCAGTAAAGGAGGAATTTCTGAATTATCGGTCGTAATAATTTTAAAGATACCAAAAAAAATTCCGAAGAGGCAGTGATACAGATTTGGAGAGAATTGGGAGTTTCAGTAACAATCTGGCAAAACATAAGAGGACAGCAATAAACCAGAGTTGGCAATAAGAGGAGTTTCCAGAAAATCAGTAGTAAGATCAAGATCAAGTTTCCATAACAGAGTTTCTTCCTCAATGACGCTTCCAAACAAAGCGATGAACCTCTCTTCTCCATGGAGGAAATAATCTAGCAAGATAATCATCAACTTCCATTGCGATGAACCAAAAACTCGCGGAAATAGAATAGCGAGGCAGCAGTAAACAAACAGAGAAGAGGATCCTTCTCAGAATAAGACTTCGTCAGATTTCATCAAAATAACAACACCTTGGGGATAATTTGAATCCTGAAAATCACAGCTCTGATACCATATTGATTTTTAGGATTTCATAGGTAATGAGATTAAGCATAGGAGAGGAGGAAAAAGGGAGAAGAAGGAAGAGAAGATAGAGTATGATACACATCCAAAAGAGAAAAGAGGGAAGAATACATGAGGAGAAAGGAGGTAAAAATTAGGGTCCTAGAGTTAGCCAAACCCTCCCCCATAAGATATATTTATAGGTATCAAAACTTCCAATATTATAAGTATACCCTTCACCTTAATAAGAGTGAAGAAGAGACAAGAATTTTAAACTAATTACATTAGTGCCATCCTAATTACATCATATATTCCAACACAAACTAAATCAAAGAGCCCAAGTAAGTGTCAACTTGAACCAACTTGGCTCAAGGAAGAATGTGAGCCCAATCTTCCAATTTCAACTTGAACTCAATTATTGACTTTAGTCAATTAATCATGCACTTAATTAAGGAAACTCTCTCCTGGCCAAAAATCATATATTTCTTAATCAAAAAAATGATAATCAAAATCTTTAAAAAATCAATCTTTCCTTGTTTTAATACACAAGGATATCAAATTATATTCTTGTAATCTTTCCAAATCACCAACAAAATCTCATAAAATTCGTGGCTAGCCAAAAAGATTCTAAAAAAAAAAGAGTTTACTTCCTTGAATGGCGCCAAGCTTAGCCGTAAAAAATAGCTTTTCTTGCCTTTTTTCTTGAAATATTTAGGAAAGTAAATCTTCTATTATTTCCAACGTGAGAGGGAGAGAAAGAAGAGTAGTTATCTAAACAAAAACTTATCAATTACTGTTGGTAATGCTCGGCATACGAGAGAAACCAACCTTCATTCTTGATTTGAGAAGATTGATAAGAGTAGCATAAACTGGATTTAAAGAAGATATTTTAGACCAAAAATCAGTTCTTTGACCAAAGGAAATCGACCTTAGTCTCATTAAAATACCAACTTATTTTTCCAACAATTTTTCCATCACATAAAAATATAACTTTTATGCAAGTAACCGAACTTGATGAAGAACTTGTACACCAAGTAAACAAGATTATAACTTCTTCTTCAAATACCAAGGAATAACTTCATGATCTCCATATTAAATTCATCACCTCTTCACTCAAAAAATATAGATCAAGGGCTGTAAAATCTTGTTGTAAAAAAGTGTAAAGAATGAATATAAAAAAAACTTATCTTTCCGTTAGCTCGATTCCTTGCTTCATGGGTGACTTGCATGAGACTTTGATTACTAAAAAAGCTTGAGCATCACTTCAATGTGGGGATCCTAAATCCTATACTCTAATACCATGTAGAATTTAGGATCCCATGATATGAACCATGATCAAGGTAATGAGAGAGGGAAGAAGGAGAAGAGAAGAAAAGAAAGGAGAGAAAGAGCAAGAGCCGGCTTAGAGAAGAGAGAAACGGGAGATAGAAAGAAGAGAGAATGCTTGGATGAATTGAGAGAAGAGGAGAGTGCTTGATGCTCTAACCCAAGCCAAGGGTCTCTACTTATAGTTTTTTAGAGGATGTTACAATGTCTATAATGGCCTTAGAGCTACAAGTTTTACATAAGAAAAGACATAAGTAGACATATTTCTCTATCCCTATGTCATCTCTATGAGAAATCTTCTTATTTAACATGATGCCACCTCTCTTGGATGTGTTGGTTTGATCCCATCTTCTGACAAAACAAAAGTGGGTACCCAAATTGAATGAAAACATTGAGGAAACCCCAAATTCAAGGGAAAACAAGTTTGGAAGCCCAATGAAATTATTAAAGCCAATGGTTTCCCAAGAACCCAACTTAATTGGAACCTCGAAGGGATGATCACTTTTCTTACTTATAGGTATGTCTATGCACCAAGGCACCAAAGAACATATCAATTTTTTATAATGGGTGTTCAAGGCATATGATTGGTGATAAAAAAAAACAAGTTTGTAGAACTTACACCAAAAGATGGTAGTCTTGTCACTTTTGAAGACAATAGCAAAGGTACCCCAAAGGAATTGGAAAAATAGGCACCTCTAACTCATTTATATCCAATTTCTATTATGTTGAAGGTTTGGTGAATGATTTGTTGAGTATAGGTCAATTTTATGACGAAGGAAACATTCTTTCATTTGAAAAAGACAAATGCATTGTGAAGATTCAAAATGATGAAACTTTGTTAGAGGGTCATAGGAAAAAAAAATTATATGTTGTGAATAGTAATGATTTACCCTCTATTAGTGTTCTATGTTTGGGTGATAGCCTAGATGGATCTTGGTTATGGCACAAACTACTAAGACATAGAGGAATACACTCATAGAGGAAATGTCTTTTGATGCTTGAAACTTGGAAAGGAACAAAAAACCTCATACAAATCTACAAATATGGTCTCAACCACAAGTTTGCTTCAACTAATCCAGATGGATTTAGTGGGACTTACCCATACCTAAAATATAATCAGTAAGCACTACCCCTTAATGGTTTTAGATGATTACTCTAGGCTCACATGGATAGACTTCCTAGCTAACTACATTGTAGTATTATCAAAATTAGGAGTGACCATGGAGGAGAATTCAAAAACTCACATTTTGAGGAATATTTCATTCAACATAGTATAGACCATACCTTCTCATCACCAAGAACTCCTAAATAAAATGGTGTTGTTGAGAGAAAAATAAAATTTTAATTGAAATGGTGATGGTTATGCTCCATGCGTATGATTTGCCTCATAAATTTTGTGTGAAGGCTGTAAATATAGCTTACTATATTATAAAGTTGAGTAAATGTTAGGCCCCTTCTTGAAAAAAAACTCCTTATGAGTTGTATACAAGTACCCTTCTCAACATAACTTACTTTAGAACCTTTGGATACAAGGTATTCATACTCAAATAAACAAATAATTTTTTTGGTAAAGTTTAAATCGAAGGCTGATGTAGGAATTTTTCTAGGTTATTTATGTCATAGCAAAGTGTTGTGAACTCAATAGTAGGCCGAGTCATTCAAAGGCATCATGACTGAGTCATTGAGTTATTTCAATTTACTTTTAAATTTAAGTGACAGAGGGGCATATATGTAATTTTGCTATCTTGAACCATTGTAATTATCAACCCTACTTAGGGGTGAAAGGAATGGGAAAGGACAAGTCTTGATTTACCTAAATTAGGGATTGGAGTTCACTTCAATGAACCCAAAGGTCCAGGTTCACTTCAATGAATCTTCTCTATCTCCTTCTCTTCTTGTTCTAAACCGTAGGACTGGATCCATTCCTACAGTGCCATGTTACAAGATCCATGACTAGTGACCATAACAACTTGGTATCAGAGTAGGGTAACATGGGGGATTCATCCAACAGTGACGAGTTGAGAACCATTGTCAGATAAATGTAGGAAGACAATGAGGTGCGAATGGCAACATTGGAGACCAGACTCGGACAGCAGATGGAACAAATCATGAGCAAGGTTTCAGAGATAGTGACTGGAATAAATCGGCCTCTTGATTGAACATGCAGAGAATAAAAAAATGAGGTGCAAATCAGAGAGATGCTCACAGAGAATGATGTGTGAATGGCAACATGGGAGACCAGATTTAGCCAGTAGTTGGAACAAATCATAAGCATGGTTTTGGAGATATTGGCTGGAAGAAATCCACCCCCAGATTGAAGGGGGGAAGACAACTCGCACAACAAACGGGGAGAGCAGTACATTGAAATGTCTGAGAGATTGGCCAAAATCGAGATGCATTTTTATAAGGATTCAGAGAGGAAGGTCGACAATCTGGAAGAAGATGGTACAACCTCTATCTCGGCGAATAAAGTTGCCCATCCAGAAGTCATTCGACCTCAATTCTCTGAGTCTGGAAATCCAGAGCCGAAGTCCAGAGGCTGGAAATCCGAAGTCGTGGAGTCTAGAAATTCAAAGTCAGCGGTTTCTTGTGCAAAGAGCTATTCTATTCTTAATGGAGAGAAATGCCATGGGCAGGCAGTTAAGAACGGAGTTACTAAAGTGATACAAGTGAGGAATGCATTGCTCCATATGTATGCAACTTGTGGCTTGGTCTATGGTGTTAATCTTATAATTGATGAAATGCCTACAAAAGAGGTGGTGTCCTGGAATTATATAATTAGCGGTTATATTAAAAAGGGAGATTTGGTATTTTCCTGGAAACTCTTCGATGAAATGCCCTAGAAAAACGTCGTGTCCTGGAATGTGATGATTATTGGATATTTAAACGGTAGACACCCAGGTCATGGGCTTAAGCTGTTTCGGGAGATGGAGAAGATGGGTGTTCCAGGGACAGTTACTACTATGGTTAGTGTCTTTTCTGCTTGTGCACAATTGGGTTGCATTGAGTTAGGAAATTGCGTTCTTTCTTGGATTATGAGACAAGGTTTACAATCAAATCTTCATCGGACCAATGCTTTAATGCATATGTACTCAACGTGCGGAGTTTTGGAGACTACTCGTTCCCTATTTGATAGTATCTCTCTTAGAGATCAAATATCATGGAATGTTATGATTGGTGGGTATACTCATACGAACCATCATAAAGAAGCATTGGCTCTCTTTAGGCAGCTACAACTGTTCGATGTAGAACCGAATGAGGTAACCTTTCTGAATGTTCTTCCAGTAGTGGCATACTCGGGTGCTCTTGATCTTGGCAAATGGATACATATTTATGTTGACAGAAGCATTTTCCAGTCTAACAGCTGTGGATATACGACAAGTGTCACCCTTTACATCAGTTATATACAGAGGAATTTCCTGAGAGAATACGGTTCCGAGAAGAAACCAGGTTGCATGATAGGAATCAGGAAATTTGATATGGGTTGTGCATATGACAAATTGGCAGAGAGCATTGCACAAATTTCTTATGGTAATGCTGCCATAGAGAGAGTGGTTGGGTTAAGTGCTAGATTGAGTTTTTTTTCCGTAGTGATGCACTTTCTGGATTTGAGGAGCACTTGCAAATTTTAGAGTTATTTGATCTTGGCGTTTTTACTGCTGCCTACAAACTAGTGCTGAACATACAATCAATTCTTGAAGAGTGGGAAATTGTGGACCTGTACTGTGACCAGTTCACTCCAAAGTCTGCCAACAAACCAAAGATGTGGACTGCAAACTGGAGTGGAGGGTTCCTTTCTTTACGTGGGCGAGCGTCCTGTAGACCAGTTGAGGCCCTTGCGTTTGTTGTTGCTCGATTCTTCCAGCGGGGTTGTACTTTCCAGAGTTACTACATGGATCATGGGGAGCCAAATTTTGGTCGCACAACAGGGGGACCTTCATTGCAACTTCTTATGACTATGATGCATCGATTGATGAGTATGGGATTGTTGAGCTACCTAAGTGGGGCCACCATAGAGGCATCCATAAGGACATAAAACTTTGTGAGGACGCTCTTGTGGCTAATGATCCAACATCTACTTCTCTAGGTCCAAATTTGGAGACCCATGTGTATGAAACAAATGCAGGAAGTTGTGTTACTTTTTTCGCCAATATTGGTACCGAGTCTAATGCTCCTATCAATTTCAATGGTCACTCATATAGTTTACTTGTTTGGTCTGTCAGCATCCTACCTCTTTGCAAGAATGTGAAACTTCAGTTGTTTGCCCTCATCGCCAAACAACCAGCCTTCCATCAACTTAGCTCAATTGAGCAACTTGGGTACATTACAGCGCTTATGCATAGGAATGATTCTGGGATTTGTGAACTTCACTTTATTATCCAATCCACTATAAAGGACCCAACCCAACTTGTTTTGAGAGTGGAAGCATTTCTCAAAAGCTTTGAGAATAAGCTTTATGAAATGAGTAGTTCCGAATTCAAGAGCAATGTGAATGCATTAATTGAGATGAAGCTTGAGAAGCACAAGACCTTATAGGAGGAATCCTCATTCTTCTGTCGAGAATTCTATGATGGCACTCTCCAATGTGACCGAAGAGACTCTAAGGTAGCTGCCTAGAGGGATCTTACTCTGCAGGAGTTGATTGACTTTTTCAACGACTACAGTAAGGAGGAATCACCACGCACACAATCTCTTTGCATTCAGGTGGAACATACTGCCAATCGGGAGATCCAGTGCAGGGTTTTGGATACAGCCAACTCTTCGTGCGTGGTTCTACATTGAAGCACTTTCACCGTTTGTGTCGCCCAATGGACTGACCTAGATGCCGCGGATGCTACTTGGAAAGATGTGGAGACGTTTCGACAAGCATACCCTACCTTCGAGCTTGCGGGTAAATTTTTTTCCAGGGAGAGTAATGTTGTGGATTCAGTAGTAGGCCGAGTCATTATACAAATTTCTTATGGACTCATAAAATATTTATGAGAGTCAAGGAGGCAGTACATATTGAACTTGATGAGTCAAATTCACCAAATAAAACACCAGTTCTAATTTTTTATGATGAAGAGGAAACCACTCTTGAATCATTAAAAGGTTCCCAATCTCATTAAAATATTATAAAATACTAAGTTTTTTATTTATTTGAATAATAATAAATATTAGTAAGTTTCAATAATAATAAAAATATATAATAATAGGAAAAATATAAAAATAATACCAATATTTATAATTTTAATTATTATTTTAATAATGAAAATTTTAAATTTAAGTAAATATATTTTAATTACTTAAACCAAAAAAATTAATTATTTAAAAGAACTGGTAAAAATTTTAAATATATTCAAATTTATTTAAATTAACACACTCATTTAATATATAATAATCTGGTTATGATAATTTTAATTTTAATTTTATTTTTTAAAATTTATCTAATAATATTAGATAATAATAAATTCGATAATTATAAAAAACATTAATAATAATTTTAAATATAAAAAATATTAATTATTAATATATAATGATAATAAGGACTATAATTTTAATAAATATTAATATTTAATATTTTATTTTTAAGATACATTTTTTTTAAATTACTTCATTAAATTATTTAAATAAATAAATCTCTAATTAAGTTGAAAATCTATTTCGTTTTAGTTAAATTTAAACATTTATTTGAATTTATATAAAATAATAATTATATTATTTATTTTAAGTAATTTTTTCCAAATGATTAATATGATTTATTATTCGATTTTATTTTTTAAATAATTAATTTTTAGTAAGTTTAATTAAAATATATTATTATTATTATTATTATGAGATTTTTAATAATTTGATATAAAATTCTTATATTATTTATAGTAATTAATCTTTATTTTCATTAATTTATATATTCAATTAATTATATTAATACTATATTATATTATTTTAAAATGTATATAAAATTCTTGTTTACTCAATAACTTCTCAATTCTATATTCTAGAAATATTTATTCTAATTTTCATATTCAAATATAAATTTTTAGTAAAATAATTCCAGTATAATAGACACTACCAATGCCTAAATTTAAGTTCTCTAGAGTTGCTATCATAATTGAAGGGAACATTAGTGGGATTGGGCGTGTATTTATGTTGTGGACTCAATCGCACACCGAGTCACTCAAAGGAGGAGACAATGACTCAACGAGTTCAACAGTTTTATAATTCATATTTTATATTGCTTTAAGTATGATTTTTCATTAAGTATGTAAGGATTATGTTCGTATGGGCAGTATGGGTATTTTTAGCCCTAAAACACTTATGACATCAAACCCTATTTAAAGGGTAAGGAAATAGAGAAAAGGCAAACATTGAGAATTAGGTTAAACAGGCTTGGGACTCACCTTGACAAGTTCTAGGGTTAGAGATCTCCCTTGAAGGTCTCGAGTATAGATTTTCCTAAAAAATCTGAATATCCCACCATCACTCTTGATCTATTCTCCATTGATTCATACCGAGCAAGGGAGGGAGACTTTCTGTCCCTTTTTCGAGTTCGAAGAGAGGCTTCAGCCTCCTCTTCATCACCAGCAAGAAGAGAAGACTTTCCCCTCTCTTACCGAGCCAGAATTGAGAGATTTCATCTCCTACATCGCGAGCAGCATCAAGCAGGTCTCTTTCTAGCATTGAGTCCAACAAGAAGCCAGGAAGGAGCTTCCCAACGTAGGCCAAGGGCTACCCAAGCTAGGACTACAATCCTAGAACGAGCAGCAGCAAGAAGAGGAGTGAAACCCTCTTTGTCGTGGTCAAGAAAAGGTAACATTTTCCCTCTACCCTTCACGTTTATCATATTTGGGTTCTTGACCTCTACCGAGCACCATATTACCTTCATCAAAGAGAGTGTTTACCACTTGATCAAGATCAGTTCAAGAAAGGATCTTCTCTGACCTTATAGAGTCCAGCAACACACTCACAGTACTGGAGCCTCAGATCCCACGTCGTGTTACTCGATCCATGGCCCGGGACCGTAACAACTTGGCATCAGAGCAGGGTAACATGGGGATACATCCAGCAATGAAGAACTTCAAACCAGGATGAAAAAGATGGAGGATAGCATGGATGTAACACAACCACTGGTGGGAAAAGTTTGTGGTTTGGAAGTAGAGATGATGCGAATCAGTAGCATGATATCTGATCTATGGGCAGGGAGACAACATAGCTCAGAGACGAAGGAGTTGACTCAACCGTACAAACGGAAAGGGGAGCAGTGGCCTAGGCACACTGTTGTCCATAGAATGGAGGCACAATACCAAGGTACACAAAATTAGATTTTCCTACTTTTAATGGGTCAGTGGATCCCTTAATTTGGTTGCATAGATGTGAGATTTTTTTTTTTACATCAAGGGACTGCTGAGTGGGATAAGGTGAAACTAGCCTCCTTGCATATGATAGATGAAGCCCAGTTATGGGTTCACCAGGTGGAACTAGAGAGACCAGTGCTGGATTGTTAAAATTTTATACACAAACAGATTTGGCCTTCCCGCCCACAGCAACCCCCTGGGATATTTAGTTCTATTAAGACAAACTGGATCGGTTGAACAATATCAAAAACAGTTCCAAGAAAACTTGGCTCGTGCTGGCTGGTTGTTACGGGTCGACTAGCCGGTCTCCTTATTCCCAGCGGGTCTCCATGAATCTCTGAGGATAGAGGTTGAACTCTTTTTTCCCACCTGATTTGGTTCGGGCAATGAATTTTGCCTGGGCAATGGAACAACGACAACGGTTGCAGCAATGTCAGCCGGATTGGCAAGGTGAAAGGAACACATCCTCCACTTGGCAAGGGCGCTACCATAATTTGTCTCAGGTGACACCCCCTGCATTACCTTCCTCCAGACTCAATATGAATACGACTCCGGTAGCCGATACACGCTCTAGTAATTCCTCGCCGCAATATATCAAAAAATTAACAAGTGCGGAGATGGCAGAACGGAGGTCCAAGAATCTATGATACAACTGTGATGAACAGTACCGGGTGGGGCATCAATGTAAAAGGTTGTTTTGGCTCAAAGTAGATGAATCAGACGATACAAAGGAGATGAATGATATTCTTGAGGAGGAACCACCGGTGATTTCTTTGCATGCTATTACTGGGCAGAAATTTGCCAAAACTATGCAAGTCTGAGCTCTAGTCCTAGACCAGGAACTTGTGGGCTAGTGGATTCGGGCAGTACACACAATTTTCTGAGCTTAATAGTAGTGCATCATCTTTAGTTACAGATCATTCCTCATCCGACAGCCACCGTGTCAGTGGCCAATGGGGAGAAAGTCCCTAGCTATGGGATCAGTAAAGCGGTAATTTTTTCCATTGGCTCAACTTTATTTAATGCTGATTTTTTTGTCATACCCTTGGCTGGCTTTGATATGGTGTTAGGCATTAAATGGTTGCAAACATTGGGACCCATTCTGTGGGACTTTTTGGTTTTAACTATGAGCTTCTTGTGGGCCGGTAGTCAAGTGCTTTTGCAGGGCTGCCAGGTGGACAAGGCCCACCGCATCCACACCATCCACACACAGGACCCCCCGGACAGTACTATTGATAATCTGGTAGAGGAGTTCTCTAAACCTCTTCGATGAGCCTTCGGGATTGCCTCCCTTGATGCACTGTGACCACAGGATCTATTTAAAACCAGGTTCCGATGTGGTAGTAGTTCGTTCGTACCGGTACCCACGCCTTCAGAAGGATGAGATCGAGCGACAGTGCCAAGAGAAGTTACAATAGGGCCTTATTCGTAACAGTTGATCCCCGTTCTCTTCACCCGTCTTACTTGTGAAGAAATATGATGGAACATAGAGGTTTTGTGTTGATTATCGGGAGTTGAATGCTCAGATAGTGAAGGATAAGTTTCTGATTCTGATTGTGGAGGAGCTCCTAGATGAATTACATGGGTCGTGGATATTTACTAAATTGGACCTACGATCGGGATATCATCAGATCTGTATGCACCCCTCCGATATTGAGAAGACAGTGTTCCGCACGCATCATGGTCACTTTGAGTTTGTGGTCATGTCATTCATTTTATCAAATGCACCCTCTACTTTTCAAGCTTTGATGAATGAGGTATTTAGCCCCTATCTTCGGAAGTTTTTTCTTGTTTTTTTATGATATTCTCATGTATAACAAGTCCACCGACGAGCATTTGGCGCATTTGCGGATTGTTTTTGACCTACTAAGAGCACATCAGCTCTATTTGAAGAAATCCAAATGCTCCATTGCGGCTTCACATGTTGCTTATCTAGGCCATATTATATCACATGAGGGGGTCATGGTTGACCCTGAGAAGATTAGGGTAATTAAGGATTGGCCTCAACCGCAGTCTTGCTCCGATCTACGGGGATTTTTGGGTCTAGCTGGGTACTACCGTAAATTCATTCAGAATTACGATCCGTTGGCTGCTCCCTTAACCAGACTCCTGAAGAAGAATTCCTTTCAGTGGAATAAGGCGGCCACGGAGTCATTTGAGGCCCTCAAAGCAGCTCTCGCTTCAACCCCCATCCAACAGCTTCTAATTTTGAAGATTTATTTTTGGTTGAGTGTGACATCTCTAGTGGAGGCATTGGGGCAGTCTTACAGCAGCAGTCACATCCGTTGTGTATTTCAGTCGACAGTTGGCCGTTCGTCATCACAAATTGGTAGCGTATGAACGGGAATTAATTGGGTTGGCCAAGGCAGTCCAACACTGGCGGCCGTGCTTTTCTCATCCAGATGGATCACTACAGCCTTAAATTCTTATTGGAGCAACGTCTCACGATTTCGCCCCAGCAGCACTGGATCAGTAAGTTGATGGGATTTGACTTTTCAATCGAATACCGTGCAGGAAGATTAAACAAGGCCGCCAATGCCTTGTCCCGTCACTTGGAATATCAGTAGCTTGTATATGCTATCAGTCAGCCTTGGTTCCTCATTCTTGATTTGGTGAGAGAAACCAATGCCACTCTTCCGGCCCTACAGGAGCTACACCATAAAATTTTAGAGGGGACGATGGAGTCGAAGTGGTCCATCCAGGATTCACTTATTTGCTAAAAGCGGTACATTTAACTTCCACACACGTCCGAGTTGATTCCTGCCATCCTCTCTGCATACCCATATTCGAGTAGACTTTTACTGGCAAGCCATGAAGACACCCATTGCTACATATGTGTCTGCATGTCATGTATGTTAACGTCACAAGGCGAACAACTTAAGCCCCGTCGGCCTCCTACAACCGCTAGCCCTTCCTACTTAGGTATGGGCCGATATTTCGATGGATTTTGCTGAGGGTTTGCCACAGTCATCTGGGAAATCAGTCCTCTTTGTGGTGGTCGATCGGTTCTCCAAGTATGGCCACTTTATTCCTATCGCTCATCCGTATACAGCGTCACAGGTCGCACAAATTTTTTTTAGCAGATTGTACGCTTACATGGCATCCTGTAATCGATTGTAAGTGATAGGGATGCTATGTTCACAAGCACTTTCTGGCGGGAACATTTTCATCTGAGTGGTAAGAAATTGAAATTCTCATCCGCATATCATCCACAGACAGATGGGTAAACCGAGGTGGTTAACCGTATCATCAAGATGTATCTACGGTGTATGGTGGGTGATCATCTGAAGCAGTGGGTTCAATGGCTGTCGTGGGCCGAATATTGCTACAACACTTCGTTCCACTCTACTTTGCAATCTTCTCTGTTCATGGTACTTTATGGCAGGGAACCCCCTCGCCTTCAATCTTATATTGCAGGGTCAACCCGTGTGGACGCCATTGATCAGGCACTAAGGGATCGTGATCAGGTGTTGAGACTATCACATAACGCCTATGCCGCGCTCAGGTTCGTATGAAAAATCTCTACGACAAGGGGCATCGTGATGTCTCCTACGAGGTAGGGGACTATGTGTGGTTATGCCTATAACAACACAGATAGCAGTTCATTGGGGGACCGTCGCACAATAAACTCTCCCCCAATTTTTTTGTACCTTTCCCCATTATCCGGTGTGTGGGATCGATGGCCTATCAACTACAATTGCCCGACACAACTAAGCTGCAAGATGTGTTCCATGTCTCCCTCTTGAAACCGCATAAGGGACCACCTCCTACATCCACTTTGTTCCTTCCTACTGTAGCCAAGGGACAAGTTATTCTTACATCATCCTCGATGTTACGCGCCTGTTTGATCAATGACCAATGGGACCTTCTCGTTCAGTGGACATCAACAAAGCCAGAGGCAGCTACTTGGGAGCGGTTAGACATCTTCAAACAGGTGTACCCAGCTTACGAGCTTGAGGACAAGCTCTTTCTCTAAGGGGAGGCAGATGTTGTGGACTCAATCGCACACCGAGTCACTCAAAGGAGGAGACAATGACTCAACGAGTTCAGTAGTTTTATAATTCATATTTTATATTGCTTTAAGTATGATTTTTCATTAAGTTTGTAAGGATTTATGTTCGTAGTGACAGTATGGGTATTTTTAGCCCTAAAACACTTATGACGTCAAACCCTATTTAAAGGGTGGGGAAATAGAGAAAAAGCAAGCATTGAGAATTAGGTTAAACAAGCTTGGGACTCACCTTGACGAGTTCTAGGGTTAGAGATCTCCCTTGAAGGTCTCGAGGTATAGATTTTCCTAAAAAATTTGCGTATCCCACCATCACTCTTGATCCATTTTCCATTGATTCATACCGAGCAAGGGAGGGAGACTTTCTGTCCCTTTTCCGAGTTCAAAGAGAGGCTTCAGTCTTCTCTTCATCACCAGCAAGAAGAGAAGGCTTTTCCCTCTCTTACCGAGCCAGAATTGAGATATTTCATCTCCTACATCGCGAGCAGCATCAAGCAGGTCTCTTTCTAGCATTGAGTCCAACAAGAAGCTAGGAAGGAGCTTCATGAAGTAGGCCAAGGGCTACCCAAGCTAGGACTACAATCCTAGCACGAGCAGTAGCAAGAAGAGGAGTGAAACCCTCTTTGTCGTGGTCAAGAAAAGGTAACACTTTCCCTCGACCCTTCACGTTCATCATATCTGGGTTCTTGGCCTCTACCGAGCACTATATTACCTTCATCAAAGAGAGTGTTTACCACTTGATCAAGATCAGTCCAAGAAAGGGTTTTCTCTGACCTTACCGAGTCCAGCAACACACTCACAGTGTTGGAGCCTCAAATCCCACTCCGTGTTACTCGATCCATGACCCGAGACCGTAACAATTTCTAATTAGAATTTCATTATTATAATTTCATATTTGAAGAGGCAAGGAGTGAGCTTTATTTTTTAGCAGGTATACCTTGATATTTGTCTTAGGTAAGCTTGTAGTACGCAAAATTGTGACCTTCACTCAAATCATTTAAGGCATTTGAGCAAAAATAGTTAGTGGTTATAATTGGGTTTTGTAGAGAAATGGTGTAGCCTAAAACTAAAGTGGTTGTGATCTTTTGTGCCCCATTGACTTTTTAACCTTATTCATTGTTGACCTTTGTAGTTTGGCTCTTTTATGCATGGAAGTTGATGTAGGGTTTGTGTGTGCCCTTAGTTTCTAGATTAGTCTAGTTGAGAAACCAATTGTACAATTGTATTTTCATCAAGCTTTTTTTATCTTATCGAGCTTATATTTTGAAATATGGCCATTTAAGGACCTGAAGCTATTATATTGCATACGTACGTAGGATTGGTAGGCCCACCTTATTGTGTTCAAATTGCGAAATTTTCCTATTGAAGGTATTGGTATTGGGTTAAAATGTTAATTTGAGTCAAACGTTGTGTAGGCAAGACCATCCTCAACTCATTGTGTGAGCGAGATTAAATAGGACAAGGCTGAAAAACCTTGTTGTTGCTTCCGGTATCAATCATAAGACCTTGTGTAGGCATACAATGCTCAAAATCCCATTGTGAGTTAGGGATTGGCGTGCCTTGTGACCTGCTGGTGTAAAACCTTGTATGGGTCTAGGCTTGGCATGCCTAGTGAGCCACTGGTATAAATCCCTAAGTGAGTCTAGGTAGGATCCTAGGTTGTAAAAATCATTTTGTGGATCTAGGTTTAGAATCTAGTTAGATGTTGGTTAATTGAGTGACGTAAGTTCCTATATGGGTAAGACTATAATTGGCTTTAAAGTCGATTTACCCTAGATGTCGTAGGGCACCTCAAACCAAATTGAGTTTCAAGGTGCTAAAACATCTTTATTTGTGAGTTAGCAATTCACAAGTATTATGAACCATGTAAAAATCTTTTACTATGGGTGTTTTATTCACTTGTACATCAACTTAAATTGTAAAATTGGCATTGTGCTCTAGATTAATTGAAATTACAAACATACATATAGGATTTAAGTGATAAAGAGTCAAATTAAGATGAAAAAACGTAAACAGACTGAATCAGACCTCCCTTTTTTTTGGTTTGTTTGTGAGAGAACCTAATAACAAATGGGTTTTGTACCCTAATGGTGCTAGGTGGTTGTGGAAATTGGCTTAACCCCCCCGTCAGCCGCAGGGGGTTTCGTTCGATGACCGAGTCGGTGCTATGGATAAAGTAATAAAACTGTGATCAATTCAGATGATCTGAAAGAAATATTGTTTTAATTCATGTCACGTTCCACGTGCTAAAGTGCATTTTGACCAAATGCCCGTCGACGAATCTTTCAAATATAAAACTTAAAACATGTCCCCGCGTTCCTCCCTCTCGACCATGTCCACAATGGGCATCTTTCGCTCTGTAATTCCTCTTTTCTTCACCTTGTTTTCCTCCTCCTTCCTCTCTGCAGTGGCTGCCTCCGTCTGCCCCATCGATCTGGGCTACTCGAAATCTTCCCATGGGATACAACCTTCTGCCGCGACTCCCTCCCCCGGACCAAAGGCGACAACTGCTGCATGACACTCCTCAGTCTATTCGGCATGGGCCTCTCCCGTCACCTCCGCGAGACTTCCATGTTCCAGCTCCCGAGCTCCGACACCTCCTCCGCCTGTCTGGCCGAATTCCAAACTCGCCTCGACTCATTGTCTCTCCCATCTTCTGTCGTCACCCAGTGCTTCGACCCTGCTGAGTTCGTGGTGGACACGTCCAACTGCGCAGGGATTGACACCGTCCAGGATTGGATACGCATTGTCGGAGCCACCACCGCCCTCGATGATTTCTGCCGAGGTCAGATGACGCACCCCAGTTCGTGCCAGGCGTGCGTCAACGCCGGCGTCAAAATCTCTTCTGAATTGGTTGCGTATCACCGGAACTCATCGGAGTTTGTGCCGGATGATCGAAAGACGTCAGCAGACATCGACTGCTTCTATTTTACCGTCCTTTACGCCGCCGGAATCGTTAGCGAGGTGGGACCTGAAAACACCACCGCCGCCGCCTGTATTCTTGGCTTGGCCCTCTCCAAAACCCCCGGCACTGCCACCACCACCACCAGAAAAAAATGGGCTCACCCATTGTTATTCGGACTGCTTGGTGGCTTCGCCGGAGTTGCCATACTAGTGGGTTCCATTGTACTCTACTTCTGGTTGCAGAAGAGACGGAAGCTCCGGTGGGCACATGAAGACATTGTGAACGGATACAAGGCCAAGATGAGACCCCACACGGGGACAATCTGGTTCAAGATGAGCGATCTCGAACGTGCCACCTCCGGGTTCGCCGACCAGACCGTGATCGGAAGCGGGGGCCACGGGATCGTCTACAAAGGCACACTTGCAGACGAGACCCAAGTAGCAATAAAGAAGGTCTACGAAACGGAACAGTGCGAAGAGGATGAGGAGGATGATTTCAGAAACGAAGTAGCGATCATAAGCAAAATCAAGCACAGAAATCTCCTACCCTTGAGAGGCTGCTGCTTAACGAGTCACCCTTCGAAAGGGAAGCAGAAATACTTGGTGTACGATTACATGGCCAACGGCAGCATGGAGACCCACATCTTCTCCCCAGGAAACAGGAGCAGCTTAAGCTGGCCGCAACGCAGGAACGTGATTCTGGATGTGGCCAAAGGGCTAACTTACCTCCACTACGGCGTACATCCCGCAATCTATCATAGAGACATCAAGCTGAGCAACATTCTTTTGGACAGCGATATGAAAGCCAGAGTGGCCGATTTTGGATTGGCTAAGCAGAGTAAAGAAGGGCAGACGCATCTGACGACAAGAGTGGCCGGGACGCATGGATACTTGGCCCCCGAGTACGCAATCTACGGGCAATTAACGGAGAAGAGCGACGTTTACAGCTTCGGGGTTGTGATACTTGAGATCATAAGCGGGAGGAGGGCATTGGACACTTCTTCTCTGCCCATGTTGATCACGGACTGGGCTTGGGTGTTGGTGAAATCCAGCAGGACCGACGAGGTGTTGGAGGCGTCGATAAGGGATGCGGGGCCGAGAGGGATCATGGAGAGATTTGTGAGAGTCGGGATACTTTGTGCGCATGTGCTGGTGGCTCTGAGACCCAACATTGCCGATGCGCTCAAGATGTTGGAGGGTGACATCGACATTCCCGATCTGCCCGATCGGCCGTGGCCGCTCGACAGCCGCGAGTCGTCGGGGATGTTTTACAGTCCGACCAGCCGGAGTTTTACTAGTGCAAGATTGAAAATCGCTGTGAACCACTCATCTTGACGCCCTGATGAAAGCTTCTCCACAACGAATGGACATGTACTCATGTCGTCATAATGAAGGTCCAGAGCTCATCGGTGGCCCTGGCGGCGAAAGGGTCAGACTTCTCGGCGCTGCCTAATGCGGATTTGATTTGACTCGTTTCTTACGTCAAATGGTCAAACGGTAAGTTCGTGGTGGCGGCGAACCGGCGGGCATTTGGTCTTGTGAGAAACTCGTACAGCCGCATTGGCTTTTGCATTTTTCTTTTGCTTTGGAAACTGGCTTTTGCGCATTCTGTGCATTTGTGAGAAGATTCCTCTTCTCTAATAAATAGATAAATGTACAGAAGAACTTAATTCTCTTTACCGATAATGCGAATATAAATGAAATTTATTCAATTGTGTAAAAATCGTTGGCAACCCCTAGGTTGAAGGATCCCATTATTGAAGGTGATCGATTCGGAACAATGTCGGATCCGTATCCATTTCTCGCATCCGAGAAAAGTTTCACGTGTGACTCGCTCTAGCTCACCTTCTTCCAACGATGCAAAATAACTGCAAATGGAACAGTAAGCCGCTCCGAATAGTAAGCAACCCTTGTAAGATCTCTCATATTTCGAAACATGGTTCGTCAGAACATAGATGGAATTTGTCACCTCTCCTTCAAAACAATCAACCATCCCATGAAGACAAACCCTTCTCCAACTTATCGAAACTTCTTCATTCCCAAAAAAATGGTAGCCATCTAGACAACACCCACCATTTTTAATTTTCAATTTCACCCCCCGCTGCAAAAAAGATCCCTCCCCAGCGAAGACACCAGACCCATCGAAGAACAATTCAAGAGGGCAAGAGGGCGAAAAGGCCAGAAGAAGCAGCTAGTCGAGAGAGATGAGGTTTGGGAAACAGAGAGCATCTAGTGATTGAGTGAAAGTGAATTCAGAGGGTACATAATTCATTTACTTTCACTTTCCCTCGTGTGCGTGCACTAACAATTTCGGGTAAGTGAGAGTGAATTCGAACTCACTTTCACTTTCCCTCGTGTGCGTGCACTAACAATTTCGGGTAAGTGAGAATGAATTTGAACTCACTTTTACTTTCCCTCGGCATGCACTAATAGGACCTTTATTCATTTTACATTAGTTAGTGGTAAGTATTGTAATTTTGGACTGGACTATTCAGTCGAACTAAGTTTGATTGGATCAGCTGGTTGATCAAGTACAATCAGGCCTAGTCGTCTATTTGAATTACATGTTATGACAAAATTTCCCTTATCCAATTTTTTGCTCTTTTTTCAAGATATCTGGTGCAATGTAACTCATCACTCATGAAAATAGCAGCTCGACGCAACGACAAGGTATAAGAGGTTGTTCATGGAGGACGTCGATAAGGTTTCATAACTCTCGGTCTCGAGAATAGCTCTCACGAGTCCATGGCATTGCTTAGGTACATAAAGAGTTTAATCATGTTATCGGAAAGAAACTAATGAAAAAAAAGTTTCAAAACTAACATCGGGAAAGAAACTCTGGAGAAGAGGTTGCAAGACTAAGTATATTTTCAAACGCTGCCTGAGATGTTTTTGCACACAACTAAAGGCAATAGCAAGGAGGAAGAGACATGATGATTAGTAAACGAAAGCAGAGATGGAAAGAAGAGAGAGAAAAAAAAAGATGGGGGAAGAAAGAGGATGAACCAAGTTAAGGTTAGTCTCCAAAGTCACTCCAAAGATGGGCTCAAGCCCATAAGACCAAGGAAGACCCACACATCCAAATGAGAAGGCCCACATATTCAAGAGAGGTGGCATGATGGTAAATAAAGAGTCATCTAATAAAGATGACACTGATGTAATTAGTTTATGATTTATGTCTCTTATTCACTCTTAATAGGGTAAAAGGTATTCTTGTAATATTAATACTTTTGATATATATATATATAAATACAACTTAAGGGGGAGGGTTTGGAAAAGTCCATTACCCTAATCTTCCTCCTATTTTCTCCAAATTTGTCAATCTTCCTCTTCTCTTCTTAAAACCTTCTCTCCATAACTCTTGTTCTTTTTCTCACCCTTTAATCCTATTCTAATGTGATTATACATCATGGAATCCTAAGTTTCAACAAAAAGGGTTACTTGCTTACTATTGAGCCCAATCTAAATGTCTATCAATAGGCAAATTTTATAATCAAAGCATAAACTAATAGGTACACTAATCCTAGGTACCCACTCAATGCAATAAGTAGCTCAAATTCCTTAATGACTTTATTTTAAAATATAAACTCAAAGTGAATCTTATATTGGTTTTCCAAATCAAGGGGATACACACGAAGCAACTCAATTTAATAAAAGATTTCAAACTATAGCACACAAGTAGCAATGTAAACTTTCAATGAATGATTTCAAAGTGTATTGACACTAATTTAGTATAAATGAAAAATTATAATCAATATATTTCAAAGAGAAATCGATATTTGAATGAGAGAAGGACATATTGCGAAAGAGGTTCGAGCAACAGCAGAAAGCTTCAACTTCTGAGGTATTTTATGCTATCAAGAACGAGACTTTATATATATATATCAAAATAAATATCTGTAAGTCTATTCTCTTACATATTTAACCAATTTTCATTTAGATTTATCTACAAAAAAAAATCGATATTTGAAGTAGCAAAGGTCGAATTGAAAAAAAGGTTCCAGCAGCAGCTGAAAGCTTCAACTTCCAAGGTATTTTATGCTATCAAGAACGAGACTTTATATGAAGAATTATATATCAAAATAAATATCTTAAGTCTATTTTCTTACCTATTCTACCAATTCTCAATTTGAGTTTTTTATAAGGAGATATTGATCTTGGAATAGTCAATGGTCATGCTGAAAAAAAAGGAGAAACAGTGATTAGTTCGGTAAGATGACAGAGACCGAAATCTATCAGATTATTTATCTTCTGATAATTATATTTTATGAAGAGAAGTTATAATTGAATGAAATTTATTTAAGTCTAGTTTCATAAGGAGAAAATTTCATGTCAATTTGATCTATATTTAAAGATATATTCGCATTGGAAGAATCAAAGGTCATGCTGGTATTCTGTTGTATTGAAAAATCCGAATTTATGCCCTTTTGTTTTCTGTCATTGTTTGAGTTGCTATATCAGCAAAATATATCACTTCTCCTTGGTTTAATGGCTTATACTATATCTATGTTATTTGGGCTTATTGCTACATCTATGATATTTGGTTCAAGTTGCGATCACTGCCATTACCTCCTAGCTTGAGTACAAGAAAGAGGTATTTTATTTCGTATATTGTGGATAAGTTTATGTGAACAAAATATTCAAGAAAGGGGGAGCAAAAAAGATGAAGCGTATGCATCTAAGAAGATATATTTATATCGGATTATTATTTCATGGGTCCTTCTACAAGGTTTATTATTTTGGTTCGTGTTATATGTGTTGAAAGAAGGTCGTGTTACATTACAGCTGCTACCAGTATGTATCTTTGGATGAGATATTATTATTAAAGAAGAGGTGGCCTCAATAGCTTTTTTCATACCATAATTTATTTGACTCTAAAAAATATCACGGTTGGGATACCATGAGAGTCGGTGTCCAGATTGGGACACCATGATAAATTTAACTTTAAAAAAATCACAATTGGGATACCATTAGAGTCGGTGTTTGGATTGGGACACCATTATAAATAAACCCCTCCTTCCTCCTTGTAATGGCTTTTATTACTCCTACCACTTGAGAGTCGTTGTCCTATAGAGGGACACAGAGGTGGATACTTCAGAGCAATGCCAATAGACACACTACCTACAAAAGACGGAGTGTGCCCTACATCCACCATTAGGACTAGAGTATGGAGCAATGTCTTACCAGCTACGAGTGATTTTTACTGTCACTTATATTATGCCAGCATGGCCTCATGGAAGGACGCAACAACATGAGGGGGAGTGTTGGAAGATGAAGGCATATTGGAAGATGTGCCATTTTATACAGCATTTGCAGTAAGCTGGGAGTTCATGTTGTTCTTTCACCCCCAGCTTGAGGGAGAGTGTTGAAAGATAGGCCCAAGCCCACACAACTAAGGAATACCCACATATCCAAGTGTATTGGAAGATGGGCACAAGCCCATAAGACCAAGGAAGGCCCACACATCCAAGAGATGTGGATGATGGGCTCAAGGCCCATAGACCAAGGAGAAGCCCCAAGACCATACAATTATGGCATTATGAGTCTTACACAATAAGAAGTTTTACAAAGACACAATTATTGTGGAAGCAGGTCTCAAAGAGGAGTTTCAGTTTAAATGTGTTTTAGTCAAGTTAATCTTCTATTTATATTTGGTTATTTTATTATTCTAGGACTAATATTTAAGTGTTAGAGTTTGCGTGTAATTGGGACAAATGTAGTTTTATTGTAATTAGACTCTACTACCTTCCTCTATTATAAATAGAGGTTCATGTACTCTGATTACAACAAGTTAATGAAGTCAATGAAGTATTTCTCTTTTCCATAAATTCAACAAAGGCAAAGAAATCCTGAATTGAAGTTCATAAATTAGCAGTCGACTCCTTTTGAATGTCGCCACTTCTTACATTATTCACTCAAATTCTTTATTTATACTATTGATGTGTTCAACTTCTTGGCCTACAATCAAATCCTTTGAGCATTGACACTTTATGACGTCAACTTTCTTACTAAAGGAGTTGGATTTTTTAAAAAAAAATCATGACTTATTGTTTTTAGTGGTCAACTCCTTTTCAACTTCAGTTCATTTCTATAGCAAAAATGGTTGGTCCTCTGAAGACATTGGATGGTTGGCAATTGAATTAGGTAAATAGGCCTCGAGCCAAGAACTTGATCATGTTTTGATCTTACTTCCTTTTATTTGAGGAATTAAGCCAACTTTTGGGTGAGACACTTGTTTTTTGAAGTGGATATGATCATATAAATTGTTTATTTGGTGCATCTAAATATTTTGGAAAATTTGCATTTTCTCTGACGTTGGATAGTTTCATTCTAAAAGAAGCTTATCCCAAGGTAAAATTACAGTTTTTAGAGAAATTAATAAACTTAAAAAATTATTAATTATAATCAAAATTATGAATAATCTACTTCCCATATTTTATTTTTATGTAAAATATTTATTTAAATAATTATTTACTTAAAAATTAATGGAAATCAAACAAGTTGGACTCCACTTTCATTTTCAGGATCCAACTTACTTGATGGGAGACGCTTCATCTACATAACTTTTGAGTTTGAATGAGAAGCAGAGATAGAGAAGGAATTCTCATTAGAGTCAAATAGATTGATGAACCACTAGACACTATATAAGTGCAAGTTGAAGAGGACATGTTGATCTTTGGACAAACTCAACTCCATCTCGTGAGAGAGAAATTTGCCATCCAGGAGTGGTCATAAAAGGTGTTAAAGAGTAGATATGGAAGAGCCTTACATGACTCTCATAGTAAGAAGTCTCATAGAGCCAAAAATAATATAGTGGAGTCTTACAGGACTCTCACAAGAGGATGTCTCATAGAAAAGTATCAGTTGAAGGTGTTTTAGTTATGTTAGTCTTCTATTTATATTCAATTGTTCTATTATTCTAGAACTTAACTATGGGTATAATTGGAATAAAGGTAGTTTAATTGTAATTGGATTCTACTTGTTCCCTTTATTACAAATAGAGGCTCATTGTACTCAAATTATAACAAATTAGTGAAGTATATTTTTTTTTCCAGAAATTCAACATGGTATTAAAATGGGTTTTGTGGCTTGACTCAGTGAACCCCCAAAGATAATGTGATCCTTTTCTGATCTATCATCTCTAGTAGTTTAGATTCGTATTCTATCTTTGTTCTTTCTTTCTCAAGCCAATACCCATTGTTTTTTGGTGTTCACACCTCTATAATGAACTTTTCAAATTGAAAATCATATATTGATGGAAATATCTTTGAGTTTACTTTCCAAAAAATTTTCTTTTTTTTTTTGAAAATCGGAGTTTTTTACAAAGAGAATTCGATATTTATAGCATTAAAGGTGAGATTGCAAAAATGCTTCGAGCAACAGCAGAAAACTTTAACTTTCAAGGCATTTTATGCCATCAAGAATGAGACTTTATACGGAGAATTATATGTCAAAAGATAATATCTATAAGTATATTTTCTTACCTATTAAACCAATCCTCAATCTGAGTTTTCTAGAGGGAGATATCAATATAGGAAGAGTCAATGGTAACGTTGGCCAAAGAAGAAAAAACATTCGGTTCGGCCAGATTGTAGATTCTAAAATTGATCAGATTCTTTCTTTCAAAATAATTATATTTTATGAAGTTCTATACTTGAATGAAAGGTATCTAAGCCTAGTTTTAGAAAGAGAAAATTTTATCTCAATTCGATCTATATGTAAGGTGATATCCGCATTGGAATCGCAACCATTAAGCTACAAAATGAAGAAAATAAATAGGTCATAATAGATTCAAGAAATTTTTTTTATGTCAAATTAGTATCAAATTAAATCTCTTTGAGTCTATTTTCTTAAGAAAAAAATGGTTTACAATTCTGATCTATATTGTAGAAGAAATTGATATCAAAAGTACTAAAGGTAAGTTTTGGTAAAAATCTCTCATTTTCCTATTTTCCCTACTATTATTCTCTATGCATTGGCGTCAATTGAGTTTCATTTTCTCATAGAATCTTGGTTTTTTAGCTAAATTTCTCTTCTAAAGAGAGATTTTTGATCAAAATTAATCACTCAATGATGTGCTCATTCAAGGTAAGTGTTGAATTTATGAAAAAGAGAAATACTTCATTGGCTTCATTAATGTAATCAGGGTACATAAACCTCTATTTATATTAGAAGAAGGTAGTAGAGTCCAATTACAATTAAACTACCTTTGTCCCAATTACACCCAAACTCTAACACTTAAAAGATAAGTCTTAGAATAATTAAATAATCCAATATAAATAGAAGACTAATATGACTAAAATACCTTTAAACTGAAACTTTTCTGTGAGACCTGCTTCCATAATAATTATGTCTCTGTAAGACTTCTTATTGTGTAAGACTCCTCACGTGATCATGGTGAGTCCCACTAGCTTGTGTGATCATGGCGGGTCCATATCTTATGGGTTTGGGCCCATTTTCCAACACTCCACCTCAAGCTCGGGGTGAGAGAACATCATGAACTCCCAACTTGCTGCAAATGATGTATAGGATATTCTCGTATAAAATGACACATAAATAGAAATCCTCTATATCTTCCAACACTCCCCCTCATGCTGGTGGTCTCTTCCATGAGACCCAGTTGGCATAAGATAAGTGAAAGTAAAATCACTCCAAGCCATATGACATCGTTCCATACTCCAATCATAACCCATACTGGTTGTAGGACACACTCCTATCTTTTGCAAGTAGTGGGTTGATGAGAATGAAAAATATCATATTTTTCTCCCTTAATTCTTATATTTTGATTTAGGATGAAGTTAATTAGGCGATTGTGGACAGTTTCAACATTGCTTTGTAATCTTTGTATAACTCTCTCATCCGAGCTCTGATTGAGATGATTCATGATTTTATGGAACGCCAAGAAAACTTTCTACAACGTTTATGTTTTGAATTTTTAGAGATAGTAGTTGGATCTAGGTCTAAATCTGGCTTGAAGTCGCTGCACGTGCACTTTGAAGTCTTGGAACCGAAAAAAAGGGTGTGTGTGTGTGTGTGTGTGGGTGGATCGGGGGGGGGGGGGGGGGGGGGGGTTGCGTTATGAAAATAGGAAAACCCTCTCCCCCTCCCTCTTTTGCTCTTCTTCAGATTTTCCTCCTCTTCTCTCTAGTTTTTCCTTCAGATTTCTTCATGGCCATGCGTGGTCAAACTTTCAGACTTGGTCAAAGAAAACTGAAGTCATTGGAATCAATAAGGTTGAGAGATCTGATTTGATTTCATCGTTCAATTTATGTTTTGAGTATCAGATGTTCTTTTTTAATTTTTTTCATGATTGTCTTGTTTAATCACTAAGAGGCCTACTAATTTGTTACTCGTTGTAATCTACTGCTAGGTTAGATGTCAAATCCATAATTTTTTCATCCATCTAACTTGTGAAGCAATTGAGATTTGATGATTTGTTGCATTAGGAATTATTAGATCTTAACAAAAACACTGGACTAAATTAAATACAGCCGCTTGTGCTTGTGTTGTTTAGTTTCATCGATCTCTCTAATTCTTAAAGCTACTGCCGTATTAAACCTTTAGCGTTTGTCTTGAGTTGTTTAGTAGTTAGGCTTAATTGGATCACTTGTTTTCTAATTAATTACGACTAAGGAGAGATAGGAAGATAGTTCCAACGGTGAATACTCAAGTGCAAATTGATATATGCTTGCATCGATGATCAGTTGTGACATTTCGATGATTAATTGTTTTTCTTAACGTTATACTCAATCCCCCCCCCCCCCCCCCCCACCCCTAGTCCTTGTTCACAGAACATAAAATTAGACTAATCACTCTTCGTGGGAACGATCATTACTCGCACTACTACATATATTTTTAGGTGTATAGGTTTTATCTTTTTGATGCCTGTGATAGCACACCATGCGTCTATACGCAATGCTAAAAAATGTAGTAAAACTCTTCCATCACTGTGTCCCTCAACAGGACAACAACTCTCAAGTAGTAGGAGTAATAAAAGCCAATTAAGGGGGGTAACATAAATGTAGACCTAAGCTCCTCCATCAAGGTGTCCCAACTCAGGCACAAACTCTCAAACGTGATAAGTGGTTAATGCTTGTCATTCACAAGACGGCGATAAAAGACCCATGGGTATATATAAAAAAGTCTCAATGGACTTTAAAAACACCCATATGTATGTATTTATGTAGGGACTTAAATCACCAAAAGAAACACACAAAAGATTGGCCCAAAGGGGTATGTGAGAGTCAAATAAATGATGGTAGGAGAAAGGTTATCAAATAACCAATGGGTAATGGGTAAAGAAGAAGATAAGATGCTAAGGCTACCACTTCTTCAATAATAATGTCTCATCCAAAGAGACACAATAGCAATAGCTAAAATAGGCCTGGGCCCATATAACACAAACCAAAATAATAAAAATCCTTGCAATAGAACCCATAAAATAATTCGATGCGAGTATATGCACCAAATAATATGTTGACCAAGGACTATGTTACGAATACCTCAAAATAATAATCCAATTGAGAAATAGAATTGATTCGAACCGAGTAAGATATTAGACCACAATAGCCAAGTCCCAGGAAAATAGGTATAAATTTTGTGAACCGAACCTGTATAACCGAGGTAAAAAATAAGTGGGCCGAGTGAGGTTGACTCAACCAAGTTCACCCAAGTTAACTCGGCAGAATAGGAGCCGCGCACGGGTCGGCTGAACCGTCACGGGGTGAACTCATCCTTATCTGGGTTGGCTTGACTTTAGTGCTGAACCGGCGCTAGTTTAATTTTTCCTAACTTAGGAACATGAATTTTTGTAAGATGTCATCGTCCTCGAACAACGCAAAGGAGCAGTCGTCTACCAGAAATAGCCCAAAATATCTTCAGGCTGTGATTGAAGCTCGGTATATCAGATGGCAGGTTACGAGAGCAGCAACAGAGACAGCGATGGCAAAACTATGACTGGAGATCCTTTTGAATAAAGTATGATAGAATCACGATAAAAAAATAATCAAATAACAGAGAAGAAGGATGCAAAGAGTTTTCCTCGGTGTCTTAGGTTGTTTCTGTGGCAGAGTTGTCTTCTTCGACAATGACAATGGGATAACTTAGTGGAGTTTGGTGTCATCATCTCTAGCAACAGCAACGTCATCTTCAGCAAAACAGAACCTCGACAAGGCAGCACCGGGAACCAGTGAGAATTACGACAAATCAGCCATGTTGATTTGTTGTCCAGAAATGGCAACTCAGCAGTAGAGAAGACGATAAATCAACAGTGTGAAGACATCAACGCAATCTCAAATTATTCTCCAAATGAGATTTTTGGCATCATATAATTAGAGAGTTGGTAAAATCCACAGGTGAAGTAGATTTTTTTGGTGTTGTCTTCCTACCGGCACCAAATGGAAATACCAGAAACAACCAAAAATAGAATAGCAGTATAGAGGTGAAAACATTAACCAAATAACAGGTATAGGGACTGAAAAAAATATGAACCTAAACTGCTAGGGATAATAGATCCAAAAATGATCACATAATCTCTATGGGTTGATCGAGTCAACTCATAGAACCTGCTCTGATACCACGTTGAATTTATGGAAAAGAGAAATACTTCATTGACTTCATTAATGTACTCAGAGTACATGAACCTCTATTTATAATAGGCGAAGGTAGTAGAGTCCAATTACAATAAAACTACATTTGTCCCAATTACACCCAAACTCTAATACTTAAAGATAAGTCCTACCATAATTAAATAATCCAATATAAATAGAAGACTAACATGACTAAAATACCTTTAAACTGAAACTCTTCTGTGAGACCTGATTCCATAATAATTCTCTCTCTGTAAGACTTCTTATTGTATAAGACTCCTCACGTGATCATGGTGGGTCCCACCAACTCTTGTGATCATGGTGGGTCCATATCTTATGGGCTTGGGCACATATTCCAATATACTTGGATATGTGGGCCTTCATTGGTCATGTGGGCTTGGGCCCATCTTCCAACAGTGAGCGAATATTTTATGCTTCGATATGGTTTTCAAGTTTTGCATTTTTTGTTACTTGGTTGTGTATCTTACACATCATCATGTCCGAAATATTGGTCGCCCCCTCAAAAAATTTATACTTGGTCAAATTTATTAAGTTATACTATTATAGTTTCCCTATTTTTTTTATTTTTTTAAGGTCATATTCTAGATTCGTTTGGAAGTATGAGTGTTGCATAGTCGCCTCCTTCAAGTTAAAGTTATTTTCCTCTAGTATTTCTTCAGTTTATCTTCGTGTATTTTTATCACTTCAGAGCAATGTCTAGACCCACAGCAAAAAAAGTATAGCAGTATGCCCAACATCCAGCTTGAGCCAAATCTTTTATTCTTCACCCAAGAGGTGATTTATATTTGAGCTACCCTTTAAAAGTGAGTAGTCTCTTTGTTAAACCCAAAAGTTGGACAATTTTTCAGCCTTTAAAATTGAGTGGAGTGTGTTTCAGATTATGAACATTTTGATTGATATATGGAGTTTTTTCATACAACTAGTAGAGATTTTCTTCAACCTCATTGTATTTTTTCCTAGTAGGATCTCTATGTTCTTTTTATCCCCAACTTGAAGGGGAGTAGTGAAAGAAGAATTACAAGAAAGATGTATTTTGTTCCACATGTTCTAGTAATTTTTATGTGACCAAAATATTCAATAAAAAGGGGGAGAACAAATGATGAAAATTTAACATCTATGAAAAACTTTTAGCCAATGAAGATTTAAGACCAAGATTGATGACAAAGAATCCTTTTCATTGCAAGCCGAAGTTATAAACTCTAGCTTGAGGGTGTCAAATTTGGGGAAAAGATAATTTCACTAACCTATTGTAATTTGAGTACATGAGTACACGAATCTTTATTTATAATAGAGAAAAAAAGTAGAATCCAATTACAATAAAACTACTCTTATCCCAGTTACACCCAAGGTTAAACAATAAAAGATAAATTCTAGAACAATTGAATAACTAAAAATAAATAGAAAACCAACATAACTAAAACATCTTTAACTGAGACACTTATATGAGACCTCCCCCTGTGATACTCCTCTTAAACTCTACCATAATAATTTTGGCCTTGTGAGACTTCTTGCTATGAGAGTCATGTAAGACTCGTCCATACCTGTTCTTCAACTCTCCCCCTCAAAGTGAAGTTTATAACTTCAACTTGCAATGAAAAAGGTTATTTGTCTTCAATTATATTTTGCTGAAAAAAATTATTCACGATGCAATTCTTCATAGATGCAAATAGATAATCTTTCGTGTTTGTGTTCCCCTTTCTTCAATATTTTGGTCACATAAAAATTAACACAACACGTGGCATAAAATACCTCTTTCTTGTACTTCTTCTTTTACTTCTCCCCATCTCCAAGTACCAGTCAAAATGGTCATAGTCTGAAACACACTTCACTCAATTTTAAAGGTGGAAAAATAACCCAACTTTAGGGCACAACAAAGAGACTACTCTCTTTTTAATGGTAGCTCGAACACAAATTACCACTTGGGTGAAGAACAAAAGACTTGACTCAAGCTGGATATTAGGCACACTCTTTTACTTATAGGTAATGGGTCTAGGCATTGCTCTGAAGTGATAAAAACACAAGATGATAAACTGAAGAAATACTAGAGGAAAACAAATTTAATCAGAAAAAGGTGACTATGTAACACTCATACTTCCAAAGTGAAATTTTCTTTTTGAAAACTAGGGAAGACTATAACAATAGAAATAAATTAATTAGACCAAGTATAAATTTTTTAGGGTGATCACAATTTTTGTTGTTAACTATGTGGAATATACACAATAAAGTAACAAAAATGTATAACTTGAAAACAATATTGAAGCAAGATATTGCATATCTTGAATGAGCACATCATGGAGTGATTAAGTTTGACAAAATATTACTTATGAGAAGAGAAATTTGGCTAAAAAACTCTGGTTTTAGGAGACAAGGAAACTCATTGCATGTCAATGCAAGAAGAGATAATATGAGAGAAAATAGGAAAAAATGAGATATTTTTAAGCATAACGAATCTTTGGTACTTTTAATATCAATATCTCCAAAAATACAACCTAGAATCATAAAAAGTTTGTTGATCAAGAAACTAGAATCAAATATCTTTAAATTGGTAACTAATTTTACATAAAAAGCTTCATTCTTGAATCTTTCATGACTGTTAGAAGATAGGCCCAAACCCACATGACCAAGGAGGGCCCACATATTTAAGAGTATTATATGATGGGCCACATGACCAAGGAAGGCCCACGAGATGGGCCCAAGCACATAAGAAGTAGAACCCACCATGATTACCACAAGCTGGTATTCTTATCACGTAAGTTGGAAGATCAAGAAGGACTCACAAATGCATCTTTATCTTATGGTCACGTCCCAGAAGAGTTTTAGTTTGAGTTATGTTTGTCTTTTATCAATATTGAGTTATTTAACTATGCTAGAATTTATCTTGAAGTGTTAGAGTTGGGGTGTAATTGGGACAATATTGAGTTATTTATTGTAATTGGACTCTACTACCTTCCTTCATTATAAATAAACGTTCATGTACTCTGATTGAATAAGTTAATGAAGTCAATAAAGTATTTATATTTTCCATAAATTCAACAATGGCCTCTTAATTTGCTTCATTTTGTAGCTTGACCCTTGCTGACTCCAATGTGATATCTCCTTAAATATAGATCAAATTGACATGAGAGTTGCTCCTTCTGATACTTGACTTAGATAAATTTTAATCAAAATATAATTTTTCTTCATGAAATATTCTTCTTTTGAGAGAAAGAACTTGATAAATTTTTTACTCTTTAATTTGGAAGAACTGAGTACTCTTTCTTCGTTTTCCAAAATGAGTATTAACTCTTTTGAAATTAATATCTCCCTCCAAAAAATTCATATTGAGAATTGATTTGATTGGGTAGAAAATAGACTTACAAATATTTCTTTTGATGTATATTTATTCATATAATGTCTCATTATTGATGGTATAAAATGCCTCAAAAGTTGAAGTTTTCCGCTGTTGCTTGAACCTCTCTTGCAGTTTTACCTTTGATGCTTCAAATATCAAAAAAAATTTTTAAAAAACTTTGATTAAAAAAATTCTTGTTGCGTTGGAAATTAGACTCAAAGATATTTTTTCCAATATATAATTTGGAATATAAAGAGTTCAATATAGAAGTACAAACACCAAGAAAGAAACGGTTACTGAGACAGAAAAGAAAGAAAAATGACAAAATACGAACCTAAACTACAAGATATGGTAGATCAGAAAAAAGATCACATTATCTTTGTGGGTTGATTGAGTCAATTCACAGATCCCGCTCTGATACCTTGTTTAATTTGTTGAAATGAAAAAAACTTTAGTGACTTGTTGTAATTTGAGTACATGAGCTTCTATTTACAATAGAGGAAACGAGTAGAATCTAATTACAATTAAACTACCCTTATCCCAGTTACACTCAAGTTTAAATATTAAAAGATAAGTCCAAAAATAATTGAATAACTAAACATAAATAAAAAACTAACATAACTAAAACACCTTTAACAGAAAATTTAATATGAGACTCCTTTTAGACTCCACCATATTAATTTTGTCTTTGTGAGACTTCTTGTTATGAGAAGATGGGGGAGGGGAAGAGTCTTATGTGACTTTCAAAGTAAGAAGGCTCGCAGAGCTAGTATTAATGTGGTGTAATCTTACAGGAGTCTCATAGAATAGTCTCAATTAAAGGTGTTTTAGTTATATTAGTCATATATTTATGTTCAATTGTTTTAGGACTTATGGTTTAGTGGTTAACTTTTGAAGTAAATAACTAAACTTAAATAAAAAACTAACATAACTAAAACACCTTTAACCCTTTAATTGAAACGTTTATATGAGATCTCCTCCTATGAGACTCCTCTTAGACTCCACCATATTAATTTTGGATTGTTCAATTATTTTAGGACTTATGTTTTAGTGTTTAACTTTTGATGAAACTGGGATAAGGGTAGTTTAAAGTTAATTGAATTCTACTTATTTCCTCTATTATAAATTGAGGTTCAATTTACTCAAAATACAACTACTGAGGTATATTTATATTCCATAAATTCAACAAAGAGTTGGTGGACTTTATGCAAAGAAGAATAATTTTTTTGAAAAGAGATAAGTGCTCCAATTGTTTTATTTTTATAAAATATAAAAAAATTAATTAGTTTATTATTATATTTTAGGGTTTCATGCTTAAAAAAAGTTTAGAGTAGGGGAGAAGAAGGAGAAGATAAAGAAGAGGAGTAAAGGAAGGGAAGGAGCAGAGAGTGCACGAGTTTGAGAGGAAAAGAAAGAATGCTTGAAGGAGAGCTCAAGTATGAACATATCCTCCCCCTTACTTCTTAATTATAGTTGAGGGTTAGAAACCCTAGTACATGAGGAAAAAAGAACTTAAATACTTCATAATTACAAGTTGTAACACTCATCTACTTAATTACAAATTACTCTCTAAATCTAAAAAAGAATTATTGAAAGTCGAATGACCCACTTGTTTCGTCTTGATGTCATAAAAATGCATTGAGAAGGGAAAGAAGTGATAGAACAAGTTCACCTTTTGGTTAGTTGCCTAACAAACATAAAATAGTGGGAATTGAGAAAGAAACAAACAAAACATTAGAAAGAGAGAGAAGAGGATATAGTAGAAGTATTGGTACCATGAACTTCTATTTGGGACCCATCTGTAATGAATATAAATCATTACATAGTACAAGGAGACAAAGAAGATAAGTTTCTAAATTTACTAGTGTGGTTTTTAGAGGCTCTGGAATCAATAACCCAAGGTGAAGAACTGAGACATGATAAAGAGAAAGTACCAATAGTAACAATTGTAGTTGTAGGTGCACTTGAAGGAGCAACCATTAATGTCTTAAGTTTTTGTATAAAACCATACTCCTTTGTAATGGCAATCTTCCCTTTAGAGTGATTCGAGGACACTTCATTGTCGGTTACTATGGTAGAGGCGGAAGCTTCTTAAGCCCTGAAAAATCAAGTTTGTCATATAAATTCCAGCACTTGTCTACTAGGTGCTGTTTAAACCAGAAAAGTGCACTTTCTATTATGACTAAAATTTGTGGAATAAAAGTGGAATCACAACCTCCTCTTCATCTACCTTTACCATTTGATCTACCACTTCTTCCTGATCCTTTTACATAGTTGCTACTATTTCATTGGAAGAATACTACTGAGATTTCTACTTGTTCTTGTTGAGAGGTGGATCCCTTTCTTGGAATCCTCAACATGGAAACACACATCATTAAAAGGGGGTCGAGCTTTCCTTCAACAAATCAAGTACATACTTCCTCTGTGATAGAACTATACCATACTTGGACTGAAGAACTTCAATCCCTAGAAAGTACTTGAGAAGTCCAGGGTCCTTGCTTTGGAACTCCTTGTTTAGGTCCTACTTAATGTGTTGAATGCCACTAAGATCATTGCCTATAATAACAATGTTATTCACATACACGACCATAAGGATGTTTCCCTTAGTGGTGTTTTTGGTGAACACTGAGTGGTCACTTTCACAGTTCTTGAACTCCGAGTGTTGTAACCACAATGGTCAATTCTATTTCAACCCATAAATTGCCTTATTTGGTCGACATACTAGCTCCCCCTTGACTGCATAACCTGGTGGTTAGCACATGTAGACTTCTTTAGATAGAGTCATGTTGACCATAGGATGGCAACCACATTGCTTTTGATGATAACAAAACTTAATTAAACTAATAACTTGCAAATCTAGTATTTTTTATACTTAACCTTCAAGAACATCTCAAAGTCTAAAGCTTCAAAGACAAAATGAAGACCTCAAGCAAAATTGAAAAATAATTCTTGAAGAAGCACCTACAACGAAGAAGACAATGAGAAGACTCGAGTTGAAGTATCAAAGAAATATGTTTAAACTCAATCAATTTATGTAAGAGAGTACTCTAAACTCATATTCCTTAAGTACTTATGAGATCAGAGCTTTAGGATATAATTTGCATATAGTCATGTTAAGAATCATCATACATATTAGTTAGAAACATGTTAAAGCACTTAGAAAGAAATTTACATGCCTTATAAAGACAAATATTTTTATCTGGCATTGGAATAAATAATTAGTCACTGTCTTTGATCGATCATACAGAACTGTGCACGCAAAAAATATAAAGCATGATCAATCAACCATAGTTAATTGATCGATCATTCAAGACATCCATGTTATGCTATAACGCATGATCGATCATCCCTAAGATATTGATCGATCATAGTTATCCAAGAAATCTGAATTTAACATGGAATGATTGATCATCCCACTAGATTGATCGATCAGTCAAAACCTTTCTAGTATGGGAATATAAACATGATCGATCAAATAAAAATACACTAATTGATCATACTTGTTATGTACAATGTTGTATTTATGGAAATAATAAAAATACTTCATTGACTTCATTAATTTATTATAATCAGAGTACATGAACCTCTATTTATAATAGAGGAAAGTAGTAGAGTCCGATTACAATAAAAATACATTTATCCCAATACATCTAAACTCCAACACTTAAAAGATTAGTCCTACCATAATTAAATAACTCAATATAGATAAAAGACAAAAATAATTCAAATTAGAACTCTTCTAGGACGTGACCATAAGATAAAGATACCTTTGTGAGTCCTTCTTGATCTTCCAACTTATGTGAAAATGATGTCAGCTTGTGGTAATCATGGTGGATCCTACTTCTTATGTGATTGGGCCCATCAAGTGGGCCTTCTTGGGTCATGTGGTCCATCTTATAACACTCTTAGATATGTGGGTCTTCCTTGGTCGTGTGGGCTTGGGCCTATCTTCCAACACTCCCCATCAAGCTGGGGGTGAGAGAAAAATATGAACTCCCAGCTTACTGCAAATGATGTATAGAATCTTTTTGTATAAAATGACACATCTTCCAACACTCCCCCTCACGTTGTTGCGTTTTTCCATGAGGCGGGGGGTGATATTTTTTAGAGTTAAATTTATCATGGTTTCCCAATCCGGGCACCAACTCTCATGGTGTCCCAACCGTGATATTTTTGAGAGTCAAATAAATTATGGTATGAAAAAAAGTACTGCCACTTCTTCTTCAATAATAATGTCTCATCCAAAGAGACATAATAGCAGCAACTATAATGTAACACGACCATCTTCCAACACATATAATACGAACCAAAATAATAATCATAATCATAATCATATTTATATCAGATTATGAAATAATCATAATCTGATATAAATATTTTTTTCTTAGATGCATAAGCTTCATCTTTTGTGCTCCCCCTTTCTTGAATATTTTGCTCACAAAAACTTATCCACAACATATGGAATAAAATACCTCTTTCTTGTTCTTTTTCTATTTCTCTTCCTCAAGCTCGGAGGTAATGGCAGTAATCCCAGCTTGAACCAAATATCATAGATGCAGTAATAAGCCCAAATACATAGATGTAGTAATAAAACCTTAAACCAGGGAGAAGTAAGATATTTTTCTGATATAGCAACTCAAACAATGACGCAAAATAAACGGCATAAATTCAGATTTTTCAATACAACAGAATACCAACATGACCTTTGATTATTCCGATGCGAATATATTTTTAAATATAGATTAGATTGACATGAAATTTTATCCTTCTGAAACTATACTTAAATACCTTTAATCCAAGTATAACTTTTCTTCATAAAATATAATTAGAAGAAATAAATAATCTGATAGATTTCGGTCTCTGTCATCTGGCCGAACTAAGCCTTGTTTCTCTTTTTTTTCCAGCATGATGATAGATGCTATATTCTGACATAAAAACTAAGTTAATTATAATATAATAACCTTTATAATTGTGTTATAGGTGGTTATTTATCGGTTTTCAAATGAAATGAGAATTTATTGAATTTGGCATTAATCACTGTCGATATTGCATATTTTTCTCTCCTGAATTATATTTCATTGTTTTTAAGGTTTATTTCTTCCTGAAATGCTTTTTATAGATTTAGTTATGGAATTTCAGGAGAATTATGGTGGAGAAGGAGATATTTACCAAAATGCCCTTAGTGAAATGGAGATGATTTTTAGGTCAAAATCGTTTTAAAATAAATAAGATGGTATTTAAAGGAAGAAGGGGGGCGTCGAAAGGGGGGGTCGAAAGGGGACCCGAGAGGGGGGACCCGGAGGAGGAGCGTGAAAGGAAAAGAGAAACAGAGTATCGAAAAACAAAGGAGCACCGTCGACCGAAACAGGGGAGGATCCGAGAGGAGTTCCCCACCGCCGTTCGCCGGGCCACCGTCGTCCACCGCCGACCAGCAACTGAGAACAACCCCGAGGAGAGCTTGAGAGAGTCTCCGTCGAGGTGATTTCGACAGTGCTATTTTTTGCTCGCCAGGCCGGGAGAGGATCCGAGAGGGCTTCTTCGGTGCCACTTCTTCTTTCCGACCATCCTCCGGCGTCGGTTACGTATTTCCGACCAATCCCAGAGCTATTCCGACTCCAACCGAGACTCGAGAGAGCCGGTTAGAGAACGTCAGCTCTGTTTCGCTCTTCGCTGGACGTTACTTCCGTCCGTCGGCTTCTAACCGTCGTCGCCGGCGTCGTCTCTACCTCCGGCCACTCACTATTGCTACCCGACGCCACCAATTTCCGGAAATTTCAGCACCCGTGAGAACAAGTTGCTGCCCGAGCGAGAGGAGGAAGAAGGGGAGTAATTCGTCATTATTGAATTTGATTTTTCATATAGTTTGAACTTAGGTTTTGAATGTTAATTGAATCTGATTTGATAATTAAGGTTTATTTAAGATTTTTTTTCTTGATATTTGATTAAATTAGCTAATTAGGGTAAGATTATAATTGAGGTTGGATTTTGGTTTTTAATCCGATTTCTGTCTTTAACTCTAGGCGCCCGAGAGGGGCTAGACGCAAGGATTGAGAATCCGGATTCGTGGTTACGTGGCGCTCGAGAGAGGCACGAATCACGGTAAAATCCAAAGTTGATCATTTTAGCATCATCACAATAGGAAATTGATTCTCTGCATTCTATTGTAATCTGATTTCTGTCTTTAACTTTAGGCGCCCGAGAGGGGCTAGACGCAAGGATTGAGAAATCGGATTCGTGATTATGTGGCGCTCGAGAGAGGCACAAATCACGGTAAAATCCAGAGTTGACGTTTCCTGTTGTGCAAGTAGTTAATTAGATTATTGTTTGATAATTTAGGATATAATTAGTGTTTAGTTCAGATTAATTCATCATATTTGGTTAGGCTAGTTGACTGAAGAATACACAAAATTCAATCCTCCCTGTGGATATGACCCTCGCTTACTGCTAAATTACATGAACGATTCGTACGCTTGCGAGGTATTAAAGCCGATGTAACTAAATTCTACATCACATGACCATTAACTCTTCCAAGATCAATATGTCCTTATAAAAAAACTTAGATATAGAATTGGTTGAATAGGTAAGAAAATGGGCTTACATATATTTTTTTTTATATAATTCTCCATATAAAGTCTCGTTCTTGTTAGCATAACATACCTCGGAAGTTGAAGCTTTCTGCTACAACTTGAACCTCTTTTGCAATCTAACCTTCACTGCTTCAAATATTGATTTCCCTTTGTAGATAACTCCAATTGGGAAAATTATTTTTTATTTGGAAAGTAGACTCAACTATTGTTCCGTCAATATAAAATTTGCAAATATGAAACGCTCATTATAGAGGTGAAAAACATAAAATCCTAACGGGTGTTTGGACTGAAAAAATTAACTACAAACCCTAACTGCTAAAGATGATAGATTAGAAAAGACAATCTCATTACGTCTGTGGGTTGACCACATTGACTCATAGAACCAACTCTGAAATCATGTTGAATTTATGGAAAAAAGAAAAATACTTCTTTGACTTCATTAAATTATTATAATCATAGTACATGAACCTCTATTTGTAATATAGGAAGGTAGCATAGTTAAATTATAATAAAACTACCTTTGTCCCAATTACACCCAAACTCTAACACTTAAAGATAAATCCTAACATAATTAAATAACTCAATACAGATAAAAGACAAATTTAACTCAAATTAGAACTCATCTAGGACGTTACCATAAGATAAAGATGCCTATGTGAGTCCTTGATCTTCCAACTTATTTGAAAAAGGATGCCAGCTTGTGGTAATCATAGTGGGTCCTACTTCTTATGTGCTTGGGCCTATCTTGGGCCTTCCTGGGACGTGTTGCTCATCTTATTATACTCTTAGATATGTGGGTCATCCTTGGTCGTGTAGGCTTGTGCCTATGTTCCAACACTTCCCCTCAAGTTGGGGGTGAGAGAACAACATGAACTCCCAACTTATTGCAAATGATGTATATAATCTTTGTATAAAATGACACAACTTCCAATATGCCTTAATCTTCCAACACTCCCCTACACGTTGTTGCGTCCTTCCATGAGGCCCTGCTGGCATAATATAAGTGAGAGCAAAAATCACTCCTAGCCGGTAAGACATTTCTCCATACTCCAGTCCTAATGTTGGATGTAGGGCACACTCTGTGTTTTGTAGGCAGTGTATCTATCGGCATTGCTCTGAAGTGTCCCTCCACAAGACAATGACTCTCAAGTGATAGGAGTGATAAAATCCGTTACAGGGTGTGGGTGTGTGTGTGTGTGTGTGTGTGTGTGTGGGGGGGGGGGGGGGGGGGGGGGGGGGGGGTGTGGGGGTGTAGTGGGTTTGTCCCAATCCGGACACCGACTCTCATGGTATCCCAACCACAATATTTTGAGAGTTAAATTTATCATAGTGGCCCAATCCGGGTACCGACTCTCATGGTGTCCCAACCATGATATTTTTTAGAGTCAAATAAATTATGGTATGAGAAAAGGTACTAAGGTCACCTCTGCTTCAGTAATAATGTCTCATCCAAAGCGACATAATAGCAGCAGCAGTAATGTAACACGACCATCTTCCAGTACATATAACATGAACCAAAATAATAAACCTTGTAGAAGGACCCATGAAAAAATCATAATTCGATATAAATATTTTTTCTTAGATGCATAAGTTTCATCTTTTGTGCTCCCCCTTTCTTGAATATTTTGGTCACAAAAACTTATCCACAACATATGGAATAAAATACATTTTTCTTGCACTTCTTTTATTTCTTCCCCTCAATCTAGGAGGTAATGGCAGTGATCCCAACTTGAACCAAATATCATAAATGCAGTAATAAGCCCAAATAACATAAATATAGTAATAAGCCCTTAAACTAGGGAGAAGTGAGATATTTTCCTGATATAGCAACTCAAACAATGATGCAAAACAAACGGCATAAATTCAGATTTTTCAATACAACAGAATACCAACATGACCTTTAATTCTTCCAATGCGAATATATTTTTAAATATAGATAAGATTGACATGAAATTTTATCCTTCTGAAACTCTACTTAAATACCTTTCATCCAAGTATAAATTTTATTCATAAAATATAATTATAAGAAGATAAATAATCTGATAGATTTTGGTCTCTGTCATGAGGCCGAACTAAGCATTGTTTCTCCTTTTTTTCTAACATGACCATCGACTCTTCCAAGATCAATTTGTCCTTATGAAAAAACTCAGATCGAGAATTGGATGAATAGGTAAGAAAATAGACTTACAAATATTTTTTATATATAATTCTCCATATAAAGTCTCATTCTTGTTAGCATAAAATACCTTAGAAGTTGAAGCTTTCTACTGCTGCTCGAACTTCTTTTGCAATCTGACCTTCACTGCTTCAAATATTGATTTTTCTTTGTGGATAATCGGATTGGAAAAATTATTTTTTATTTGGAAAGTAGACTCAAATATCGTTCCGTCAATATAAAATTTTCAAATATGAAACACACATTATATAGGTTAAAAACATAAAAACCCTAACTGCTAAAGATGATTGATTAGAAAAGAGAATCTCATTACCTCTGTGGGTTGACCATGTTAACTCACAGATCCTACTTTGATACCATGTTAAATTTATGAAAAAAATAAAAATACTTCATTGACTTCATTAACTTATTATAATCATAGTACATGAACCTCTATTTGTAATATAGGAAAGTAGTAGAGTCCAATTACAATAAAACTACCTTTATCCCAATTACACCCAAACTCTAACACTTAAAGATAAGTCCTAGCATAATTAAATAACTCAATATCGATTAAAGACAAACTTAATTCAAACTAGAACTCTTCTAAGATGTGACCATAAGATAAAGATGCCTTTGTGAGTCATTCTTGATCTTCGAACTTATGTGAAAAGGATGTCAGCTTGTGGTAATCATAATGGGTCCTACTTCTGATGTGTTTGGGCCTATCTTGTGAGCCTTCCTAGGTCCTGTGGCCCATCTTATAATACTCTTAGATATGTGGGCCTTCCTTGGTCGTGTGAGATCGGGCCTATCTTCCAACATACACCTAAAGGGAATCTCGATTGATCGATCATTACTAGTGGTTAATCGATCAACTTAACTTTTTTGGACCAATGGTGACATATTGATCAATCAGTCCATCAATCAATAGGTAGTCGTTATGATCGATTAATCGATCAGTCACTTACCATTGATCGATCAAATAATAGTCTTATTTTTTCCAATTGGAAAATAAGGGCTAGTTTGACTTGGGTAGGCTATAAATATCCCCACCAAACCATGAGTAAAGAAGTTAATGAGCATTAATTGGCATATTCTCAAGCTACAAAGTTTTACTTTGCAAATTCCCACCAAAAGTGCTTTAGATGGAAAGAGAGAGAGCCATGTCTTTGCAAACTTTCTCTCTCTTTCAATCACCCTTGCAGGAATCATAGTACAAGTTCCTTGATCATTCCACAATGTGCTACAAAGGAAGAGGCAGCTTGAATCCCTCAACGAGAAGCATCTCTCCAAGTAAGGGTGTAAACTTTTCCCTTCCTTTTATATATTTGTAATGTTAATCTAGAACTTGATAATCTAGATAGAAAGGCCTAAATAGAACTAGAATCTAGCAGTAATCTCTTGGGGAGTTGGTTGATGTAAAAATCATGTATTGGGCTACACGTGGCCAAAGAGAGCTGGAATCTCTTTGTAATTTTCCAGCCAATCAAGCATAATAGAAAAAATTTCAAAGCAAGGGTTCTTGGGCGGTAACTACCACTAGGGAAATGTGTGTATGCTTATATTTATATTGAATTTCTTTTACGCATAATATTTTGATTACCTGTACAAATTATTTTTAATTTGAATAATTCAATTCACTCCCACTCTTGAGAAGCTACGTGGGCCAACAATTGGTATTAGAGCAGGCCAAGAACTTAATTGAACTCAAAATCTCCGTGATTTTGAAAATCGATAAATGGCATCTCAAGACAAATTGCTCCTTCCCGAAGGGCAATCTTCCAACTGTCCACTACTATTTAATGGAACAAATTATGGATATTGGAAGGTAATAATAGAGTTCTTCCTTCAATCAATGGATTGTGACATTTGGCATGTATCCAAGCATGGACCATTTGAGCCCAAAAATCTTGAAAAGAGCATCTCGATTGCAAAGGAATTTAGTGACCTAACTAGGGAAGACAAGGAGCAACTCAAAATAAACTTGAAGGCCATAGCCTTAGGACCAAATGAATTCAATAGGGTCTCCACATGTAAGACCGCTAAGAAAATTTAGGAAAAACCAGAGGTCACACATGAAGGAACCACTAGAGTAAAAGATTCTAGGATCAACCTTTTGATAGCCCAATATGATGAATTCAAAATGAAACCGGGTGAGTCAATTTTTGAGATGAACTCAAGGTTCACTCATATTATAAATGAGTTGAATATCTTAGAAGAAGAAATCTTCTTGTATAGGCAAAATGACAAGCTTTGAACCATTGACCCAAGAGGTCTTTAGGGTTTTGAACGTCCTCAACCTTATTTAAGGGGATGGCTAGGGTAATGAGAATTATGAATTGAGTCTACTTTAGCTAGAGTAATTTAGATAAACAGGTCAAGAGCTCCTTCAAGCTCTCTTCCGTTTTTCCCCCAATTCTCCTTTCCGAAATTCAATACCCATCAATCCCTCATTCCATCTCAACGTCAAGCAAGGTAATGGAAGGAAGAGAAGAGAGGAGGGTGACAAGATCCATGGCTCGTGAGGATCCTAACAACGTGGTATCAGACAGGTCCACCCTCGGTGATTCCTCTTCTCCAGAGGACATACGTCAAGTACTTTCAAAACTTCAACAATGATCCACTCTTCAAGGTACTGAAATTTCTCACATCAATAATACCTTACAAACACTGGAATCATCTCTACAAACCACTCTCCGATAACTTGCTGCACTTCAAGCACCAACGCCAACACCAGCAACCAATTTTCAACCACAACTAGTTCCCCACCAACAATTTACGCCACCACCAAATCCACCCCTGCACCAACCAATGGGTTCAATGGCCACTCACGCACAAGGACCATCAATGGTTCCCAGGTACTTTAAACTTAACTTTCCTACATATGATGGTTCTAAAGATCCTTTACTGTGGTTCACAAAATGTGAACAATTCTTCTATCATCAACAAACGGTGGAAATGGACAAGGTTACTTTGGCCGCCTACCACATGCTCGATGAAGCGCTCATGTGGTTCCGTCACTACCGAAATGTCCATTCCATTCAGGATTGGCTGCACTTTAAACATGCTTGCCAGTTGAGGTTCGGACCTCCAGCTAGCAGTAACCCAGTGGGGGAATTGATCAACTATAAACAGACCAGCACCTTAGAAGTTTACCAAAAAACGTTCCAAGAAAGGTTGGCCCGAGCTAGTGAATTTGTCCCTCCTCACCTACATGTTCAGATTTTTAATGCTAGATTGACAGAGGCAATTAGATTGGAAGTGGAATTACTTGGTCCGACAGATTTGGACTCAGCAATGAATTATGCCAGAGCTGTGGAACACAAACAGAAAGTTTTAAAAGAGTCTTTACAGCAAAAACCATTTTGGAACAACAGAATACAGGGTACTGCAATTGGGCCACGTTTTGGGTCCTCTACCCCTAACCGAGCAGATCAGGCTACCAATGTGCCTCCATAGACTATGCCACATAAATTTTTGACTAAACAGGAAATGGATGCTCGAAAGGCAAAGGGCTTATGTTTTAATTGTGACGAACAATTCCTGCCAGGCCATACTTGTAAACGCTTATTCAGTATTGAACTGTTGGAAGAAGATTCAGACGAGCTTATTGAAAATGAAATTGTTGAAGAGGTACAACAAGAACCAGAGCTCTCCCTCCATGCCATGCATGGCCTGCGTACTTCTAATACCTTACATCATCTCATGCTACTTGCTTTAGTTGATTCGGGCAGCACACATAATTTTATCAGTGAACCAGGCGCGCAACAATTGGGATTGGCCATTCAACAACAAAGGGGACTTTCAGTTTCTGTGGCCAATGGGGCCAAAATTGCTAGTGTGGGGTTATGTGCTAACACCCCTTTCACCATTGAAGGGCATTCATTTCAGGCGGATTTACTAGTCATTCCATTGGCTGGATTTGATTTGGTGCTCGGGGTCAAATGGCTCCAGTTATTAGGACCGATATTATGGGACTTTCAGGCTCGGGTTATGACATTTTCAGCACCACAGGGCCAGATTACATTACAAGGCATTGTGGCACAGGTACCTAACGCACTTCACACTTTGCAGCTTCAACACACTAGTGATGATCAGTTAGTTCCTTTACTTACAACATTTGCGGATTTATTTAATGACCCTATGGGTCTACCACCAGTGCGTCATTGCGATCACCGCATTCGTTTAAAGTTGGGAACTGATCCAGTAGTGGTGCGGCCTTATCGTTACCCGCATATCCAAAAAGATGAAATAGAACGACAGTGCATGCATATGCTCGCTCAGGGTGTGATCCAGCCCAGTCGATCTCCTTTCTCCTCACCAATGTTACTTGTACGAAAAATAAATAAATCTTGGAGATTTTGTGTCGACTATAGGCAACTCAACTTGCACACAGTTAAGGACAAGTTCCCCATTCCAGTCGTGGATGAGTTGCTGGATGAGTTACATGGTGCTACAATTTTTACCAAATTAGATTTGAAATCGAGCTATCATCAAATACAAGTTCACTCGACGGATGTGGAGAAGACTGCCTTCCGCACACATCACGGTCATTTCGAGTTCCTCGTCATGCCCTTCGATCTCTCCAACGCACCCTCCACCTTTCAGTCCCTCATGAATGAGGTCTTTTCATCACTTCTGCGCAACTATGTGTTAGTCTTTTTTATGACATTCTGGTCTACAGCAAAAATTGGGAAGAACATCTCCACCACCTCCATCAGGTATTTACCATTCTACGCTCTCATCATTTGGTTTTGAATAAATCAAAATGTTCTATGGGTACATCTGAGGTGGCATATTTGGGCCACGTCATATCAGCTGTGGGCGTGAAAGTTGACCAGAACAAGATACAAGCAGTTACAGATTGGCCGATTCCCACCTCCATCACAGTATTAAAGGGATTTTTGGGCTTAGCGGGATATTATAGAAAATTTATCCAATCTTATGGCCAGATAGCAGCACCACTCAACAACCTGCTAAAAAAAATGCCTTCCACTGGTCTTCTTCAGTAGAACAGGCGGCCTTAGCCTCAGCGCCAGTCCTACAATTACCACATTTTGAGGAAGACTTTGTGGTGGAATGTGATGCCTCCGGGGGAGGTATAGGGGCAGTGTTACAACAATTGGGACACCCCATAGCTTATTTCAGCCGTCAGTTGCGACAACACCACCATAAGTTAGCTGCATATGAGAGGGAATTGATTGGGTTAGCCAAGGCTGTCCAATATTGGCGACCTTATCTTTGGGGACGACCGTTTCTCATTCGTACAGATCATTGCAACCTTAAGTATCTTCTTGAACAGCGCCTCACCACATCCCCACAGCAGCATTGGTTAACTAAACTCATGGGCTTCGATTTTACAGTTCATTATAAGCCAGGTAGTTCGAATTTGGGGGTTGATGCCTTATCACGTCGGGATATTTTCGCCACACAAATTTATGCCATTAGTCACCCAACGTGCACTAGTATTAGATTCTATTCGTGAGGAAGTACATAAATATCCGGATCTCATGTCATTATATCAGGATATTCAACAGGGGATAGCTGCTCCTCATTGGACGATTTAGGATCGTCTCATTCTCTAAAAAAATAGGATCTTTTTGCATAATACATCCCCACTTATTCACACCATCCTGTCCTCTATCCATGATAGCACACATGAGGGTCGACAGAAAACATATTTCCGAATCAGTCGGGACTTTTACTGGAAGAGCATGAAGAGCACAATTGCTGATTATGTAGCTGCTTGTCAGATTTGTCAAAGAAACAAGGCCGAATCTTTAAGTCTGGCCGACCTACTGCAGCCTCTGCAACTACCATCTCAAATCTGGTCTGATATTTCAATGGACTTCATTGCTAGACTTCCCATTTCATCAGGTAAATCGGTGATATTCGTCGTCGTTGATCGGTTTTCAAAATATGGGCACTTCATTGCTTTGGCGCATCCATATACTGCTGCTCAGGTCGCTCAATTATTTATGGACAACATTGTCCGATTACATGGAATTCCCTCATCCATTATCAGTGACAGGGATGTCATTTTTACCAATATCTTTTGAAAGGAATTATTCAAATTACAGGGCACCCAATTGGCATTTTCGTCTGCCTATCATCCACAAATGGACGGCCAAACAGAGGTTGTCAATCGCACGATTGAAATGTATCTTCGTTGTTTTGTGGGGGACGCACCTAGAAGATGGGTGAAATGGCTTTCATGGGCAGAATTTTGCTATAACACATCTTACCACACAACACTGGGCACTACTCCTTTCAGGGTAGTTTATGGCAGAGATCCACCTCGTCTGTTACCATATGAACCTGGGGCATCCAAAGTCGTCACTTTGGACCAAGCATTAGCTAAAAGAGACGCTATGCTCACTGAGGTACGTACACATCTACAGGAGGCCCAGCACTCTATGAAACGCTTTTATGATATGAAGCACCGGGAGGCATCTTATTTCCCTAGAGACTATGTGTGGTTAAAGCTTCAACACTACCGCCAGTTGTCCCTGACTGCATCAAAGCGCCATAAGTTGTCTTCAAAATATTATGGTCCATTTCAGATATTGGACAAAATTGGGCCCGTGGCATACCGCTTGCAGCTACCATCGGAATTAAAGATCCACAATGTCTTTCACGTCTCCCAATTGAAGCCCTTCCAGGGTGACTCGCCCCTACTGCACACTCCTCTGCCACCACTACATGAGGGCAGAGTCCTTTCTATTCCGGCTCAGGTAATACAAGCACGCCACATTCAAGGTGATTGAGAAATTCTTGTCCAATGGGCAGATGTCGATCCCAGTGACACCACATGGGAGCCGTTATCAGCATTTCGACTTTTATATCCTTCCTTCGAGCTTGAGGACAAGCTCTTTCTCCAAGTGGGGGGTGATGTTATGGACTCTATAGCATCACGAGTTACCAACAGGTGTAGGAATTAATGAATGTTTTTCAATTTCCATGTAATTGTTTCTTGGTTTGGTTTTGTCTTTGGTTTGGGTTGGTTTAGCATTTATTGGTTTGAACCATTGACCCAAGAGGTCTTTAGGGTTTTGGACGTCCTCAACCTTATTTAAGGGGACGGCTAGGGTAATGAGAATTATGAATTGAGTCTACTTTAGCTAGAGTAAATTAGATAAACAGGTCAAGAGCTCCTTCAAGCTCTCTTCCGTTTTTCCCCCAATTCTCCTTTCCGAAATTCAATACCCATCAATCCCTCATTCCATCTCAACGTCAAGCAAGGTAATGGAAGGAAGAGAAGAGAGGAGGGTGACAAGATCCATGGCTCGTGAGGATCCTAACAATGTGCTGAAATTATTTATAGTGAAGAGAGCCCAGATGAAATGATTTTTAACACTAGACATCTTCAAAGCTTTTAGAGGAAGAAGAAAAACTTCATAAAAGGCCAATTCGAGCTCAAAATGACAAATTTCTAAAGAAAACTAATGTTTGTTTTGAGTGTGGTAAACCAAGACATAGAATGAACAAATATCCTAAGTTAGAAGAAAGAACCCCATCCTCAAGCAAATATCCTAAGAATAAGAAAAAGAAAGTCTTGATCTCAGCTTGGGATGCAATGGAGGAAGAGTCTAGTCATTCAGAAGAAGAAGAAAGTGACATAGGACTCATGGCTTTTGACAAAAATGATAATGAGTGTACAACTTCTGAAGAGGTGAGTGACTTAGACTATGAGCATTAACTTGAATTACTTTTGGAAAAATCCATTCGTAGTCTAAATAAATATAACAAAAAAATGCAATTCTCAATTATACGAGATTGTAGAGCTCAAGGAAGACCTAATTTTCTTGTAGAAGGTAAATGACAGCCACATAACTAATGCTTTAAGACAAAGTGAATTGATAAACAAACTATCATATGATTGACTTGCTTTTTAGAAGAAGAGCTTAGACTTGTAGAATTTAGGATCTGGGAGAACGGATCAACCACCAAGGGAGAGAGCTTGGACGAGGTGGAAGAGGTAGAGCACCTACCGAGAGAAGGAGAGCTTGGACAAATTTGGGGAAAAAGGAGGAGAGAGCTTGAATGCTCTACCCTCTTAGCCAAGGCCTCTATTTATAGCTTTTACAATGCCCTTTAAGGCTACAACTTTATAAAACAAGAGACATAAAAAAGACAAATATTTACAACTTCATGTCATCTTTATAAGAAGCCTCTTTATTTACCCATATGCCACCACTTAGACACGTGGGCTTTCTTTCCTTGGACTTGTCGGCTTGAGCCCATCTTTTAGCTCTCCCCCTCAAGCTGAAAGAGAAAAAATATCATAGATACCCAGCTAGCCACATATAAAGGATAAGATTTTAGATTTAACTGGTTTAGTAAGGATATCTACTACTTGTTCTTATGATGAAACATGTTTGAAGGAGATTATACCCGCTTGAAATTTCTCCCATATAAAGTGGCAGTCCACCTCAATGTGTTTGGTCTTTTCATGGAAGACTTGATTTGAAGTAATATGAATGGATGCTTGATTATCACAATATAGACTCATAGGACCTCCTTTATAAAATCCTATTTTGGTAAAAAGGGTTCTAATCCATAGGAGTTCACTAATTGTGTGAGTCATAGCCCTGTATTCTGCTTCTGCACTAGATCTTGCAACCACATTTTACTTCTTACTTCTCCATGTAACCAGGTTCCCTCCAACAAGAATGCAATATTCAGAAGTAGACTTCCTTTCATCAGGTGATCCAACCCAATATGCGTATGAGAAACCTTCTATGTTTAAGTGGTCATGTTTCTTATAAAGTAATCCTCTTCCGGGAGTTTCTTTTTTAAGTATCGTAATATTCTCTCCAAGGCCGGCCAATCACCACACTTACAACACATGATATGTCTGGTCTAGTTACTATGAGGCAGATCAGTTTTCCCACAAGTCTTTGATATTTGCCAATATCAATATTTTCTCTAGACGTTGCACATAATTTTACATTTGTATCCATAGTTCTGTCAACTAGGCGACACCCCTTCATTCCTGTTTCTTCAAGGAGGTCCAAAACATATTTTCGTTGAGACAATATTATCCCATGTTTGGATTGAAGGACTTCTATGCCCAAAAAATAATTGAGAAGTCCAAGATCTTTAGTTTTGAATTCATGACATATCATGTTTATTACTTCTTGTATGCTATGTGCATCATCACCGGTCAAGACAATGTCATCAACATATACATCCAAAAATATTTTTCCTTTTGTGGTATCTTTAAAATATACTGAATGATCTATCGAACACCTATGAAAGCCAAACTATAGTAGTGTTTGGCTAAATTTATCAAAACAGGCCTGAGGGGACTATTTAAGTCCATATAAGGACTTTTATAATCGACATACAGACTCCCCCTCAACCATATAACCAGGTGATTGAACCATATAAATTTTCTTTCGTATATCACCATTTAAGAATGCATTTTTACATCGAGTTGATATACGATCCATGATGAATTAACAGCAAGAGATAATAAGATACATACCGAATTTAACTTGGCAACGAGAGAGAAGGTCTCCTCATAATCCACTCTATAACATTGAGTGTACCCTTTAGCAAAAAGTTGAGCCTTAGGACAAGCAAATGACCCATCTGGGTTATGTTTAACCGAAAACACCCATTTACAACCTACCAGTTTTTTACCTTTCGGAAGCAGTACTAAGTACCAGGTCTGATTCTCATATAAGGTGTGCATTTCCTCTTCCATAGTCGTCTTCCATCCTAGATGTTGCAGGGCCTCATGATAGGACTACGAGTTCGATTCCTAAAGGGGGCGATCTAGCGGAGGTGTGACCTAGCAGTGTCGCTAGAGTGGCCCGTTGTTAGAGTGGGTTGTCACTTGAGTGGGCCGTCGTGGATGTTGGCTCGTAATGGAAGAGCTTGAGGGCAAACTCTTTCTCCAAGTGGTGGCCAAATCACCAGGTCAGGTATAGGTGATAGTTCAAACTATTGTTTAGTTTCTTGAATGTATGGTGGGTTGTTGCCGCAAATGATGCTAGCAGTGTTGGATTAGGTAAAAAAAATTTTAATTTTCAGAGGAAACTTTCTGCCAACAGGGGGAACCAATGGAGGTCAAATTCTGTAATCTCTCTATCCGGGGTGTTACATTGTAGCGCTTACACTACTTGTGTTGTCCAGTGGGTTGACGCGGATGCCACACATGCTACTTGGAGAGAGGTAGCGACATTTTGACACTCATCCCTACCTTCGTGCTTGAGGACAAGCTCTTTCTCTAGGAGGGTGTAATGTTATGAACTCAATAGCAGGACGAGTCATGTAGAGATGTCGTGGCTGAGTCAATTACTTTGGCTGAGTTAGTTACTTAGTCATTAAGTTACTTAGTTTTTAAGTTACTTGGTCAATAAATTAAGTCAATTACTTAGTCATTAAGTTTATTTACTTTAAAAGCCGTGGAGGGGCAAATCTATAATTTTCTCTTGAACCTTGTTGGCGTGATCCCTATTTGGGGGTGTAAGGAATGGAAAAGAAACAAGTCTGATTTTAGTCTAAATAGGGTTTTGAGTTCTCCTAAACGAGTTCAAGGGTGTGCATTCTCCTTAACGAACCTAGGGTTTTCAAGCTTCCCTTGAGCTTGATTCTTCTCTTCTCTTCTTCTTCCCTATGAATCATTATGTTAGATCCGGGACCATAACATTTAGTATTAGTGCCACTACTTACGTTGCGAGTTCGAATCCTAGAGGGGACGACCTAGAGGTGTCGCTAGAGTGGGTCGTCGTTAGAGTGAGTTGTCGCTAGAGTGGGCCGCCGTGGACGTCAGCTTGTAACGGAAGAGCTTGAAGGCAAGCTCTTTCTCCAAGGAGTGTTTGATGTTTTGGTCCTAGGTTAAGTGTTTGGCTTTCCGCTACCAACCAAGCCGGTCTTTTGGGTAGTATTGGCTAGGTACTTAACATATCAATGGGCATAATTTTTATAAGAAGAACCAAACCAAATCAAAGAGCCCAATTCAGTGACAACATGAACCAACTTGGCTCAAGGAAGAATCCGAGCCCAATCTTTCAATTTCAACTTGAACTCAATTATTGACTTTTGTCAATTAACAAAACTCTTGGCAGGCCCAAAATCATTAATCAAAAGGATGATAATCAAATTATACACCTAATCATGATCTTGAGAAGATCTTTCATAAAATCAGCCACCTCCAAATATAAATAAGAAAACTTTTCCTTGTATTATGGCACTACTTTCTTGGAAGAATTAGGTCTCAAACATGGGAAGAATGTGTTGTATTGTGACAGTCAAAGTGCTATTCATTTAGCAAAGAATCTTAATTATCATGCCAGAACAAAGCACATACAGGTGCGTTATCACTTCATCAGATCGGCTCTAGAGGAAGGAGTCTTAGCACTTGAGAAGATTCAAGGGAGTCAGAATCTTGTTGATATGTTGACAAAGACTGTTACGATCGATAAACTGAAGTTGTGTGCAACTACAGTTGGAATTATCTCTGAGGATTGAGAACTTGTTGCCGTTGCAAAAGAGATATTGATGATGGATTAGTCTCCAAGTGGGAGATTGTTAAGTTGTGGAGGCTACTTGACACCTTATGCTGAGTTGGTCACGGATACCCCATATGATCCACTATATATTGATTGTTGTTTCATTAAGGATAGTTTGGAATTTTACTCTTGTAATGTGATTGCCCTAGCTTTTTCTTTAATTTGGGGGGTGCTGCTATTAGGGTTTTATGATCTTAATCTGAGGAACATCTCGATTTGTCGTCGGAGAGGTTAGAGAGAAACACCTATAAGTGTGTCATTTCTCTTGTAAACAATTTCATTTTCATATTGGATTATTGTAGTGGCAGAAGACAGGACGTAGTTTCACCTTGAGGCAAACCTGTATAAATCTTGTTGTACTTTTCCGTGCTTACTTTTCTCTTCTTTTGTGTTATTATTATTGCTCTTGTTAGTTTGAAATTAGGGCGTCTAATTTCTAACAGGCTCAACCTTGTTATGCATGCAATAATATTATTATTTTAATTTTTTTTAATTTACTTTATTTATTTCGGTTTTAGGCCTTAGGGGTATTTCTGTAATAATTTAGTGTAAACCCTAAAAGGGACCATATTTAAGGGGTAAGAGTAATGAGAAGGGGGGATTGAAGCATTGAGAATTAGGTTAAATCTAGCATAAACTGGCTTGAGATCACCTTCTTGATCTCGAGGTTAGGATTTTCCTCAAAAATCCACATATTCTCTCATCCTCCATTGATCTTCATCTTCCCCATGTCTTCCTACTATCCCTACAGTAGTGTATGGCAGACCCACAACCCGTGGCAGATTCAAGATCCTCCCAACGAATCCTTGTGTCAGATCCGGGACCGTAACAACTGGTATCAGAGCAGGAACACAATGGGTTATTCTATATCCCAAGAAAGATGGATTGCTATGGGTAAGGAATTGGAATAAATATGAGCACGGTTAGATGCTTCCATTGAACGTTATGCAAGGGAGGAATTCACCGTTGCAACAAAACAGGTCACACGACCTCAAATCTCCGACCACATATGCGCACAAGAGGTAGCAAAAGCTATCTCGGACGGGGCAACAGGCCAAGGGCCGAAAAAATCAAAATTTGTGTCCCGTTTACCGGCTGAAGCACCTACGGAAGGTTTGGGGGCAACCTCAAATCCAACACTGGAAACCATGGAAATCGCTGAGAAGGACACAAATCCGATTTCAGACTCAAACCTTTCGTAATCAGACGGCGACAATTTTAGGAAATCGAAGGGGTATTTCCCAAACCCCTTATCACGGGAAACCAGAATTCCACAAGCGACGCCAATAAAATCGCCCAGCAGAGAAACCCCTAAGGGGTGTTGTTCACCGTCGGAGAAAGCTCAGTGGGCACCCAACAGCAACTCCATTCTGTTGCGGTCAGTCGCTTTGGCAGTCGACATGGCGCGGAGCAAACGGGAGGAAGGGCAATGGGGAAAATGGGCGCCAGCCCTTATCTCGAACTATGAAACGGCAACTTCTCCAGCAGGGACACATCGACGTCGTCCTGTTCGCCACCGAAGGAAGAAGAGGCACCATCGATGTGTCACAACCAACCCCGATGGGATGTGACTTCTGGCCACCACCTCCCACTCGCAATCTACTTCTTGGCAGACTAGAGTAAATTCAAATTCAAATTTGGGTTGGGGGGGGGGGGGGGGGTGTAGGTGTCTCAACAAAAAAAATTTTGAAGAACTCTGTTGTTCTGTTGATTCGCACAATACCTGTGTGTATGTTAATTTGCCTGCTGGAATGTGTTGGAGAGATTTGAATGAGATTGATCTTAGGATCAAAGAATTTTCACTATTTTTTTAGTGGATACATTTCATTTCAGTGGGAGTGCAACAACTTTTCTGTTGCTGAAATTTTTTTGTGAGGAGCTATATTTTGTTGTTGATGAGCACAGTCACTGTGTGTGGGGTCATTACGCAATTGACACGGTGAGGCTGTTTAATTTTCCTCTTCACGAGTTCACCCATAGTGTGAATGTCCTATATATATTTGTGCTTCATGGCATGCTCCTGCATGATATGCACGTTCCTTGAGACAGCACCAACAACTGCTCTAACTGTTGAAGGGCTAAATGTTTTGGGTCTCGTCATGTGAGACGGAGTTGGGAAATTCCAATGTTTTGGATGTGTTAATTTTGAGAATGCAGAAGTATGCAGTAGTGATGTCTACAATGGTAAGGTTACATGCTTGTTAAATGATTATGCTATTCGAGCTCCACCTACTGTTGGGTATGCGGAGAAAGACGAATCAGTGCTGCATGTTTCTGCTATTAGAAGTGCCTCAGTTGAGACTGCAGAAATGAGGTGTAGCTCAACCATCTATCTTAGGAATTTCAGTGGACTTCAAGCAGCCACAAGTGTGAACTATGAATTAGAGATGTCCTTCTTTGGAAAGGAGAGCAGTGCTGCACTTCAACATTCCATTGTTCTTATATTTTAACCTGCTGAGGCACAAGGAATAGGAGCTTGGAACATGCTCCCAGAAGAGGTGTTGGAAAATGTAGAGGCTATGTTGGGCATTCACTTGGGGTTTCACTATCCCACAGGAGTAGTGGTTTTAAAAGCTGGAAACTTCTTGGCTGGCTGTGGACACTTCAAAGCAAAGATTAGTGGAAAAGGAGGCCATGCAGCTATTCCACAATCTTTAATTGACCCTGTTTTGGTAGCATCATCTTCAATAATCAGCTTACAACAACTTCTCTAAAGGGAGGCAGATCCTCTAGATTCACAGATGGTTTCAGCGTCCCACATCAATGGAGGCAGTGCTTACACTTTCATTCCTGATTCAGTAACAATTGGCGGCACTTTCAGGGCATTTCGTACAGAACAGCCAAGTGGCATGTTGGGGGAGATTATGAAGCATTTACCTCAACATCCAACCATAGTGCGTTTGAGGGATACTTACGAGGGTAATACTGTCGTGCATCTTGTGCTGGAATTGTTTGCTCGTATCGTTGCAAGGGGACATTTTACAACAAGGACTGCTGCTGGGTTTACCAAAACATGTGTGGAAGTAGTGCAGATGTGTCATAAGCATGGGATCATGCGCCAAGATCTCAAGCCTGAGAACTTCTACTGCTGGGCACTTGTATCTACTGCTAAGGATGCATTTGTGTTGTATGGTTCTTCTATAAGTGCAGTAACTACTGCTGGGTCTACTGCTATTCCAATCAGCATTGGAATCGTGTTAGATTTCTTGTGGTATGAACCTTCTAGTGAGAGAATCGATGATATGGCAGCAGTTCAAAGGGTAAGAGATTTTCATCTCGGCTAGTTTCTAGAACCAAACAGATTTGGTCACTACCCCAACTCAATGGAACTAATGGTAGGAGAGCGGCTCAAACAAGTCTGCTGGGTGAAATCAAATTGGAATAAAGATGAAAGAATGGCAGGTTATTGGGTGCATACTTCTGGAAAATGGAGTGGTGATCCCACTGATAAAGGCATCCAAACCTCTCCAAACTACAAAATTTTTGCTATCTCTTCACAGTTTCCTCAGCTCTCTACCAAAGACAAGACCTTGGTCTTTCAATTTTCTGTTAAACATGAGTAGTAGCTTGATTCTGTCCCCGTGAAGAGGAGCACCCTCCAGCAACTCTGGCAGGATATGACGTTGGCTTCGCTACTTATTGATCAAATTACTTACCTTGATGATTGGGTTGTACGGGATAGAGAGCATTCACTATCTTTGGCTGGGGCTACTACAGCATTGGAAGTATGCCCTCTCCACCTTCCTGTCACTGATGGGGCAAGGGCAGATGCATAGCTAGTGAAGGATTCAATTAGTTCAGTTGTTCATGTTGTGCCAGCCATGGGTTCCTCAATGTATCATTTACTGTCAAGGGTAAAGGAGCTGAATTCTCTGGTGTCGGCACTTGCTACCGTAGCAGCACTGGAGAGTGTCCTACTTGACGCATGTGGAGACCTATTAGCTTCAACAGCAGCAATGCCTGTAAAGGAAAGTAGCCTCAGAACTCACCTTATACAACTCCAAACAAGCGCTGCTTCATGGGCTCTATCTATCTCAGCCGTCGAATATTTGTTTACCGACCAGCGAAATGAAGAATGTCCACGAGAATTATTTATTTTTTTCACTTGACCTGAAAAAAAAATCTTAGAAGGCTTGCTCCAGTTTTTGGGCGTCCAAAGAGCGCACATGACTGTCGCGGATGCTACTCGGGCACCGGTGAAGATGTCGACATACAGACACTACTTCCGAGCTTGAGAACAAGCTCGTTCTTCCAGGAGGGTTTAATGTTATGCACGCAATAACATTATTATTTTAGTTATTTTTATTTAATTTACTTTATTTATTTCAGTTTTAGGCCGTAGGGGTATTTTTGTAATATTTTATTTATAGGGGTATTTTTGTAATAACTTAGCGTAAACCCTAAAAGGGCCCTATTTAAGGGGTAAGAGTAATGAGAAGGGGGGATTGAAGCATTGTACCAACTTAAATCTCTCACTCCACGTATTTGATTCAACCTTTTTCCAAGTCAAACCTCATCCATGTCTTGTATCAGATCCAATTCTCTAATATTTGCATAAAGGATAAGGAAAAGGTGGTGGGTCCCTCTCCAATTCTATGGCCAACAGTAGCAGCTCGAAGAAACCATTTAACAGCCTCCTCCAGCTTCGGATGCTCAGCTGAAATCCGCTCTCTATGTACCATCAAAATAAGCATATTATTTTGCATATAACAGTTTCACCGGTGCTATTTAAGAGATAAAGATCAAGTTGAATTTTTTAATAGCAGAATTTGACATTTTTCTTTTCTTCAAATCTGAAATAACATTAAATGATAGTAGTGTAGCCTAAAACCAATAAAAATAAATAAAATTAGACTAAAGTTTAAAGTTAAAAAGTGATAAAATATACTAAATTATGTAAGTCATCAAACATGAAGAAAGGTTGTCTTTACATCCAACTGCTCTAAGTGCAAGTCTTCATTTGCCACTAGTCCAAGCAATGTTCTAATAGTTGTCAATTTCACTACTAGAGAGAAAATCTCAGTGTAGTCAATGCCTTCTTTTTGTTGAAAGCCTTTTACCACTGGTCTTTCCTTGTACCACTTGATGCCATCATGTTCGTCTTTTATTCGGTACACCCATTTATTCTGCAAGGCCTTCTTCCCTTTTGGTAACTCAGTCAACTACCATGTCTGATCGGATAACAATGAATCCATCTCGTCCTTCATAGCCAACTCCCATTTGGTTGATTCATCAACTTGGACATCTTCCACATAACTCTTTGGTTCACTTTTATCAGTCAATAAAACATAATTCAGTGCAGGGGTGTACCTCTGTGGTGGTCTGCTAGTTCTGGCAGATCTTTTGAGTTCAATCATAGGAATGTTCTGATTTACTTCTAGGGGTATGTTCTCTTGGTCTTCCTGAGTAATATTCTCCATCAAAATACATGGAAGATCTCTCAACTGAATCACTTCAGACTTCTTGACTTCATCACTTATTCTCTTAGACTTTATTTTGAACTTGTCTTTATACACGACACCTTTATTGAATATCATGTCCTTGCTCCAGATAACCTTACAACTTTGGTCATCCCAAAATATTTAACCAAACTCAGTACCACCATAGCCAATAAAGAAACATATCTTAGATTTAGTATCAGATTTATTTCTAGTAACAGAATCAATATGAATATAAGAAACACAAACAAAAATTTTCAAGAAAGAAAAGTTTACCTCTTTGCCGCTCCAAACCACTTCTGGTATTTTGCAATCCAAAGGTGTCGAGGGACTTCTATTGATCAAATAGGCAGCGGTGCTAATAGCCTCAGACCTGAACATCTTTGGTAATCCCGCATGCTCCTAGTACACTCGTTCAAATTTTTGTTCATCCTCTCAGCCACACCATTCTGCTGTGGTTTTCCAGGAATGGTTTTCTTCATCTTGATTCCATTATCAGCACAGTACCGATTGAAATCATCATCTATGTATTCTCTCCCATTATCTGACTATAGGCATTTCACCATCAAATTTGCCTCATTCTCAACCATTGTTCTCCATCTCTTGAAGTTATCAAAGACAACGAATTTCTTTTTTAGGAAATATACTCATATATTTTTGTTTGCTTCACCAATAAATGTCACATAGTAGTTAGAATCACTAAGGGAAGTAACAACTGAAGGCCCCCCACACATCAATGTGAACCAACTCCAATTTTGTTGTCTTTTGTTCCTGTTCTGCTTGCCAAAAATACATCCTTCACTCAAAATATTGTTTATAGTTTTCAACCTGGTAGCTTCCCTTTGGATTGAAGCGCTTTTATTCCCTTCAAACTCATTTGACCGAGCCTATAATCCCACAAATTAGAATCAGTAATAACATCAGCAACTGCAATCGTGTCTCTACAACTGGAAGTGATGTAAAGAGTTCCAATTTTAACTCCCTGTGCAACAACCATGGATCCCTTTTTGAATTTCTAGGTAACACCATTATATTATGACCTTTATCATCATGCTGCCTTACATGTCTCACCTTGTGAATTTTCCACACTGACCTGTTTGACATCCTCAAACTGATATTACCAATACCAACAATATGCAATGGTTCTCCATCAACAAGATACACCTTTCCGTGATCTCCAGCAACATAATTCTCCATGATCTCACAATGTGCGGTGGTGTGAAAAGAAACTCCTGATCTAACACCCAAGAGTCAATAGGGCTATCAACCGACAAGAGTAAAGCATCTTGTACCTCTTTAGTCACCACATTTTCAGCATCATTTTTTCTTTTCATCCTTCATCGGTGCTCTACAGTTCTTCTTTATGTAACAAGACTTGCCACAATTTCAGCATTCCACATTCCTTCCGAATTTGGACTTGCTTCTACCATTGTACTTGTTGGAATTTCTCTCAAAGTTCCTGCCCCTAGTATCAACACTTGGGGCAGAATTAGATGTCAACGATTCTCGGGATTCCTTTCTACAAACTTCCTCCGTGACAATGGTATCCCGAACATTATTAAAGATCAATTTCACGTTGCCTATAGAGTTACTGACCACAGCCCTCATAGGCTCCTAGCAATTTGGCAAAGACGCCAAAAGAATTAAAGCACGAACCTCATCATCAAATTTAATTTGAACGGATGCCAATTGATTGACAATCGTGCTAAAATCATTCAAATGTGATGCAACTGATGTGTTTTTTGTCATCTTTAAATTGAAGAATTTTTTCATGAGATGTACCTTATTATTTGAGGAAGGTTTTTCATACATGTCGAATAAAATCTTCATCATCCCCACTGTGGTTTTCTTCGATGTCACGTTGTGAGCAACATTCTTCAACAATGTTAACCGGACTACTCCCAACACATGTCTATCGAGGAGATTTCACTCATCATCTTTCATACCTTCTGGTTTCATATCCAGAAGTAGTGTGTGCAGCTTTTTACTGTACAGATAATCTTCGATTTAGATCTTCCAAGACGCAAAATCCATACCATCAAACTTTTTTATCCCTAGTGTCGATCATTCTCTGCTAACCATTGCTCTCAATCACGAACCAAAGCTCTGATACCACTTGTTAGGAATTAAATGCCCTAATTCCAAACTAACGAGAACAATAATAATCACGGAAGAAAGGAAAAACAAGCATGAAAATAAACAATAAGATTTATACGGGTTCGCATCAAGGTGAGACTATGTCCTGTCTTCTACCGCTACAGTAATCTACTATGAAGATGAAATAGTTTACAAGAGAAATCACACACTTACAGGTGTTTCTCTCTAACCTCTCGGGCTACAACTCGAGATGCTTCTTGGATTAAGATGATTAAACCCTAATAGTGGCACCCCTCAATTATAAAGAGAAAATTAGGGCAACCGCGATACAAGACTAAAATTCCTAAATTGCCCTTAATGAAACAACAGCCGATATATTGTGGATCTGGCGGGGGATCTGCGACCAACTCAGCATAAGGCGTTAATTAGGCTCCATAACTTAACAATAACAAGATATTTATGGCCTTGGATTTTATTTTGAGTTGTTCACTAAATTCCTTTACAATTGAGATACCATTTCAAGCTTTTTGGGCTCAAATGGTCCATGCTTGGTTACATGCCAAATGTCTCAATCCATGGATTGAAGGAAGAACTCCATTTTTACCTTCTAATATCCATAATTTTTTCCGTTAAATGGTGGTGGATGGTTGGGAAATTTCCCTTTTTGAAGGAGCAATTTGTCTTGAGATGCCATTTATCATTTTTTAAAATCAAGGAGATTTTGAGTTCAATTAAGTTCTTGGCCTGGTCTGATACGAATCGTTGGCCTAGGTGGCTTCTCAAGAGGGGGAGTGAATTGAGTTATTAAAATTAAAAATAATTTTTGCATGTAATCAAATTTCATGCATAAAAGCAATTCAATATAAGCATAGACATGCACACACTACAAGGACAAAAAGATTTTTGGTTCTTGATGTTCCCCTAGTGATAGACACTGCCCAAGAACCCTTGTTTGGGAAAATTTTCACTATTACGCTCTAATAGATGGAAAAATACAAAGAGATATTAGCTGTCTTTGGCCATATGTAGCTCATTATACGATTTTTACACCAACCAATCTGGTCAAGATATTGTTGCTAGATTCTAGCTCTAGCTAGACCTTTCTATCTAGATTAACAGGTTCTAGATAACCTTTTACAAATACATAAAAAAAGGGAAAAAATAACACCGTTACTTAAAGAGATGCTTCTCTTTGATAAATTCAAGATGCTCCACCTTTATAGGACATTGTGGAATGATCAAGGAGCTTGTACTATGATGCATGCATGGATGTTTGAATGAGATCTCTCTCTTTCTCTCTAAAGCACTTTTGGTGAGAATTTGCAAGGTAAAGCTTTGTAGCTTGCGAATAAGCCAATTAATGCTCTTTCACTTCTTTAATCATGATTGGTGGGCTATTTATAGCTTCCCCAACTCAAACTAGTCGTTATTTGCCCATTGAAAAAAATTAGACCGTTAATTGATTGATCATTGTTAAGTAACTAATAGATTATTCGATTATAACGGGTACTTTCCTATGAGACAATGATGTTGACCATAGTTGACTCTCACATTGCTTTTGATAATAATAAAACTTAATTGAGCTAATAATTTACAAATCCAATATTTCATATACTTAAGCTTCAAGAGCATCTCAAGGTCTAAAGCATCCAAGTCAAAATGAAGACTTCAAGCACAAAATGAAGAACATCTCTTGAAGAAGAACCCATAAGGGAGAAGTCAACGTGAAGCCTCGAATTCAAGCTTCAATAGACAAAGAGTTAAACTCAGTCATATTATGTGAGAGAGTTTTTTAAACTCCTATTCCTTAAGCAATTGTGAAGATCAGAGCTTTAGTATATTAAAATTGCATATACATGTTTAGAATCATCATGTTGGAAGATAGACCCAAGCCCACACGACCAAGGAAGGCCCACATATCCAAATGTGTTGGAAGATGAAGACCAAGGAAGGCCCACATATTGAAGAGTGTTGGAAGATGGGCCCAAGCCCATAAGATATGGACCTACCATGATCACGTGAGGTGGCATAAGAAGTCTAACAGAGCCACAATTATTATGGAAGTAAATCTCACATAAGAGTTTCAGTTTAAAGATATTTTAGTCATGTTAGTCTTCTATTTATATTGGGTTATTTAATTATGCTAGGACTTATCTTTAAGTGTTAGAGTTTAGGTGTAATTGGGACAAAGCTAGTTTAATTGTAATTGGACTCTACTACCTTCTTCTATTATAAATAGAGGTGCATGTACTCTTATTATATGAAGTTAATCAAGTATTTCTCTTTTCCATAAATTCAACACAATATACATATCATTTAGAAACATGTTAAAACACTTAAGAGAGAAATTCTCATACTTTATAAAGACATAATTTTATCTGGCATCAAAATGATCCATAATTGTACAGGCCAAAAATATAAAGCATGATCGATCAATCATAATCAATTGATCGATCATTTAAAACATCTCCATTTCATGCTATAAAGCATGATCGATCATCCCTCAGATATTGATCGATCATAGATGCCTGAGCAAGCTGAATTGACATGTAATGATCTATCATCCCTCTAGATCGATCAATCAATCAGAACCTTGTCAGTAAGGGACTTCAAGCATGATCGATCATAGTTGCATTGCACTGCCAGATGGAATCTCGATTGATCAATCAACCACTGAAAATGATCAATCAACTTAAACTTTTTGGAGCAATAATAACATGTTGATTGATCAATCGATCGATCAATAAGTAGCCATTGTGAATAAAACGTAGTCGTTATGATCGATTGATAAATCAGTCACTTACCAGTGACTGAACAATCAATGGTCTATTTTTTCCAATGAGTAAATAACCGCTAGTTTGAGTTGGGGAAGCTATAAATATCCCACCAAACCATGAGTAAAGAGAGGTATAAGCATTTATTGGCATATATTCAAGCCACCAAGATTTATCTTGAAAGTTTCCTTTCAAAATTGTTATTGAGATAAAGAGAGTGATTACACATTGTAAAACTTTCATCTCTTTCATTCATCCTTACATGCATGATAGTACAAGCTCCTTAATATTTCTACAATGTGTTAAAAAGGAGGAGGAATCTTGAAATCTCCCAAGGAGAAGCATCTCTCTAAGTAAGGGGTTGTGAAAGGTTCATCTAGAACCTGACAATATGCCAATTAATGCTCATTCACCTCTTTACTCATGGTTTGATGGAGTATTTATAGGTTCCCCAACTCAAAGTAGTTGTTATTTTTCCATTGGAAAAAATCAAACAATTGATTGATTGATCACTAGTAAGTGACTAATCGATCAATCAATCATAATGGCTACTATTATGTCAGACAGTTACATATTGATTGATGAACTGGTCAATCAGTATATTACCATTAGTCCAAAAAAGTTAAGTTGATCAATCATTGCCAGTGGTTGATACATCAATCAAGATTCCCTCCAACTGTGCAATAAAAAGTATGATCAATCAATGTATTTTCATTTGATCGATCATGCTTGAAGTCCTTTATTAGCAAAGCTCTGACTGGTTGATCAATCTTGAGGGATAATCAATCATTCCATGTTAATTCAGCTTGCCCGATCAGCTATGAATGTATTTTCATTTGATCAATCATGCTTGAAGTCCTTTACGTACTTGGCAAGGCTCTGACTGATCGATCAATCTGGAGGGATGATCAATTATTTCATGTTATTTCAGTTTGCCTGGTCAGCTATGATCAATCAATCTCTAAGGGATGATCAATCATGCGTTGTAGCATGAAATGGCCATGTCCTAGATGATCAATCAATCGACTATGGTTGATCGATCATGCTTTCTATTTCTAGCTTGCAGAGTTTTGGATGATCGATCACAATCAATCGATCATTCCAATGCCAGATAAAAAATGTGTATATTTATAAAAACATAGGAATTAGAATTAACTGATATGTATGATGATTCTAAACATGCCTATATCCAAATTAAATCCTAATGCACCAATTTCACAAGTACTTAAGGACTAGGAATTAGAATACTCTCTTACATAAATTGTTTGAGTTTAAATGTATGTCTTGATGCTTGAACTCAAGTCTTCTCATTGTCTTCTTCCTTGTGGGTGCTTCTTCAAGAGTTGTTATTTGCTTGAGGTCTTTATTTTGGATTTGAATCTTTAGACCTTGAGATGCTCTTGAAAGTTAAGTATCTAAATACTAGATTTGTAAGTTATTAGCTCAATTAAGTTTTGTTATCATCATAATCAATGCAGAAGTCAACCTACAATCAATAAGAACAACTCTTAAAGAAGCACCCACGAGGAAGAAGACTCGAGTTCAAGCATCAAAGCCATACATTTAAACTCAATCAATATTTGTAAGACAGTATTCTAAACTCCTATTCCTTTAGTACTTGTGAGATTGGAGCTTGAGGATATAATTTGCATATAGATATTTTATAATCATCAATCATATCAATGAGAAACATGTTAAAGCACTTAGAGATAAATTTCCATTCTTTATAAAGTTTTATCTGGCATTGGAATGATCGATCAGTCACTGACAGTGACCGATCAACCATAGTCGATTGATAGATCATCCATAATATGGCCATTTCATGCTATAACGCATGATCGATCATCCCTCAAAGACTGATGGATCATAGTTGTCCAGGCAAGTTGAATTGACATGGAATGATCAATCATCCCTCTAGATTGATAGATCAATAAGAACCTTGCCGGTAAGGGACTTCAAGCATGATCGATCAAATGAAATTACACTAATCGATCAAACTTTTTATAGCACATTCAGAGGGAATCTCAATTTCTAGATCAACCACTGGCAATAATCAATCAACTTAACTTTTCTGGACCAATGGTAATATATTGATCGATCAACCCATCAATCAATAAGTCATTGTTTGACAAAAAATAGCCATTATGATCGATTGATCAATAAATCAATGGTCTGATTTTTGCCAATGGGCAAATAACGCTAGTTTGATGTGGGAAAGCTATAAATACCCCCACCAAACCATAAGTAAGGAAGTGAATGAGCATTAATTAGCATATTCTCAGGCTACGAAGTTGCAAATTCCCACCAAAAGTACTTTAGAGAGAGAGTGAGAACCATACCTTTGAAAATTTTTTATCTCTTTAAATTATCTTTGCATGCATCCTAATACAACCTCCTTCATCATTCCACAACATGCTTCTGTTAAGTTGTGGAGCCTAATCAATGCCCTACTCTTGTATTGCAGTTGCCCAATGGCAGTTGACCGAGTTACCAAAGGAGAGAAGAAGGCCTTGCAGAACAAATGGGTGTACTGAATAATAGACAAACATGATGGCAGCAAGCAATACAAAGCAAGACTAATAGTAAAGGGCTTTCAATAAAAAGAAGGCATTAACTACACTTAGATTTTCTCTCTAGTAGTTAAATTGACTACCATTAGAACAATGCTTGTACTAATGGCAAAAGAAGACTTGCACTTAGAGCAGTTGGATGTAAAGACAACTTTTCTTCATGGTGATTTGAAGGAAGAAATTTACATGATGCAACCACAAGGTTTCAAAGCACAAAGGAGAAAATGGTGTGCAAACTTCAAAAGAGGTTGTATGGTCTTAAACAGGCTCCAAGACAATGTTATAATAAGTTTGATACCTTTACAAGTAGTAATAGTTTCTTGAGGTGCCAAGTGGATCATTGTTGATATGTGAAGAAGTTTGATGACTCCTACATCATTCTACAGCTACATGTTGGTAGCAGGTGCTTGCAAATAGGAAATAGATAAGTTAAAAAGGGAGTTGTCCAAGAAGTTTGCAATGAAGGATTTGGATGCTGCAAAACAAATCCTTGGGATGAGGATTACTAGGGACATTGATGTCTTGAAACTGTCACAAGAAGAATATGTGAAGGTGTTGAACATATTCAACATGAATGTTGCAAAACCAATGAGTACTCCTTTGGCTAGTTACTTTAGGCTATCTAATGAGTAGTCACCTTCTAAAAAATAGGAGCGAGCCTACATGGCCAATGTGCCTTATGCTTCTGCTATTGGCAGTCTCATATATGCAATGGTGTGCACTAGACCAGACATAGCTCATGCAGAGGGAGTTGTGAGCAGATATATGAGTAATCTTAGTAAACAACAATAGGAAGCGGTGAAGTGGATTCTCAGGTATTTGAGAAACACTACAGACTCAGCCTTATGTTTAAGAAAGTTAGACTTGGGATTACCGGGTTATGTAGATGTTGACATGGCTGGAGACATTGATGGCAAGAAGAGTACCATTGGATATGTATACACATTGGGTGGTATAGCAGTTAGTTGGGTCTCTAAGTTCTAGAAGATAGTTGCTCTTTCCACTACTGAGGCAGAATATGTCAACGTGATCGAAGCCAGCAAAGAGATGGTATGGTTGCAGTCTTTCTGGCGAGAATTAGGTCTCAACCATGGGAGAAATGTGTTGTATAGTTATAGTCAGAGTGTTATTCATTTAGCAAAGAACCACGTTTATCATGCTAGAACAAAGCGCATACAAGTGTGTTATCACTTCATTAGATCGACTCTTGAAGATGGAGTATTAGCACTCGAGAAGATTCAAGGGAGTCAGAATCCAGCTAATATGTTGACAAAGACTCGTATAATTGAAAAACTGAAGTTGTGTGCAACTTTAGTTGGACTTCTCTCTAAGGAATGAGAAGTTATTGCTGCTGCAGAGGAGATATTGATGATGGATTAGTCTCCAAGTGAGAAATTATTAAGTTGTGGAGCCTAATCAACTCCCTATGCTAAGTCGGTACGCTGATCGGGGCCCCCGCCTAGTCCATGATATATTAATTGTTGTTTCATTAAGGGTAGTTTGGGAATTTTACTCTTGTATCACGGTTGCCCTAGTTTCCTCTTTATATTTGGGGTGCCACTATTAGGGTTTGATCATGCGAGGAGCATCAGTTGCAATAAAGAGAGGTTAGAGAAAGACAACACATGTAAGTGTGTGTGATCTCTCTTGTTAACTATTTCATCTTCATAATGGATTACTGCAGCGGCGGAAGACAAGACATAGTCTCACCTTGAGGCGAACCTATATAAATCTTATTTGTTCTCATGTTTTATTTTTTTCTTCTTTCGCTTTTATTATTATTGCTCTCGTAGTTTGGAATTAGGGCGTCTAATTCCTAACAGTTACAAAGGAGGAGGTAGCTTGAATCTCTCAAGGGGAAGCATCTTTCCAAATAAGGGTGTAACTTTTTCCCTTTCTTTTTTGTATTTGTGAAAAGTTCATCTAAAACCTAATAATCTAGATAGAAAGGCCTAGCTAGAGCTAGAAGTCAATGAATTTGAAAGGAAATTTAGACCATACAAGGGTCTTTTAATAAATGAGAAGTCATTTACCTAAAGGTCTTCGACACGAACCTTGACGTGAAAGAAGTGATCCCATGTACATTGACACTCACCATCTATCTAAAGAAGACTACTATCTCTTTTGAGACAAGTGACCTCAACACAATACTCGAAACAACATATTTTGGACAAGCAAAGTACGTCAAGGAAAATTGGTCTATCGACCTCCATAGTGATTGCCCCCAAAACATGCAAGACGCCATCCTTCTTACCTTCGGCAAGACTTTGGGTAGCTCCTATGAAGTGAAAATCAAAGACCTTAGCATGGAGCAAAGAGTGTCTATGGAAATTGTTACCCACATCATCAATCTGAGGAAGGGTACCTTTTCACAACTCACCACGACCGATATCTTCTAGATGTGGGCTCTCACAAGGAAGATAGACTTGTATTTCGGATATTTCGTGGCGAGTTAGATGATGGACATTACATCTAACTCTCAAGTCAATGGACTCTTGTTTGCTCAGCAGATTACGACCATCCTTCACCATTCAAGAGTTGATCTCACTGATGAGGAGAGTGTGAGTCTGACAAAGAAAATGTCAATCGGTGAAACAAAGGTCAATAAATTTGGCTTCGCCAAATGTGAGACCCAACATGAAGATTTTTATCGATCACACCATCAATCAATAAGTCATTTTCTAACATAAATATAGTCGTTACACATGATTAATCGACCAATCACTTTACATTGATTGATCAATGTAAAATCATTTTTTTGTAAACAGGTAAAAAATGGCTAATTTGGCTTGGGGAACTTATAAATACCTCACCAAACCTTCCATTGAGAAGTTAATGATCTTTTATTGGTACACCTATTACAATTCATTCTCAATTACTTGAAATTCTTTCCTAAGTCCTATTTTGATAAAGAGAGTCTATTTTGCACAACTAGTCTATTCCTTTCTCAATTCCTACTCCTTGCATATATTTTGGTCAAGTTCTTATCTATTAAATTGTACAAAGGCTAGAAGCTTGGATATCTCAAGGAGAAGGTTTTCTCTCCATGGTTTAAAGGGTATAAGTTTTACCTTTTTTTGTAATTTTACATTTTTTGATAGGTTCATCTAGAACCTTGCTCAATCTAGATAGAAAGGCCTGCTAGAGCTAGAATATAGCTAATCTCATAGGGAGATTTATTTGTAATCGCATATTTGGGCATACACGTGGCTTGAAGGAGAGCCAAAATCTCTTTCTTGTAATTCCAAGCTAATAGAGAGATTATTAGTGGAATTTCCCAAGCACCGGTTATTGGGTGATGAATACAAATAGGCAAACATCGATAACAAAATATTTGGTATTCATTTGTGGTGTGTGACTTTTATCTTTGTACTTGCATTTTTTGTTTACTTTATTACCCATACACTTTAAGTGTAAATTTTTAAATCTCAACTCACCCCTCCTCTTGGGAAGCCACCAAGGCCAACATATTCAACTAACAGAATCCTTAAAGGTGATTCATGGAACCCTAGAATCTAACAATGATTAACTATTAATAAATATTTTTATCAGTGTTGTATAACTCAAAACTTCTTCTCATATTGAGATCATCAAAATAAAAGTCAACTTGATCAAGAAGGTTAATCTCAACTGAGAAAAGTATTTGATAACCTTAAATAAGACAAGATTTGACAAAGTCATGTCAAGTTTGCTCAAATCATTTGAGGTGAATTTAAGCCAATATTTGCATGATATAGCATCTAATTGAGGCAATTCTGCAACTTGTATTGCCTAAGTACAAATTCGAGTAGACTTCGTGATATACAAAATTTTGTTTCACTCTTTGAAAGTTATACTAATATCTATTTTGTAATTTAGTAAATTTTTGAATAATTTCCTACAAATGCACAAATATGATATCTAAGTAAAGATTTTTGGAAACCTATAATAAGATAAAAGTATGCCTACTTTTCTTGTGATACATATTTACAACAAGACTATTAACTTAAGACTTAGTGACTCTTTAGCACAAGCATCAGACACAATCACACCTCCTATGTAATTGTATTTAAATGCCACTGCCTCTGACTCCATGGCAACTCTAAAGTGAAGAAGAATTGTGATGTGAAAGTGAATATAGGATTTTGTGGTTATTTCCTTATATCCCAGGAAAAGTTAGAAATATTTTTCCTAAGATACATATTTCCAAGAAACCTTCAAATTAAATCCTATTAGTGCCTTACTAGGAAGCATGGAAAATTCTAAAAATTTCCAAGGAAATTTAAATGGACCTATTAGGTGCCTTTTTCAGGGAAATTAATAAAAATTAATAATCAATCTCATATATTACAATATTTATCCGATAAATTTTTAGTACAATAATTATCAAATACAAAATTGCCATAAAAAATCATCTTGTACTGAAAGTATTATAACATCAATTATCAAATACTTATTCAAAAAAATTTCATATGATTTTTAGCCAATCTTGGCTAAAAATATTACCAGGAAATTCCCATAAGTTAGAATTCGAAGTTTAAACAGGGAGAGGATATGAGGGGTGAAAATGAAATGGGGTCAAGGAATCAGTGGAAATTGTTGGTGAGGATCATTTGGGCTAGATCCGAAGATCATGTCTTCCGAATCCAAATATCCATTTATAGCCCTAGATCATATAATAGTGACCTAATTATTTTTTTAGTTATCTTTTACATATATATGTAAGTTGGGGAGTAAATTATATTATTTTCCTATTTAATTTAACATTACTAAAATTTCTTTTTCTTTTGTAATTTTCTTTTATTTTAGTTTTCTCATTTCTTTTTCATTCACTTTCTACACCATAAAATGGATGCAAAGTGCCTAGAAAGAAATATATTCTTTATAAATCAAATACTTTTAGGCAGTGTTTGGAACACTAAAAGTGGAGAAAAAAAAAAAAAAAAGAGGAACAGGGATTTTTGTTCTCTTGTTTGGATGCCCATGAAAATGAGAGAGAGCAAGCATAAGAGAAGTATAATTTTTTTTGTTTGGATATGCGTAAAAAATTAGTAAATTTTATAATTTTGATAATAAAATTTATCTCTCAAGTTATTGTTTCTTTTTTTTTTCTCCCCAAATTCCATCATTTTGTGAGAGAAAATTTATAAACTAAGAGAGATTTTTTTTCTTATTTTCTTTTCTCTCAATGATTCTCTGCTACTAAACAATAGAAAATACCCTTATCTCCCTTTTTTTTTTTTATGTGGGTTCCACACAGGCTCCTAGATGTGAAAACAAAAAGAGAGAAAATAAGGATAAAATAGGTTTTAAGTCCATAAGCTAGCCTAATTTCCCATTTTCCGTGAGGAACATAGTAGTTCCATAGCACAGAGAACACAGTCATTTCTGACCATGGCAATGGTTTTTGCTCTACTCTGGATCACCCTTTTTTTTTATTGCATAACACTCCCTCATGACCATCACCCAGAATTGTAGCTGGAAGCATGCTTTTATCCTCGTAACAAGGAACAGTAAAAATGAAAGGCAGAGACGACCAATAATATAATTAGGAAAGCAAAACTATACAGCCAATTTTCTACCAATAATAGTATCAACATGCTACCACTGCACCAATTTTATTCTTCGTTGGGTAATTTAAACAGTTTCTATCCATTTCTCGTGCACTTCCATCTTAACATACATGGTAAGGATAGCTTCAGGAGTTGAGCTCTTCAACTACTGATAAGCTTTTCAGGAGTGGCTTCCAACATAACATGCTTTCACGGATGCACTAGAGGTCCTCTTGACTGTTTGAGTTACCAAAACTGGGAAAGATGCAGAGAGAGGCTGTTAAACTGTTGACTAGGATATCTCAACAACAGCACGGCCAACAATATTTCCTTTATTGAGATCTTGATATGCGTCATTTGTTTCCTCAAACTTGCATTTTCTAGAAATTGTAGCACCAAGATTGAAAACACCAGTTTCTGCAAGTTTGACGATCTGGGGAAGATCTTGCCTTGCTCTACCTCCATATGAGCCAATAATTTTTACCTTCATGACACAGTGTGCAGTTTCATATCTTAATTTTCCACAATAAACTACAAAAATAAGAGGATATACTGACTTTTGTATAATAAGTTACAATCAGTTGTGTTATTCAAGAAAAAAAAGAAAGTTACATTCTGTTGTGTTAATCCCAACAAAAAAAAGGAAGTTACATTCTGCTACCATGTGAAATCAGGGTGGATTCCTAAGGCACCATATCTTTGAATAGAATGATGCAAAACAAGTGCATAGTAAAACTTAAAGTAAGAACTCCTTTACATGTTCTGGACTTCTACCTAGTCTACCGGCTATATTTTTCTCTAGACGATTGTGTCATAACTTAAACCAAACAACAAACCAGAAAACGATTTATGCGATGATGGTAATTCTAATAACCCTGAGAAGAAAGCAAGCACTATGCTTGAAAAGCAAATGTTCACTAATCAATTGAATGCTAAAAACAGTGAAACCTGCCATGTTATATCTGCAGTTCCAACATATCTGTACCACGACTATGGGAAGTTAAATTTGCTCTTCAATTTCAGGTGGGTAGTGCATGTATTCCCCTTCTTCAAACACCATTATGTTGAAAAATTAACAAATTTAATTAACAAAAAGTCGATAAACAAATTGTTTTAGATGCTTGTACATACCTGTCGGCGGACAAGTCGATTTATGTCTACTTCTCCAACAGCAGTAGATGCAGTAAGCCCTATCATTACAGCTTTCCCTCCATCTCGAACACTTTGTGTGCACTGTGAAAAGGTCAATGGTTTTCCCAATGCTTCCACTGCAACATCTACACCTCGTCCACCCGTCACTTCCTGTCAAAGTCACAGCAGAAGTATTCAAATGAAGATCACATATAACTGAAAGAATCTTACTTGTGACTGTTTACAATAATGCTATGGCTTTTAGGATGGACATCTGTACATTTCATTTGTTATTTTTGATAAACGAAATCCAATTTAAACTTCACGTTTAAACCAGAAATCACCTCCAAACTTCCCCACTTAAGGAAAGATTCCCTGACTGAAAAAAAAAACTCTGAATGACTGTTGAAAGCTTTTTGTAGGTCTAACATCTAACTCTCACATCCACATATTTAATATCATAAAAATATTGCACCTGAACTAGTTGAATGGTTAATGCATGTGCTTCAATAAGATTTAACTAAACAAATAACCCAATGTTGTTGATCTATGTTTACTCTTGGTAGAATGATTGACAAGACCCAGAAGTTTCTTCTGGCTCCAAATCAGGATTGAGGAAGATGTGCTTTAGGTGTCACCATATTTATTACAAAAGAAACTTCAAAATATTCAATAACAACGGTAACAAATACATTACACTTGGTTAGATATATGGTATTACGAGAAAAGACTAAGAATGATTAATTCAGCACCAAAATAGACAATTTATATCCCAGCCCATTTCTAACAAAGGACTACTGACAGAACAGCACTTAAGTTTCCTAAAAATGGATTCAGTACGACAAAATACCTTTATCCTTTCAATAACATTTTCTTTTATTGCATTTATGGTATGAGTTGCTCCCAACATCTTTGCATTGTGAAGCTTTTCATCCTGAACATCAACAGCAATAATCTCAGCAGCACCAAAAGCACGAGCTATCTGCAGACAACTGGCCCAAGTTTAATTTAGTTAATAAAACGTAAATTTCAAAATTTAACAAAATAAATATATATAACATTGTAAAGTTAACAATATAAAGTAAATAAATACAAAAAGAAAAACCCTTTTTGTCAGCCTTTCTCTAACTTCTATTTTTTCTGAGCCACAAAATCCCTTACCTTGACTAGATAACATTAAAAATCAAATTAGAGCTCCATTTCTTTTTCCTGTACATGTGATGGGAAATTTCATGCAATTCTAATGATTGATCAAACCAACCTAGATGGCCAGTTCCAGAATCAATATCAAACAACATGTTTTGATAATTTCATCATGTGGAAACAGGGTTCTACCAGATTTGTCTTTGTTGAAGAATAGGTATGGATTACATGACTCCCATAGCAAGAAGTCACACAAAACCAATATTAATATGGTGAAGTCTAAGAGGAGTCTCATAAGGAGGTCTTATAGATAAGTCTCAGTTAAAGGTGTTTTAGTTATGTTAGTTTTCAATTTATGTTTAGTTGTTTAATTGTTCTAGGACTTAACTATTAGTATTTGACTTTGAGTGTAACTGAGACAAGGTTAGTTTAAATGTAACTGGATTCTACTCGTTTCCATTATTATAAATAGAAGCTCATTATGCTCAAATTACAATGAGTCAGTGAAGTACTTCTTTTTTCTAGAAATTCAACATGGTATCAAAACAATTTCTTTGAGTTGACCCGGTCAACCCATAGAACTAATATGATCCTTTTCTGATTTATTATCTCTAATAGTTTAGGTTTGTATTCGACCTTTTTCTTCCTTTCCAGTCCCAATACCCGTTGTTTCCTTGGCGTTTGCACCTCCATATTGTATTTTTCATATTGCAAATTAAATATTGACAGAAAGATGTTTGAGTCTACTTTCCAACGCAAAACAATTTTTTGGTAATCAGAGTTTTTTACAAGGAGAAATCAATATTTGAAGCAACAAAGGTTAGACAGTAAGATATTTAAAAATCAACAAACAACATCATTTTTTTAGGCATTTTATGCCATCAAGAATGATACTTTATATAGAGAATTACATGTCAAAAAAAATTGTAAGTCTATTTTTCTAACCTATCAAACCAATTCTCAAACTGAGTTTTTCTATAGGGAGATATCAACATCAGAAAAGTTAATGGTCATGTTGGCCAAAGAAGTACTCAATTTGGCCAAATTATAGAGTCCAAAATCTATCAAATTCATTCTCTCAAAATAAGAATATTTCATGAAAAAAAAATTATATTTGAATGAAACATATTGAAGTCTAGTTTCAGAATAAGCAACTTTCATGTCAATCCGATCTATATGCAAAGAGAGTTCTCATTGGAGTTGGCAAGGGTCATACTACAAAACGAAGTAAATCAAGTGATCATAACATATTCAAGAACGAAGCTTTTTATGTCAATTGGGTATCAAATTAAAGTTATTTGAGTCTATTTATTTTAGCAACAAATTGTTTGCAATTCTAAGCTATATTTTGGGAGATATCGATATCAAAAGTACCAAAGGTTAGTTCTACCAAAAATATTTCTTTTTCCAATTTTATCCCCATTACCTCCAAGCATTGACGTGAATTGAGGTTTCCTATTTCTCATCCTAGTTTTTTAGGAAAATTTCTCTTCAAATCATAGAGTTTTAGTCAAACTTAATCATTTCATGATGTGCTCCTTCAAGGTAAGCAATATCCTGCTTGGATGTTGTTTTCAATTTTTTGTGTTTTTGTTACTTGGTTGTGTATTTTTCGCATCGTCATCTCCAAAAATTATGCTCACCCCCAAAAATATTTTTTTAGGTCATACTTGGTCCAACTTGTTTGTTATGTTTACAATGCTACAATACAACTTTCCCTATTCTTTTTACAAAAAAAAAGGTCACACTCATCATTTATTTAATAAGCAAGTTCTTATTATTTTCATTAGAAACTCAGTTTGAAGTATGAGTGTTGCATAGTCACCTTCTTCTCATTAATTTTTTTTTTTCTATGGTAAGTATCAATTTATCATCTTTTTTTTTTCATCACTTAAAAGCAATGCCTAGATCTAAAACCTAAAAAAAATAAGAGTTTGTCTAACATCAAACTCGAGTCAAATCTTTTATTGCTCACCAAAATAGGTAATTTGTGTTTGAACTACAATTAAAAAGTAAGTAATATTTTTATTGTGCCTTAAAATTGAACTTTTTTTTTGCCTTTGAAATTGAGTGTTGTATGTTTCAGACTACCATTTTGACTATAGAGCTTTGTCATATGGCTAGGAGTGATTTTTTCTCTCCCATATTGTGTTTTATCCAAGTTGGGTCTCTATGTCATTTTTATCCCCAGCTTGAGGGGGAGAAGTAGAAGAAGAAGTACAAGAAAGAGGAATTTTATTCCACATGTTGTGGTAATTTTTGTGTGACCAAAATATTCAAGAAAAAAAGGAGAACAAAACATGAAGATCTTGCATCTATGAAAAAAATTTAGCCAATGAAGGCTGAAGACCAAGATTGAAGATCAAGAATCTTTTTCCTTGCAAGCTGAAGTTATAAATTCCAACTTGAGGAGGAGTGTTAAAGAATAGGTATAGAAGAGTCTTACATGACTCTCATAGCAAGAAGTCACACAAAGCTAGGATTAATATGGTGGAATTTAAGAGGAGAATCATGGAAGGAAGTCTCAAAAAAGAGTTTCAGTTAAAGGTGTTTAAGTTATATTAGTCTTCTATTTATGTTCAATTGTTTAATTATTTTTGGACTTATCTTTTAGTGTTTGACTTCGGGTGTAACTAGGACAAAGGTAATTTATTGTAATTGGATTCTTCTTGTTTCCTCTATTATAAATAGAGGCTCATTATAATCAAATTACAATAAGTCAGTGAAGTATTTCTCTTTTTCATAAATTCAAAAACCTTAGTATATAAGAGAACATGAATTTTCTAAATGATTGCCCACGTAAACTAGCATGAGACCTGAACAAGGAGGCACTACACAAGTGGAATTGCCATAGCTTGTGATGGTTTTGATTGGAATCATGACACATCTTAGCCCGTTAAAATAATGATAATTAAAACTTTTTACCAAAACTCGTGATACAACGCAGCATAGACAAACAAGATTAATAGAAAACCCATAATACAGGGAGAGAGAGGATCCTGACCTCGAACCAACTCCACCAATTCCGATAACAGCAACAGCATCTCCAGCACGCATATCAGCAGCATGCCGCAGTGCACCATAAGCAGTAAAAACAGCACACCCCAAAATAGCTGATTCTGTGTAAGGTAATGAGCTTGGAAGAACAGCTAATGCATGAGCAGGCACAACACAGTACTCTGCAAGGCCACCCATACTATACATGTATACTGGCTTACCTACACAATGAAGGAGACATAAACCAATGTAAGAAACTTTCTGTCTTGTAATGGAACCTATAAGAGAATTGATGCAAATCCTGTCATCCTGTAAAAATAGAAGGACAAAACTCTGTATTTGTCAAATCAGAAAGACATTATGAAAGGATGATTACCATTGCTGCGAAGAAAGAGGCGGGTTTCACCATCATAAAGTGTTCCTTTTGCACGGTTGTATGCAAAGAAAGCTTCACATAAATCCTCTTGACCCTAATTCCGTTAAAATAAAGAATAAGATTGATTGAAGAAGTTCATCAGCACTTCAAAATGTCAACTTTATCACCAGAAATCATAAAATAAATAATTTCAACGTGCCAGAAATCCCACCTTAACACAGTAGAAACAATTACCACAAGGCATTATAAATGCTCCCACCACATGAGATCCGAGAGGAAACCTTAAAAAGACGATTACAGATAAACTTCATGAGTTTCTAGTAGCGCGCGATTTTGAAAATCTCTAAGAATTTCAAATGGTCTGAAAAATATGCACGGTAAAGCATCTTATCTGAATTACACAAAAATATCAAAACTTCCAAGTGGAGAAGGGATTCCAACACAGAAAACATGGGTCCCCAATTTCAGCCACTACCTCCTTAGGATTTCAGCATCGGTATGTGCTCCATGCTCAACAACCTCCCCGGTTATCTCGTGACCAATAACACAAGGAGTAGCAAATGGAATCTCCCCCTTGATAACATGAAGATCGGAATGACAGACCCCACAGGCTACGTTCAACGCAGTAAAGAAAACGATAGGTTATGACATAACGAACATTGAAGAAGACACAGAAGAGAAAATCAGCGAAAATTGTAGCAGGTAGTTAAGATTTTAGTAGAACTAGCTCAATGATTAGGCCTCTGTGGAAATCTACCTTTGGTTTTGACCAAAACCTCTCCAGCTTTTGGGCGAGGCATGTGAAATTCTTCAATGGTGAGAGGCTTGTTGGGCTCCCAGAAGACAGTGCCGCGCATAAAAGATGCACCGCCTCCGAGATGGTACGCGCTGGCATCGATTTCTGAAGACTTTGGGACGCCATGAGAGATCGATCTGCGGCCAATCGAGGGTTTTAAAAGCCCACGAATCAAGCGACGAGAGAAATAAGAAAAGACCATTGTACAGAGAAACAGAGGGAAAGCAGAGAGATAGCGAGTCAACGGAGAGAACGCACAAAGCTTGTGTCTTTGCTCGTTCTCTTCGTAGCTGATCGAAGCAAGGAACACCGTAGCGAGGGAGGCGTGTAGAGTTGTCGCCTTCGTGGAGGTTTGATCTCCTACGAGGTTTGACTCACGTAGACTATTGGATAACCCAAGGAGGAATTCTAGAAAAAGAATTCTTCTCGGTAAGCAGTTGGAAATCAGATTCGACGAATTTTCCTGTTTTCGCCGTTTGCAGCTTGTTATTTCTTATACATAATAATTAAGAAGATTTTTATTTCCAAAAAGGTTAGGTATCACATTTATAATGCACATTAAAACCCTGCCAAATCTTATCTTAACCTAGAATTTATACACACATAAAACAAGTTCCCTCTCGATATAATCCTTGGACGATTCCACAATAGAATCATTGAAAGTTGCCCCACATTCCAGGCCTTTGATAGGACGCTCGGTAAGCCAATAATAACACGCCTACGGTTATGTGATTTTTTCAGGCAAAGTCGATTACAACGAAAAATACATTCCGCAGCGAAAGTGAAAAAGAATATAAAATATTTGTTTGTATTAGTATATAATGTAGTGTAAAATATTTATTTGTGTTAATGTGCTTAATAGAAAGTGCAGTGTAAAGTATTTATTTGTGTTAGTGTGCACAACGGAAATGGTATAAAGTGCATATAGATTATTTATTAAATGAAATATTTTAATATATTTGACTATTAGAAAATTAAATTAATATTAGTTAATAAATAAAATATATTAAATATAATAATTAAAAAAATGCTTACTTTTATATTATTAAAATTTTAATTAAATTTTAATTCTGTAATATCTAAATATAAAATAATTATACAAATATCATACTATATAGCGTACGATACAAATATCGTAATAATAAAAATATAACTCAATCAATTTTTTAATATAAAAAATTATATATGTTCATACAAAAGTACAATACAAAAAATATTTAGTGGTATTAAAACATAATTTATCAAATATTTATTTTAACAATATTTTAATTATGACTATTAAATCACTAATTTAACATAGTAATTAAAAAATAAATATATTAAATAAATAAAAATAATTATTTTATAAATAAAAAAATATAAATGATTATTTTTACGACGATGGTTTAACGCATCGTCTTCCTCAGCGGCGGGAGACTACGGTAGCGGGCCAACGGGCAACGGTGACGGAGGCAGCGGGCCAACAGGCAACAATGACGGAGGCGACGGGCCAACGGGAAACGGCGACAGAGGCGGCGCTCAAACGGTTTGTCAAGAGGGAGGCCGAGAGGCTTTGCAGCAGAAGCTCGGCCTCCCATGCTCTGCGACGAAGGTCGAGAGGGAGAGGAGAGGGAAGCCGAGAGAGAAGAGAAGCCGAAGGTCGCGAGTGAGTGAGACAGAAATTTTTTTTTCTCCGAAACCTCATTCGACCGAGCTTCCTTCCCGACAACCCGAGCCCCAGATATACTTGAATGATGGTAAGTGAATTCAAAACTCTACCCCCTCTGAATTCACTTACCATTGCTTTATGCCTAAAAAGGGAGAAGCAAAATTCATCTATATTTTACTTTCCCGTCACTTACGCTGTGCACTAACAGTTTTTGCCTCCATTTCCCCAGCATAAGTGAAATGTATTTTACTTACACTACACACAAGTGGACTTGTGGGTTTCCAAATCATAATCTATTTAACCCACTACTACTTTTTTGTTATCTGAAATGACTGAGCTTTGTAAAAAATACTGCTTCAAATTTTTTTCCCTTTGTTTTTATGAATTTTATACATAAGAGGATAATCCCAGTCATTGTTTCAATAAAAATGGAAAAGAAACATTAAACATAAATACGAGTCCGGACAGTGAGTCAATAAACAAGCAGCGAGATGTTGTCGTTGCTTGTGAGAAACAGAAAGTATTTGTCAGATAATCCACACCGATTCAAGAACGACAGCAATAATAACACAAAACTCCAAAACCTTCTCGATATAAACTTTGAATAATAAAAAAATATATCCTGCAATCTTTATCACCCAACTTCTCTCTTATCCCCTTGTTGAAGCAGTTCTGAAAAGAAGGAACCCGTTCCTAAGCTTTAACCTCATGAAAGGACGTCACGAAGCAGAACAACCCATCCACTCTGTTAAAACAGGCGAGGAAGCAATGGAATTAACCCAAAAAAATTAATAATCATGTAATTTTTTTTTTTAATTTGATGCCCTGAGCTTCGTCGTCGTTAACACGTCGAATGTTTTATTGCCCTTTTCCTTGAATAATTCCCATCTGTGTGCTTCGATCGGAGGCCTGAGACCCTCTTTGTAATTTTATCTTTTCTTCATTTTTGTCATTTTATTTTAGTAGGAAGTGGGTATTGGATATTATTATTCTTAGTGTGATCATATGATAAATAGGTTAATAGAATTTATTGAATTTCTAAAAAAGAGAATATTTAACTAACTTATTGTAATTTGAGTATAATGAGTCTCTATTTATAATAGAGGAAACAAATATAATCCAATTACCATTAGACTATCCTTATCCCAGTTACCAAAAGTCAAACACTAAAAGATAAGTCCTTAAACAATTGAATAGTTGAATATAAATAGAAAACTAACGAAACTAAAACACCATAACTGAGACTTTTTCGTGAGACCTCCTTCCATGATATTCCTCTTAGACTCCACCATATCAATTTTGGTTTTGTGAGACTTCTTGCTTGTGACTATCAGGTAAGACTCTTCTACACTTGCTCTTCAACTCTCCCCCTCAAGCAAGAATTTATAAATTTAGCTTACAAGGAAAAAAATTATTGGTCTCCAATCTTCTCTTATAGAAAAAAAAATCTTCATAGATGTAAAATTTACATATTTTGTTCTGCTCATTTCTTGAATATTTTGGTCATATAAAAATTATCACAATATGTGGAACAAAGTACCTATTTCTTGTACCTATTCTTCTAATTTTCCCCCTCAAGCTAGGGATAAAATGGACATAGAGACCCAACTTGGACAAAACGCAATATAAGAAAAGAAAACCACTCCTAGCTATACAACAAAGCTTCATACACAATCAAAATGGTCGTAATCTTAAATACACTTCACTCAATTTCAAAGGCGGAAAAATGGCCTAATTTTAGGACACAATAAAGAGATTACTCATTTTTAAGGGTAACTAAAATACTATAAAGAGGTAACTTGAGCTGGATGTTGGGCGCACTTCTATACCTTTTAAGCAATGGGTATAGGCATCACTCTGAAGTTATGAAAATAAAATATGATAAATTGAAGAAGTACAAGAGACAAACAATTTTAACCGAAAGGAGGCAATTATGCAACACCTCATACTACCAAACAAATCTAGAACATGACCTTTTTTTGGAAAAAAATGGGGAAAATTGTGACTGTAGAACTGTAAAAATAACTTAACAAACCAGTTTGACCAAGTATGACCTTAAAGATATTTTCTGGGGGCGAGCATAATATTGGAAATGATAATGTGAAAGATATATAACCAAGTAATAAAAATATAAAACTTGAAAAAAACATCCAAGCAGGATATTACATACATTGAACGAGCACATCATGGAATGATAATGTCTGACCAAAACTCTCTAATTAGAAGATAAATTCGCCTAAAAAACTAAGACTCTTAAGTACTTCTAATATCAATATCTCCAAAATTATTGCTTAGAATGACAAATAATTTGTTGCTTTAGAAACTAGACTTAAAAGTTATTTAATTTGATACCCAATTTGATATAAAATCTTCAGTTTTGAATTTGTTATGACCACTTGATTTGCTCAATTCCGTAGCATAACCTTTGCCGACTCCTATCAGAATATCTCCCTACGGATCAGATTAACAAGAAAGTTCATCTCAAAAGCTCGTAAGTCGGCTCGTTAATTTAATGAGCAGCGTGGGATTAAGGGGATTTGAGGGAGTCTGGACCGGACCGGGAGAGAGAGCGAGGGGGTGGGGGGCGGAGATTCTTCCTCCCCTCATCACCGCCGAGTCGGGACCGGACCGGGAGAGAGAGCGATGGGGGTGGGGGGGATTCTTCCTCCCCTCATCACCGCCGAGCCCCTCAGACCGCTGTTGTGGCCGCCTCTGTCGCCGTCGACAGCTGCCTTTCCATCGCCGCCACTTCTGTCGAGCCGTTATCCCTGACGATGGCCGGCGCCGTTGGAAGCTTTTCCCTCGATGTCGTTCCCCGTCTCGACGAAAGACCAGAACCAGGAGGGGAGAAATAATTTCTACCTTTCCTGTCCCGATGTGTCCCAGATCTACGCCTCGACACTCTTGTGCTGGATAACGAGTGTTCGAGTCTGGAATTCGAGGCCAATAGTCGCCTTAGAATCCAAGCTAAATTCGTTCCTCAAAAAGCGAGAGAGTATCTGATATTTCCCGACGGCGGAGTCACCTATGAGAACCACCTTGAAGACGTAATCGATCTTCTGGTTAGCATCTCTGTAGCTCGCCATGGAGTAACCTCTCTCAAGACGACACAGAGATAGAGAGAGCAATGGAAACGGAGGGAGATCAGATAGGGGCAGTAAAGGAGAGTGTGAAAAGGGTCCCTGGTCCTTTCAGAGTACTTACTTGGAAGAAGGGAAAAAGCTTCGACAGCTGCGCTGATGTTCGGGCGAATGTTTAGGAAGTAAAGAAATGTTAAACGGAGAAGTCACCATATGACTTGCTAGTAACTCGATAAAGGGTTATTGGATATTTTATATCTTAAGTTTTAGTTTTTATTAGATTATTTCTCTCTTTTTTTCTTACTGTCTGGATGAAATTATATCCCACAATGCTTATGTAATACGAAAAAGCCATTTAGAATATCTGAGATACGAACGGCTGAGATAACCATTGATCATGATTGAATGACTTAGATAGCCGTATTTTCACACCAAATAGCTTTTCATATTAGATCAACCCTCTATGTCCCCAAACTAGAGGTTACGAACTCGAGACTTGTATTTTTTTTAAAAGTTTAAAATGACTATTGAAGCTCGGGCTCGTCTCGAACCCGGTTAAAATTATTAGGCTCAAACTCGATAACAATTTTAGGCTCGAGCCAAGTTCAAAATATTTAAATCAAGTTCGGCTTGAACATAAGCAAGTTCGGGCTCGGCTCGGCTCGATGCTAACCCTAGAGCCAACGTCCACGACGGCCTCACTCTAGCGACATGGCCTGTTTTTGTCGCTCTAACCACGTCTGGTGCTAGGTTGCCCCCTCCGAGATTCGAACTCGCAACAACGGTATAACTCTGATACCAAATATTAAGTATCTAGCCAATACTACCCAAAAGACCAGTTTGGTAGGTAGCGGAAAACTACGTACTTAACCCCAGGATCATAACTTAGGCTTCATCAACTTACTTTTGTTTTATGTCGACTTTAAAAAAATGAAGATGAAATTTCATATAAGGCCATTTCAAGTTGTTACAATGTGGGACCCACCATGGTGCTAGAGCTGGTGGGACCCACCATGAGGACGTGGGACACAAAAAATAGTCCTCACCCAAGCAAGCATGAGTTAAGGAATTAAGAAGCACAAGTTGAATTGAGTTAGAAGACTTGAAGATCAAGAGGGACCCACAAATATCTCACGAGTTATCAACCTTATCAAGATGAGCTGGAAGATCATGAGGGACCCACAAGGATAAGGCCACGAACTGGTCTTCTCCCTTATATTCACATGAAAGAAGAAAGAGTCCTAGTTCAACTCATATTAGTCTTCTAGTAGATTGGTTTGGATAGAATTATCTTAGAGAGTTAGAGTTGGAATGTAATTAGGATTGAAAGGCCAATTGTATAAAGACTCTACCTCCTCCTCTACTATAAATAGAGGAGTTTTAATTCGGAATTCATCAAGTTACACATTTCATTCTCGAGTTACTCTCTCGCTCTCTCTTTGCTTGGCGCAACCTCTCTTTTCTCCTTTATTATTTCTTCTCTCTAACCGAGAGCTCTTCCTCCCTTTTCTTCTTTTTATTTCTTCTTTCTCTTGCTCGGAATTATGGAAAAGGGATCCTAAATTCAATATGGTATCAGAGCATTATATTTAGGATCCCTCGTCAAAGGAATGCTCTAAAGAAATGATGATCAACACCACTCAAAGAAGGCTCTTTTATGAATGAAGAACACAAACCGAGAGATAAGTGTTCAATTTTTTTTTCATGCTACTTGTTTCCAAATTTAGAAGATGATTTAAGGATGAGTACATGAATTCTTTCATCTATTATATTATGGATATGCATGCCTCTCTATCTAGAAGGATCTATCAAAATAGTTTTATCGGTTTGGAAAATCTGTTTACCGAGACCAGTCAATAATCTTTTTCATCGCAAGTTGAAGTTATAGACTCCACCTTGAGGGGGAGTATTGAAGAGCAGGTATGGAAGAGTCTCATATGACTACTACAACAAGAAGTCTTACAAAGCCTGAATTCTTACGGAAGGAGTTCTCATAGAAGAGTTTCAGTTTAAAGGTATTTTAATTATGTTAGTCTTTTATTTGTATTTAGTTATTCAATTGTTCTAGTATTTATCTTTTGGTGTTTAACTTTGGGTGTAACTAAGATAAGGGTAGTTTAATTCTAATCGGATTCTACTTGTTTTTTCTATTATAAATAGAGGCCCATGTACTCAAATTACATCAAGTCAGTGAAGTTCTTCTCTTTTCTAGAAACTCAACACTAAATGAGCCTTTTTTTTCCAATAGTTGACCAATCACCTATGTAGTTTCCTAATTTTGAGGTTAGTCCTACTCCTTCATTTATTGTTTTTAGGGCACCTTAATATGATAAACCATTTGCCATAAGCAAACCTACATGTTCTTGTGGTCTATCCAAATTCAGCTCCTCTACCTCCTACCTATTAATCACTTTGTGTCTACTCATAGATAGTCATCAAGCTATAATTCTTTTCTAGTAACCTTATCCTCTATCTCCTTTCCCAAAAAATCACCAAGTGGCATTGGATGATCCAAGACGGAGAGTTGCCATGGAAAAGGAGATGGCAGCCATGTATGACAATCACACAAGGGAGTTGACATCATTACTTCCCGGAAAATAAAAAAGGCACCTTTAATGCTAAAATGTCTACTCTTATACTTTGAAATCATTTTATTCATTCTAGCATATCAATTTAGTAGGAATATTTGAAAGGGATATTGGCATACAATTAGAATTTGGGGCTTGTATGACAAAAATCCAAGTTTCAATGTGCCTTTACTTTGAAATACTCTGATTGAACTTGGTCGAGTACATTAAACTTTTGTCTTTGAAATTTGAAATCTTTTATCAAAATTCATATTACTAGTAGTGGGTTTTTTTTAAATCATTTGTTATATTGAGTTCCTTGTATGATTTCCCTCTATTTCAAAAACCAATCCAATTTTGTCGAGTTTATATTTTAAAATCCATTCATTCAAGGACCTATTGAACCATTATTACATTGATTAGGTAATTAGGATTGATTTACCTATTTGATTGTGCTTGAATAGTAAAATCTGGAATTTGAGTGGCATTTGTAAAGGGGCACATTGGAAAGTAAGTGACCATTGCAAGCATTGGTCACATTTTATGTAAGCAAGACCATCCCTCAACTCAATTTGCTTGAGAAAAGCATACACGACTGAGAATTAGCTACTGTAAAATCCTTTGTGAATCTAAATTGTTGTTTAGTTGGTTATTATGTATTTGAGGGTAAAGGCTGAGAAAGCCTTCCTTGTGAGCTACAACAAGTCCTTGGGTATAGGCTTGTGTAACCTAGTTAAATGCTGAAAAATCTCTTATGGGTCTAGGTTTTATACTTAGTATGTTGTCATAAATCCTATGTGAGGGTAAACTTATGTAAGTTAGTTGTTGTGATCAATTTGAGTGGCATAAATCCCTATATGGGTAGAGCATAATTAGCCTTAAAAGCAATTTGTCTGCAGCTTGGCAAAACATAGTTGATTAACTCTGATATGCAAAACACCTTGGTGTCAATTTATAATCCAAGATAGGATTCTGATTTTCTACAAATCTCTGGGTCTTCTTTGTGGGTTTGATTGATTGCACATAAACCTTGATTGTGAAATTAATTTTGCTTATTGAATATTAATTAAACAGGAGTAAAAAAATAGTAACAAAGGTAACAATCCTGTTCAAGCAACATACCTTGCTAGAATGATTGATATCATTTTAAAATCAAGGTAGAGCAATTCTAGCACAAAATAGACCTAAACAAACACCAAATTTAAAACATAAGCTCTGAAATTCTCTACTCTTTCTAAACATCAAGGGAATCTGGTTGTGTTAGTGCCCAGCTACTTATTGTTGAAGCTATATAATATAAACGCGTTGCAGAGAAGAGGGATAAGCCATTGCAGAGCAACTTGGTCCTATCAGTATGGCCTAGAGAGGGAAGAAAGGGTAGAAGAAACACATCTCACTCTAATTCCAGTCTGTTTGTATGATATATATCAAGTATTCTCCGACGCCTGTGTGATGAACCCTGTTTTGTTTGTTCTCATCCACCACTACATTATCCATATCTGCCTCACAGGCAAAAAAATAAAAATTATGGCAGGCATGTCATCAGAAAACAATTCTTATTCCTTTCTTATTCCATTCTCCGAAAGATCCCCAAACAATGACAAAGATGAACAGAAGAGAAGATGGACCAATTTAATTTTACCCATATCCTTGAAGCTGGCTCAATTTTACAAATATATACTATATATAAATAGCAAATGCATTTTTAGAATTCCAAATTTCAAAAGTCCAGTATCGCTTTATGAATCTACCTTTCAGTTGGCTTAGACTTTCGACATTGTCCAAACAAGGAAAAGTGTGCAGACTTATGTGACCGAACACGTGTGCCTTGTTTGACCTGTTAAACAAAGTAAGAAAATAGAAAGTCATGTCTTTGAAATCAATAAATGAGTTTCTAACCAAATGTATTTGTTATAATACTCCTGAAATTTACCTTCCCTGACTGAGCCCTGGAGGTTTTCCAGCAAAAAAGTCCATTGCAACCAGGTCCTGATTCGTATCCACTGAAGAAAACACAAATAATTACAGATTTTGCCACAAGCATGCCCAGAAAAACTCAATTAACCAGATAAATCAAAACCAAAACATAATTACTGAAGAATAAAAAAAAGGGAACAAGAAATTATATGTTTCTCAAACATTTTTACAAAAATCCCAACAAAATGAAGTCTATCTGTTTTCCTGACCATTGAATTGGTTAAACTATAGAGCAAGTAATTATGGATGTATTTGACTGTTTCAGATGAACCTAATAAAATTCAGATTGAAAAGTACAAAACAAAGTAGACTGTTTTTTTTTTTTTTAATGCAACAATTATGGACTCTTCCTACCAAAAACACACGACTTGGGCAGTACAAAACACAGAATTCTTCAAGAAACTTCATACCGAATATTTTTATCGCTTTTATTTTTAAGAAAGACAGATAATCACGTTGGAGAGGCATTCTGTACATAGTGTTTAATCATATATAAAGATTATGGTCTCAAAAAAGATAAAGATAACTAACAGCACTAAGATTTTTATCGATTTTATTTTTAAGAAAGACAGATAATCACGTTGGAGAGACATTCTGTACATAGTGTTTAATCATACATAAAGATTATGGTCTCAAAAAGGATAAAGATAACTAACAGCACTATGCCATGTTTAGTTCACAACCATAAGGTAACTTACATGGTCTCTTTGTCAAAATTGGCTGCAAAATTACTAGTATGCAGCAAGCTCGGAGACATTGGATAGTGATCAACCCTTCTATTGCTTTGGTCCTTCTGGTGCACTTGGTTATCATTGACCTTTAAAACCTTTATCTCATTATTTGTGCCATCCTCCCAATGTCTGGAGGACACTGTTAAAGCCATCATGGACCCTGTCTCTCTCTGATGGTATAAGCCATCTTGAGGCAACACTTGGTTTCTCTCTAGTTTAAGCCGGCTCATAGAACCAGGTGTACCTTTTTCTGCAGATTGAAGCCACGCACTTTCCAATCTTTGTTCATCAATTACTTCATGTATCCTTTGTGATTGAAACTCCCGTGGTAACTCTTCGGTGGTACAAATGTTTTCCATGTTTTCTGACAACACCAGGAAGCCAGATGTTTCAAAATTTCTTCTCAGTGGCACAGAGACATCACATGAACTATCTGTATTCTTTTTCGTTGCAATTGGTCCCTCAAGTTCCTGATTAGAACTCACTAATCCATTGTAATCAGATCTCTGCTGCATACTTAAATTATCTTTTTCTGCATGTTGTTCCCCATTAAAGTTTGATAACTCAATTGGTTTTACATGCAAATAATTGTTGTCCGGAATAAGTCCTATCCGTACTTCCACATTGTGTTTCACAATAATTTCAATTGAGTTTGTGATGCTGCTCAAAAACCTCTCAGCCCTAGATTTGACATCCTCATCCCAAAATGCAATATATGCAATTAGAGCACCTACAAAAGAAGTCATATTCTCAGGAGAGCCAAATAGTGAAAGTTTTGACACATTGCTGAAAAACAACTGAAGTGATTCTTAAAATTGTATTCTGAAAATATATACTTGGATGATTATTAAAGTATATTATTCAATTATACAGTTAGAAATAAGGATTAACCAGGTCAGGTCCATCATGATCTCAGATGAGGCAAATGTGTCCACTGCAAGAAAAATATGAGACCTGGATCAAGTATAACTAAATTCAATTTTTATAATAAAAAAGTGCCAATTTTTAATTCAGTTTTTTTAATTTTATTTTCTCAGTAACGGCAGAGAAATGGTCAGTACATACTAGCAGATTTAGACATCTCAGTCAGTACATACTAGCAGATATTCGGATATGAAATAAGTCTGCTCACAGCCAAGCTAAATTGAATCAACTTGACCAATTTATAAATTTAGACAAGGATATAGATCTGCTTTAAAAGGGTAGTGACATACCTTCAGTTTCAAGAATTGATACCAGTTTTCCGTGGCTGCACAATAGCTGCCTCAAGGTCTTTGAATGGCATTTTTCTATGCATCTTCTCCATATCTCATCTAGTTTGTCTCGATCCATGCAAGAAAAACTTGCAGCCAAGGCATCAAATTTTAAATGTTCTGCCATCGACATACTGGGAGATTTATCACCCATAGACCACCTCAGCACATGTTTATCAGGTTTCTTCCCATGAATTGAACATTCAGTCGTAGAATCTGAGAAATCATCCTTTGCTTTCTTCAGGCTTTTTTTGCTGCCACTGCAGGAGTAAGTAGCACCTGGAGAATTCCCAGAACCCAGCTGCAGCAGAGCTGCTGTGAACCATGTTGAACGTTCGCTAGATTGTCGAAGCTGCTTTTCAGCATCTGAAAGAATCTTTAGTGCTCGCTTTAGTCTCTCTAACTCAATTTCAGACACTAGAGGATAAAAAACCACAAATTTCATCAGGATACAAGTCAGACAGACAAGTCTAGATATTTAATAATTAACAAAATAGTCCTCTCTGTCAACCAGAAGTTCAAAAATACAGAAGATCAATCAACCCACAAAATACAGGCAAAAACTTATCTCAGGTGGTCCATCACGTTTAAATATACAAGCTACTATAGAAATTTCAATGAGTTATCTGGGTTGTTTAATGGCCTGAAGCTGTTTCATCAGAGAATGGAAGGACCTTTATTTGTTGAAGGCGATTCTCAAGTTGTTATCGGTTGGTGTAAGAAGACATGTAAACCTCCATGGCGTCATTGGGATCTTTTTGATGATATACGTGCTTTAATTTCCCAATTACGATGTATGTGGAATTATATTCTTAGATCCGCAAATCACTTGGCGGATAGTCGGGCTAAATCAGGTGTTTTTCTCCAACAGCTTGTTGTGGAGGAAGGTCCTGTTTAGTAAGGTTTGTATTTTTTTCTCTCTGTAATATATTCACACCTTTTTCAAAAAAAAAAATTCAATGAGGTACGTTGCTATCCAATGTCATTAGAAAAAGATTAATGACAAAATTGATTCTGGAATCACCTGGAAAAAGTTAGGACTCACCACAGAGCATCACATTGCACGAAAATAAGGAATAATTCTTTATACAGGAAATCATAGCTCAACAACAAGAAACTATTGATTGACATCAAATGACTATCATAACAGTTTCAAGAATAATGTTATCAAAAACAGTTTCAAGAATAACATTATTGAGATGACACCATGTGTATCAGCCCAACGAGGCCATCCACCTTTTTTTATTTAAAGGCATTCAGGTCATCCACTTGAGAACATAAAAAAAGTTCCAAAACTGAGACATTTTACAGTATTAGAATTCAGTGGTGTTAGGTGCCCCAACAACTTCAGACGACAATAATTGAAAAAGGAGAAAAATGGCTCATTGTAAGTTGTTTAAAAAGAATTTGAAATTCAAGCAAATACTGCATGTATAATGGGAGAAATGATAATACACTTTGATGCTCCAGCAACATTAAAAGCACATTCAGTACCAAAGAAATATGACTCTTTGACATGATACATCTATCAATAATTTTTTTAATACTAGAATATATATCACTAACATAGGAGATGTAACAAGACAATTTGCTTACAGAAGACTTTTTTTTCTAAATTACATCATCAAAAGGGGAGAGTTTGTGCAATTTTTACTCATGATAATAGTGTACCAGGTGGCCTAGACAAACTATGCCAAATCCCATTTTACTTAGTTAAAAGGTTTTTCGGAAAGTTTTTTTTTTTTTTTTTTTTATAAAGATGTAATTCATTAAAAAGGCGAAAAATTACAAAGAGATAAGGAGCAAATCCCTAACAACAAGATGTTGAAGAGATGCTCCCTGCTTGGCAAGCAAATCTACTGCCGAATTTGCAGATCTCGGAATGAGACCAAATACAAGAAAATAATGTGGTAATCTCTAAAATCTCCTGGAAAATTTCCCAATGCCTCCATGGCGGAAAGGAAGTGCCACGGCCCAATCCAATGACTACCTTGGAATCCCCTTCAATGTGAATTGGGCCACTGTATTTATCTTTGAAAATCCGGAGCCCATTGAGAAGACCATGTAGCTTTGCAGACGTTGAGTCGGAGATGCCTAATGGACCCGCATAAGAAATACCTCTGAAACCTGCAATCCCCGGATTGCCGAGAGAAGAACCATCAAAATTCAATTTTAAGTATCCAACCTCCGGGGGCGCCCACTCTTTCATAACTTGAATCTTGGTCCCCAAATGCATCCTTGCTAGGTTGCTCCAGTTTTCACGAATGGAAGTACCCTTGAAAGAGCAGAAAGGTTTTTTTGTCAGGAGCCAGGTGGATATTTGGCCCGTCACTTTTTCCGCTACTCTTTTTTCATATTCAAATTTAGCCTCGAACCGCCTCCTATTCCGTTCATTCCAAAGCCCCCATGGCACAAAATTGGCACATGATGATAGCATCATTTTACCGAGCCCAGGAAGGCGATAGCCATAGATTGACTTGCTAAAACAGAATAGATCTGCAGAGATACATATTTGCAAACCCAATTTGCAAAAGAAAGAGGTCCACACCTTCCAAGAATACTGGCATAATAGCAGGGTATGGCTGGCGGATTCTGCTTCAATGTTACAAAAAGGACATAGTAGGTCTATAGAGGGGTGACCCCTTCTTCGAAGCACATCCGCTGTAAGGATCTTATTTTGGCAAGCACTCCACATGAAAAATTTTACCTTTGGACAGGCACAGAGACGCCACACAAAGTATATATCATGCTCGCTCTGCGTTGAGTCCCAACCATTAATGTGTCTGTATGCAGATGCAACTGAGAATTTGCCGCTTTTGTCAGGACACCATATTAGCTTGTCTGCATTAGAAGGCCTCATCTTGACATGATTCAAAGAATCCAATAAACGACTTGCTTCCATAGCCTCTGTATCAGAAAGACCCCTTCGGGGATGGAGGTTCAAACCACCCCCCTCGAAAGCATCTGCCACTGTTATCTCCCTTTGAGTGGAGATAAGAAAGAGACTGCTAAAAGAGTTTCTCAACGGTTCCTGCCCTATCCACCAATCGTCCCAAAATTTAAGAGACCTGCCGCTGCCTACAAAGAATCTACAAGCTGGGGAGAAATCCGGAAGAAGTAAATAAAGAGATCTCCAAATAGAGGATAGCCCTCTCCGATTTCCCCCGGACATCCACTATAAAGAATTCCAGCCCAACTTGGTACGAACCATATCCTTCCAAAGGTTTGATGAATTTGTGTTGAACTTCCATATCCACTTAAGAAGCAAGGCTTTGTTCATTTCTTTTGGTTTCCGAATCCCTAGTCCACCTAATTTCTTAGGCAACATACTTCATCCCATCTAACTAGGTGATATTTAAAGGAGTCACTCGAACCTCTCCAAAGGAATCTTCTTTTCAATTTATCCATGGTTTTGCATACCGAAGACGGCCAAGGCATAAAGGACAACGCATAGTTTGGGATGCTAGCAATACATGACTTGAGGAGTATCAGTCTACTTGCTTCGCTGAGGAGCCGCCCCTTCCAAGTTGCTAACCGAACTTCAATTTTTTCCACCACCAGGTTCCATAAGTTCTGAGAAATACGCCGATGAAAGAGAAGAAGACCAAGATATTTTGCAGGAAGTGTAGTAGTAGAGCAACCAAATAAACTTGCCATCTCTGCAAGGTTCTTCTGGTCCAAATTAAATCCTATGAGAGATGTTTTCCCCTAATTAACTTTCTGCCCAGATGCTATTTCAAAAAGTCCCAATACTGCCTTTATCCTCCTAGCACTATGCATATCTCCGACTTCAAAAATAATAGTATCGTCTGCGTACTGCAGAATCGGAATATTAAAAGCCCGGTGCGGACTTGTTGGAGATAGCCATCCAAGGTCAACCGCTGAATAGAACATAGCGGACAGGAATTCTGCTACTATGTTAAATAGGAGCGGGGAAAGAGGGTCCCCTTGGCGAATACCCCTGGTTCCTTTGAAATATCCACATACCGAGTCATTGAGTATAAGGTTTTTTGGAAAGTAATGAGAAATTCATTCAATGGAAAAAAGGACAAGGTACATAAAACAACTAGCCAAATAGGAGTGCTAGCAGAAAAAAGGAAAATTACAATTTATTGATAATACTAGCTCCCCAAAAAGTTGGATTAACAAGAAAAGCATATAGGCATCCCCGATTAGAAGGAAATGAATCAAATCTAATCAAACCAGTCTGAGACACACCTAACCTAGCTAATTGATCCACAACCATTTCCACTCCTAACAATATGAGATCAGGACAAGTGAAGGTCATCACAAATAGCCTAGACCTCATCACAAAGAGACTAACACCACTGAGGAAATGAACCAGTAATGAGCCAACTAATAACTACACGAGTGTCACCCCAAATTACGACAGGAGAATCAAAATTGTCCAAACACTCTCAAGCGAGAAAGCAAAGCCCTGAGTTCAGTTTCTGTTGAGCTACAAGTTCAGAAGAGGCAGAAAAAACACGCATAACCTGTCCGTGAAGAACAGGTAAGGAAGAGTTTACATGACTCTCACAAGAAGTCTCACAAAATCAGAATTAATATAGTAGAGTCTAACAGGAGTCTCATGGGAAGAAGTCTTACAGGAATGTCTCTATTTAGAAGAGTTTTATTTATATTAGTCTTCTATTATGTTTATTTGTTTAATTGTTCTAGGACTTTAAGAGTTAAACTTTAGGTGTAACTAGGACATGGGTAGTTTACTTGTAATATGATTCTACTTATTTCCTCTATTATAAATAAAGACTCATTGTACTCAATTATAATCAAGTCAATGAATTATTCTCTTTCTCAAAAATTCAACATCATCTTAGAGCAGGTCTAAGTGTTGATTGATCAACTCTCAGAGATCATGAATAGTTTCTTCAATTTGTGAGTTTGTTTTTTTCCTTGTTTCTATTATGTACTCTTGTACCTTATTATAGTACGTGTTTTTGGTTTTTATTTATCAAAGGGTTAGTCCGACTTGTTACTAGCCCTCTAAAGAGACATATAGGCTTATTTTTTAAGTTTCCAGTGGCTGGCTCCATGAGAAGGTGGTTTCAACCTATTGATGCCATTATTCTCATTATTTTGTTGTAGATTGAGTGTTCTTGTTTGTGTTTATTCCTTCTTAATTTCAGTTTCCTTGCTAAGTTTGGAAGTTTTCTTGTTCTCGTGAAGTACTGGAAGGTTCTTATTCTCATGACTAAAATACCCTTGAGCTGATTTTCTCACAAGGGGCCTTATGATTAAGAATCTGCAGAAGCAACCACTCTAATCTCCCTTCTACTAAACACTTTTGATTTTTTTTTTTTAAAAAGGATGTATATATTAACAAAAAGAACTACAAAGAAACCAATAGCAAATCCCTAATAACCAGAGATTGAAAGGTTGCTCCTAACTTGGCAGCACATCTGCCACCGAGTTAGCAAATCTCGGAATGTGAGACCAAATACAAGAAAATTGAGAAGCAATTTCAAGAATTTTCCGAAGAGAATCCCAATGCCACCACAAGGGGAGGACGCATTTTCCCACCAACCAATAACTTCCTTCGAGTCCCCCTCGATGTGAAGTGGACCACTATAATTGTCTCGAATAACGCAAAGCCCATTGAGAAGACCTTGGAGCTCAGCCGTCATTGAGTCAGAAGTGCCTAACAGACCAGTATACGACAGACACTGATTGCCTGAGTAATCTGAGATAAAACCCCCAAAACCAGCCATTTTGAGATTACCAAGAGAAGAACCATCAAAACTTAACTTTAGGAAACCAGGCTCTGGGGGGGTCCATTCTTGCATGACCGGGTCTTGGTTCCATACCGAATATTTGCAATGATATTCCAGTTATCACGGATAGATGAACCAGCAAAGTAGGAGGAAGGCTTCTTTGTAAGGAGCCAAGCAGAGATCTGACCTGACACACAATTAGCAACCCTTACCTCGGAATTACTTCTAGCATCAAAACACTAAGCTCATTCCAAAGGCCCCACAGAATGAAACCAGTGCAAGCAGATATCATAAGCTTTCCAAGTCCAAGAAGGGGAGTATCAATGAGCATCTTGCTGAAAGAAATCAGATCCACTGGCATACAGAATTGCAACCCCATCTACTGAAGATGGAAGCCCATACCTTTCACGAGAGAGAGCATTGAAGCAGGATGTGATTGACTGATTCGACCTCAGAGTTACAGAGAGGGCAGAGAGAGTCAATAGCTGGGTGTCCTCTTCTTCTGAGCACGTCTGTCGTGAGTATCTTTCCTTGGTAGGCACTCCATACGAAAAAATTTATCTTTGGTGGGGCGTAGAGACGCCATGAAAAGAAAACCTCATGATCCCTTTGGTTTAAATGCCAACCATTGATAAAGTTGTACGCATAAGACATTGAGAAAATTCAGCTTTTATCAGGCCACCATATCATCTAGTCAGCAACTAAAGGCCTCAATTTGCAAGATTGCAAAGATTCCATCATCCTACTTGCCTCCAAAGCCTCGGTATCAAAGAGCCCCCTTCTAGGGTGCAAGTTCAAACCATCTCCTTCAAAAGCATCTGCAACCGATATTTCCCTTCGTAAAGATAGGAGGAGGAGGTTCCTGAATGCTGACTGTAAAGGCTCTTGACCCGTCCACCAATCCTCCCAAAACTTTAAAGATCTGCCGTTACCAACATAAAATCTGACGGTTGAGGAAAACTTGGGGATAAGTAGATATAATGATCTCCAAATTGGAGATAAACTTCACCAATTGCCTCCAGAAGCCCAGCAAGGAGAAGGACAGCCAAGCTTAGCAGATACCATTTCCTTCTAAAGATTAGAAGAAACATTGTTGAACTTCTAAATTCATTTAGCATGGCTTGGTTCATATCCTTCGATTTCTGAATCCCTAAACCTCCCATATTTTTTGGCATGCAGACATCCTCCCATTTGACCAAATGATACTTTAAAGTATCACTCGATCCTCTCCATAGAAATCTTCTTTTTAGCCTATGAATGGTATTACAAATCGAAACGGGGCAGGGCATAAAGGACAAAGCATAATTTGGGATGCCTGCAATACAAGACTTCAAGAGAATGAGTTTGCCGGCTTTACTAAGAAATCTGCCCTTCCATGTTGCTAGACGAGTCTCCAATTTTTCCACCACAGGATTCCATAGACTTTGGTTTATGCGGCCATTGAAAAGGGGAAGACCAAGGTATGGGATGCAAGAGGTTTTACATCCAAAGATGTTCATCAACTCTTCTAAACACTTTTGATTTGAACAGGGCAAGATGGGTTGGTATGGAAATTTGCTCATCCGATCTGTTTTAAGACTCCTCTTTTTATGCACAGAATATTACCATGGATACCCAGGGTCATCAAACATCTTCTGTGGCTTGGTCTTTAGTAGTCCCCCTTAAAGTGAAGTATTTTCCTTGGTGTATGTCAAAAAACAAGATTTTAATGGTTGAGCGATTAAGTCATTGAATCTAAGGTCATTTATTTATTCACTGCTCTTTTGCATTTTTATGCAAAAAGCCATGCAGCGAATATTTTCCTTTGACTTATGTTTCCCTTTCCCAAACTTAATGTTTCAGCTCATCAAAAGGGCTCTCCCGCATCCAGGGAAGTTATTGTGGAAGACAACTTTTGTTGCAATTGTCTAGGCTATTTGGAAGGAAATGACAAAAAGACCTTTGAAGGAAAGTCTAAATCCATTAGAGATGTTATTGAAGGAATAATTCGTTTTACTCAGTTTTGGGTTTTACTCACCTCCATAGTACAGTCCTTAGAGAGCATTGGAAAGAAGTAGCCGATTTTTCCCTCTTTGACTCATGCTCCAGTCCCCTCCTCCTCAAGAGAACAGGTTAAAACTCAACTTTGACAATAACTCACCCAGGCTCAGCAGGAGGAGGTGTCTTTCAAGATCATCTAGGTATGGTTCTTTCAGTTTACTCTACTCCCCTTAGGGTGTGTGACTTTAGGGAGGCAAAGTATCATGCTCTTCTCCTTAGTTTAAAATTCTATAGCAGTTCTCCGCATCCCCCATTTTTCTAGAAGGAGATTCAACCATGGTGAATAGTTGGCTAATGTCTTTCGCTAGGCCACCTTGGCAATTACTCCATTACAATTATGAGACTCGTGTTATTTGTCAAGGAATTTGGAATCGTGTTGTAAAAAGTATTAATAGTATTTGCAGTTTCTTTAGCAAGGTCAGGGTTTCTTTACAGCATTTAGTTGTGAGAGATTCCTTCCCATTAGATAGAGGTTGGTTAATTTTTGGGATTGATTGTTTTACTTTCCCTTGTACATTCTTTATCTTAGAGAATTTCTCACTTTAATCAAAAACAAAATTACATCACTATATTTTTGCCTTTTTCATAGGAAAAACAAGGTAGGGAGTGAGTGTAAGAAAATTTCATAATCAAGACAGGGAGTATAGTTTATAATTTTCCAAGGTGAGGGCAATTAACTTTCTTTCGTTTGTTTTGTTATTCCAACCAATTCCAATAAGAAATTTATGCCCTCAGTTCACCGTTTCTTAAAATTTAAAAAAACCCATATTCTTTTTAAATCCCTTGTTTTGTTATTCCAACCAGTTCCAATAAAAATTTATGTCCTCAGTTTACCGTTTCTTAAAATTTAAAGAAACCCATTATTCTTTTTAAATCCCCCCTCATGTGCCATTGAACCAAAGGCCATTAATCAGAAGGCCGGTCATCAACTTTGGTGATGTTAATTGTCTACAAATCCTTTCTACTCTCATCATCTATTGCTGTACAATATGAAAAACAGAAAAAACAAAAACAAAAAAAAAACAAAAGTGTGAGGTACTTACGACTTCGCCCACTAAAAAATGATGCACTGCCTTTGGAATTAGACAAACGGTAAGTTCCAGCAATTATATCCATAATGAGGCCTGCCAGTTGAGACATTAAGGTCATTGGGTCAACTCCAGAGTCTAATAGTTCTCTAGCTCTTTTCACAGTTTCTGCCGTATCAGATAACATGGCTAACTCCAAAAGATCCAGTAACCTCTCATCAGAAACAACACCAACCTAAGTAAGAACACTAGATTAGGACATCCACTTGATGAAAAAAACTTGTTTTTCAAAAGAAAAAATACTAACTTTTGTTTAACCAATCAAACAAAAATTACAGTTTTCCATGCATATAATTCAAAATTAAAGTTGGACCATATCATATTATGAATTTTAAAGCACGTAACTGGAAGCAAAGAATCAAGAAAGAAAAAACTCACAAAATCATTCACAAGAGATGTTGTGATTCTTCTTCCCAGCAAACTCAGTTGCTCTAACATCATTTCTGCATCCTGCAGGGATCCATCTGAGTTCAGAGCAATCAGGTCAAGAGCATCCGACTCTATATTTAAATTCTCTTCCGCGGCAAGTTTTCTCAACCTGGTTATCATATAAGTGTCCTTGATTTTTAGGAAAAGGTACTTTTGACAATGAGTAGTAATAAGCCGGGGCAGGTTGTCTGACTCAGGAGTGATAAATATGAAGACAACTCGTGGAAGAGATCTCTCAAAGAACTTCAGAAATGCAGACCAAGATTTGGGTTGTAAAAGGTGACACTCTTTGATGATGAAGATTCTGTAGTAAGACAATGGTTGGCCTAATGACAAATTTTTCAGATTACGCCTCACTGTATTGATTCCTTTTTTGTTGGTTGCATCCACTTCTGTTATCTTTGTGCCCTTTCCAGCAAAATCATTACATTCCCTGCAGAATCCACATGGCTTGGTTTCATCTGCAGACAAGCAGTTCAAAGCTTTAGAAAATATCATTGCAGCTGAGCTTTTCCCTGTTCCACGAGGACCCTGAAAGAGATACGAAGGTGCAATCTTTCCCCTGATAATGGTATTACGTAGTGATTGGACAGCAAGGCTCTGTCCAACCAACTCATCGAAAAACCTTGGTCTATATTTCTGGCTTAAGCTTTGGTTATCAGGGGCAACCTCATCGGGTGCCACCGTTACTGCCAACTCTAACCCATCCTGGCTTCTACAGCTAGACCATCTCCTTCCATCCAAACGACTTAATGCCTCCAAATCAAGCTCCCCAAAGTTGGTTGAAAGTTCATCACTTGTTGAGTTTATCGAGGATCCAACACCCCCATCAGGACCATTAGTCAATAATGGAAGACTATGGGATGACTTAGGATATCTTTTGATCTTGTGTGAAGCTGGTGACCTTCTTTTATTGTATAAGGATGTCTGGCTCCCACAGAAAATACTGCTTCCTTTTCTCCTTATTGTGTCTGAAAGTGAAGGAGAATAACAACTTCCACAGCCTCTATACTTTGCCTTCTTTGACCAATAGCAAGGAATGCCACAGCCTTGGCTTCTAGATAAATCTAACTGCTCTATTTCATCACCGTCAAATGAAGCTGTAGTACCATCCCAAGATTCAACAGTACTGGGGCAGCGATCTATATGTCTATTATATGAGCTAGTTGATGCTGGGGTATAAGAATAAGACGAATCCTCCCTTCGGGAACTTCTAAAGATTTTGGAAGAGTGAGACCAGCTTTCATATCCAGATAGCAGTGGTGATTCCAAACGTGATGCACCAGCCGTTTTCCGAGTAAACTTGTGTGGTGGCGGCCATAAATCCTCAGAGTTACAGTAATCAGTGTCATCAGACTGATCGACAGAGTTTAATACTCCTAAAGAGCTAGATGTAAGATCAAGCTTCTGTACAATCAGGGAATTTCGGATAGCTTTTTGTTTAGGGGCAGCATTTTTCTTCAATTTCTGAGCAATCCTTATTGAAGGTGTTTCAAGATTTGCTTCTTTGACTCGAAAGGCCATTGTCAGATCATCAAGATAGGTGTCACTTTTAGAATCTTCTTTTAGGGCCTCACTTAGTGTGTCCCCAGTGCTTCTTGGGGCAGACACAGACAGATTGTCCTGAAGCACTTTTGAACCACTGTCACTTGACTTACCTGATTGTTGCCGCCAGTTATAGAGGAATATTTTCTTGCGGTTAGATTCACTTTTTGAAGGTAAGCTAAACTCAGGTTCAAACGAACCAAAGGAGTTATTCATTCCATTAATGATTTCTCTAGTTCCATTTCTGTACTTCCAGTTAGAAGTGGTGGCTACAGATCTAGAACTCAGTGGAGACCTCCAGGAAGAACTAGTTTCAGGATCACGGAGAAATCTTGCCTTTCGAAGGACAGTAAGTTCCCGCTTCAAGTGAAGCCCACTGGGATCAACAAAAGCACTAGACATTTCCTTTTAGACTTTAGCAACCCAAGCACATATCCTCTGAAAGACAGACCATGCCTCTGAAAATCATACACCTTCTGCTTGCTCCATACATCTGACATCAAATTCCATACAAGTAAACTCAACAAATTCTTGCAACAGATGACATGGTATTCAATAAATACTAGTTTCCCAATATTTACGAAAATGACTCCTAAATACAGAGTAAAAATATAGGGCAGTATTAGAACTAACAATTTAATGGCAGTCTCAGACAAGCACAAGACATTTTTAAACTCTAAAAACCATTCAGAAAAGATATATCAACGGCTAACAAAAGTGTCATCCACGTTCCTCATGTCCTTTCCACTATATAAAATGTTAAATTCTTCATAATGTCCTCTTCAAACTTATGAAAATATAAAATAGCAACAATACCAATCATATTATAGAAGTAAATCCAGGAAGCTGCTGCTAAGGAAGTCAAACACATGTAATAAGTTGGAACACATGAACGGTATTACAGCTATTAAATGAAATGAAAGTTCATTCCAGTAAAGTTGACTATGGATTTTTAAAAATTAAACAATTCTGACTCTCTGTAGCTGAGACCATGAGTTGTGGTCCATCATAACAAGTCAACCGATGTTCCACTAAATCATTCTTTTTCAGTCAATCCAATAGAAAAGCAGAAATTTTGGTCTTTTGATGGATTAATATATAATTTAAGAGGTAAACAAAACATAAATAAATCAACGACAAGGTCAAAGACAATTAAATTTTTAAAAACCCAGAAACTACCCTATGCTCATAAATCCAAAAGACGGCCATATTTCAGAGAGAACAAGAAAGAGATCCTTTGATTTTTAAGAAATCCTTAAACTGTTAAAGTTGGATCAGTTCGTTCCAAAATGACTAAGCAAAATTAAGAGACGTTCCCAAATGATAAACATAGAACATTTCAAACCCAAAGAACATTTCAAACCCAAATGAGTGCAGCAGTATTGTCCTAGATAGAACAACGATCACTCTCAAACCAATTAACCTAAGATGTTGAGCACATGCATAACAATGGGTCAACTTTTTTACCTACCAATACTCCCCTCATGAACAAATAACCAAACGAGCCATAGAGAACAAACACAAAAGCCACATGGAACACAAACACAGGCTTGAGTTGACTTTAATCGCATGTTGAAATGATGTCATTTTCTCCCAATATAATTAGCCAAAGTTAAGAGACATTTTCCCCACTAATAAACATATAATACATTCAAGCCCCTACCAATGTGGGACTATTCTCCCTCACACAACAACCCTCAAAAAACTACCCCGAGACATGGAGCACATGTACAACAGTACACTGGTGGACTTTTTTACCCACCAACAGTAATTTAAACTGAACCCAACAAGATGTACCTCTAAAAAGCAAATATATATTATAAGCTGTGCACATGTCCTTTATCATAACTAGGCAAAATGATGCTCTACTTAGTTGTTCCTCATCAGTGAATCCAAAAAAAAAGCAAGATTTTGTCTTAATTAATCATTACATACTTTAAAAGAAACCACAAATAAATCAGCCAAAAGGGCAAAAGACAATCATGTACTTTGAAAACCAAAAATTAGACACCAAAACCAAGAATACCTCTAATAATGATGAACAAAAATACATCTCCCAAATTTGACTTGTAGTGTCAAATAAGCGAATAATTGACATTGTGCCTTCATGAAACCCCCGTGAAGACCCTAGCAAAATTTAGCCTTTCTACCCTGAAGTACACTTATTTCCTTAATTGTTATTCGAATACATTTACTACTCTATTTTACACCATAACACTTCGTAAACATTGTGTTCACTAGTCTCTAATGAGACTCTAAGGTGGTGATCGGTTGGTGCCAGAATGCCTCCACTCCTCCGTGGCGCCTTTGGGATGCCTTTTTTGAAATTTTGGATATTGTAAATCTCTTTAATTGTTTCTGGTCTCTTATTCAGAGATCAGCAAATTCTGTGGCTGATGCCCTAGCCAAGCTAGGAGCCTCCTTGCAATCTTTTGTTGTCAGGAGTTAGCTCCTTCTATTCTCTTAATAAATTCACATTTCATCAAAAAAAAAAAAAAAAAAAAGCATTGTGTTCACTGGAAGAAAATCTGTCAGCAAAGTAATTGATGTTTGCTGCACCTTTTTCTCTTCACATCTCTCTTAGCGGCTTTCAACATTGTTTTCTTTCTTTTCACCTTTTTCAAAATGGAATTAATTAAAAGAGAAAACAGAGCAACAGGCACACACCTTCCACTCCTCTTTCCCTTCATTATTAAAAAGCATGGAACAAAACCAAAATAAACTTTCTTGAAAGAAAACTTCAATCAAAGAATCTATCTCGCTGGTTTTCCTTACTAGACATTGCTCTTAACAAGTGCTACTGCTGATTGCTAAGCCAAAAACATATCAGGACTTCACCTTTAATATGTCAGGATCACAACATCTCACTCTGTTCGTTGGAAGCAACGTTCAAGATTTCGATGGATGGCCGAAGGAGATGGGAATACAAAGTTTTTCCATTCCATCGCCTCGGCCAGGAGGAGGACTAACCGTATAACTGCTCTTTGTAACGGAGAACAAGTGATTACAGATAGTGCCTCCATTTCTAACCTCTTGGTGAAGTACTTCCCAGAACTATATTCAGAAGTATGTTTCAGAAGACCAAAACTCCATGAACTTGACTTCGAGCGCATCTCATCTGAAGACGCTGCAGATCTTGAAAAACCTTTTTCACCAGAAGAAATTGAACAGGCTGTCCTTGGCCTTCCTAAAGATAAAGCCCCAGGACCAAATGGGTTTAATGGTGAGTTTTACCACTGTTTTTGGGACCTGTTAAAAAATGATGTATGTGCCTTCATTCACAATTTTCACCAAGTGGGTATAACACACTCTGGGATCGGCGCATCTTTTATTGCTCTTATTCCTAAAAAAACAAATTCGGAGTTACCCATGGATTTCCGTCCCATTAGTCTTACTTCCAGTTCATATAAAATTATTAGGCGTCTCTTGGGCAATCGGTTGAGAGCAGTCCTTTACAAGGTAATTAATCCTTGTCAAAGTGCTTTTATTCGAGACAGAAACATCTTGGACTCTTCTCTAACAGCTCATGAACTCCTTGATTCGTTCAAAAAATCATCCCTTCCCATGTTTGTCCTGAAAATTGATTTTGAAAAAGCCTTTGACCGGGTTGACTGGAAACTTGTGGATTATCTTTTTGACTGTATGGGTTTTGGCACAAGATGGAAATTTTGGATGAGGAGTTGTATTTCCTCTCCTTCTTATTCTGTCTTTGTAAATGGTAAACCTCGTGGTTATTTCAAAGCCTCTAGGGGGATAAGACAAGGAGACCCTCTATCTCCATTCATTTTTACTCTCGTAGGAGAATACCTTATCTCTATGATCCGTTTTTCAAAACATTCGGGTTGGCTAAATCCTGTTTTTGCTGATCCGAACCATGACATTCCCATTTTACAATACGCTGATGATACTATCCTTTTTGGAGAAGGGTCCATGAGACAATTTAAACACATGAAAGTTGTATTGAACATCTTTGAATTGACCACTGGTCAAAAGATTAGTTGGGAGAAAACTTCAATTTTTGGATTTAACATTGAATCCTCCATTCTCAATCCGATGGCGAATTATCTGGATTGTAAGGTTGCGTCTTTTCCAAGCACATATCTAGGCTTGCCTTTGACTCCACTATTGCCTACAAAGAACTCCTGGTTCCCGGTTGTTGAGCGTCTCGAGAAGCGTCTCGCTTCATGGAAAGGGAAATTTTTATCCAAAGCTGGTAAGTTGGTTCTCATCAAATCTTGCCTACACGGTATTCCTTCCTATTTTTTATCCTTGTATCAATGTCCTGCATCTATTCGGGATAGAATAGAGTTTTGAAAAAAGAAGATTCTTATGGAATGGGCCAAATGGGGAAAAAAAGTTTAGTCTTGTAAAATGGGAAGATGTTTGTAAGCCAATTATAATGGGGGGACTCGGGATTCGGGACATTGCTACCACAAACAAGGCACTACTCATGAAGTGGATCTGGGAATACAACATGCAACCCAATCTGCTGTGGCGTAGAATGGTTAAAATGAAGTCCGGAACAGTTCATGGCTGGTGGATGGACGGGGGGAGGTTTTATAAGTTATCTCCTGTTTGGAAGAAAATTGCCAAATTTTTACCAACTTTCAAGTCAGCCGTCAAATGCTACATTGGGTGCGGAAAAGAAACTCTATTATGGATGGATTGGTGGATAGGCTCAAGCTGTTTGATCATCAACATCTTTATCAATTATCAAGATCTCATAGCACGATGGTTTCTGACCATTGGCAGCTTTCGGGTGGCTGAAATCTACATTTAAGGCGAGCATTGTACGATTCTGAAGCACTGGAAGCCACTAGCCTGGGCAAATTGCTTTCAGAAGTGACATTAAAAAGCTCTACTGACACACTCATCTGGATGCTGAACAAACAAGGTATGTTCTCCACTGCTTCTGCGTACCACCATATGATTTCATATCCGACTCCCCAAGCAGCACATCCTACTGCCTTTGCATAGTCGCTACCTATTCCTCCTCAAGTTAAGTTCTTTATTTGGACGATATGCCACAAGAAAATCTTAACCTCTGACGCTTTACAAAGACGTGGCACTAATTTTCCAAACCCAGAATGCCCGTTTTGTAATTCATCTCCTGAAACAGCAGATCACGCGCTTCTGCACTGTGCATATGCTCATAAGATCTGGACCGAATTAATGGATAAATCCGTATATCATACTGCCCATCTCAAGATTTACATAACACCATCCTAACTTTGGTTAGCTCTCGATCTCCCAAAATTGGGAAAAATTTTAATCTCTTGCTATGTTGGACACATTGCATGGAATTTATGGAAAGAAAGAAATAATCGAAAATTCAATCAAAAAGCTCTCCCAGGGAAAATTCTTTGTGATCAGATTATCGGTCAAGTAACCTCTTGGGTTCTCCAACGCAAAGAATTCTACAACTTGAAAGGGACAAACATGTGAGGAAATTGGCGAAATGTGGCATGTATGTCTAATCCGGCAAGAGCCCTTGAGATGGTTGAATGGTCCAACCCCCCTCTTGGGCACTTTAAACTAAATTTTGATGGAAGTGCTCTTGGATGTCCGAGACTGGCTGGTTTTGGCGGAGTTATTCAAGATGAACAAGCCAATCTTATCTTCACATATGCAAGTCCAATTGGTGTATCTGACTCTACTAGCGCGGAATTATATGGACTGTACAACGGTCTGAAACTTTTCAAGCAAAAAAAGGATGGTGCTCTCTTAGTTGAAGGAAATTCTCAAGTCATCATCAATTGGTGCACAAAGCCATCCAAACCTCCTTGGCGTCATTGGGAGTTATTTGAGGAAATCTGTAAGTTAATTTTTGTCTTACATTGTACTTGGAAACATGTTCCAAGATCAGCTAATCACTTAGCCGATGCTCAAGCTAAAAAAGGAGTTTCCCTCCAACACCTTGTTATGGAGGAAATGTCTCTTTAGCTTTAAGGTTTGTAATCTTTTTTCTTCAGTAATACATTCACGCTTACTTCTCAAAAAAAAAAGTTCATAAGAAAAGAAATTGCATGAAATGACAGACAATGCAATTGGTTCTTCTGTCATCAACAACCACAGTATGTGTTTTCCTCTGACAGCAAAAGGATGATTGCCCCCTCTTCCAGCTTTCCACATTTTCTAGATTGACGGTATAATACAAACTTCATATGTACAAATATTTTGCACCAAGAAAAGGGTAAGGTAATCATGAAATTATGGAATAAGAGGGATTGAGAGAGCCAGAAGAAGAGAAGAGAGAAGGGGAAAGAGGATGGCAACAAGGAGAGAGGGATATCTCGTGATTAGGGTTCTGGTCAACCCCTAATCACCTTTTATAACTTAAAAAATAAGTGAAAGGACAATAATGCCCCTACTCACTTAAACTCAATTACACCCTTATAGTTCCTTCATTACACCTCCAAATTACTTGAAATTTAAACTACATAAACTATCTTCTTATTTTTTTGAAATAGATATGATTTGATTTCAAGAAAATGAAAAAAATAAACATCAAGGGAGGCATCCCCATACAACAAGAGATTGAAGGGAGGGACCCAATTTAGCACATGAATCAGCAACCGTATTGGTTGATCTAAGAACATGAGACAAAGTACAAGGAATGGAAGAAACAAGATTCATAATATCAAGAAATAGCTGCCAATGTCACAAGGGTGGGAATATGGAGGATGAACACCATCCAATGACCACTCAGGAGTTGCCTTCCACAATGAGCGGGCGGCTAAAATGCTTGTGGAAGATATGGAGGTCGTGGAGAAGACCAGAAAGTTCCGCAGTAGCGAGTCAACAATGCCAAGAGGTCCGAAGTAGGAGATAAGAGTGTCATCAGCACCAAAAACCACACCACCAAAGGCCACCATCCCAGGATTACCGAATGCACTGCCATCAAAGTTGAGCTTGAAATGACCGGTTGGAGGGGGAATCCAAACAGCCACCCGGGGGCAGGGAAGGAGCGAACATCTGAGCGATCGCACGTCAGTTGGTGCAAAGAGGGGCACAAGAGAGACATTCAAACTCCTTTCAGGTGTGAATCCAAATCGAGATGAGGCCCGTAGCAGTGCAAGAGACATCAGCAACCGTGCTAGAAACAGTCAAATCTCCTAGAATTTCTCTCCTTCCAAAGGCACCAAGGGATGTGGGCAACACAAGCAGAGAAGAGGAGCTTACCCAACGTGGAGAGGCGAGTCCCGGAGGGGTAGTGCAACATAGTACTCAGATCATGTGGAAGGCAAAACTGAAGGCCCAAACTGCTAAGGAGAGAGGTCCAAACTTGCCAAGCAAAGGAGTAATGTAGGAGGAGATTGCAAATAGTTTCTTCATCCAGCTCAGAGAGGGGACAAAGGGGGTCCGGGGATGAGTTGCCGCGTCGAAGAAGATTGTGAGCAGTGAGGATTTTGTTGCAACAAGCACTCCACAAGAAAAACCTCACAGCCGAGTGGATGACAAGAAATCTGGTCCATCCCATGAGGAGTCGGTATGTCGAAGAAACCGAGAAACTATTGTTGTCATTAGGGATCCAAATCATCCGGTCAGCACATGAGTTCAAAGCTTAACTTAGCCAAGGTCGTCGATGAATTCGTAAACAGTGATGGCTTCCTCATTAGCGATATCAAGTCTTAAGTGAAGATCCCAGGAGCCGTTTCTGCATACGTCAACGATACAGAGATCACGACAAGTAGTGAGCTATTAACTGGGGAAAGGAGGAGACAAGGGGGCTATCACCCACCCACCAGTCAAGTCCAAAAGTTTAGGCTGGAGCCATCAGCAACAAAGAATCGAATAGCGGAGTGGAAAATCAGAACAAATGGAACATCGCTTTCCAAATGAGGGAGAGGTCGCCTGCTGCCATCAGTAAACCATCTAGGCCCGAGAAGACGGAGCTTGGAGGAAGCCACCATGGGTTTCCAGAAAGCTACCGAAGCAGAATTGAGCTTTCAAAACCACTTGAGAAGGAGAGCAGATCCCATCTCTTTAGTGCATCTGATCCCCAACCCACCCATGAATTTTGGCATACAAACATCTTCCCAGTTGACTAAGTAATAATGAAATTCATTGCTAGTGCTGCACCACAAGAATCTCCTCTTAATCACATCAATGTGACGGCAAATAGAGGCAGGGGAAGGTAGAAATGAGAGGAAGTATTTTGGTATATTGGCCACGCAGGAGTTGAGGAGGGTTAGTCTGCTAGCTTTGGAGAGGAGCCTACCCTTCCAAGTAAATAGCCAATGCTCAAGCCTCTCAATGACCGGGGCCCAAAGCCCCATCCTAGGTCTGCAATCAATGAGAGGGAGGCAGAGGTAGGGGAAAGGGAGAGTAATGATCGAGCATCCCAACGTGTCTGCCATAAGCTGGAAGAGAGGGGGATCAATGTGAAGCCCCAAGAGAGTCATCTTCTTCCAATTAATCTTCTGACCCGAAGTAATCTCAAAGAGCCCAAGTAAAGCCTTGATTCTGTGAATTTGATCAAGCGTGCCAGACCCGAAGCAAATAGTGTCATCCGCGAAATGGAGCAACAAAATATCAAAGTCACTTTGATCAAAAGACAACATCAAACCACCCAAGATTCCAGGCCAAGTAGAACATGGAGGACAAGTACTTGGCAATGAGATTAAAGAGGAGCAAGGAGAGGGAATCCCCCAGTATATGGCCACGGGAGCCATGAAAGAAACCACAGACAGTGCCATTGAGGAGCAAATAGTAGGAAGCTGACGAAATGTTGCTAAGAATCCTAAACCTCCATCGGTCTCTAATGCCCATGTGCTTCAAAACATCATCAAGAAGCACCCCAACTCACACGGTCAAAGGCCTTCTCAAGGTCCAGTTTGAGGACGAAAACTACATAAACTATCAAACATACTGAATAAGACAAGCTTATTCTTAGGAGGTGCGATAGTGAGAAATTATCAAACTACCCTTCTACATATTTTTCAACACTCTCCCTCAAGCTAGAGCATAAATACCCATGAGCTCCAACTTGTTACAAAAATTCCCAAATTCTTTTTCTCCCAATGCCTTGGTGAACATATCAGTAATCTAATCATTGGACCGAATAAAGGGAGTGGTCACTTCTTTCTCAATAACTACATCTTTTACAAAGTGACAATCCACTTCTATGTGTTTGGTTCTTTTGTAAAAAAGTAGGTTTCCAGCAATGAAAATAGTTGCTTGATTGTAACAGATATAGACATAGGCCCGTTACTCTTTTTTTTCTTTTTTTCTTTTTTGAAAAAGATGTATATTTATTAATAGAGAAAATTTACAAAGGAAAAGAGACCAAATCCCTAACAACTAGTGATTACAATCTTGCTTGGCAAGTACATCTGCTACCGAATTTGTAGATCTCAGTATGTGAGACCAAATACAAGAGAAGAGTGAGGCAATTTCTAGTCATAGGCCCATTACTCCATAGATTCAATTCTCGTACAATTAATCTCACCCACATCAATTCATTGACTGTATGAGCCTTAGCTCTATACTTAGCTTCGACACTGTAGGCCACCACATTTTGTTTCTTACTTCTCCAGCTTCTTATGTTTCCACTTGAGAATATACAATGGCCAGTAATTGATTTATTATCCAGTTCAGACCCAGCATAGTTGACATTTAAGTAAGCCTCTATTTTAAGATGATCATTGGCCTTGAAGAACAGTCCTTTTCCAAGAGAACCTTTTAAATATCTTAGTATCCTTTGAACCATTTCAAGATGTATCTTTCGTGCATGATCCATAAATTGGTTAACCACACTAACTGAAAATGATATGTCAGGCCAAGTTACAGTTGCATAGATTAGTTTCCCAACTAACCGGTGATACACGGCTTGTCTTTTTAAATTCATTGTTGTCCTCACTATGTAGATCATGACCCACTTCCAAAGGAGTCTCTAATAGTTCATTCCTAGTAGACTATACGCAAGTAACATCTCAACGACCTATATTTCTCAAAGTGCGTACAAGTTCTACCTTGCTTCGGGCTATTTCTGAGAATCTAAGTCTTCCATTTGAAAATGTTGAGAGAAATGTAACTTTACTTCTTCAATCCTATGTCGATCACTTCCAAACAAAATAATATCGTCCATATACACTAGTAGGACCACAACACCAAAGGATCTCTTCATTATAAATAGAATGGTCACAATAACAACAAAAGAACCCATTTGACAACCACCTGGCAAAATTTCTCAAACCACACAGACTCTGTTTTAAGTTCGTAGACTTTTTTTTGAATTTGCATACTTTTTGAATCTTCCTTTGAGCAACATATCCAAGACATTGCTCCACGTACACCTCCTCATCAAGGTCACCATAGAAAAAGATATTCTTGACATCAAGTTGAAACAACAACCAGTCATGCTTAATTTTTTATTTTTTTTATGAATGTGTGTATATTGATAAACAGAGAAAGGAATACAAACCTAGCTTTGGGAAGCGGACTCCACAACAAAGTGTTGGAAAGACACACCCTTTTTAGCCTGAGAGTCTGCTAAGTGATTAGCAGAGCGTGGATTACAAATTTCTTTAAACATATCCCAATGTCGCCACGGAGGTTGACCATGGTTTGCACACCAATTGATGACTACTGTTGAGTCGCCTTCGATACAGAGGAGGCTTGTGAGATGGCTGGTAAAGACCTTGAGACCGTGCAAAAGACCAGAAAGTTCTGCAGTAGTCGAATCTGAGCTGCCAAGGGGACCCGTATAAGAGAAGAGAAGTTCACTGTTTTCATTATGGATAGCACCACCGAAGCCAGCAGGACCAGGGTAACCTAACGCACTGCCATCAAAATTGAGCTTTATGTATCCAGGTGGAGGAGGGGTCCATGTGGCCATAGTGGGGGGGCGAGAGGGCAGGGACATCTCAACAATAGATTGCCAATTTGCTCTGAAGTTTGAGCCCCTGAATTTTTTGAATTCTTTTCTGTTTAAGAGCCAAACAGAGACTTGACTAGATATGTGTTCAGTCAAAGCCTCAATAGGGCAATATTTGAATTTGAATTTCCTTTTGTTACGTTTTTTCCAGAGAGCCCAGATAATATGTCCAATGCAGCAAGATAAAATCATTTTCCCAAGTGTTGGAAGCTGCATATTGACAAGTGAGAGGACAGTGTCTGCAAGGTTTCTTGATGCACAGAATTGGAGGCCAATTTTGTTTAAAAAGGATGTCCAGACTTCATAGGAATATGGACAAGAAAGAAGGACGTGAGTTGCTGTTTCTGGGGTGTTTGTACAGAAGGGGCAATGATGGTCCAAGATAGGAGTGCCCCTACGAATTGGAGCATTAGAGGTTAAGATTTTGTTTCTGAAGGCAGACCAAATGAAGAACTTAGCATGTGGGGGGCAGGAAGATCCCAGGCATAGGCCGCAGTGTGCTTTGGGTGATCGGATAGGTTGTTTAAGAATGTATAGGCAGATGATGTGGAGAAAGATCCCTTTGGACACGGAGTCCAAATTAGAGTATCACTTTGGACACCAGTCATGCTTAATTACAATTGAGACAAGAATATGTACCGAAGACAGACAAGCTACAGGTAAAAAGGTCTCAAACACATCCACTCCATATGTCTATGTAGCTTTTGGCAACCAGTCGTGCCTTATATAATTCAATAGAACCATCAGCCTTGTATTTGACAATGTATATACCAAGCGGCTCCCAACAACAGTAGCCTTTGAGGGCACGACATCCATGTGTCTCTATCACATAATGCCTCCATTTCAGCATCCATAATTGTTTTCCATTGAGGTGACAACAGAGCCTCCTATACAAAAGAAGGAACAATGCACAAGGACAAAGACAAGGCAAACTTTCTGTATTGGTGAGATAAGTAATCAAAAGACACAAATTAGACAATGGGTGTCTAGTGGACTTACAAACACCTTTCCAAAGATCAATAGGAAGGTCTAATTCATTTACCTCAAGATCAACAAACAACGAGGATTTTGGGTTTGGCCAGAGAGAGGGTGTTTGTGCTAGGCACTCGGAAGTTTGTCTTTGTCATACACCTATAGTAGTTTCTTTGCAGGAATAATTGGTGAGAGGGTAGGACATTCCTCTATAGGAGCTGGTGCAATAACTTCTTGATTTGGAGTAAGAAGAGAAGTACTTCTTTTAAGAGAGTGCATATTGATAAAAAAGGAAAACAAACAAACAAACGTAAGTCCGGGGGCCTACCTCCACAACAAGGCATTGGAGTGAAATGCCCGCTTTGGCATGGGCGTCTGCCAAGTGATTAGCAGAGCGGGGAATCTGTTTCCAATTACAGTTTAAAAGAGAAAATAAATAACATAATTCCAAAAACATATCCCAGTGATGCCACGGGGGCCTGATGGAATTCGCGCACCAACTGATGACCACCTTTGAGTTGCCTTCAATGCAGAGAGGACCCGAGAGGTGACTTGAGAGGATTTTGATACCATGTAACAGACCCAAAAGTTCTGATGTTGTAGAGTCAGAGTTGCCAAGGGGGGCTGCATAGGAGAAGAGGAGGTCGCCATTTGCATTGTGGATAACACCACCGAAACCTTCTGGACCAGGGCAACCGAGAGCACTACCATCAAAATTAAGCTTAAAGTGGCCGATCGAAGGCGGGGTCCAGATGGCCATGATCGGGGGGCGAGAGGGCTGGGAGAGACCAGCGATTATCTGCCAATTTCCCCTGAAGCTGGTGTCACTAAAACTTCTAAATTCTTTTCTGTTGAGGAGCCAAGTAGTTACTTGGCCAGAAATTCGTTATGTCAGAACTAAATAGGGGAAGATTTGAATTTGAATTTCCTCCTATTACATTCTTTCCAAGAGCCCTAATGATATGACCAATACATCATGATATAATCATTTTTCCTAACTCTGGAAGTCTGGACTTAATGATTGAGAGGATAGTATCTGGTAAATTAGCCGCAGCACAATATTGGAAACCAATTTTATTTAAAAGGGAGGTCCAGACCGAATGGGAAAACTAATAAGAGAGGAGAATGTGGTTGGCAGTTTCTGGGCATCCTTACAGAAAGGGCAGAGTGGGTCCTGGATGTGGGTAGCCCTTCGGATTAAGGAGTCCGAGGTTAGGATTTTATTCTTGCAGGCAGTCCAGATGAATAATTTAGCAGATGGTGTGGTAAGGAGGTCTCAAGCATAGGCCGCAGGGTGCTTTGGGTGGGCCGAGGAATTGTTGCATAGGAACTGGTAGGCAAAGATTGTGGAAAAATACCCTTTTGGACGTGGAGTCCAAATTAAAGTGTCGTTTGGGTTATTGGGCTTTCTAACCAGGAGGCTATCAAGGAGCTCAGAGGCAAGAAGGGCTTCAAGATCAGAGAGACGCCTTCTAAGGTTTAAGTTCCAATCCCCACTATCGGACCAAATGTCAAAGATAAAGGCCTCAGTGTTACCCAAAAGGACAGAGATTGCTTCAAAGCTATTTATGAGGCAGGTTTGGCCAGTCCACCAATCATTCCAAAATTTTGTTGAGGCATCATTTCCAATAGCACTTTACTAACCTTTTCAATTCAGGAAGTAGACTAGCAATTTTTTTCCAAACAGGTGAGAGCTAATAGAATCTACCCCCCTCAGTCCACCATCCAGAGTGATGATTTGCTTTTGCTGCAACGAGAGCTCTCCAAATTAAAGCAGGATGAAGATTGAATTTCAAGATCCACTTAAGGAGAAGAGTAGAGTTTGTGGTGGTGGTATCCTGAATACCCAACCCGCCAGAGAACTTTGGTTTACAGACCTCCTCCCATTTAATAAGATGATATTTTTCCCCATTTGGCCCTCCCCAAAGGAATCTTCTTTTGAAGAGCTCAATTCAGTTTTTGACTTTAGTAGGGCACCGGAACATGGATAAGAAAAAGTTTGGGATTCCGTGTAAACAGGATTTGATCAGAACTACTTTTCCTGCCTTTGAGAGGAATTTCCCCCTCCTGGAGGCCAAGCGCTCAATGACAAGGTGCCAAGAAGCCTTGGAGGGGAGCTGGGGGCTTAGGGGGAGCCCAAGATAAGTTCCAGCAGACGTTGCAATCTTGCACCCCAGATAGCTAGCCATTGAACCGAGCAAATCTGGTTGTATGTTGTACCCCGAAATGGAGGATTTCCCCCAACTGATTTTTTGCCCATATGAGATTTCAAATAAGCTAAGGAGGGCACTTAAGTTGTGAATTTGGTTGAGGGAGCTATCACAGAAAATGATTGTGTCATCCATATTGAAGGAGGCCAACATCAAGAGCTGGATCAGCGAAGATAGGCCCCAATGAGAGTGAACAGAAAGGGGGATAAAGGACCCCTTGCCTGATACCCCTAGAGCCTTTGAAAAACCCACAAGGCTTACCATTAACAAGAACAGAGTAAGAGGCATTAGAAATGCAGCTTCTCAGCCAGAATCTCCAACGAGTAGGGAAGCCCATCACACCAAAAAGGTGGTCGACGAGCTTCTAGTTGACCCTATCAAAGGCCTTCTCGAAATCTAATTTAATAACCACCCGTGAGTGGTTCGATTTTTTGGAGTGGAGAATTTCATGAGCTGCCATGGTCGAGTCTAGGATGTTTTGGCCCGCAATAAAAGCATTTTGGCAAGGGCTGATGACACTGAGGAGAACAGATTTAAGGCGCTTTGCAAGGATGCGGGCTGGAATTTTATAAGAGCTTGTGGTTAGACTAATGGGTCTGTAGTCTTGAGGAAGGGCAGTGTTGGATTTTTTGGGATAAGGGCAATGAAGGAGGCGCCAATGGAATTGTGGGTGATTCCCACTTGATGGAAATTGCTGACAAATGCGTGCACATCTTTTTTGATAATGTCCCAGGATTGCCGGTAGAATTCGCCATTGAAGCCGTCCGGCCCAAGGGCCCTATCCGTCGGCATTCGAAGAATTGCCTCATCAATTTCTTCCGGGGTGAAAGGTCTCTCTAGTTGAGCAGCATCATAAATAGAGATACTGCGGAAATCGATTTGGTTGAGGATAGGGCGGTTGAAACTCTCCTCGGTATATAGACCTAAAAAAAACTTCACAAACTCATTAGCAATGGAGACTCTATCCGTAATATCCTCTCCCTCAATGAGAAGGGAGGATATACAATTAGTTCTCCTGCAGCCTGAGGCAATGGCATGGAAGAATTTTGTATTGCCATCCCCGTCATTCAGCTAGTGGAATCTGGCCCACTGCTTCCAATAAGTGGTTTCACTTTTTAGGATTTTAGAAAGATCATGTTATGGTCCCGGATCTGACACAAGGATTCTTTGGGAGGATCTGGGGTCTGCCACGGGTTACGGGTATTCCAAGCATTACCATAGGGGTAGTAGGAAGACATGGGGAAGACGAAAACGAAGATCAAGCCTAAGGGAAGCTTGAAAACCCTAGAGCTCGTTGAGGAGAACTCTAAGTCTCTTTACTCTAGATTTAACCTAATTCTTAATACTTCAATGTTTCCATTTCTCATTACTCTTACCCCTTAAATAGGGTTCACCCTGTTAGGGTTTACAATAAAATATTCTAAAAATACCCCTATAAATACAATATTCCAAAAATACCCCTATAAATAAAATATTCCAAAAATACCCCTATGACCTAAACTGAAATAAAATAAAGTCAATTAAATAAAACAACTAAAATAATGATGTTATTGCGTGCATAACAGATCAGCATTCAAGTTATTCCTACAAATGAGCTCGGGAGAAGAGAGAGACCTTTGCTCTTCAAGTAGACCGAGCTCAGAAATGCGGAGTCGGATGGAGTTTTTTGCAGATGCAGCAGCAGCATTGAGGTTTCGAGCCCAGGGCCTGATAACTGATTTGACGGCTTTGAGTTTCGTAGGGAAAGCCCACCTAGGGTTTGGGTAATGGGAAAGCTTTTCCCACTAGTTCTTCAATTGCGGGACAAAAGAATTAGACAAGAACCAGGAGTTTTCAAATCTGAATGGAGAGAATCCCCAACTTGGGGGGTGAGTATTTATAAGGATCCGCCAATGGTCAGACCCGATTTTGTTGAGAACCTGACCTGAAGTATAGGGGAAAAGTTGCAACCAATCGTTACTAGCCAAGAAGCAAGCTAGTTTTGAAAGAATGGGGGGACTTTGTCCGTTGGACCAGGTTAATTTTTTCCTTGATAGGGGGATTTCAAGGAGCTCCAAACTGCTAATCAGGTCTAAGAATGCTCTCATTGTAGAGGTGATTCTTTTTGAAAGAGGGTTTTTTTCGGAGCAACAAAGGGTGGCATTGAAATCCCCAGCCAAAAGCCAAGGGACATTCCATTGTTGGACTTTTGACATTATTTCATCACAAAAAGAGGATCGATCTCCAGTCCGAGAAGGCCCGTAAATGCCTCTGAGAGCCCATTCAGATCCTAGAGTTCTGTCCCAAAAGCAAATGCATAGGGAGAAACGTCCCAGCTCAGTGGAGACGGCCTCAACCGAGTTTGGGTTCCAGATGACAAGAATGACACCAGAGTGCCCCACCGCATTAACCACCACCCAATCAGGGTCCGAATTAAACCAGAGACTACGAGCCACAGAGTTATCAAAACATTGCAACTTTGTTTCAGAAAGTATTACAATATTAGGCTTATATTCAAAAATAGCTACTCTGATGGAGTCTCGCTTGGAGGGCGAGCTGATTCCCCGAACGTTCCAGGATAGAACTATCATGGTCCAGAGATTCTGAAACATCCTCTTTTGTGTAGCAAAAGTGGCCATTGTAGTACTTGGAGAACTCCCAAGTTAGCTCTAACATCTTTTCCAATCGGTGCGGGAAGACAACACCCGCCGAGTGTTCCATTATGTAATGCTGCATATTTGCCACCCACTCCCTTCGGGGGAGGATGGGATAGTCTTTGAGATATTCAGGACGTGGGGGAGATGGGATGGAGGGTGGGTCTTGAGTTGGGACTCTAGGTTCCGAGGGGAAGCCTTCCCAAACAATGAGAGATTGCTGGGAGGTTCCAAATTTTGCCAATTTATCAGCCAAAGAATTGGCTGATCTAGGAACGAGGTTCCAATTACAATAAATGGATGACACAATGTCAGCAATACAATCAATGATTGGCCAGTGGCGCCAAGGAGGGGAGCTTTCTTTTGAACACCAGTTGATGACAGTCTTTGAATAGCCTTCAATAATCGGCTTGCCATGGAGCCGTTCTTTAAAGATTTGGAGGCCGAACAGAAGAGCACTCACTTTAGCATGGCTTTCTCTATTTTGGATTGCACCTAGAGTAGGTGATGGGGAGAGGTGGTGGTTCCATGCTTTGCAGATACGCAAGCAGGGGTCGTTGGGGATTTGGTGGAGTTGGGGTCCATGGAGGCCAGAGGTGTAGGATAGAGGACAATGGAGTGAGGATTGTTGTAGGGGGGTGATGATCTACTTGGAGAGGGGGTTTGCCATTCTAATAGAGGTGTGAGCTCTGAGAGGGGGATTGTTGAGTCTAGGGGAAGGTTACGATCATTGGCTTCGGGAGGAGAGAGGCTCAAGAAATCAGAGTTGAGGGGACGTAATTCCAGTTGGGAGTTATCTCGGGATTTATGACTCTAAGGGGACTTTGAAGGAGGGTCCAGAAAATCTAGATGAATGGACAGATGGTGAGAAGCGTAGGCAGTGTATTGTTTTGAATGGACAGGGGAGTCATATTCAAGGTGCTGAGGGTTTTCCGAGGGGTGCAAGAAAGGTTGTTTTTGGTGTTGGGGGGCTGACTCGACCGAAATTTCCTGTACGAGCAGTGAGATTGTCAGGGTTTTCCAGGTGGATTGAAGGGAGGCTGGAGGTGACTTCTGGAGAGAGAGAGTCATTCAGCGGTAAGGTGTGGTGGCGTGGGGTTTGAGTGGTTGTGGAGCAAGGTGGGCTTGAGTTGATGGTTTGGGGCTCCAAGAGAGGTTGAGTGGATAGGATATCAGGGTTGGGATGGGGCGTGTCAGTGGGAAAAGAGGGGAATGTAGTGGGAGATGAGGGGTGAGGTGGTGCTTGGTTGGCCGAGGGGGGGCGACGTGGTGAGCACTGCTGCTGGTTGTTGTTGGATATGACGGTTGTGGGAATGGGAGATTTGTTTTTTGGTAAAGGAGCATGGTGGTCCAGGTGGACTGTAGGCAGGCCGACGGTGACAGAGCTATTTGGTCGTAGGGTTCGATGGTTCGGAGTAGACGTGGGCCAGGGGGATCTTGGGTTGGTGGTTCAGAGCTCACATGAAGGCTGATTGATAGGATTACGGGGGTGGAGAGAGGCACGTCGATGGGAAAGGAGGGGGATGTGGAAGGGGATAGAAGGTGACGTGGCGAGTATTCGATATGGCCACGGGGTTCCAAGTAAGAAAAATCGGGGATGGGTTGGGTTAGACAAGGAGGATTTTCAGGTGTCAGGCTCAGAGGGGGGTCAGAGATGGGTTGGTTCGGACGATGGGGATTTGAAGATATATCTCCGGCACTAGGTGCATGCAATGGGTTGTGTATCGGGAGGTGTTGAGTGGCAGTGAGGTGATGTGGGATGAAATCTCCTTGGGGAAGGTGAGTGGCGGTGAGGTGATGGTTGAAATGGTTTTTTGGATTTCGGGATTTTCAGAATTTGAAATTTTCTTCGGGAGAGTTTCTTGCACGGAAACCGATGCTATCTTTTGCTGAGTTGTGCTAGCTATCTCGGACCTTGACTCAGGGTAAGCATGACTCTGGTTTAACTCAGTACTCAACGAATCAAAGTTACACTGAGCCAAGCGCAGTTCAGGAGCTCGCGAGTCGAAGGTCATGGAGGGGAGACAGCTCAGGTCGTCAAACTCCAAAATGATCTAGGCAGAGAAATCGCTGAAAAAAAGCTCAATGAGTTCAGTTCCTCTTACCGGGGATTTTGGCTTGATGAAGAAATTTTCCCATAGCAATTCCAGCGGTTTCTCATCGGCCCAGACGAGCTCGCCGAAGATATTCACCAAGCTTTCTAGGGTGTGCCGACATTGGAGTTCCGCTGGGATGCCGCGAGCAGTTACCCATTGACCGACCCAAGAGAGGCCGGAATCCTAGGGGTTCATACCCATAATTGGGGATTCAGTCTCATTTTTTAGGCGGAGCAACGTCTCCCTATCCTCCTGCAACCGGAAGGCCCAGAGCCAGTGCTTGTCCTGGACGTGTGTTATATCCACTGGCCATCGAAGATATGCTTTTTCCATATCCAAGTTCCGATCAGCTCGGCTGAGTTATGGTCAGGTTGGATAGTGATGGTTGTGGCCGTCGATAACCGCTTCCTTCCTTCCCTCAAGGCTTGATGTGGGAGAACCAGTGAAATGTGATTCTCATGGTGGTTGAATTTCGAAGGGGGTGGAGGCGGGAGTGTGACATTTGTCTCTAGGTATTTCGTTGAACTTGGGGTTTGGGGAGGAGACAAGGTGTTTCCTCGAGGGAAAGAGGTTGATGGATTGTTTGCAGGTTTTTTTTGAAGTGGGTGGGTTGGTGGTGGAGGTTCTGTTTTTTCCTGGGGGGCGACAGTGGGGGGTGATAAGTTGGCCTTTTCTGGTGATGGATGTTGAAGGTATCTGTTGCGGCTGGTTTCTGGGAGAGTTGGGCAATCCTCCATCCCAAACCAAAGTTGGGGCTTTGTGGAAGGAATATCATTCCCATGATTGTATTTCCGCGTCTCTAAGTGATCGAACATTTGAGCTTTCCTCCATGAAACTAAGTATGGATCTGGAATTCCGACTCCCTGGTGAAGAGTGATCTACCGAAACTTCATCCCGTCTTGCCTTCCCATACTTTTTCCATAATGAAGCCAAAGGCTTCCTGATGCAGGAGTAGCGTGAGGCGGGTAAGTAATCGGATCCGTCTTTCTGAACCCGGTTTGGGTTTGTTTGCTTTGAGCTGTAGCCCAGGCTTGTCGGGGGCTTTGCATTTTGGATGTTAAAACTCGTTCTATGTACAGGGGATCGATTGATTGTGTATGAAATTGAATAGAAACAAGAGGTTTTCTCACTGTTTAGGGCGACCAATTGCCGATTTTTTCCACAGATTACCGGTGGAATTGTCGACAGGATAATCACTATCCTGTGTCCGGCGTCAGTTGGTATCAGAGCTTCAGGCTCGGGAAGAGGCTGGTCTCGCCAGAAACACTGCAGCTAGCAGTTGAAGGGGTCGACGAAGACGACGCCTTCGCCGTCACCGTTGAGCTACTGCTCAACACTGCTGCTGTAGCCATTGAGCTACCGCTCAACGTTGTTGCTGGAAAAGCTCGGGACTCAACCGAGTAGTTAAAGAAAATAGGGCTTTGGCAAGAAAAAGGGGCGGAATCATTGCCGTCGCCGTCGCTGTCATCGGAACTGCCATCGACGGAGCTGGCCGAACAACAAGAGTCAGGATTGACGAAAAACAGAGCACCAAAACAGGGTTTCGAGACAGGCGAACCTCATTGCCGGAGCGAGCTAGCGTCGCAGGAGGCAACGAGCTGCCGAAGACGACGGTCGGAGAGGGACGCCGGAGGAAAATCAATCTGTCGGAATCCCGATTTTGGGAGTTTCGTCAGCGTGGAGGTATTTTACATTTGGGGGAAGTTATCTAATTATTTTATTATTTTTTTATTAAAAAAATAATAAAATAAAAAGTATGGTTGGTGGTCGTGGTCGTGGTCGTCGCGGGCAGCATCCAAATGAGGAAGGTCCACACCGTAGCCGTAATCTTCAGAATGTGATGATTGAAGATTTACAACGGCAAGTTGCGGAGTTGACTCAACGTCTGGCAACACAGGATTTCGGTGATCGTGAGATGGGAAGTCACGATTCCGATACCAGCTTCGAAAATCCATATCGCAATCATGCTCGATTTGGGGAGCACCGCGGTCAGGGAGATCGACCTATAGACCTCGGTTTCAGAGTGACGTTACCCAAGTTTTCTGGTACGTTACAGGCCGAGGGATTCATCGACTGGTTGCAGGAGATAGAGCGTATCTTTGAGTATAAGGAAGTCCCAGATAATGTCAAGGTGAAATTGGTTGCCATCAAACTCAAGGGCAGAGCATCTGCGTGGTGGGAACAGTTGAGGCGATCACAAGACCGGCAAGGCAAGGCCAAAATCACTGATTGGGAGAAGATGAAGAAGAAGATGAAGAGTCAATTCCTTCCTTTCGACTACACTCAAATCTTGTTTCAGCGACTTCATTTGTTGCGGCAAGGCTCGAGATCAATGGATGATTACACAGAGGAGTTCTATCAGTTGATCGCCAGGAATGACTTATCTAAGACAGAAGAGCAGATGGTGGCACGGTATTTGGGGGGGTTACGACAACCCCTACAGGATATCCTCAGTCTTCACTCGCTGTGGACCGTTTCAGAAGCATACCAGTGTGCATTGACTGTGGAAAAACAACATAACAGAAGGCCAATGGTAAGAAGCGATCACAGTAGCAGACCAGTTCGCCCTCAGGAATCTCGTCCTGTCCAGCAGCCTCCCCAAGGTCCTTCTAACTCAAATATTCGATGTTTTCGTTGTGGTGAGTCGGGACATAAAGCTACTGAGTGTAGGAAACATGCTAGTCAGAAGGGCAAAAATCTTCTGATTGAGGAAGACGTGGTGGATGAGACTGAGGAACTTGGTGAACCTGTGTATGATGATGCTGCGGATGCAGAGGTATTGTACAGTGATGGCCATGAGACTCTAGTTGTTTGTAAGAGTCTATTGACTCCCAAGGGGGATTCAAGGGATGATTGGTTGCGAACCAATGTGTTCCACACGACCTGCACAGTCGCAGATAAAGTCTGCAAGATGATCATTGACAGTGGCAGTTGTGAGAATATAGTTTCTGAAGGTTGTCCAAAAATTGCAGTTGCAGACAAATCTTCATCCCAAACCGTACAAATTGACGTGGCTGACTAAAGGCAATGAGGTAGCAGTAAATAGACGATGCCTCATTTCTTTTTCCATCGGCATGAAATATTTTGATAATGCTTGGTGCGATGGGGTATCTATGGATGTTTGTCATGTATTATTAGGTCGCCCTTGGCAGTATGATCGCAACGTTATTCATGACGGGCGAAAAAATACCTATTCCCTTAGCATCAAAGGGAAGAAGATTGTGTTAGCCCATCACCGGGAAGGCCCCACTCCTACCTCGATAGATGGCCCTTCTAACCTGCTTTCCATGTCCAGGTTTCTCGTAGAGATAGAGAAGGAAGATTTAGTCTATGCTCTACTTCCTTGTGGGAAGAGTATCACAGATGTGACTCCTGATTTACCAGTAGAGGTGCATCAGCTCCTAGCAAAATTTTCTGACTTGATGCCAGAGGACCTTCCTCCTGGATTGCCGCCTATGAGGGATATTCAGCATCAGATTGACCTTGTGCAGGGGTCCAGTTTGCCAAATTGGCCAGCGTATCGCCTCAGCCCCAAGGAATCCGAAGAGTTGCAGCGACAGGTGATAGAGTTGTTGGATAGGGGTTACATCCGTGAGAGTATGAGCCCATGTGCAGTTCCTGTCCTACTAGTGCCGAAGAAAGATGGCTCGTGGCGTATGCGTGTTGATAGCCAAGCAATCAACAGGATTACAGTGAAGTACAGATTTCCCATTCCTCGTTTGGATGATATGTTAGACCAGTTGTCCGATTCTAAGGTCTTCTCCAAAATTGACCTTAAGAGCGGATACCACCAGATCATAATAAGGCCTGGAGATGAGTGGAAGACAGCGTTTAAGACGCAACATGGGTTGTATGAGTGGATGGTCATGCCGTTTGGGCTGTCCAATGCACCCAACACCTTTATGAGGTTTATGCATCAGATTCTACGACCATTTATGGGGAAATTCGTTGTCGTGTACTTTGACGATATCCTCATTTATAGTCCAACATGGGCATCCCATTTTGATCACCTCCGTGCTGTTTTTGCGATGTTGCAGACGGAGCGCCTGTTCGTGGCTTGGCTGAAGTGTTCTTTCTTCACTACCTCTGTAACTTTTCTTGGGTTTGTTGTGTCTACTGATGGTGTTCCTGCAGATCAGTCGAAGATCAATGCGGTCTTGGAGTGGCCCACACCAAAGACCTTGCACGATGTCCGCAATTTTCATGGCTTGGTGTCCTTCTACCGTCGGTTCATTCGACACTTCAGCAATCTGATTGCTCCTCTCACAGAGTGCCTCAAAGAACGTGAGTTCCGGTGGTCCGAGGAGGCGGAGGCCAGTTTCAACTGGTCAAGCAACAGATGACAGAGGCCCCCGTTTTGGCACTTCCTGAATTTGAGAAGGTGTTTGAGGTGAACTATGATACATCCGGGGTTGGCATTGGTGGTGTTTTGAGTCAGGAGGGGTGGCCCATAGCTTTTTTCAGTGAGAAGCTATCCGATTCCAAGAAGAATTATTCCACATATGATTTGGAGTTTTATGCCATAGTTCAGTCCCTGAAGCATTGGCGTCACTACCTCGTCCAGAAGGAGTTCCTTCTACTCACTTATCATGAGGCCTTGAAGTATATCAATGACCAACACAAACTGAGTCGCCGGCATGCCAAGTGGGTGGCGTACTTACAGGAGTTCACATTTGCACTGAGATACCACGCAAGGAATCTGAATCGTGTTGCAGATGCCTTGAGCCGTCGTACATTACTCCTCACCACCATGAGCGCCAGAGTTGCAGGCTTTGAGACTTTCTCTACCATGTATGCTGCAGATCCTCCATTCGGGCGGATACTTCGCGAGGTAACTGAGGGTCAACGCCATGATTTTCTTTTGCATCATGGTTATTTATTTCGTGGATTACAGTTGTGCATTCCGGAATGTTCACTACGACAGTTGATTATTAGTGAACTTCATAACGAGGGTCACTTTGGGCGAGATAAGACGTTGGCTTTGATATTTTCTCGCTATTACTGGCCCAAACTGCCCAGTGATGTGGCTCATTATGTGGAGCGTTGTTATGTGTGTCAGCGGTCCAAGGGAGTTCTCACTAATGCGGGCCTGTACACCCCGTTACCAGTACCTGAAGCCCCGTGGATTGATGTCAATATGGACTTCGTGTTGGGCTTACACCATACCCAGAGAACCTTGGATTCTATTTTGGTTGTGGTTGACAGGTTTTCCAAAATGGCCCATTTTGTTGCTTGCCGGAAAACAATGGATGCCACCAGGATCGCCCATCTTTACTTCTGGGAGATTGTGCGTTTACATGGCGTTCCTCGCACCATTACTTCTGATCGTGACACCAAGTTTTTCAGTCATTTCTGGCGGAGTTTATGGGAGAAACTGGAGACGAAGTTGAACTTTAGCAGCGCCTACCACCCCCAGACGGATGGTCAAACTGAGGTGGTGAACCGGAGTTTGGGCAACCTTTTGAGAAGCTTGGCAGGAACTAAACCAAAGCAGTGGGATTTGGCATTACCTCAAGCAGAATTTGCCTATAACAGGTCGAAACACAAAACCACCGGTATGAGCCCATTTGAGGTTGTCTATGGTCAGAATCCCTCCGGGTGCTTGACTTGGCCCCTATTCCACGTGTGGGTCGTCTGAGTCACCAGGCAGATGAGATGGCAACATATCTTCGAGATGTCCATGAGCAGGTGAAGAAAGCCATTCACGAGAGTAATGCCAAGTACAAGGTTCAGACAGACAGTCGTCGTCGTCAGGTACTTTTCAACGTTGGTAATTTGGTTTGGGCAGTTTTAACTTGTGATCGTTTTCCTGTTGGAGAGTATACTAAGCTTAAGGCGCGGAAGATTGGCCCATGTGAGGTCCTGCAGAAGATCAATGATAATGCCTATAGACTACGCCTCCCCAGTCATTTGTAGACTTCTAATGTCTTTAATGTTAAACACTTGAGTCCTTGTTTTCTGGATTCTGATGTTGCTACTGTGAACTAGAGGACGAGTTCTTTCGAACCCGAGGCGACTGATGCAGGAGAAGCGTGAGGCGGGTAAGTAATCGGATCCGTCTTTCTGAACCCGGTTTGGGTTTGTTTGCTTTGAGCTGTAGCCCGGGCTTGTCGGGGGCTTTGCATTTTGGATGTTAAAACTCGTTCTGTGTACAAGGGATCAATTGATTGTGTATGAAATTGAATAGAAACAGGAGGTTTTCTCTCTGTTTAGGGCGACCTATTGCCGATTTTTCCCATAGATTACCGGTGGAATTGTCGGCAGGATAATCACTATCCTGTGTCCGGCATCACTTCCACGGCTTGGATGGGGATGGAGATGAAGGACTGCTTCGCTCCAGATGAGGAGGTGATTCGTAGATAAGATCCATTTCTGTCTTTCAATTTTCGGAGGGAGATGAAGCCAATGTCGTTTCTGTAGTGGATCTTGGTTGGATCTTCTACCCTAATCCTCCTTCTTGATGTACAACTGACGACAGTTTGCCACTCTGGATCATCAGCTAAGGCCTTTGGACTGGATGTCATCACTTTGGTTTCCTTCCATTGTTGCTGCAGCGTCTGCATCGGTTCAGATTCAACCCGATGATTTGAGAGATGTGTTACTCGGGGAGGTGGGTCAGGAAAGTCTATCGTGGCGGGAGAAGAGGGACGAGAGGGTCCCAGGAGGGGGTCCAAGGTTTTTCCACTCCGCTCCGTCATTTTTTTTTAATCATCTCAAGAAAAGAACTACTTTTAATAGCAATAGAGAAGAAAGGAACATTTTTCCTTCATTGATGCAACACAATAATCACAATCTTAGGTTACTCAAAAGAGGCACAAGATAGTCCCCTTGTACAATGTGCAAGAGCAGCCTCTTTTCCTCTCATGGCCTTATATCTCAATTTTTTCTCCATTTTTAATTGGGTTATTTAGCTTAAAACATTTATGTCTAAAATTACTTATTATTAATTACTTCTAAGAATACTTTTTATTGACTACCTTGAATACCTGGTGTCTAATTTTAGCTAATGAAAAATACCAAACTTGGGAGGATCAAAAGAGAGGAAATTGAGAGAGAAGAGTTTGGAGAAGAGGCAGCAATGTGCTGCGTCTGAATCGAGGCTCAAAAGATCAAGCCTTTTCCCCTTTATTAATTTACTTAAGTGAGTTATATCAAAAAGGCAAAAATGCCCCTATATAAAAAAGTCTTATAACTTAATACATTACAGAATTGTATGAGTCTTAAAACATAATAGTATGACAAGTAGCCTAACAAGCTGGAACCATTAGACATCACATAAAATGATAAAATGACCAAACTGCCCTTACTCAAGCATTTCAATAGCTAACATTCAGGACCAGAAAAAAACTCATTCAAGATTTTTTTTTAAAAAAAAATTTAAGAAAGAAATTCAAATATACATAAACTTTTCAGGATGGATCACCTGTCAATTCCACTTTTCTTTGACATTTGAAAAACAATATCTCAACAAAGAGACAAAGACAAGCTAATGCACAACAAGGAAGATTAGGAGAGTGTTAGGTATCATGCCTCAACAAGGTAATACTCTACCATGGACATTGTTGAGTTGGAAAAATTCCCACATTGAAAAGTATCAAGAAAGGCTAAATTTGTTATAAAGTTGACCAATGGGCTTCTTAGATGGCAAATCATTTTGGGATGGAACAAGGCTCAACCCAACAGTGGTATAAAAGCAGATTGTGTGTAGGTCAAGGGCTAATTTTTCTCTCGGTATTTTGTGTGTTGTGGGCTCCATAAGCTGAGAACTAGGTTATTTGTGCAACGGATGCTCTGTTGGAAGTTTGTGTCCACGTCTCATACCTGTTATGTGTAAGCCTAGACATGAAGGGGAGTGTTTGAGTGTGAAAAAGTCTTACAATGAAATTTTTTGTGAAAAACTAATATGTTCATAGGTTGAGCAATAGGCCTCCTTAGTAGCTAGTTATTTTAGGACGGAACCGAGCTCAACCCTACAAACATCATCAACTTTTATTTACAATTTTAACTGCTTTTGGCAGAAGTACTCATGAAGAAGTTTATCTGATACAAAGTTAGTGTCAACAAACACAGAAAAGCAACAGAGGGTTTCAATGTTTCTCATGATTCGAGATTATCAGGTGTTAGCACAAACACAGGGTTGTAGGTTATCTCCTGATATCTTATTCAGTAAAAGAATAAGAAAAACACGTCATAGCTGCTATTTATAACAATCAAAGAAACCTACACAGCTCATTAACTCAAAAATTCCAAAAATACGGAAAAGTGCCGACTCCAGCAGGAGAAAGTGAAAAAAATAGAAGATTAAGGAGATGAAAAGGGAAACAAAACCACAGATATGGAGAAGTAGAGGATCAAGGAGATGAGGAAGAAAAAAAAGCTAAGAAAGGAAAATGTATGAATATTTTCAAGTACATACCACACATGAATTGGAAAGATTCTACTTTTAATTGCTGATATGGTTCGGTGACCATTTTCATTTTAAAATGAACTAATTTTACTGAAATTTTTCTGAAAGAAAGATGAATATAACAAAATAAAGACAAGGGGTAAAATAGAAGCAAAACTATTAATTCCAGCAAGTTTCTGTCAACCTAACTCAGCCCCACGTTGTGGGCGTATATCAAGAAAAAAATGACATATAAACTACTCTCACCAAAGATTATCCATAACTATAGTTATTTTTGACATATTAAGCACAGCTGGAAAGGAGAGCTAGAAGATCTAAGAAAGAAAATCCTTCCCTTCCCTTCCTTTCATTGCAGTCAACAATCTTGAAGCTGATATTTTAATAAATCTGTTCATTATTGCCCATAATTCTCTCCACATAAAATATACAACAAAAAATAATGGAAAACAATTGACATAGAAATCTTCTGTAAAAGCAGGCAATCATGGTCAACATTGGCCAAAATTTATCAAAGCCCATAAGAATACAACCAAACATGTTTCACTGCAATATATGGATCTGCATTGCTGTAATCCTCTTCTAAGCTTCCTTCGAGGACATTGCCCAGAATTTAAGCCAGTAAGATGAACGACGGTCAGCCATTGGCTTCAACCCTGGTTTTTCATTCCCGTCATAAGGATAAGAGGCAAGTCAAGGTAAAGACGTCATAATTGATTGAAATGCTAGTTGCTTATAACGTGTAAGGCAAATTAGATATTAATTTGAATTTTTTGTCACGGTCAAAATTCCCTGTTCCTGTAATTTGCTTATCCATGTTCAATAGATTTTTATTTTGTCATCCGAAAAGCAGAAGTGTGATCTGATGCCATCACAAGAACAGGAAGAAAAACGGAAACCCATAAATGAAACATGAAGCACTCATGCTACCGAAACGGTTGAGATGGCATGAAATGGAGAAATAAGGCTCGGAAACAAAATGGCAATTTGTGTAACATATCTTACCTAAAAGATGGTCCTGGCTTCACATTTGAAATTTCAAGACCTCATTCCAACCCAAAGAAGCTACCGGCAACCGCGGCAACGAGAAGAACTAGCAATGATCCAATGTTGAACGAAAACTTATCGGATGGTCAGTGAGCCAGAATAAATTATCCCTATAACAATCGATTTAAAACAGCCCGTAGATAAATCCAATAATAGGACGAGCACAATGTAGAACATGGCCAGCAGAAAATCGAAACTGAGAGACTTCAGGAGTTGAGTACCTGAAAACGATGTAAATGGCGGATAGCGTAGCGAAGTGAAGATGTCAGATCACAGTGAGAGGGAAAGGACTACTTGAAATATTTACATTGTAGAGAGAGAGAGAGAGAGAGAGAGAGAAAGAGAGAGAGAGGGAGGGCGAGACGTCCGCGTGGGATTTAAATAAATTTAATAGATAGAATCAGTGGATTTCCTTTTCTGCCAATTTTTATACGAAGAGTGCCGAATTTGCAGGGTTTTTACTTCTTCAAAGTTGGCGCCTCTCACACAATAAAATCAAAAACTCCCTCCACCCTGCCCCACCCTGCCCTCAACCTTCCCATTTTTCTTTGTAATCATATAAGGCATATATACATGCTTCACGTTTATCACCAAAATCTACACCACAATTCCGGCAGAAAGAAATCCAAACACTTCAACTTCTCCATTTACTTAATTGAGATATAAAAGCATAAATTCGACTGTTACAGAAGGGGTGAAACCATGGAAGGCCGCAAAAGCAAAATACGGTAAAACCCATTACTGTGCATTTCAGGAGAACCCAGAAGAGAATCTCACTCTCATTTATTTCTCTCATCTGTCTTCTTCAATTCAATAACCAGTACGAGACCACCAAGTACAGTCATTTAATAAAAGAGATACGAAATCACATATACCGATTAAATACTGCCCAGACTCTACGGGAGATTTTACTTCTTAAATCTACGTTTCTCAAAGGTCGTAAGAATTGGCTAATAATACTCTGTGATTCAGACCTGAGATGAAATTATATAACACGTACCATTAAATTTATTCATTATCCGACAACTAAGCATCGGGTGGATGAAATTAATGAGTGGCGTTTGTTGTCTTGAAAGAAATTGTATGATTGATCATCATTTCTTATCAAACATCATTGTACCCGCAATCGATTATCAAGATGCAGAGAGGTAGTGTTTGAGCTGAATTTTTAAAAGCTTATCATTGCCTCCCAAACCCAACTCCAATTTTTATCCCTGTAAAAACCTGTGATGGAGTTGAAAATCTTTAATCCCAAACTCCTTCATTCCTACATCCTTGACCCATCCCTGTAACAACCCATGGCCTAATATTCCTAAAATCTTTGATTATTTACTTTCCATCACATCCTTTCTTAACTAAACTTACATTTCTTTTCCTACTACATTAAGGGTATTTTAGTAATAAAACTTCTCTAGCTAAGGTGAGAAAACTCGTCCCTATATTATTATTTTTAAAATATTAAACTCTCCCCACCATGTGGGGTGAGGGGTTGAACTCGTCCTTGGATAGAACAAGTGGAAGCTGGTTAGATTGAACTCCTAGACACATACACACCTCATGTGACTATGACAATAAAATCCAATGTGTTGATTAATACATTAAATGCATAGGGTCATATAAACTTGTTTCAAAATAAAAAATAAAAAAATCGATAATCATATGGTATAGATTATATATTGGATCATCACTTTCAAAATAAGTGAGGCATTAGAAAATTCATGTGTATATATAACATTAAAAAAATGAAACAACTTTTGAAATGAATCAGATTATAACTTGTATACTTGTGCATTACTTAGTTCAAATCAGTCCAATTAATAAGTAATGATTCACCCAGAAAAAAATTAAATTTAGTAGTTCAAATAGACAACTAAATTGTACTCCTAAAGATCATATAGTGAATATGAATGCGAGAAATTCACATAAAGATTAATTCGTGTGAAATTACTACTTATTAAAATTTCTAAAAATTGTGTTAATATGGGTCATCATTTAATTAGTAATATATAAACTAAACACATTATTTTTCTATGTTGCAATTAGAGTCAAATGATGAAATATTATGACAAATTACAAATACTTTTTTTGTTGTATGGCTTAAACAGGTGAGACTGCTTTTTTAATTTTTGTTTAAGAATATAAATAAAACTATTAACTGAATCTTAAGGACTTGTGTAGAGACATGTATTAGTGAAACAAACAATACTTGAAATACTAGTAACAACAAGGTTGAAGTTATCGTGTATACAAGTACATATGGTTCGGTTCATCCAAAAGTGGCTCTTGTTTAATGACCCAAATATGAATACGTCCTCCAACCGACTTAGTTGCAAGGCAAATCCTACTTAATACATGTGCTTAAATAATATGAAGAAATTCAATTTTTGGTTCATGTCCATAATCTCTCAGTTGCATATAATTAAGGTTCAATTGGATTTGTAGGCATTTTAATTTTATCAGCTTTCCCAACGAAAATTTCATTTTGTCAAAAAACTTACATTTAGAGTATGAACATCTTATTTTAGGAACCCCGGGGGGGGGGGGGGGGGGTTGTCCAAAATGAACTAGAATGAATTACTCCCGCATTACTTAGTTCATTAGATTAAGGTGTTAGTGTAGAATGAAATCCACTTCTTTTGAATCAGGCAAAAATCGGGGAAAACTGAATCAGAGCTTTTTTCCCCGAATCATTAACAAGAAGCGTGGGACGCTCGTTTCTCCCTCCCCCCACCCCGCCCCGCGAAAAAATTTCCTCTCGCTCCGCCTTCATCCCCCAAATTTTTTTCTCTTCTCCCTCTCGACCTCTATCGCAGAGCACGGGAGGCCGCCGATCTCTCTTCTCTCTTGGCCTCCTTCTCTTCTCTCTCTTAGCATACTGTCGGAGAGCCGCCTCTGTCATCGTTGCCCGCTGGCCCGCCGTAGTCTCCCACCATTATCAGTGCTGAGGAAGACGTTGCACACCATGAGGAAGATGACGCGTGTCGTGACGAAAACGAAGTTTAATTTTTCCTAAATTAGGAAAAATTAAACCAGCGTCATAAAAAAAATAATCTATATTTTTTATTTATAAAATAATTATTCTTATTTATTCAATATATTTATTTTATAATTACTGTATTAAACTAGTGATTTAATAGTCATAATTAAAATATTATTAAAATAAATATTTGATAAATTGTTTTGGTGTAATTATCCCATTTCTATAATTAATTAAACCAATGGTTTTAAATTTTGTGACAATATATTATTAATTAATAATACATAAAAATATATATTATGTTATTGATAAAATAATATATATTTTTATTTATTATATTATTTTTTATTACTATATTAAATTAGTGGTTTTTAATGTTAAAATATATCTTATGTTATTAAAAAAAAATATTTATTTATTATATTCGCTTATGTTATTTTTTACTTTTATTTATTTATTTTTAATAATTTATTCTAGTCACACGTAATTATTGTATTAGTTTATAATAAACTATAATCATTAAGTAATATAATATAGTTTTTCATTAATTAGGATATTAATATATTTAATACTACAGGTTAAATCACTTATAAGTGTAGTAACCATGTTTATTTTGGTTAATTATCTGTTTAGGTATATGTTCTATTTAAGTATATTATAAAAGGTTACTCATTCTCTTGTTTATATCATACTTTTCAATTTGGGGCACTAACACTGGAATCTGTTTTTCAGTGCACTTGAACTCGTCTACACTAACACCCAAGGATGAGTTGAAGTTGAATCAATTTATTTAAGATGAATTGAATTCTTCACTTCATTTCAAGTTCATTGTGGACTAACCCCCCATTATATAAGAAAACTGATTTTAATTTGTATAAGGAAAAAGGTGTAATCTATGAATTTTTAAATATTATAATTTAATTTCTAAATATCAAATGATTGGATTGACAATTTGTTTTGAAATCATTGATATAGAAGCGATTTGATTTAATCTAGTCATTCTACAATATTTAATGAGGAAGTTTTGTGTCACTCACTACTATCACTGGACAAAGAAAGAGAAATTTGGATACGTACAATTGGAAGAGTTAGTGAGATTTGATAGTAAAAATTAGGCAGGCTTTTTTTATGTTCTTGAATATGTGAAAAAAATTTAGAATCTTATGGATTTTAGATGTTGGTGGTTAGTGAGATTTATATAAGTTATATAAGTTTGGATCTAAAATTATAGATTAAAGAAAGAGAGAAAGAGAGAGGCATTCTCAATGCTAGGGTGACTCATTGCAAAGATGGGTAGGGGGAGAGGGAGGCCCTCCCTAATATCTCAGCCTTCCCTTTTGTGTGCACCAAAAAAAAAGAAGGACAAGAGGGGAGGGAGGGCTACATATTTCTATCTAAAAGGAATAAGTGATAAGAGTTATCGACTTTTTTTTTTTTTTGGTCAAGTTGTTGGTGAAATCATGGCTTCCATTGTTTGTTCTCAAACTACTCGAAGTTAGTACTCGATTTTGTGAATTATGTTCTTAGTTTTGTTCAAAATTAATCCCAAGTCCCTCATACTTTAGACACCACAAGTAGCCTTAATTTTTAAAATGATGCTTGAGATCCTATACGACATGACAATTCTGAAGGATAGACAATGCTCCAAGAAAGGAGCACATTAGCTAGTGATAGATTCCCTTGGTATCTCTTTGTCCTAGCAGCAATTTGAGCCCCACTTACCCTTAGTGGCTGCTAATCTGAGGCCAAAGCACACTAACATTGAATATCCAATAAAGCTATCAAATCCCTTGTGATATCCATGAACAAAAGTATCCTTCATGGTTGGTGGTTCTAGGGGTTCAAACAAGTTGAATTTAGGATCCCATGATTAGAACCTCGAACAAAGTAAGATAGAGAGAGGATAAAAGAAGAAGAGAAGAGAAGAAGAGAAGAGAAGAAGGGAAGAGAAGGCAAAGAGAGAGAGCTCGGGTAGAGAAGAGATAAAGGGAGAGAAAGAGTCTTTAGGCTAAGTGAGATCTTGGACGAATTGAGAGAAGGGGAGAGAGCTTGATGCTCTACCCCAAGCCAAAGGCCTCTATTTATAGTTTTTTAGAGGATGTTACAATGTTTTTAATGCCCTTAGGGTTACAAGTTTTACATAAGAAAAAACCTAAGTAGATATGTTCTTCTTGACTAATTACATCCTTGTGCCATCTTATGAGATGACTTCTTATTTACCATCATACCACCTCTCTTGGACTTGTGGGCCTCCTCCTTGGACGTGTGGGCCTGCTCCTAGGTCATGTGGGTTTGAGCCTATCTTCTAACAATCCCCTCAAGTGGGGGTGAGAAAACATCATAAATGCCCAATTTATTGCAAATGGTGGATAGACCCTTATGAGTGATTGGATTTGTGAGGATGTCTGTAACTTGTCCTTGTGATGAGATATGTTTGAGAGATAATAAGCCGCCTTGGAATTTTTCCTGTATAAATATGGCAATCCACCTCAATTACATCATATCTTCTAATACTCCCCCTCAAGCTGGTGATCTCTTTGTTCTTTTCAAGAGACTCAGCTGGCACAATTTAATGGTGAGAGAATAAAAATCACTCCTAGTCATATGTCAAAGCTTCATACACTAGTCAAAACGGTCATAGTCTGAAACACACTCCGTTCAATTTCAAAGGTGGAAAAGTAGCCCACAAGTAGGGCACAACAAAGAGACTACTCACTTTCTAATGGTAGCTTAAAAAACACCTCTAGGATGAAGAATATAAAGACTTGACTCAAGTTGGATGTTGGACACACTCCTATAATTTTTAGGTAGTGGGTCTATAGGCATTGCTTTGAAGTAATTTTAACTAATAATAAGAGGGTAATGGGAATCAAAGGAAGATAAGATGTGGGATCCACCATGTGTTTAATTTAAATTTTCATTAGAATAACCAATGCTAATAACAATCAGCAATCGAGGAGTCGATCTTCAATAATAATATCTCAGTAAGAGAGATACAATTGCAGCAACGGATATGGGCTAATGCCCAAATAACACATACCCAATAGTGAAAATCCTTAAGAAGGACACATGAAATAATCAACAACAAGTCCATCCTTGAATAAGGAGAATGTGCACCAAATAATAAGTTGGAACTGAATAATTAGTTGCTCGTAAAGGATGAAGGATGAAAGTAATTTCCAAGCCGAGAATTATAATCCACTCAAAAAGTAAATGACATAGCCTAAAGAAGAGTCCTCAATAACCAAACATCAATTACCAATTTAACTCTTGTATAATCAAGTAAAAGAAGCTAGTATCAAGAACTTCACTTTAGTAGAAACCAACTCAAGTGAGAATCAAGCCAAGCCAAATATTTTTTGTCCTTGACAAAGTAAAACAACTCTGGTAAGATAAGAAGGAACTTCTCTTATCTTCCTTTTAGATTAAGAGGAAAAAATCAATCAAGAACACCAAATCATCAAAGAATCAATTCCCTCTATTTTATTGCCAAGAGACTAAGATCTTCCAAGATCTTTCCAAAAATAATTTTTGACGCCAACTTTTAAAAACCAGTCTAGATTCAATCCTTTTTGCTTTAGGCAAGATATGAGTGGCGTAAGATAAATAAATCGGCCTAATCAAGGAGATCTTGAGGTGGTTTGAGATCTCTAAAGAAAAGAGAAACTTTCTCAAATATGTTGGCGCCACCTTGATTTTTCCAAAAAAACACTTCCTCAATTCCTTTTTCCTTGCTTCTTCTTTTGTAAAAGAATCTTTAAACCTTGATTTCATGTGAAAATTTATGCAAGAAGAAGTAACCAACTCATGGCTTTGATTCAAAACAAGAGTTTCAGCCTCATATAAAAAAAACTCTTCCACAAGTTCTTAAAAAAACTTCTTCTTTCAACTTATCCTCTTATAAAATAGAAACTGATGAATCTGGGCACGTTAAATCATTCATGATTGAGCTTAGTAATGTCACTATAAACTCATAAGAAATCTGAGACTATGAAGAAAAATAATCTCCTTTAAAAACTTCAGCCAAGTGGAGTTTCAACTCCTCAAATATTAAAAAATTACTTAGTGAGAAGAGTAGCATAGTAACCAAGGTAATTAACTTTTCAAAATCAATTGAATCTAAACTCATAATAGGCTCAAGAGAATTTCCCTTCATTAAAACAAACTTGCATCCACAAATATTAGCATCCCATGCAAAGGATTTCAACATAACCCGATTTTCAGCCAAAAAACTTGCAAACCTACTGAAAAATCCAGCTTTTGACAAGCTTCTTCTAATATGAGAGATATAAATCTCAATATTTTCATAGGATAAAGAGAATCACCTCTACATCATCTTCCAAATATAAAAAACCAAGAGCATGAAGCTATAAATAGGTGATAATAACAAGAACGAAAAAACTTATCTCAACAAGCTTCAACCTTGCTTCACAAAGAGCCTTTCATGAGTAGTTTTGATCATAAAATATTTAGAGCACCTTCTTGACATGGGGATCTTAAATCCAATGCTCTAATACCATGTTGAATTTAGGATTCCATGATTAGAACCTTGACCAAAAGAAGAGAGGGAAGGGAGAAGAAAAGAAGAAGAGAAGAGAAGAAGGGAAGAGAAGGCTAAGAGAAAGAGCTCTGGTAGAGAAGATAGAAAGGGAGAGAGAGAGAGAGTGAGTCTTTAGGCTAAGCGAGAGCTTGCATGAATTCAGAGAAGGGGAGAGAGCTTGATGCTCTACCTCAAGCTAAGGGCTTCCATTTATAGTTTTTGAGAGGATGTTACAATGTCTATAATGATCTTAGGGCTACAAGTTTTAGATAAGAAAAGACATAAGTAAACATGTTCTTCTTGACTAATTACATCCTTGTGCCATCTTTACAAGCTGACTTTTTATTTACCATCATGCCACCTTGACATGTGGGCCTTCTCCTTGATCGTGTGAGCTTGAGACCATCTTCTAACAAAACATAACCTTTTGGAACTCTTTTTACTGAGCACTTTTTCATAATATCAAACTTAAGGATGGGCAAGTTTACTACTTAATTGGTTTCTTTTCATGGTGATGATTCTCCTTGTTTTTGTCTGCATTGAAGTATTTTTGGTTTGTACTTGCACCTTCATTTGGAGGGTTAGGAGTAGCAGTGGAAGTCCTTTGCATTTGAATACGTTTTTTTTTTGGATTTTCTCTTTTACATGTCTACCATTCCATCGTAAGTTGTGTTGGCCTAGGTGGCTTCTAAAGAGGGGGTGAGTTGAGAATTCAAATTAAAATTGATCTATGCGTGTTATTAAAAATCCATGCATAAATGCAATTAAAAGTAAAGTATAATATGCACACACCACATGGACAAATAGATTTTATTTTATCGATGTTCCCCTAGTTGTAGTCACTATCCAAGAACCCTTGCTTGGGAAAATTCTACCATTTACCCTAATAATTGGAAAAATACAAAAGAGGTTCTAGCTCTCTTTGGCCATGTGTAGCTCAATACACAATTTATACAAATCCAATCTTCCCAAGAGATTGCTACTAGATCAAAATGAACATTTTTAAAATACATAAAAAGAAAGGAAAAAAGTTACATCCTTACTTGGAGAGATACTTCTCCTTGAGAGATTCAAGCTGCCTCCTCCTATGTAGCACAATGTGAAAATGATCAAGGAGCTTGGACTATTGTGAATATAGCTCTCTCTTTCTCTTTGTTGGAAAACATCTCAAAGGGGCATTAAGGTAAATACCTTTCCCATGTGTTCTCCAACCATTAGAGATGAACAAAAAAACTTCACTTAGAGGAGAACCTAAGATGGAATCACTAAAGATGACTTGTAAAATTTTTTTTTAAGTCTGATTATGTGTAATGGAAGCACCTTGAATCAAGTGAATAAGGCAACCACAAAGTGTATGAACTAACCCAAGAGAAAGAAAACTAAGACCAACTCAGGCTGGAACCCACTTGGGAAGAAAGAGCTAACTAGCTCGGGTTGGAACCAAGTTGGAAAAGAAGGAAGATCTTTCAAAAAATAAGATTTTTTTTTTGCAAAAAAAAATCATGCAATAAATAAGGAGAGTGCATGCTGACCGAGATCGACACATTGAGAGGGCATATGATGTTTGTTTACTTAGGAAAGAATATCAAATCAAGAGAGATCTTCCATCAAACAGGCACTTTCCAAAAATAAATTAGGAAACCTTCCTTTAGTGTCCTAGGTACCACTTCAACAAAACAATCTTTGTCTTTGACTTGCCTTAATTATTTTAGGCAAGGGAATAATTAAGGAGATGAATTAGTAATCATAAAAAAAAATCAATTATCTTGGAGATCTTCAAAAGAGGAACCTTTCCTTCTAGTTTATTGTGGCGCCAACAACTAACCAAGAAGTCCAGATTTTGTTGTCTTTTTCCTCAAAAATATTATTGATAAGGCTTTCTAATCTTGTCTCATGTGGGATGTAATCCAATGAGAAGACCAAGGTATTTAAAATTATACCAAAAACCAACAGATCGCAATCAATCTTGTAGATCTTCTAAAGAAGGCACTTTCCTTCTATAAGTCATGTGGCAACTAATCATGTAATTCCAACACTTTCTTTCCCTTTTTTATTTTTAAATTTTTAAGAAATAATCAAGAGAAAATATTAATGACTGAATCCCTTCCAACTTTAGAGAACAATATTTGATTTTTCAAAAAAAAAAAAAATCGTGCACCAAAGCAAGCATCTTCTCAAGTTCAAGAAAAAACCAATTGAACTATGACATCAAACTTCAATCTTCAACATATTTAAATATAGTTTTTCAATAATGAAACACTATGGAATAATCAATGGATTAGAAAGGCTTCATTCATCAAGCAAAGAACCAGAAATCCACAAGTTGTATCAGTAAAAAAACTGATATCTTTAATCGATGATAACATGAATTCTATACACCGATATTAATCAAGCTAAAGATAATATACAAGATGTATTAACTCAATATTTTATGATCAAAACATGCTTAATAAACTTCATCTTTCTGAGATATACAACAACATTTATCTCAAGGAAAATAAGAGAAGAAAAAACCTATCTAGTTAGCCAAAAAGTGGTCCAACATTGAATGTTGATCAATACCTCACTTTTTACCGAGAGAGTTGATAAGAACTTGATTAACCAGCATTATAATTTCAAGATCCCAAACCTAATACCCTGGTACCATGTTAAATTTAGGATCCTGTTGTAGGTACTCGGCCAAGAGAGTGAGAGAGGAGAGAAAGAGGAAGAAGAGAAGAAGAAAAGAAGAGGAAGAAGGAGAAGAGGAGAGGGTCACTTGCGGAGATGGACAGAGAGAGAGAGAGGGGATTTTAGAGAATAGAGTATGGACGGATTTGAGAGAGAAGAGGGTAGACTTAATAATCTACCTCTTGCCTTGAGCCTCTATTTGTAATTTATGAAGGAAGATTACAAGATTATATTGCCCTTAGGGCTACAAACTCTCAAAAGGCAAAGACATAAGTAGACATTCATCACCTTTTCTTATTACAACCTTGTGCCATCCTTATGAGAATAGCACTAATTTAAATCCTTTGCTAACTCTTTGATGTGGGGAAGGTATTTAACTTAATGCCCCTTTGAGATATCTTACAACACTCTCTAAAACACTTTTGATGGAAACTTACAAGATAAAGTGTAGTGTCTTGAAGATATGCCAATTAATGCTCATTCACTACTTTACTCCTGGCTTGGTGGGGTGTTTATAGCTTCCCCAACTCAAACTAGCCGTGTTTAACCCATTTGAAAAAATCTATACTTTGATTGATCAATCATTGTAAATTGATTGATCATTCAATTGATCATAACAACTACTTCTCTATCAAACAATTACTTATTGATCGATGTACTAATCGATCAATACATTACCATTGGTCCAGAAAAGTTAAGTTGATCTATCATTGCTAGTGATTGATCAATCAATCAAGATTCTCTCTAGCTATGCAATGCGAGTATAATCGATCAGTGTAATCTCCTACAATGGATCATCCTTGAAGTCCCTTACTAGCAAGATTCTGACTGAACTATCCATTAGGTAGGATGATTGATCATTGTAGGAAAATTTAGCTTGCCTGGGCAGAGATGATCGATCATGAAATGGTTGTGTCCTGGATGATTGATCAATTGACTATGGTTGATCAATCATGCTTTATATTTTTGGCTTGCATAATTCTAGATGATCGCTCAATAATCGTGGTTGATCGATCATTCCAATGCCAGTTCATATAAAATTATAAAGCATGTAAATGTTCTTCTCTACGTACTCCAGCATATTCTAAATGATGTTTATGTTGATCCTAAACATATCAAAGTGCAAGTTTTGACATGAAGCTTCGATTTCACATATGTTCTCAAGGAAAGGGAGTTTAGAATGCTATCTTACAAAAGTGATTGAGTTTAGACATTTGTCTATTACACTTGAACTCTAGTATTCTCATTGGCTTCTTCCTTGTGGATGCTTCATCAAGAGATGCTCTTCAATTGTGCTTGAGGTCTTGAGTTTTGACTTGAAGCTTTAGACATTGAGATGTTTTTACTCTTGAAGGTGAAGTATCTGAAATACTTGGATTCTTAAGTTGTTAGTTCAATTAAGTTTTACTATCATCAAAAGCAATATGGGAGTCAACCTACAATCAACAATCTCCCCCTTTATGATGATGACAAAACCTGACTTGGAAAATAAAAAAATACACTTCCCTAGGGGTTGTAGTTAAGTAAATGATGCAATTTGATCATTTGAAAACAAATCTTATGCTTTGTGACTTTGTATGTGACTAGGTCTTTTGACTCAATTTCCAAATTTTTCTCCCCTTGTTTGTCATACTCAAAAAGATAGGCAATGAAATACACAAGATATAACAAAAAGTGGCTCACAGGCCATATCATATAATTTTCAATGCTACACAAAATAGTGTATACACTGTTAAGTTGTGGAGCCTGTTACAATGTGGGACTCACCATCGTTGCATGAGTTGGTGGGACCCACCATGAGGATGGGATGCTAAGAAGAGTCCTCATCCAAGCTGGCACGAGTTAGGAGATAAGAAGCACAAGCTGGAATAAGTTAGAAGATTTGAAGATCAAGTGGGACCCACAAAGATACCACGAGCTGGTAACCTTATCAATATGAGTTGGAAGATCATGTGGGACCCACAAAGATAAGACCACGATCCAGCCTCCTCTCTTATATCCGCATGATAAAAGAAGAGTTAGAGTTCAAGTTATATTAGACCTCTAGTAGATTGTATTATCTTTTCATGATAGGCTAATCTTAGAGAGTTAGAGTTGGAATGTAATTAGGAGACTTAAAGTTTAATTGTATAAGGACTCTATCACTTCCTCTACTATAAATAGAGGTTTTTTAATGCAAAATTAATCAAGTTCTACAATTCTTTCTTAAGTAAATCTCTCTCTCTCTCTTTGCTTGACGCACATCTTGGTTTCTCTTCTCCTCTTCTCTCTACCTGAGAGCCTTCTTCCATTTTCCTTCTTTTTCTTTCTCTCTTCCCTTGTTCGGGATATTAGAAAAGGGTTCCTAAATTCAACATAGTATCAGAGCATTAAATTTAGGTTCCCCACGTCAAAAGGAATGCTCTAAGAAGATATGATCAATACCACTCATAGAAGGCTCCTTGTGAAAGAAGATAAAAAAGAGTGAGATAAGTTCCTTCTTTATTTTTTTTATTACTTCATGTTATTGGTTGTGAATTTAGAAGATGAGTTAAAGATGATTATTTGAATATTTTTCATCTTATGAGAATATGGATGTGAATGCCTCTCGATCTAGAAGAAACTATCAAAGAAGTTTTGTCGGTTTGAAATTCTATCCAACTGAGACCAGTTCATGATACGATTGTTGAAATTTTTTTTTCGTGGGAATAGGAGTCCCCTGATATAGAAGATTGATATTGAGTTTCTTATGAGTGGTTATTCAGAAAAAAAATCAGAATAATGATTATTTAGCGTCAATGCTAAAGTTCTCCATGCACCTAGTTGTTTGAAAATTACTACTAGTTTTTTTTATTAGAGTTTATTGGAGATTTGTTTTTGTTGAAGTGCCTATTATGGCTGAAGAAAATATGATTAGCAAAGGTGATATACTCAGAATCACCACTATACCCTTACGAGGGGTATCAAATTTTATGAGTTGGTCCACATCGGTTCAGAGGTTTCTTATAAGAAAAGACCTACTTGGTCACCTCACCAATCGTTGACCACCTATTGATGAAGAAGACATTTTTTATATAAAAAATGATTGAAAAATGATGCATTGGTGATTAGTTGGCTAATCAACAGCATGGAAAAACATGTCTCCAACAATGTCATTCATTTTGACACTGCTAAACAAATTTGGGAGACATGTGCTAAGTTGTACCCTAGTCCAAACAATCTACATAGACCATATGATATTCTCCAGCGGATGTTGAACACTAAACAAGGAGACAACATCCATGACAACTTGGCCCTTTTTAGAGGCTTTCTTTAAAAATGGAAATTAGCTCAACCTTCAACACAAATATTTCTATCCAAGACAAGCAAAAAGAAGCATTAATTACTGCCATTTGCCTTGCGAATATTAAACCACATCTTGAAATTGTCAAGAGTCAACTTCTAAGTGCTTCTGTTGTCCCCATGTTAGATGGTGTATGTGCAATACTACTCCGTATTCCTAACACTTCTTCCTCTACTACTGAAGCCCCTATTATGATCCTGGGATTAAGTACTTGGCTTTCCGCTACCTACCAGGCCGATCTTTTGGGTAGTATTGGCTAGGTGCTTAACATTTGGTATCAGAGCTATACCATGGTTGCGAGTTCGAATCTCGGAGGGGGCGACCTAGAGAAGGTGACCTAGCGACCTGTGTAGCACCAAAAGGCGATCTGGGTCGCTAGAGTGGGCCGATGTGGACGTTGGCTCATAACGATGGGAGTATTGTTATGATCCTGGGGTTAAGTGTTTGGTTTTTTACTACCAAACAGACTAGTCTTTTGGGTAGTATTGGCTAGGTGCTTAACATTTGGTATCAGAGCTATACCACTATTGCGAGTTTGAATCCCGGAGGGGGCTACCTAGAGACCTGTGTAGCGCAAAAAGGCGGTCCGAGTGGCTTGAGTGGGCCACTAGAGTGGGTCGTCGACTCATAACGGTGGGAGTATTGTTATGATCATGGGGTTAAGTGTCTGGTTTTTCGCTACCTACCAGGCCGGTCTTTTGGGTAGTATTGGCTAGGTGTTTAAAATTTAGGCCGGTCTTTTGGGTAGTATTGGCTAGGTGTTTAACATTTGGTATCAGAACTATACTGCGGTTGCGAGTTCGAATCCCGGAGGAGGCAACCTAGAGATTTGTGTAGCACAAAAAGGTGGTCTGGGTCGCTAGAGCGGGCCATTAGAGTGGGCCACCTTGGACGTTGGCTCATAACGATGAGAGTATTTTTATGATCCTGGGGTTAAGTGATTGGCTTTGCGCTACCAAACAGGTCGGTCTTTTGCGTATTATTGGTTAGGTACTTAACAGTCACATCCGCTATGTATTTAAAACATAGGGGAACATCATCTGACCACAGCCGAGGCCGAGGCAGAGGTTATAGAGGAGGATGTTGGAAGATGAAGGCATATTGGAAGATGTGTGATTTTATACGTCATTTGTAGCAAGCTGGGAGTTCATGCTGTTCTCTCACACCAAGCTTGAGGGGGAGTGTTGGAAGATAGGGCCCAAACCCACACGACCAAGGAAGGCCCACATATCCAAGTGTGTTGGAAGATGGGCTCGAGCCCATAAGACCAAGGAAGGCTCATGCATCCAAGAGATATAGAAGAGGGGTCAAGGCCCACATATCAAGGAGAAGGCCCATAGGCCCACATATAATGATGGCAAGATGGTAAATAAAGGGTCGTCTCATAGAGATGACATTGATATAATTAGATTAAAGTTCCAGGGTTGAAACCTTAAACCCTAAACCCCAAGTTCAAGGGTATTATTGTAATACAGTAGTTTCATGAATCTATAAATAGAGCTTCAGAGGGAGAGTTAGGAAATCAAGTCCATAACCCTTCTTCCTCATGTTTTCTCCCAATGGGTCTCTCTCCCTTTTTCTCCATGAGCTAAATTCATGGAGTCCTAAAAATCAACATGGTGTTAAAGCATTGATTTTTAAGACTCGTAGTTATGGTTTCTTTGTAGAATTCTAATTTTCTTCTTCTTCTTTCTCATTATTTTCTTCCCCGAACTATAGCTTTTGATTTTTCAAGTAAAGGTTTTTCTTTGTTCTACCGTTGATTAGTCTTTCATCATCTTGTTATTAGTTTTCTTGGTTCTCTAATTGAAACTACTGATTTGAGCCTTAGTTTTCTTGGTTTTTTTTCTGGTTCCATTGACGAAGTCTCTGCCTTCATCGACACTTGTCACCGGTGCAAAGGCTGGGGCACTGGAAAAGTGTCTCCGGTAGACCCACCGTCAGCACATCCGTAGCCACCTTCGTGTTGGGAGTCTCCTGCTTCTCTGCCATCTCTATTTCGAGAATTATTCAAACTTTGCTCGGATTAAGCATTGTTGTTGTTTCGTTGCTGTCATGATTTATTGTTCTACAAAAAAAAACCACTCTGTTTGGAAAGCACGTTGTTTTTAAGCTCTGTTGGTGTCATAGGAAATGACGACCCAAGCCTCCACCAAGTTACTGAGTTGTTGTCCATTATAGCTTCTGCTGAGGGGGAGAAAGAACAAAAACTCCTCTGGTTTCCATATCTATTTTTCTGCTACTACTGGCATATTTTTTTCTTCTTCCGAAGATATCAGAATTAGTAGAAACAGAGGTTGGAGAAACAAACCAGCATTGCATTGCTACGAAAAATTTCCATTTTGAGCCCAAAATTACATCCTCCACTAGCGTCGTTGATTTTCTTCCGATCTTGTGCCTATGTTGCTGTTCCACACTGTTCGGGAGCCAGCATGGAATGTCTAGTGAGTCTAGAATCTGAAAAAAAATATATTTCAAACTAGCTCTAGTTTCCTTTTTAGGAAACTCTTTTGGCTCATCTTCATCTCCAGCTTGGTTGTCGTTTCTGAACTGTTTCTGCTAAGAGTCCTTCAACATCAGGGAAGAAGAAGGCTGCGAGATCTTCGGTTCCACTCTCTTTGGTTGAGGAAGAAGATACTGTAGAAAAATTAGATGTTTCCTAAGTTAGGAAATCAGAATTAATCAACTTCAGGCCGGGTTGTTCTGTCGCAACCCAGATCGGGTCGAGTTTACCCAGCGATGGTTCTGCTGACCCGAGGATCTCTCTCTCTTGTTCTACCGAGTCAACCTAGACCAACTCGAACCAAGTCAACTTGGTACGGGTCAACCTGACGCGGGCCACTTATTTTCTACCTCGGCATACGTGCCCAAGTTTTATATATATTTCGGTGTGACTCAATAAATTTTCTCTGACTGGATTATTATTTTAAAGAATGAATAGATTATTCCTTGGTCAGCATATTATTTGGTATAGATATGTGCATTAGGTTATTTCATGGGTCATTTTTACAAGGATTATTTTGGTTCGTGTTATATGGGCCCAAACCCATTTCAGTTGCTGCTATTGTGTCTCTTTAGATGAGACATTATTATTGAAGAAGAGGTGGCCTTAGTACATTTTCTCATACCATAATTTATTTGACTCTCAAAAATTTCACGGTTAAGACACCATGAGAGTTCATGCCCGGATTGGGACACTATCATTTATTTAACTCTAAAAAATATCACGGTTGGGATGCCATGAGAATCGGTGTCCAGATTGGGACACCATGATAAATAAGCCCACTTCCCCCAATTAATGTCATTTATTACTCTACCACATGAGAGTCACTGTCCTATGGAGGGACACGGTAGTGGACGTAGACATTTCAGAGCAATGCCGATAGACACACTACCTACATAAGACGGAGTGTGCCCTAAATCTAACATGAGATAAGACTGGAGTATGGAGTAATGTCTTAGTGGCTATGAGTGATTTACTCTCACTTATATTATTCCTGCTAGGCCTCATGAATGAGAGCACCAACATGAGGGGGAGTGTTGGAAGATGAAGGTGTTGAATTTACGGAAAAGAGAAATACTTCATTGACTTTATTAACTTAGAGTACATGAACCGTTATTTATAATAGAGGAAGGTAGTAGAGTCAAATTACAATAAAACTACCACTGTCCCATTTACACCCAAACTCTAACACTTAAAGATAAGTCCTAGCAAAATTAAATAACTCAATATAGATAAAAGACAAACATAACTCATACTAGAACTCTTCTAGGACGTGACCATAAGATAAAGATGTTTTTGTGAGTCCTTCTTGATCTTCCAACTTATGTGATAAGGATGTCAGCTTGTGGTAATCGTGGTGGGTCCTACTTCTTATGTGATTGGGCCCATCTTGTGGACCTTGGCTGTGAGGCCCATCTTATAATACTCTTGCTGCAAATGATGTATAGATAAAATAGCAGTCCTCAAATCTTCCAACACTCCCCCTCACGCTGGTGCTCTCGTCCACGAGGCCCAACTGGCCAATTCAGGGGGGGGGGGGGGGGGGGGGGGGGCGTTAACGTAGATATAATAATAAGTTCCTCCGTCATGGTGTCCCAACAGTTGATATTTGATATTTTTTACGACGTATTATGTTCCTCCGTCATGGAATCCCAACCGTTGAGAATTTTGATATTTTTGACAGGGTATTAAGTTCTTCCGACAAGGAATCCCAACCATTAACATTTTTTATATTTTTTATGGGGTATTAAGTTCCTCCGCCATGGAATCCCAACCATTGCATTTTTGATATTTTTTACAGGGGAAAATAAATAAAGGTACGAGGCCACCTCTTATTCAATAATAATGTCGCCAAAGAGACATAATAGTTGCAGTTGAATATAATACGGCCATCTTCCAACACATATAACACGAACCAAATAATAAACTTTGTAAAAGAACCCATGAAATAATTTGATATAAAAATTTCTTCTTAGATGCATAAGCTTCATCTTTTTTTGCTCCCACTTTCTTGAATATTTTGGTCACATAAACTTACCCACAACATATGGAATAAAATTCCTCTTTCTTGTACTTCTTGTACTTCTCCCCCTCAAGCTGGGAGGTAATGGTAGTGATCCCAGTTTGAACCAAATATCATAAATGCAGCAATAAGCCCAAATAACATAGATGTATATATAAACCCTTAAACCACAGAGAGGTGAGATATTTTCCTGATATAGCAACTCAAACAGTGACGCAAAACAAAGGGCATAAATTCAGAGTTTTCAATACAACAGAAAACCGGCATGACCTTTGTTTCTTCCAATACGAATATATCTTTAAATATAGATTAGATTGACATGAAATTTTCTCCTTCTGAAACTAGAATTAAATAAATTTCATCCAAGTATAACTTCACTTCATAAAATATAATTATCAAAAGATAAATAATCTGAAATATTTTGGTCTCTGTCATCTGGCCAAACTAAGCATTGTTTCTCTTTTTTTCTAGCTTGATCATTGACTCTTCCAAGATCAATATCTCCTTATAAAAAAATCCATACAAGAATTGGTTGAATATGTAAGAAAATAGACTTACATATATTTATTTTGATATATAGTTCTCCATATAAAGTCTCTTTATTGATAGCATAAAATACCTCAGAATTTGAAGATTTCTACTACTGCTAGAAACCACTTTTGCAATATGATCTTTGCTGCTTCAAATATCGATTTCTTATTATAGATAACTCAGATAAAAATTTGGTTGAATAGATAAAATAATAGACTTACATATATTTCTTTTGATATATATTTATCCATATAAAGTCTTGTTGTTGATATCATAAAATACCTTAGAAGCTGAAGCTTTCTGCTGTTGCTTGAACCTCTTTTGCAATCTGACCTTCGTTCATTAAAATATCGATATCTCTTTGTAGATAACTCCGATTGGAAAAATTCGTCTTTCCTTGGAAAATAGACTCAAATATATTTCCTAAAATATATAATATTTAATATGAAAATCTTATTATAGATGTGAAAAAGTAAATAAAACTACTGGTATAGGGACTGAAAAATAAATAAATACAAACCTAGACTTAGGGTTTAGGCTTTAGAGAAAAGGATCTCATTATCTCCATGGGTTGACCAAGTCAACTCACAGAACCTGCTCTGAAACCATGTTGAATTTATGGAAAAGAGAAATACTTCCTTGACTTTATTAACTTAGAGTACATGAACCTCTATTTATAATAGAGGAAGGTAGTAGAGTCAAATTACAATAAAACTACCTTTGTCCCAATTACACCCAAACTCTAACACTTAAAGATAAGTCCTAGCATAATTAAATAACTCAATATAGATAAAAGACAAACATAACTCATACTAGAACTCTTCTAGGACGTGACCATAAGATAAAGATGTTTTTGTGAGTCCTTCTTGATCTTCCAACTTAAGTGATAAAGATGGCAGCTTGTGGTAATCATGGTGGGTCCTACTTCTTATGTGTTTGGGCCCATCTTGTAGACCTTGGTTGCGTGACCCATCTTATAATACTCTTAGATATGTGGGCCTTCCTTGGTCGTGTTGGCTTGGGCCCTATCTTCCAACATAAGGCATATTGGAAGATGTGCCATTTTATACATCATATGCAGCAAGCTTGGAGTTCATGTTGTTCTCTCATCCTTAGCTTGAGATGGTAAATAAAGGGTCATCTCATAGAGATGGCATTGATTTAATTCGATTAAAGTTCCAGGGTTAAAATCCCAAACCCTAAGTTCAAGGGAATTATTGTAATACAATAGTTTAATTAATCTATAAATAGAGCATCGGGGCGAGGGTTAGGAAATCAAGTCCATAACCCTTCAGTTAAGGACTCAATAGCACACCAAGTCACCCAAAGGAGGCAGCCATGACTCACTGAGTTAATTAATTTCTAATTTCAAATTTTATATTGCTTTAAGTATATTTTTTCATTAATTATGTAATGATCCAGGTCGCAGTGGCATTATTGTCAATTTAAGCCCTAAAACTCTCATGACGTCAAACCCTATTTAGAGGGTAGAGAAATAGAAGAAAGACAAGCATTGAATTAGGTTAAATAGGGTTTGGAGTTCTCCTTAACGAGCTCTAGGGTTTGGGAGGTCTCCTTGACGAGCTCCAGGTATAGTTCTCTCCTGAATTTGGGTTTAATCTTTCTCTTTTAAATTTTGGTTTGCATTGATCATACCGAAGCCAAGGGGAAAGGTTTGATTTACTATTTTTGAGTTCAATTAGAGGATGTAGCCTCTCCTACGTTCACAACAGCAAGAGGGAGCTTCTCTCCTTCATTCCGAGCAAGAGATTGGGATTCCTAAATCCCCAACCGAGTAGCAACCTCTAAAAGAGGTACCTTTAGCCTCTAATCCAGCAAGGCAAGATTAGGAACTCCTAATCCCACCTACGTGAACAGAAACACATTTTCAAGAGGGTCCCTACCCTCTCAGTCGTGGGCAGCAAAAGGGTTGAACCCCTTCCTAGCTGAGAACAGCAAGGGATCTCATCCCTTACCCGAGAAGGTCAAGAAAAGGAAACTCCTTTTCAATCTTACAGAGAACAGCTAAGAAAAAGAAGCTCCTTTTTATCCTTACAGAGAGCAACAACTCTATTATAGTGCTGGATTCACGAATCCCACACCGAGTTACTCGATCCATGGCTAGGGACCTTAACAACTTGGTATTAGAGCAGGGTAATATGGGGGAGCCCAGTAATGGTGAGTTAAAAGATTTGATGATCAGAGGGCTGCAGGCACATGAAGAAAAACAAGCAGAGAATGAAAGAAAGTTTGCCATAAATCATGGAGAAGTTGGAACAAATTCCAAATATAAATCTCCAAATTGATTGACTTTATGGAATGATGGGAAATATTACAGTTTGAAGCAATTCAACCCCGGAGAAAGGAGGAGAGGACAACTCATTCAACAGAGGGGGAGACCAGTTTATAGGGCGCACTACCCAGACGGGAAATTCAACCAAGGAGGAGGCACCGTACCAAGGTATACAAAACTTTACTTCCCTACTTTTAATGGGTCAGATGACCACTTGATTTGGTTACATAGGTGCGAAATGTTTTTTACCCATCAGAGAACATCGGAAATTGATAGGGTGGATCGGCCGCCTTCCACATGCTAGATGAGGCACAACTGTGGTTTCATCAAGTAAAGTTGGATAGATTGGAACTGGATTGGGAAGAGTTTAAGGAGTTATGCACTATCTGATTCGGTCCTCCAGCCCATAGTAACCCCTTGGGGGATTTGGTGTTGTTATGACAAACTGGCTTGGTGGAACTATATAAAAAACAGTTCCAAGAAAAATGTCACGAGCCAGTCGGATGGCTCGAGTAGACCAGCAAGTCAATTTATTTACGGCAGGCCTTGCTGAGGCATTAAGGTTAGAGGTGGAGCTCCACACACCTGCTGACTTAACTCGAGCAATGAATCTAGCTCGCGCATAGGAACTTCGACAAAAAATTCAAAATAGGAGACCAGCTTGGCAAGGGGACCGGAACACTTCCAATAGCTGGCAAGGGAGGCACAACACTAACCCTTAGTTAGCTTCTCCAGTAAGGAAAAGGACCAGAAATTATCTCAGTATTACCCCTACAATAGATACATGGCCCAGCAACCCGTCTACCCAGTTTATTCGAAAATTAACTAGTGGGGAGATGGCCGAGCGCAGGGCAAAGAACTTATGTTACAATTGTGATGAAACATACAGGGCAGGCCATCAATGTAAAAGGTTATTCTGGTTAGAGGTCGATGAAATTACATAACCACTACAACTTGATGATCCTATTGAGGAGGACCCCCCAGAAATATCTTCGCATGCCATTACAGGACAAAACTCTGCCAAAACTTTCCAAGTCCGCACTCGAGTGATGGACTAGGACCTTGTTAGCCTAGTGGATTCGGGAAGTACACATAATTTTCTCAGTTGGACTGCTGCTCAACACTTTCAACTATAGATACTTCCACACTCAACAACAAATGTTTCGGTTGCCAATGGAGAAAAAGTTCCCAGCTACAACATCAACAAAAAAGTTAAATTCTCAATCGGTACGACTTTCTTTCTTTCAGAATTTTTTGTCATACCTCTAGTTGGGTTTGATATGGTATTGGATATTAAATGGCTGCAAACATTAGGCCCTATTTTATGGGATTTTACTGCTTTACTATGAGTTTTGAAACAGACGGACAACAAGTATTATTACAGGGCAGTCACTTGGACAAGCTACATCACATTCATACGATTTACTCACAGGACAATCCAGACAACAATATAGAACATCTTCTAGATGAATTATTGGACTTGTTCCAAGAGCCCTCTGGGCTGCCTCCCTTGAGGCATTGTGACCATCAAATATGTTTAAAATAGGGATCATAAGTGGTGGTCGTTGGACCTTATCGGTACCCACATCTCCAAAAATATGAAATTGAAAGACAATGCCAAGCAATGCTACAACAAGGCCTTATTCGCAGTAGTCGTTCACCATTTTTGGCACCAATCCTCCTCATTAAAAAACATGACGGTACATGGTGATTTTGTGTCTATTATAGGGATTTGAATGCCTAAACTATGAAAGATAAGTTCCCTATTCCTATGATGGAGGAGCTTTTAGATGAATTGCATGGGTCTTATATATTCGCCAAATTGGACTTGCGCTCCAGATATCATCAGGTTCTTATGCTTCCAGATGACATCGAGAAAACTGCTTTTTGCACTCATCACGGCCACTTTGAATTTGTGGTCATGCCATTTGGGTTATCCAACGCCCCATCCACATTCCAAGCATTAATGAACGAGGTATTCCGCAACTATCTTCACAAATTTGTACTTGTTTTCTTTAATGACATACTCATTTATAGCCAGTCTGAGCATCAACATTATAGCATTTAAGATTGGTATTTGAATTGTTACGTGCCCATCAATTATATATAAAGAAATTGAAATGCTCATTTGAGACATCACATGTGCCTTATTTCAGCTATATTATTTCCCATGATGGGGTTATAGTGGATTCCGAGAAAATTCAGGCAATTGCCAATTGGCCGCAACCTATGAATACCTCTACTTTGAGAGGGTTATTGGGTTTGGCAGGATATTACAAAAAAAATATTAGGAACTATGGACCGATAGCAACACCATTGACAAATCTCCTCAAGAAAAATTCCTTTATTTGGAATGATCAAGCCACACAGTCCTTCTCCGATCTCAAATTAGCTCTTGCATGCACACCAGTTCTGCAACTTCCCAATTTTGAAGAGTTATTTGAGGTTGAGTGTGACATATCAGGTGGGGGCATTGGGCCGTTCTACAACATCAATTTCACCCAATTGCATATTTCAGTTGATAGCTGGTAGTACGACATCACAAATTGCCAGCATATGAATGGGAGTTAATCCAATTTGCCAAAGCTGTAAAACATTGGCGCCCATACTTATGGGGTTGGGCATTTCTTTTGTGTACTGATCATTACAACCTCAAATATTTACTGGAGCAGCGCCTCACAACTTCTCCTCAACAACACTAGATAAGTAAATTGATGGGATTCGACGTTATAGTGGAATATCGCGCAGGTAGGTTAAACAAGGCAGTCGATGCCTTGTCATGACGTTTGGAGACCCCACCGCTTCTATATGCTATCAGCCAGCCTCGTTTTCTTATTTTAGACTTGGTCAAGGAGGAAAATGCCAGCAATCCGGTTCTTCTCGATATGCACAAGAAAATTATAGAGGGGCCCATGGACTCTAGATGGACCATTCAGGATTCGCTTATTTATTACAACTTGCGATTATATATCCTACACACTTCGGATTTGGTTTCAGCCATCATCTCTGCATACCATGACAACACTCATGAAGGCATCCAGAAAATATTGCATCGCATTCGAGCGGATTTCTATTGGCAGGCTATGAAGACCTCCATTGCATCATATGTAACATCCTGTCCGGTGTGTCAACGTAACAAAGCCGAACACTTAAGTCCCGCGGGTCTTCTTCAACCTTTGGCGGTACCTACACAGGTGTGGGCCAATATTTCTATGGACTTCGTCAAAGGTCTTCCACTATCTTTCGGCAAGTCGATATTATTTGTGGTGGTGGATCGGTTCTCCAAGTATGCTCACTTTATTCCCATGGCTCACCCATATACATCATCCAGAGTAGATCAAATATTTCTCGAGCATATTGTTCGTTTGTTGGAAGATAGGCCCAAGCCCACACGACTATGGAACGCCCACAATATGGGCCCAATCACATAAGAAGTAGGACCCACTATTATTACCACAAGCTGACATCCTTTTCACATACATTGGAAGATCAAGAAGGACTCACAAAGACATCTTTATCTTATGGTCACGTCCTAGAAGAGTTCTAGTTTGAGTTATATTTATCTTTTATCTATATTGAGTTATTTAATTATGCTAGGACTTATCTTTTAAGTGTTAGAGTTTGTGTGTAATTGGGACAAAGATAGTTTTATTATAATTGGACTCTACTACCATTCTCTATTATAAATAGAGGTTCATGTACTCTAGTTATAATAAGTTAATGAAGTCAATGAAGTATTTCTTGTTGAATTTATGGAAAAGTGAAATACTTCATTGACATCAATAACTTGTTGTAATAAGAGTACATGAACCTCTATTTATAATAGAGCAATGTAGTAGAGTCCAATTACAATAAAACTACTCTTGTCCCAATTGCACCCAAACTCTAACACTTAAAGATAAGTCCTAACATAATAAAATAACACAATATAGATAAAAGACAAATATAACTCAAACTAAAACTCTTCTTTGACATGACCATAAGATCAGATACTTTTGTGAGTCCTTCTTGATCCTCTAACTGATGTGATAAGGATGCCAACTCATGGTAGTCATTGTGGGTCCTACTTGTTATGGGTTTGGGCCCATCTTGTGGGCCTTCCTTGGTCGTGTGGGCCTGAGCTTATCTTCCAACATTTCTCTTTTCCATAAATTCAACATGGTATTACAACAGGTTCTGTGAGTTAACGTAGTGAACTCACAGAGGTAATGTGATCCTTTTCATTAAACCCTAGGTCTACGTTCGAAGTTTTTTTTTCAGTCCCAACACCAGTAGATTGCTTTGTATTTTTCACCTCTATACAAAGCTTTTAATATTGAAAAATAGATATTGACAAAAATATATTTAAGTCTAATTTCCAAGGAAAAGTTATTTTTTCCAATCGGAGTTATCTACAGAGAGATATCAATATTTGATTGAGCGAAGGTCAGATTGCAAAAGAGGTTCAAGCAGCAGCGGAAAGCTTCAGCTTCCAAGGTATTTTATGCTATCAAGAACTAGATCTAATATGGACAAATATATATCAAAATAAATATCTGTAAGTCTATTCTTTTACCTATTCAACAAATTTTTTATCTGAGTTATCTACAATGAGAAATCGATATTTAAAGCATCAAATGTCAGATTGCAAAAGAGGTTCAAGCAGCAGCATAAAGCTTCAACTTTCGAGTTATTTTATGCTATCAACAAAGAGACTTGTTATAAAGAATTATATATCAGAAGAAATATATGTAAGTCTCTTTTCTTACCTATTCAAACAAAGTTCAGTATGAATTTTTTATAAGGAGATATTGATCTTGGAAGAGTCAATGGTCATTCTGGAAAAAAGGAGAAACAATACTTGGTTCGGACAAATGACAGAGACCGAAAAATATTAGATTATTTATCTTCTGATAATTATATTTTATGAAAAGAAGTTATACTTGGATAAAATTTATTTAAGTCTAATTTCATAAGGAGAAAATTTCATTTCAATCTGATCTATATTGAAAGATATATTTGAATTGGAAGAATCAAAGGTCATGCTGGTATTATGTTGCATTGAAAAATCTGAATTTAAGCCCATTGTTTTGCATCTCTTTTTGAGTTGCTATATTAGAAAAATATCTCACTTCTCTCTAGTTTTGGGGTTATTTATACATCTCTATTATTTTGGTTTATTGCTGCATCTACGATATTTGGTTCAAGCTGGGATCACTGCCATTACCTCCCAGCTTGAGGGAGGGATGTAGAAGAAGTACAAGAAAGAGGTATTTTATTCCATATGTTGTGGATAAGTTTATGTGACCAAAATATTCAAGAAATGGGGAGCACGAAAGATGAAGCTTATGCATCTAAGAAAAATATTTATATCGGATTATAATTATTTCATGGGTCCTTCTACAAGATTTATTATTTTGGTTCATGATACATGTGTTGGAAGATGGTCGTGTTACATTATAACTGTTGCTATTATGTATATTTGGATGAGACATTATTATTGAAGAAGAGGTGGCCTTAGTACCTTTTCTCATACCATAATTTATTTTAATCTAAAAAATGTCACGGTTGGGACACCATGATAAATTTAACTCTAAAAAATATCATGGTTGGGATACCATGAGAGTCGGTGTCCGCATTGGGACACCATTATAAATAAACCCACTACCCCCTCCCCCCCCCCCCCCCCCCATAATGGCTTTTATTACTCCTACCACTTGAGAGTCGTTGTCCTATGGAGGGACACAGTGGTGGACACTTCAGAGCAATATCAATAGACCACACACTACCTACAGAAGATGGAGTGTGCCCTACATCCAGCATTAGGACTGGAATATGGAGCAATGTCTTACCGGCTATGAGTTATTTTTACTCTCACTTATATTATACCAGCAGCGCCTCATGGAAGGACGCAACAGTGTGAGGGGGAGTGTTGGAAGATGAAGGCTTATTGGAAGATGTGCCATTTTATACAAAAAAATTTTATACATCATTTGTAGCACGCTGGGAGTTCATGTTGTTCTCTCACCCCCAACTTGATGGGGAGTGTTGGAAGATAGGTCCAAGCCCACACAACGAAGGAAGACCCACAAGATGGGCCCAAGCACATAAGAAGTAGGACCCACCATTATTACCACAAGCTGACATCCTTATCACATAAGTTGGAATATCAAGAAGGACTCACAAAGGCATCTTTATCTTATGGTCACGTCCTAGAAGAGTTCTAGTTTGAGTTGTGTTTGTCTTTTATCTATATTGAGTTATATAATTATGTTAGGACTTGTCATTAAGTGTTAGAGTTTAGGTGTAATTGGGACAAAGTTACTTTTATTGTAATTGGACTCTACTACCTTCCTCTATTATAAATAGGGGTTCATGTACTTTGATTATATTAAGTCAATAAAGTATTTCTCTTTTCCATAAATTCAACATTGTTTACATGGTATTCTAGAATCGATTGTCAATGATCGTGATGCGGTCTTTACCAACACTTTTTGGCGTGAACTGTTTCATCTATGCGACACCAAATTGAAGTTCTCAACATCATATCATCTTCAAATAGACAACCAAATAGAGGTAGTTAACCACACTGTGGAAATGTATCTCCGATGTCTAGTAGGCGATCGTCCTAAAAACTAGGTCTAATGGCTACCGTGGGCGGAATATTGTTACAACACTTCGTTCCACACCGCTTTACAGTCTACTCCCTTCAGCATTCTATATGGCAAAGGTCCTCCTCGACTTCTCTCGTATACTCCGGGGTCCACCCACGTGGACTCTATTGATCAAGCACTCATTGAACGGGACCAGGTGCTACATAATATTTTGAATCACCTCCTCAAAGCACGAGTTCGTATGAAGGACTTCTACGACAAGGGACACCGGGATATCGCATACAAGGACGGTGACCATGTCTGGTTACGACTCCATCCTTACCGTCAACACTCACTAGCGGGCCAATAACGTCATAAACTTTCTCCAAAGTTCTTTGGACCTTTCTCTATTATTCGGAAAATCGGGCCAGTCGCCTATCAATTGCAACTTCCCGTAACAACTAATCTTCATGACGTGTTCCATGTATCCATACTTAAACCCTTTAAGGGTCTACCTCCTTCGGCAATCCTATCCCTTCCTCCAGTGGACAATGGATCATGATTGATGTAATTAGGGATATTCAAGATCCTATCTTATCTCTAAATATGTAATAAAAATAGTATAAATAGGGGTCTTGGTTGAAGGGTTCAATCAAGCTCTCTACTTCTCAACTCATGAAGAATCTCTCTCTAGCCTAAACTCTTTTTCTCTCTTTTCTCTTCTCTCCTCTCTACCCGACCTCTCTCTCTCACTTTGCTCTTTTTCTCCTCCCTCTCTCATCTTGCTCGAGGTTTCAATCATAGGGTCTTAAATTCAACATGGTATTAGAGCATCAAATTTAGGATCGCCAAGTCAAAATAATGCTCTAAGAAGTTATGATCAAAGCTACTCATAGAAGGTTCTATGTGAAGCAAGATTGAAGCTTGTGAGATAAGTTCTTCATTGTTATTATTATTACTTCATGCTCTTGGTTTTAGGATCTTTAGAAGATGGTTCAGAGATAATTTTATTATTGTCTTCATCTTATGAAATTATTGAGATTTATGCATCTCAGATTAGAAGAAATTTACCAAGGCAGTTTTGTCGGTTTGCAAGTTCTTGGTTGAAAATCGGTTTATATTGAGATTTTTTGCATAAAAGGTTATAATTTTGTGGTAACAAGATTTTTCTCATGAATAAAATTGTTCTTGAGAATATTATGAGTGGTTTTTTATCCACTTGATTTCAGATATCTAATTACTTAGCTTCTATGCTAAGCTTTACCATTAACCGAGTTGTTTGGATAACTCTACTCGATTTTGTGCTTTTTTGGAGAATTTTTTGAGAGGCACGAGGTGGCTGATTGTTCTTGAAAAATCATGCATAAAATATTATGTTTTACATAAAAGGAATTAAGCACAAAATACGAATGGAAGTGGCAAGTTGACGCCAATCCATTTGAGGAAAGATTGTTATTTTTGAAGATCTTATTATATCTTTTTTATTAAACCTGATTTTGTTTTATTTTAGATCAATTATATCTTGCCTAATTCATGAGTAACTGAATATATACTGGTTTATCCCAAGCTGGAATTAAATATATTTTTGGAATAATCTTGGAAAAATCTAATTCGGAATTGCTACCTTACATTACTTGATCTCATGCTTATATATCGATTTTTGTTGTTCTCTACAAGGAAGACTAGAGAATTAATTATATAATTTTTTGGCCAGAAATTTGACTGGCCTAAGAGGGTTCCCTCCTTGCCTAAAGACTTGATAAACTCGCGTTCTCCTCTCATCTACCCGAGCTAGCCTCGGGGGAGTGTGTGGAGATATGATGTAATTTCAGTGTCATTAATGTAATTAGTATATATTTTATGTCTTTTCTTCACTCTTACTAAGGAGAAGGTATAATAATAATATTGGTACTTTTATCATTTATAAATAGATCTTAAGGGGGAGGGTTTGGACTAAGTCCATAAGCCTCTTCTTCCTCTTTTTTTCCCAACGTGTGTTCTCTTCATTTCCAAAGACGTAAACTATGGAGTCCTGAAAATCAACTTAGCTCTAGTTGGCCCTTTCAATATAGATTGAAAAGGTTCTAGATGAACCCTTCACAAATTGAAATTAAAAGAAAAGAAAATTTACACCCTTTACTTGGAAAAATCCTTCTCCTTGAGAAATCCAAGCTTTTACTTCTTTAACAACACAATATGGAGTCAGGGAGCTTCTCTAGAATACAATGCAAGGAAATAAATGGAAAGAGTAGTTGAATTTTCAAGGATGATGCTCACTCTTTCACTCTAATTCACTTTTTGAGAAGTTTTTCAATTTGGAGGATAAAAGCTAAAAAAATTTGTTTATAAATGCTCATTAACTTTTCAATGTATGCTTTAGTGAAGTATATATAAGTTCCTCAAGCCAAACTAGCCCTTTTCTACCCATTTTCAAAAAATAGTACATTGATTGATCGATCTATCGATCATAACGATTCTTTTAGTGTCAGAATGTGACTTACTAATCGATCAATATGTTACTTTTTGTCCTAAAAAATTAAGTTGATCGATCATTACTAAGGGATGATCAATTAATCAGAATTCCCTCTTGCTATGCAATGCAAGTATGATCGATAGGTGAACTTCCTAAGATCGATCAGTTTTATGTCCCTGACTGGCAATATTTTTGTCTCATCAATCAATCTGTTAAGATGATCTATCATTCTATTTAAAATTTGCTTGCTTGAACAATATTGATCTAACAATCCAAATGGGATGATTAATCATGCATTATAGCATGATTTGACCTTATTTTGGATGATTGATCAATCGAATGTGGTTAATCAATCATGTTTTTTAGTCTTGACCTGCACATTCCTGGATGATCAGAGGTTCATTGATCATTCCTATGCCAGTTCAACTAAATTGACTTTAAAAGCATGCGAAAGATATTGTCTAAGTGCTCTAATATGTTCTAATGGATATATTTGATGTTCCTAAACATGTTTATATGCAAAGTATGACCTAAAGCTCCATAGTCACTATTGTACTAAAAGAAGTGAGTTAAGAATTCTCTCTTACATTTGTGATTAAGTTTTGACATATAACTTTTACACTTAAACACTTATCTTCTCGTTGTCTTCTTCCTTGTGAGTTCTTCTTCAAGATACATTCTTCAATGTTGCTTGAGGTCTTGAGTAGGCTTGATCGTTTTGAAGCGACCTTGAGATGCATTGACTCTTGAAGGTAGAGTATCTGAAATACTTAATTTTATAAATTATCGGATCAATTAAGTTTTGTTATAATAAAAAAAAATAAGGGAGTCAACCTATGTCAACATATCCAATATTTCTATCCACGTAGGGACAATGCAGCCATATTATTTTAACCAATCCTTTGTGGCCAACATGGCTTAACTCATGACACAACTTGGACTTCTAATAGGGAGGAGGTTTCCTCAACATCTATTTCTTCCTATTCCATATATCCTATAACTTGACTGCCAATTGATCCTACACAATATGTGTACAAAAGCCAAATAAGAAATTCATGGTTGAGTAGGACAACAAAAAAACACTTTACTTCTTCTTTATGTTTTTTTTGTCTTTTTCTAAAAAGCTCCCACATAGGGTGGCTTCGAACTAAGCCGGCTCGCGAGCGGCTCAAGTTCGGCTCAGTTCGATTCATTATATCTCGAGCTCGAGCAGAGTTCAAGATCAGAAATTGGCTCGTTTAGATTAACGCGCGGAGCTCGAGCAGAGCCAGGTTCGGCTCATCGGTTTGCGAGCCGACTCGTTAATTTAACTAGCGGCGATTTGGGAATCGGGGGGATTTGGAAAAATTTTGGGAAAGAGAGTCCTGTCTCTTCCATTCCATCTTGCCGCCTGTGAAACCCATACATCTCTGTCATTTCCATGCCGTTTCAGCATGATTTTCTCGCATAAATCGTTGTCCATCGGCGGGTATTCATGGGAAATGGGGGATTTTGGTCTTCAAATCCCTCGTTCTCCCTCTCCCTCTTCGATTCCTCAATCTCTGTCAAAGACTTCAATTTTTTCGTCTACGATTTCTTTCTCTGTGATTTCTTCCTCTTCTATCTTCTTCCACTTCGATTTCTTCATCCGAAGTTCTTCCTCGCCGACGAACTAAAGCGACAGTCCGACAGGAGGTAAGATTTTTATTTAATGTTTTTTTTTGTGTCATCGACCTAACCCTACAAAATCTCTAACTCTCGCTTCGTTTCAGCAGTGCTCTTTCATTCTTGGAAAGGTTTTAGAGATATCCCCGAACGACGAACACTCTCTGTTTCTGTAAGTGTTGATTTTTTTTTCATTTTTATCTTCTGTACATTTTCTTCATCTGCAATTTTGGTGTTGATTTTTTTATCTTTTGTACGTTTTCTTCCTCTGCGATTTTGGTGTTGATTTTTTTTTGTATGTTTTCTTCCTCTACAATTTCGGTGTTGCTTTTTTTTATTTTTTATCTTTTGTACGTTTTCTTCCTTTGCGATTTTGGTGTTGATTTTTTTTTTCATTTTTATCTTCAATACGTTTTCTTCCTCTGCGATTTCGGTGTTGATTCAAGAAAAACATAGCAATGATCTTTTGATCAATATTTGAATGATTTGATTATGATGTTGTTCATATTTCAAAATTTTTCCAGCCGAACTCTTCCTATTCCTAAATATAATACTCGATTTCGATGAACCTGCTCTTACCATAATTATGGATATTACAATGAGGAGCAACCAACTCCTATTTTGTTATTTGTTTTTCCCTCTTGACTGTTCAAAGAGGAAGTATTGCTATTTCCCCATTATATTATGGTCTAATACCACTATCACTGTGGCCCATAAAACAACCATAATAATTAAATTGTTGTTCACCAAAAACAAACTCTTTTTTATGCATATGGAACTCAACCCAATTCTATTATGTTAGACTATTAGCAAGTCTAGTAAGCAAGTATTCATCATACATATCATAACAGAACATTTCAGAATACAGTACATAATTTTTATTTTTAGACCCAATATTTCATTGAATTGATATGTTGATTACAGACGGATGTAAATTATCTCTTTTTTTCAATCAATTTTTATCCTTCCTCTTCGTTTTCTTCATCTGAAGTTCTTCCTCGCTGAAGAGACGAAAGACACGGTCCAACGGGAGTAAGATTTTTATTTAATGTTCTATTTTTTTCGTTGCCGACCTAACCCTACAAAATCTCTAACTCTCGCTTCGTTTTAGCAGTGCTCCTTCATTCTTGGAAAGGCTTTTGGAGATATCCTCGAATAGCGAACACTCTTTCTGTTTCTGTAAGTGTTAATTTTTTTATTTTTTATCATTAATTATTGGTATTGAGGTTGAATTTCATCAGAATATTAGAAAAGAATGTTGGTGTGCTTATTTCCTTCTCTTAGAATTTTTAAATTTGTATATAAAAAAAGGATCAGTATATTGGACTGGAAACTATTGGGTGTATGGCTACAGGCTCGAAGAGACCCTGCTGCATTGAAAGACAAGGGTCGTTCCCGATTGTCACAATGTCACGTACCTTCCACTAAGAATAGACAAGTTTGATAAAATAAGATTAAGCCTAATAATAGACTCCTTAAAAATAGGGAGAGAGAGCGAGCGAGAGAGAGAGAGAGAGAGAGAGAGAGAGAGAGAGAGAGAGAGAGAGAGAGAGAGAGAGAGAGAGAGAGAGAGAGAGAGAGAGAGAGAGAGAGAGAGAGAGAGAGAGAGAGAGAGAGAGAGAGAGACATTGAAAAATAAATCATCCAGAAATAACAGAATAATGACTACCTCATATATTGTTTTTAGAGATATAAGAAAGTTAAAGGCTAGGGGTATTTGGGTAATTTTATAAGAATGTTAAAGGTTAGGGATATTTGGGTAATTTTATTTTAGGATATTGTATTCAGAAGTTGTTGTTAATGTAGAAACCTACCTAAGGAGGTACATATAAGTTCCTACTTCAACACTTTTGAATCTTTTGATAATCTTGCTTTGTCTTTTCCTATCAATGTCATTAAAGTGTTCCCCCCTAGAATTGTTAATCTTGGTAGGCATTGATCTCCTTATTGTTGATAAGTGTCTTAAATTATGTGTAGGATTTTTGTTGTTTCTGATTGTTTTCTTTTCTTTATGTTTTTAGTTTGTAATTTTGTTTTTTTGTAGAAGTAAGAATGTCAACACCTCCTCAATTGACATCAATAATTAACACTTGTTCTAGTGTCGCCATAAATAGTGACTCAACTCCACCAGAGTCACTACCCTCTGTTATAGAAGTGGGCTCAGATGAAATTACCATAAATGAGGATGAAGATGACTCTACCCATACTTTAAAAAGACAAAAAAAGTCTCATGTGTGGTTGGAATTCAAAAAAGTATCACTTAATGGTACAAAAAAGGCTCAATGTGTTCATTGTAAATCTATTTGAGTGTTATTAGTAGTGGAGTGACCACACATATGAGTCGACATTTGAAAAATTGCCTTAGTAGAAAAGTGGCAATGAGAAAACAAAAAACTTTAAACTTTCAACCAGTTAGAGTGGGGTCTAATGTTGATCAGAGTCCATTTGGACTTCCTTTTATGAATTTTAGAGGAAAATATGATCAAGCTAAAATGAGAGTACTCATTGCTCATCGGATTCTTATGCATGAACATTCATTCATGATAGTAGAAGAGGAGGGATTTAATTTTGTAATGAAGATGGAAAATATGAATTATGAAAAAATATCCCGTAAGACCATTAAGAAGGAGTGTATGGAGGTGTATGAGGCAACGAAAAAGAAATTGAAAATTTTGAAAATATTCAGTCTTACCACGGATCTTTGGAAGTTCCAAAATCAAAAGATTAAATACATGGTTATTACTGGGCATTTTATTGACAGTAATTGGAAGCTACAAAAACGAGTCTTGTATTTTGAGCATGTTCCTCCTCCTATTCGTGGCGTTGATATAGCAGATGCTATTTACAAGTGTTTGAAAGAGTGGGAAATCGAAAATAAAGTTTTTAGCATTTCAGTTGATAATGCTGCATATAATGATGTTTGTATGAGAGTTTTGAAATAAGATTTTTCAAGGAAAAAAATTTTGGTTTGTGGTGGAAAGTTGTTTCATGTGCGTTGTTGTGCTCATATTTTGAACTTATTAGTCCAAGATGGTCTTGTTTAGATTAAGGATATCATAGATAATGTGCGTGAGAGTGTCAAACTCATAAATCTGTCTGAAGCTAGACTTCGCACTTTTTCTGAAATTGTACAACAACTAGAACTTAGTGAAAAGAGGTTGGTTATTGATTGTCCAACTGGTTGGAACTCCACTTATGACATATTGTCTTCTGCATTAAAATTCAAAGATGCATTCTCTAGATTTAAAGTTAGAGAACCAACGTATGATTGTTTGCCAAGTCTTGATGAATGGGAAAAGGTTGACATGGTGTGTGAGAGTTTAGACGTTTTTAATGCAATTACTAATATAATTTCTGGGAGTGACTACCCTATTTCTAATTTGTACCTTAGTGAGGTATATTGGGTAAAAGAAGTTCTGAATTTTCATTCTACAAATGAAAATATTTTCATTAGGACAATGGTTAGTAGAATGAAAGAGAAATTTGAGAAGTATTGGGGTGAATGCAATTTATTGATGGTTGTTGCTTCAGTTTTGGATCCAAGGGTCAAATTAAGGTTGATTGAAATGTGTTTTCCAGAGATATATTCTAAGGAGGAAGGTACAATGAATATAAATTTAGTTCGACGCACCTTATATGAGATCTACGATGAATATGTATCCTTATATAATGTGGATATTAGAAATAAAGAGATTTCTTCAAGTACTAGCTCTATGGGTGTTTCCACAAGTCGTAGGTCTTCATCAAGTTCAGGTTGGTCAAAGTTACTGAATTATGTGAAACAAGTGGATGTAGTTAATTCACCAAGGTCAGAATTGGAAATTTATCTTGAAGAAGGTGTATATAGTTGTGAGGGAACTTTACAATATGATTTTGATGTTTTAGAATGGTGGAAAGTGAATCATATGAAATTTCGAGTATTATCTAAGATGACAACAAACATCCTTGTAATTCGCATATCCACAGTAGCTTCAAAGTCTATATTTAGTATTGGTGGTAGAGTAATAGGCTCATATCGTTCTTCCTTGGCACCAAATACAGCTCAAGCTTTGATTTGTGGCAATGATTGGGTTTAGGCTCTTCACGGTGTAAAGAAAAATCAAAAGGTGAATTTCTTTGATTAATTATTTATTATGATATGTTTTAGTATATTTTTTAGTTTTATTTATTAAAATTTTATTTTATGATTACAGCCTGAAAAGAAGAGTGTAGAGATAATGCTACTAGCTACATGATTTTTCATGTTTTTCTCATCATGGTAATTTTAATATTTTTAACGACATTAAGTAACAAGTAGTGGAGGAGTATTTTTTTATCTGATAATAACTAATTTTTTTTTTTTTTTTTTGTCATAGGTGGAGATTTTGCTCATGCATGGACGTATATTATTTTCTAGCATGAAGAGAAACAACTATAATATGTAAATTTATAACGGATTTATAGTTTTTATTTGGGTGATTGTAAATTGATAATGATATTTCATTTAATTTTGTTGTGTTTGATTATTGTTTGGAGTTTATTCATAATGTTATGTAGTGTATGAGTATTTAGACTATTTTATGGAGTGTATAAATAATTTTATGGAGTGTTTATGGAATGTATAGACAATTTTATGGAGTATTTATGGAGTGTTTATACAGGTATTATGTATATAGATTATGCCTAATTTTAAGTAGAGGTCATGTCCAATCTTATACATGTATTATATATAAACGTTATGTCCAATTTTATGTAGAGGTCATGCCCAATTTTATATAAAATGTATGTATATTTTTATATATAATTTATTTGATATATATTTTTTGAAAAGTTTTAAATATATATTGAAGCTCGAGCTCAGCTCGAACTCGGTTAAAATTTTATGGTTCAAGCTCGAAAACAATTTTAGGCTTAATACGAGGTTCAGTTTGAAACTCGGCTCAAAATATTTAAATCAAACTCGGCTCAAACATAGGTAGGTTCTGGAAAGCACTATAATTTCTTGGCCAATTTAAAGATGTTACGGAAACAACATGAATAACTCAAAACAACTCACAGTTTATTATTAAAATTATTATTCAGAAGAAAACAGAAACGGGATGCTTGTAATAGCTCGATGCCAACTAATAAAATCGATCTGCATCGATTTGTTAAACATGTCTCTTACATAATCATTTTCTGTCCGACTGTTATCTTCAAGCGTCGTTCTTCTTCTGAATAAGATGCTGTTCCACTGCTTTTGCTAGTACTTCCAGCACCGCCGTACTGACAAATGAAGCATTGGAGGCCTTTTCATCGTCAATTTCGTAGTCGATAGTTGATTTAATAATGGAGGAAGTAGCATCTTTCTCCAGGATCTGGAACGTGACACGGTACAGGCTGAAACCAAGTTCCTGAAATCCCCCTTCCACGGCGTCTGCAGATTTCACTCTCGTCTCGTCGTCGACTACGATGAACTTCTCCTTGTAGTGACGAACTCCAGGTGTACCTGAGTAATTAATTCATCAGTGGCAGTGGCACATTAGAAGTGACAGCGAAGAACGAATTTCGAGAATTTTGGTTTGAAATCTCGAGAGGATGGAGTTAGGGGTTTACCTTCGACAAAAGTGATGTCAAGAACGCTACCGGCTTTTCCATCACCCTCGACGACATCTATCTTCTCGACGAACTCAGAGAGAAAATGGCGGACAACATAAGCCAGCTCCAATGTGCCGTAACATTCCCAAACCCTCTTTGCCGTTTCGCGGATCTCTACCTCGTTGACAAGATGGCCGTGCATCTTTGTCTTTTTCTCTTACTCTCTAAATCTGTGCCTCAGCCAATAGGCCTCTGCTCTATATATAGCAGATTGGATACCGATACTATCAGGTATTGGATCTGTTTTAAAATGTGGCTGGCTACTATAATTGCGACACGTATCGGAAGGTTTTCATTTTCCAATGATGGCTGCCGACCGAAGCAAGAAAGGCCTTCGTTCCTCAACAATGGCTGCCGAAAGCATATTCTATATAATTCGACGACTTGGGCTTATTCAGCCCGACGGTAAGGCGTCGGCCATCCTAATAGTCGTGTTACTTGGAGCTCGCACGCCGAAGTTACCCTCCACACCCTAAATTCCTTAGGTCTTCGTTCTGCGATAATGGCTGGCGACCGAAGTAAAAGATTTGGCAAGGTCTTCCTTCCTCAATAATGGCTGGCGAACGCAGTCGGTCAAGTGGAGGCCTAATTTGACCCGACAGTAATTACCCAACACTAAAGCCGTCGCCCCCATCTTGCTCTTAAAGAAAATTATTCCCTTCGGCCGCTAGCACATCCTAATAGTCGTGTTACTCGAGCTCGCGCGCAGCAGTCACCCTCGCATAAGTCGATACGATCTTAACTTCGTGTGTTTGAACGGAACTTGATTTACACACTTTGAACTCCGGTCTCTAGCATCAAATTGGAGTCTAATAATTTTAATCGAGTTTGAGTTCAAATCGAATTTGAGTTCCAACCTATATTTAAAACTTTGCATAAAATACATGTCTCAATTTAGGTATTGGATTCCGTAAGCCTCGGAGGTTCATCTAATCGAAATACCAAGTCAAGGTCCATACACCCCAATGATAAGAGAATTTTCTTTTTCCAATTAGTGTAGTTGTTTCAATTCAGAGGAATAATATAGGAGGAATCAAAATTTGGAAAAGATAAAGTTTGAACAACTACAAAATAAATAACAAGCTTACTAAAACATGCAATGAAGCTAAATATTAAATATTTACCCATGTAAATAAATTTAAACAAATAAATTAACATGTCATTATAATCTTTCATGCGGGCTTAGATTATAATACATAATCGATTTATATTACTTTATGATGGATCAAAATTTGCATGTAAAATAATTTTTTAGGCATGTGGGAACCTATAATTTTTTTTTAGAAATATTTTTATTCCATCCTGAATAATCACTTAAATATAACATTTACCCTATGGGGTTAAATTATTATATTTAAATGATTAATCACAATTTTTTATGCATTACCTTTATGTGAGTAAGCTTAATGTTACTTTTCATAATTATGAATGTTGTGGTATTATTCAACTATTCAAATGTAAACAAAAGTATGGTACCAAAATAATTGACTAATATTGATGCCAATTATTAATTCCATATATTTAGGTCAACCAAAAGTATGCATAAAAAATTAAGTATGCATAAAAATCTAAGTAATTTTTTATAAGAGAAAAATTATCATAAATATGCATTTATACATTCATATATGCGTGTAAAATTATTTAATTCATATGAATTAAATGAGAAATGGCATAAAAACAAATATATTGATTTCTAGTTATTCAAACATCTATTAAATGTATCCAATGTTAACACTCAATGTGAGATGGCCAAGAGGTTATTTCCTAAAAATTTAAGTTGAGCCTGGCCGACTCGATTGCGTGGTTTGGAATGGGCGAGTCGCATCCAACTCAGTCTGAACCCTAGAGGTCATCATCAATCTCTAGCCACACATAGAGAGCAGCACATTGCGCTAGCCTCTATCACCAACTTGAAGCCGACCACTATCGTAATCAACGCCGGTGCACCCAGCGCTTGCCTTGGTTATGTTCCAACATGCCGTAGAGCCAAGAACGAATGACAAAGGCTCCACCATTGGGAGGCCTCAACGAACTCCAATGGCTACTCACCCAGAAAAAGCGTTCTTTGTTTCTGAAGAATCTGAATAGGTCCACGTCCAACCTTTGCCTACAAATAACAACAAACATAAATTTCCTCCACAAATCCCTTTGGCTCATCCCCACTGCTCACCATCTCTCCGATCGTGATGCACAAAGGACGACGTGTAGGGAAATATGTGATTGTCGACATCATGACCGACACTCAACCAATGTAGCGCCTATCTCAGTCGAGGATCAACCGTGTTGGGAAGTTGGAAACATTGGTTTGCATCCGTCGTAAATTTGAGAGAAGGAAAGGTTTTGCGTCCGGACTTGAGTCTCGAGTGTTGACTCCTGACCCTGGGTTTAAGTAAATGGGCTAGTTCGTAAGCTCTGAACCGAACCATGCTTCATTCTGGTTCAGCTTGTTCACTTAAATGAGTCAAAAATCCCATCTTGAATTTGATTTGAGATCGAGTTTCTTCGAATCGAACCGAGCCGAGCTTGAGCTATTCGCTAACCGGTTCAGTTGGATGACATACCTACCCTCAATTCGCTTATGGGAGTGGTAATGTTATTCATTTATTTAATTTTTAATTAATCTAATCCACTATTATAGAAATTGATTCAATCACTAATTTGATCTAGTTGAACCTGAGTCAATTGAGTGTCTTTGTTGGTTGACTAAATGACATGAATATGGTAATCTTTAAAAGCTAAATAAAATAAAGAGTCACAAAATGGGAGAGCTTTTTCACCCTTTCTACCTTGGGTACAGGGAGGAGGGGGAAGACCTCTATATTTTATTTGTAATGAGGAAGAGTCTCCCCCCTGCCTCTTGCCTTCCAGGTTCTCCCCTTAATTTCTTGTGGCTGGCAAGAGAGGATACTACCCTCCCCAATGTTTGAAAGCCACAAAAATGACACAAAAATGGAGAGGCTGCTCCCACTCTTGTGGTACATTGTGTGGGGGAACCTCCCCAGGGGTAGGTTGTTTGGTACACCAATCAAATTCTGAAATTTAATTATGTCAATCAGATTTTAACCTTTTTACGGGATTTTATGTTTGTAACATGGATAAGGGATTGTGTTCAGTTAAACTGGGTTGAATTAGTTGGTCTAGATTTGATTACACTGGTTCTTTCTGGTTATAAATAAAAAATAAAAAATTTCATTTTAATAAGGATTCAAAAATTGTACTGGTTACCTATTGAATTTTTATTAAATGAAACAAAATCAAGTAATATTGGCCATTTTCTATTCTTTTAAAGAATTATTGTTTAATATGAAAGTTATTCGCCTAATTTCCTTTATCAATATATCCATATTAGAAATCTAGCTAGTGGATGTAGGATGACTCCAATAATTTTTTTTAAAAGTGGTTGTATCTCTTTAAGGACCTTATTATATATTTTTAGACCAATAGTAAAATCATGCAACTCTGCATTATTTTATTGATAACAAAATTGGTACCTTAAATATTGTGCTACTAGCACAAATATTAGTGTATGTTGGACATATGTCTTCTAACATAAATATTATATGGTCAATGACAAAAACTTAAGACTGAAGAATGATCAATCAAGTTAAAAAGTCAAGATTTGAAGCAAAACCTCATTGAAGATTGTTGTTGTTAAGAAGTTAAAGACAAAGTCAAAGTCAAATAGACAATCTCAATGGAATATTTTTTTAAAACATTGTTTTAACATTGGAATGTTTTGGAATGTTGATTTTTCAGGACTCCATGGATTTAACTCATGGATAAAAAGAGAAAGACACCAATTGAAGAAAACAGGAGGAAGAAGAGGTTATAGACTTAAGTCCTAACCCTTCCTCTATACCTCAATTTATAGATTAATGAAACTATAATATTATAATTATGCCACTAAAAATTAAACTAATTACATCAATGTCATCTCTATGAGATGACTCTTTATTTACCATGTCAAATATATAGGCCTATGGGTCTATGGGTTTTCTCCTTGATCTATGGGCCTTGAGCCCATCTTCTAACACACTTGAATGTGTGGGTCTTCCTTGGTCATGGGGGCTTGGTTCCATCTTCCAATTATCTTTTCTATTTTCACTTTGTTTGTAAAAGGTTATCTAGTACCTTGAAATCTAGAAGAATTGGCTTTCTAGATCCTTGAATCCAGAAAGGGAGTGCCCACTAGAGTCAGAATCTAGTTGTACTAGACCTCTTTGGGAGAGCTTGGGTATTTGTGTAATTGGGCATTGCACTTAGTTTAAACAGACATGAACCATGTTTGTATTTTTAGCTAATGGAGGATATTAGTGAAAATTTTCTAAGCAATGGCTCTTGGTCGGTGATAACCACTAGTGGAACATCGATAACAAAAAACTTTGCCTCTTTGTGGTTGTGTACATCTTCTATTCATTTTATTAATCTATTTATTTTAATTTCACCAAAAGCACTTAAATTTTATTTTTTTTATCTCAATTCACCCCCTTGAGATGCCACCTAGGCCAACATATATTTTTATATCATATTATGTTGTTATAGGTTTGTTATATTGTAATATGATGATATATTTTTAGCTCAAGTTCAAAATTTATATATTTTAAATATTTATTAATTACTTGGTTATTTACCAATTTAAATGTTCAATTTTTAATAATAAGTAAATAAACAAAAAATGGAATATTCATCATACTTATAATCAAATGGAACAAAAACAGAATATGCAATTATGGTTTAAATGTATTTTAAATAGAATAACTTATTCCATTTTGCATGTTTGTAACCCATTCAGGTGTCAGAGCTAGGTGATTTCGGTCAACCTAGGTTAGGTTCGGTCCACCCTGGTCCACCTCGGTTAGGTACTTGACTTTCCGCACTTAACAAACCGGTCTTTTGGGTTGTATTGGCTAGGTGTTTGACGTGGTATTAGAGCTAGGCACCACGTTCCGTGTTCGAATCCCGGGTGAAACGGTAGGGAACGGGAGCGATGGGTGTCAAAGCTAGGTGGTGTCGTCCACTTGGGTGGTTCCGTCCACCATTGACTGGTTAGGTACTTGGATTTATGCACTTAAACAAACTGGTCTGTTGAGTGTTATTGACGAGGCGTTTGACATGGTATCAAAGCTTGGCACCACGTTCCGCGTTCGAATCTCGGTGAAGCGGTGGGAACGGGAACGGGAACGGTGGGTGTCAGAGCTAGGTGGTTCTATCCACCTGGGTGGTTCCGTCCACCACTGATGGGTTATGTACTTGGCTTTCCGCACTTAATAGACCAGTCTATTGAGTTGTATTGGCTAGGCGTTTGACATGGTATCAGAGTTGGGCAACACGTTCCGCATTCGAATCCCGATGGAAGCGGTAGGGAACGGGAACTTATCGAATGCGTGGTCTATTAAGTGTGGAAAGCCAAGTACCTAACCCATAAGTGGTGGAGGGAACCACCTAGCTCTGACACCCAATGTTCCCGATCCTTACCGCTTCACCCGGGATTCGAACGTAGAATGTGGTACCCAGCTCTGATACCATGTCAAACACCTAGCCAATACAACTCAACAGATAGGTTTGTTAGGTAGCAGAAAGCAACGCACTTATCCAAAGACCAGCGGTGGACGGAGCCACTGCCAACTCTGACATCAGGCCCCTAAGTAGGAGCATGTAGTCAATAGTTGAAATCATTGGCAATTATGACACAATTTATATCAAGTATTAATAGTCATCAATCAACTCATTGACAATCTACTATTTGTTCAAGATTTATAGGGAAGTAGAATAAGTAGAAGAAAGAGGTATTTTGTTCCATATTTTGTGATAATTTTTATGTGACCAAAATATTCAAGAAAAGGGGAGAACAAATGATAAAGATTTAACATCTATGAGAAAGTTTTAGCCATTGAAGATAGAAGACAAAGATTGAAGACTAGAATCCTTTTCATTGCAAGTTGAAGTTATAAACTCTAGCTTGAGGGGGAGTGTTGAAGAACACAAATGGAAAAGTCTTACATGGCTCTCACAGGAGGAGGTCTCATAGAAGAGTCTCAATAAAGGTGTTTTAGTCATGTTAGTCTTCTATTTATGTTCAATTTTTAATTGTTCTAGGACTTATATTTTACTATTTAACTTTGGGTGTAACTAGGACATGGGTAATGTCGAATTTATGACCCCATGTTTGAAACCTCGATCAAGATGAGAGAGGGAGAAGAAAAAGAGCAAAGAGAGAGAGAGAGAGAGAGAGAACTTGAATAGAGAGGAGAGACGAGAAAAGAGAGAAAAAGAGTTTAGGCTAGAGAGAGATTCTTCACGAGTTGAAAAGTGGAGAACTTCTTGACCTGATGTAATCAAAGTACATGAAACCCTATTTATAATAAAGGAAAGTAGTAGAATCCAATTACAATTAAATTACCCTTCTCCCAATTACACCCAAACTCTAACACTAAAAGATAAGTCCTAGCTGTTACAAGGTGGCACCCACTATGATCACGTTGTCAAACGCTTAGCCAATACTACCCAAAAGACCAATCTGTTAGGTAGTGAAAGGCCAAGTACTTAACCCAGACTACAAACTCTAACACCTACCGTTCCCGGGTTCTATACCGTTGCCCTCTAGAATTCGAACTTGAAACATGGTGCCTGACTCTGATACCATGTCAAACGCCTAGCCAATACAACTCAACAGACCAGTCTGTTAGGTAGTGGAAAGCAACACACTTATCTAAAGGCCAACGGTGGATGAAACCACCACCAACTCTGACACCTACCGTTCCCGTTCCCTACTGCTTTCATCGGGATTCGAACATGGAACGTGTTGTCCAACTCTGATACCATGTCAAGAGGCTGGCGGAAAGCCAAGTACCTAACCCATCAGTGGTGGATGGAACCACCTAGCTCTGACACCCACCGTTCCCGTTTCCTACCGCTTCCGTCAGGATTCGAGCGCAAAACATGGTGCCCAGCTCTAACACCATGTCAAGAGGTTGGCCAATGCAACCTAAAAGACTAGTCGTTTAAGTGCAGAAAATAAACCTAATCAAGAGAGGTGGACCGGAACCACCTCTGACACCCACCTCGCCCCTTATCTCTCCCCACGGGATTCGAAGGTGGGACGTGTCAGACTTGGCTCTGATACCATGTCAAACGCCTAGCCAATACAATCCAATAGACTGGTCTGTTAAGTGCTGAAAGCCCAGTACCTAATCCAGGTGGACCAGGGGTGGATGGAACCTAACCTAGGAGGACCGGAACCACCTAGATCTGACACCCACCGTTCCCATTCCCTACCGCTTCTGCCGGGATTCGAACACGGAACGTGGTGCCCAGCTCTGATACCATGTCAAGAGGCTGGCTAATACAACCTAAAAGACTAGTCTTTTAAGTGCAAAAAGCCAACCTAATCAAGAGAGGTGGACCAGAACCACCTTTGACACCCACCTCGCCCCTTACAGCTCCCCGCGGGATTCGAAGGTGGCACGTGTCGGACCTGGCTCTGATACCATGTCAAACGCCTGGCCAATACAACCCAAAAGACCGGTCTTTTGGGTTGTATTGGCTAGGCGTTTGACACACGTTAGGTAGCATGATGAGTCATCACTCGAGCTAGAATCCTTATCACATGAGTTGGAAGATTTGACAATCTTCTTTAATTAATGTAATCGATTTATCTTCCCTTGATTTATGTAGATTTAGATAATCATGATTGATGTAATTAGGGATATTAGGGATCATATCTTATCTCTTAATATGTAATTGAAATAGTATAAATAGGGCTCTTGGTTGAAGGGCTCAATCAAGCTCTCCACTTCTCAACTCGTGAAGAAACTCTCCCTAGCCTAAACTCTTTTCTCTTCTCTCTTCTCTACCTGAGCACTCACTCTCTTTGCTCTTTTTCTTCTCCCTCACTCGTCCTGTTTGAGGTTTCAATCATGGGGTCCTAAATTCAACATGGTATCAAAGCATCAAATTTAGGATCCCCACGTCAGAAGAATGCTCTCAGAAGTTATGATCAAAACTACTTATTACAATGTAGGACCCACCACGGTTGCATGAGCTGGTGGGACCCACCATGAGGACGTGAGAAGCCAAGAGAAGTCAGCACACAAGCTGGCATGAGCTGGCACGAGTTGGCAGAATTGAAGATCTAGTGAGACCCAAAAAAGATACCATGAGCTGATATATTTGACACATGAGCTAGAAGATTAAGTGGGACACACAAAATATATCACACGAGGTGGCAAATCCTGCTAAGAGGTCATGTCCTTATGGAGGACTTAGAATTTAAGTCACAAGTTAAGGAAGTTAAAATTTGGGTAAGTTCTAAATTGAGTTGAATTATATTTGGAAAGTATACATAAATTATATCACTCCTCCACTATAAATAGAGGAGCTTGTATTCATAATAATATCATCAAGGCAAGGAGTTCTCTCCTCTCCCTCTCTCGTGTAGAGCTTCTTCTTCTCCTCTTCTTCTTCCTTTTCTTCTTGTTTCACCTCTACACGAGAGCACTTTCTCTCCTTCTTGGTTTTTTCCCTTCTCCCTCTCACCTTGCTCGAGATATTATTAATGGGGTCCTAAATTCTACACTACTCATAGAAGGCTCTTTGTGAAGCAAGATTGAAGCTTGTGAGATAAGTTTTTCATTCATGTTATTATTACTTCATGCTCTTGGTTTTCGGATCTTTAGAAGATGGTTCAGAGATAATTTTATTTTTGTCTTCATCTTATGAAATTATTGAGATTTATGCATCTCATATTAGAAGAAGTTTACCAACGCAGTTTTGTTGGTTAGCAAGTTCTTGGCTGAAAATCGGTTTATGTTGAGATTTTCTACATAAAAAGTTATTATTTTGTGGAAAAAAGATTTTCTTGATGAATAATTTTTTTTAGCCTATTATGAGTGGTTTTTTATCCACTGAATTTCAGAAATCTAATTACTTAGCTTCTATACTAAACTTCTCCATTAACTGAGTGGTTTGAAGAACTCTACTCGATTTTATGATTTTTTGGAGAATTTTTTTAGAACCACGAGGTGGCCGATTGTTCTTGGAAAATAAAATATTTAATATTGTGTTTTACATAAAAATAATCAAGCACAAAATAATAAAATAAGTGGCTGGTTGACGCCAATCCATTTGAAGAAAGATTGCTATTTTTGAAGATCTTACAATATCTTCTTGATTAGGCCTGATTTTGTTTGATTTTTGATCAATTATATCTTGCCTAATGCATGAGGAACTGAATATATACTGGTTTATCCCAAATTGGAGTCAAATATATTTTTGGAATGATCTTGGAAAGCTCTAATTTGGAATTTCTACTTTACCTTACTTGATCTCATGCTTATTGATTGAATTTTACTATTCTCTACAAGGAAGACTAGAGAATTATTTATATAATTTTTTTTCTAGCAAGTTGACTGGCCTAAGAGGATTCCCTCCTTGCCTAAAGACTTCTTAAGCTCGGGTTCTCCTCCCATCTACCCGAGCTAGCCTTGGCTGGTCTTGAATCTTAGAGCAACTTACTTAGGCTACTTCAAATTTGAGTACATTATTACCCTTGAATTGCCTCTTATGGCTGAAGAATACATGAGTAACAAGAATGATATTTTCAAGATTACTACCATACCCCTGTGAGGGATATCAAATTTCATGAGTTGGTCCACATCAGTTCAAGGGTTCCTTATAACAAGGGATCTATGGTCACCTCACCAAACTTGGGCAACCCATTGATGAAGAAGATATTGCTTATGCTATGTGGTTAAAAAATGACACTTTGGTAGTTATTTGGCTCATCAACAACATGGAAGAACCAGTTTCCAATAATGTTATTCATCTCGACACCGCCAAACAAATTTGGGAGACATGTGCTAAGTTGTACTCTCGCTCCGACAACTTACATAGGCCATATGATATTCTCCAAAGAATGTTCAACACTAAACAAGGAGAAAATATCCATGAATATTTGGCTCATTTTAGAGGCCTTCTTCAAGAATGGAAGCTAGCTCAGCCTACCTCCACCGATATCTCTATCCAAGACAAAAAGAAGGAAGCCTTAGTCACTACCATTTGCCTAGCAAACATTAAGCCATATCTCAAAGTTGCTAAAAGTCAACTCCTCAGTGCCTCTGCTATTCCTAACTTTGATGATGTATGTGCCACATTACTCTGCATTCCAAACTCTTCTTCTCCTTCTCCTACTAAATTATTATCCGCTATATACTTCAGGCATAGGGGAACATCAGCCTATTGCAGTCGAGGCCATGGAAGAAATTGTAGAGGAGGACATGTAAGACGTGGAAGGAATGATTTTGTTAGAACATACGACAAAGAATGCACCCAATGTGGGAAATATGGCCACACTATAGATTAATGTTTTAAAATCCATGACATATCAAATTGGGTTAAAGCTAACCAGGCCTCAGTAAGTGATACAAAGGAGGACCAATCTACCGCACCAATAGAAAAGAAAACCCTTACCGATGATGAGTATGACTTATTCTAGAAAATGAAAACACTGATGGTCTCTCCTCAGAATTCCTCCGCTACTGCTGCTGCCACCACCGCTTCAGGTCTGTCCTCTGCCACTTTCTCCTCTTCATCCTGGATAATTGACTCAGTGACCTTCGAGCATCTTATTGGAAACAAAAATCTAGTCCACACAGTTTCTCCTTGTCTCTCGAATAAATTTGTTACCATAGCCAACGGCTCCCAAACTAAAGTTCTCAGGAAAAGATCAACATTTGTTACACCATCACTTCCACTCATAAATATTCTTTTTGTTCCTATTTTTCCCTTGAATCTTTTATCTGAGTCAGCTAACACAACATTTTAATTGCTCAATTACCTTCCCACCCTCTTCTTGCGTGTTTTAGGATCTTACAATGAAGCAGGTGATTGGTGGAGGCCGTGAACAAGGGGAACTCTACTACCTGGATGTGCCTCGAATAAATGTCGTCTGAACCAAGGAAATTGTGACAAGTCTATGACACAATTGATTGGGACATCCATCCGCACAATCTCTTCATATTCTTTTTCCTACCTTTAAAGATATGTCAAATTTAAATTGTGAAGCGTGTCAACTAAGCAAATACCAGAGGACCACATACTCACCTCATCTAGAACTTAAAAGTATTGCTCCTTTTTCTTTGATCCACACAAATGTATGGGGACCCTTGAGCGTCTCAAACATTACTCGAGTCAAGTACTTTATTACATTTATTGATGATTTTACTTGTACCACATGGCTATTTCTTTTTAAAGTGTGATATGAAATACCACCCATTTTTAAATCCTTTCATGTTATGGTTGTCACTCAAATTGGTTAGAAAATCAAAGTACTTAGGTCATTTGATAATGTCTAAGAATATAATTTCAAAGATCTTGACAATTTTTGTCAAGAAACTGGCATTATCCATCAAGCATCCAGTGCCTACTCCCCCCCCCCCCCCCAACAAAATGGTGTAACATAACGGAAGAACTATCACCTTCTTAAGGTAGCTCACAACTTATTGTATACCATGAAAGTCCTATACTTTATTGGACGCATGCAATCCTTATTACACGTTTTCTTATAAATAGGATACCTTCTTCCATTCTCGGTCATAAATCCCCATAATCCTTATTGTTTCCACATAGTGATCCCTTTTCTGTTACGGTCCCAAGGGGCGTGCGGTCCTCGTGCGCTCGCGGGGACTCGAACGCGGGACGTTGCGCCTACTCTGATACCAAATGTTACCGTCCCGGATTTGGCACAAAGATTCTTCGGGAGGATCTGAGATCTGCCACGAGTTACGGGTCTTCGAGGCATTACTGTAGGGATAGTAGGAAGACATGGGGAAGACGAAGATCAATGGAGGATGAAAGAATATGTGGGTTTTTGAGGAAAACCCTAACCTCGGTTCTCACCTCTTTACGCTAGATTTAACCTAATTCTTAATACTTCAATGCTTCCGTTTCTCATTATTCTTACCCCTTAAATAGGGTTCACCATGTTAGGGTTTACAATATATATTCTAAAAATACCCCTATAAATAAAATATTCCAAAAATACCCCTATGACCTAAAACTGAAATAAAATAAATTAAATTAAAGAAAACAACTAAAATAATGATGTTATTGCGTGCATAACATTACACCCCCTGGAAGATGAGCTTGTCCTCAAGCTCGGAAGTAGTGTCTGCAAGCCTATGCCGATGGCGCCATCCCTACACAAGTGTCAACCGCGGTATCGGAGAGCCTCCAGCCAGAGAAAGATTTTTTTTTTCCGAGTTGACCTGGTCCGAGTTGGCCTAGGTTGAGTTGGTTCGGTTCGCCCAGTCTAACACGAGTCAGCATACTGCGTTGACTCTGATTAAATTTTCCTAACTTAGGAAAATTTAATCGGAACCCGTCTTCTTCCTTCGGCAGCTACCAAACAATGCGGCCGGCGGATCCTTTCCTCACAGCATCGACAAAGGCGGGCAACGGACTTCTCCTTCCTCTCTCACGACCCGACGAAGTCGCCTGATTTTTCGGTGGCAAATCGCAGCCCGTCAGGGCTTCGCCGCCTGGATAGTTTTCGAGACAGAGGGCTCTCAAAAATGTGTGAATCTTTGTTGCTAAGCCCCTTGGAACCGAGATCCCTTGCGGAAAAGTCGCCTACGACGCCGACGAAATCTCCTGCTTCGCCGGTGACGAAGAGAAGCCCATTGGGGCTTCACCGCTGGGAGCATTGCCGAGACAGAAAACCTCTGTTTCTCAGCCCCTCGGAACAGAGACCCGCAAAAATTTTGCCTACGACGCCGACAAAATTTCCTGTTCCCCTCCGATTTCGAATTTGAGGTCACCCCCAAATCATCCAGTGTCGACGATTTGGGAATTTCGTCTGTTAGGAAATCACCTCCCCGCTGCAACTTCGGTTCGGAGAGACGCACGATGTCCATTGGGAAAGGGTGAGCTGAATACTCTTCCGTTTTTGAAAAATTGGTGTCCCCGTTGTCGAATTTTGGACGTTTGGGGAGCTTTTTCGAGACATAGGACTCTCGGATTTCATACTTCTTCTTTTGTTCGTCCGAGAGAGCTTCCGCTGCATCTTCTGTGCCACTGTCATGCTCGGAGAATTCAGGTCGTGTGAGCTATTTTGCGGCAGCGCATGGCTCTCTTGTCCAGTATTCCATGAAAATTTTGTACAATGCTCATGCTTCTCCAAATTCTTTGCATAGTTTGTTCGCGGAATTGTATACCTTCTCCATGCGAGCTTGTACCTCGAGAAATCTTCTGTTGAATCTCTCTTGACGTGCGCCAATAAACTCCTGCAACTACCGTTCACTTTTTCTGGTTTCCGTCATGGATGAAGAATTCATCCTTGTGTTCTTGCTCTGATACCAGTTGTTACGGTCCCGGATCTAGCACAAGGATTCTTTGGGAGGATCTAGGACGTGCCATGGGTTGTGGGTCTTCCATGCAGACGTGAAGGCTGCCCCCTGTACGACAAATTAGCTATGGTGGTGGGAAACACAATAGCGGTAGGGTCAGGAGCTGCAACCTTTGTAGATCAGGGCGATGAGGTGATCCGTGAATCGGAACATGTCCCGATGGATGAGCCAGAGGATGTTGATATAGTTAGGGATACTCCATCACCATTATTAAGCATGGATGAGTCTCTAGGTAATCAATCTGAAAGAAGTAAACGGTCATCTTCAAGTCGTCGTAGAAAGAGAACCGAAATGCCCGATAATGACACTAGTAGAAGAATCTTTGATGCAATAGATCGAATTGCTAAGACATTTGAGAATTTCATAATGAAAGACGATATTGTAAGAGATTGGGTCAAAGCCCTCAGGGAAATCCCGGACTTGCCTACAGAATTGAAGTATCGCGCTCCTTCATGGTTGGATACACCAACTAAGAAGGTCATGTTTACAGAAATGACAGTGGAAAAGCAGGTCGAGTGGCTTAAATTTTGATTTGAAAACTAATTGTAATGTGTTATAAATACACTATTTTTTTGGAATATTATTATGTAGTAGGCATGATATTTGAATTATGACGTTACAAGACTTATTAGTATGGTTTGTATTTAAATTTGATATGTTGTTGTGTTTATATATTGCATAGATGAATATGGTGTTTTGAGTATGGATGTAGAATGTGGATGAATGTAGGATGTGATTGAATGTAGGATGCGAAAATGTGGATGAATGTAGGATGTGATTGAATGTAGGATGTAGAATGTGGATGAATGTAGGATATGATTGAATGTAGGATGTGGGAATGTGGATGAATGTAGGATGTGGAATGTGGATGAATGTAGGATGTGATTGAATGTAGGATGTGGCAATGTGGATGAATGTAGGATGTGGGAATGTGGATGAATATAGGATGTGATTGAATGTAGGATGTGGGAATGTGGATGAATATGGTTGTTTATAGGTGTGATTGCAAATAGGTTATGATTGAAGATTGATGTTACTTGTGTTTATGAATTTTAGGCGATTGAATTTGTGGATTTCCATGGATACTATGACAGACGATGAAAAGGTTACAATTATGGTTGCATTCACAACTTTGTTGATCGCCATGGAAAGATACTATCTGTACCATTGCAACAGACGTGTACCACGTTCTTGTGGGATGAATGATCCATTATATTTTCAAAAGGCACTAGACAAATATCCAGTTAAATTTCGGAAAGTTTACAGGATGAACCAACTGGTATTTCACAAATTCATAGATATACTTACTAGTATAGGGTTTTTATCAGCACAAAGACCATCTCAGTTGAAGAACAACTTGCATATTTCCTCCTAACTGTTGGTCAAGGACAAGTGTATAGTGTCATAGCAAAGATGTTTGATAGATCAAACTGGACGATAAGTAAGTATTTCAACAAGGTGTTGGATGCAATCCTCAAACTTCACTCTGATTACGTCAAACGGCCTTCGGAAAGTACACACTCGAAGATTTTAACAAATTCTATGTTTTGTCCCTACTTCAAGGTAACATCACTTCCTATAACTAAATAATTTTAGATTAATATACAAACTTAGCAAATATTAATTGAAAATGTATAATTAGGATTGTATTGGAGCTATTGATGGAACTCATATCAAAGCCAACATTCCACTTGAAGATCAACCAAGGTTTTGGAATAGAAAAGGTTATCTCTCACAAAATGTGATGGCAGCATGTTCATTTGATATGCAATTCACTTATGTACTTGCTGGATGGGAGGGGTCAGCAGCCGATTCCCGTGTGCTGAAGGATGCATTGACTCGTCGAGATAAAATCTTTGTACCTGAAGGTAAGTAATATATTTTTATGCAATAATTTTTTATCTATTTTATCTTCAATTATTTTATGTGGTATATAATTTTTATTATAGGAAAATATTATCTAGTCGATGCTGGTTATGCAAATCTTCTGGGATTTTTGGCTCCATATCATGGAACCCGATATCATCTGCAAGAATTTGGAGATAATATTCCTAGAAATGAAAAAGAATTATTCAACCGAAGACATTCATCTTTACGGAATATTATTGAGTGAACTTTTGGTGCTTTAAAAGCTCGATTTCAAATGTTAAAATGCACTCCATTTTCTTTTAAGATCCAGGTGAAAATTGTACATGCATGTTGCATATTGCACATTTATATACGTGCAGAAGATTATGATGATATATTTGAAGATGAAGATGATGATTCGGGTGGCGAGCTCGGTGGAGGAGGTGATGCGGTCCAATTAGGTGATGGTTAAATAAAAACTATCTTATAAAAGTTAAATCCATTAAATTATTTTATTAATAATTTTCTTATATACTTTCCTCTATACTTTTCACTATACATTAACACAAAAAATTACTTTCTTTTCACTATATTTGTCTAGTGAACATGAAAGTAAATCACTTCTTGATGTTAGTTTGGTAGATATAAAGTGCACTGAAAAACACTTTCATGTGTTGGTGCATAAAATGAAAAATGTAGTGTAAACAAGAGAATGAGTCATTTTTTATAATATACCTAAATAGATCATATACCTAAACAAATAATTAACTAAAACAATATAGTTACTACCCTAATAAGTAATTTAATGTAGTATTAAAATATATTAATATATTAATTAATTAATTAATTGTAAAAATAGATAAATAAAAGGTAAAAAATAATAGTAATGAATATAATAAATAAATACAAAATAAATAAAATATTATATTAATAACATAAGATATTTGTACGTAGTAGAAATTAATAATATACTTCTGCTAAAAAAATTATTAGTTTAATTAATGATAAAATAGAATGATTTAAAAAAATACTCGATCAATTGCTTACTCTAACAATATTTTAATTACCACTCTGAAATCACTAATTTAATATAGTAATAAAAATAATGAATAAATAAATAAAATATTTTATTAATAACATAAGATAGATTTTTCTTAGTATAAATTAATAATATATTTCCTCAAACTAAAAAATTATTAGTTTAATTAATGATAAAAATAGAATAATTAAAAAAAATACTTGATCAATTGCTGACTGTAATAATATTTTAATTACCACTCTTAAATCACTAATTTAATATAATAATAAATAAAATAAATAAATAAATATTTTATTTTATTAATAACATAAGATAGATTTTTAGTAGTATAAATTAATAATATATTTCCACAATATTAAAAATCATTAGTTTAATCATTATAAAAAAAATAATTTAAAAAATACTTGATCAATTGCTTACTTTAACAATATTTTAATTACCACTCTAAAATTACTAATTTAATATAGTAATAAAAATATTAAATAAATAAATAAAATATTTTATTAATTAGTTTTTTACATAGTATAAATTAATAATACATTTCCAAAAAATTTAAAATTATTAGTTTAATTAATTATTTAATTAAAATAATTAAACAAAAATACTTGATAATGAACCGAATTAATAATGAGTGAGACTGAGAGGGAGATGGGAGAGCGAGAGTGAGATCCACTTTTGTGAGTCGAGACATGAATTCAAGTGGATGAATTAGAATTTCGATAGGAATACTGATTCACCCACTTTACAAATATTTTAATTACCACTCTTAAATCACTAATTTAATATAGTAATAAAAATAATACTTTTAAGGGTTAGTCTACAATAAACTTGAATTGAAGTGAAAAATTGAATTGAACTTTAAGAGGGGTTAGTCCATGATGAAGTGGAAATAAAGTGTAAAATTGAATTGAAGTGAGATGAATTAGCTTCCACTTCAACTCATGTTTGGGTGTTAGTGCAGGCCAGTTGAAGTGGCTGGAAAACAGATTCCAATGTTGGTGCGTGGAAAACAGATTCCAGTGTCCTTTTCTAAATAAAGAAGAGAATGAGTAACCTTTTTATTATTATAGTTTATTATAAATTAAAACAATAATTACGTGTGACTACAATAAATTATATAAAATTAATAAAAAAATTAAAAAATAACATAAGTAAACCTAATGGTTTAATTAATTATAAAAATTGGATAATTAAACCAATTAATGATTATAGTTTATTATAAATTAAAACAATAATTACGTGTGACATGAATAAATTACATAAAATTAATAAAAAAATAAAAAATAACATAAGGGAATATAATAATAAAACCTAATGGTTTAAAATTGAATTGAAGTGAGATGAATTGGTTCCACTTCAACTCATGTTTGGGTGTTAGTGCAGGCCAGTTGAAGTGGCTGGAAAATAGATTCCAATGTTAGTGCCTGGAAAACAGATTCCAGTGTCCTTTTCTAAATAAAGAAGAGAATGAGTAACCTTTTATGATTATAGTTTATTATAAATTAAAACAATAATTATGTGTGACAACAATAAATTACATAAAATTAATAAAAAATTAAAAAATAACATAAGGGAATATAATAAATAAACCTAATGGTTTAATTAATTATAAAAATTGGATAATTAAACCGATTAATGATTATAGTTTATTATAAATTAAAACAATAATTACGTGTGACATGAATAAATTATATAAAATTAATACAAAAATTAAAAAATAACATAAGGGAATATAATAAATAAACCTAATGGTTTAATTAATTATAGCAATTGGATAATTAACCAATTAATGATTAAAATTCATTATAAATTAATATACTAATTATGTGTGACATGAATAAATTATATAAAATTAATAAAAATTAAAAAAATAACATAAGGGAATATAATAAAGAAACCTAATGGTTTAATTAATTATAGAAATTGGATAATTAACCAATTAATAATTAAAATTCATTATAAATTAATATACTAATTACGTGTGAATAGAATAAATTATATAAAATTAATAAAAATTAAAAAATAACATAAGGGAATATAATAAATAAACCTAATTGTTTAATTAATTATAACAATTGCATAATTAAACCAATTAATGATTACAGTTTATTATAAATTAATATAATAATTACGGGTGACTAGAATAAATTATTTAAAGTACATAAAACAGTTAAAAATAACATAAATGAATATAATTAATAAATAAATTATTTGTAATAACATAATATATAGTATAAAAATACTTAATAAATAAAATTAAAACACGTGACGAAAAGGTATAAAATCACAACAATGAATATAATTAGAGTAAATTATTTTTAACAATGAGTTTGTGTGTTTAACATCATCAACTTACTTATTGAATACCTCATCGGGTACAACCCTATGACGTTCTTGGTTTCACTGTTCAGTGGATTATCCGTTCGAATCATAGTTTAATTCATTTATAATTGAACATACAATAAAAATAATTACAGATAATTCACCTATTTTTATTTATTAAATAAAAATATAAATAATAGCTATTATGTAGTCAATTATTTAAAATTTTAAACATAAATAACTTAATAATTGGATTCTAATTTTCTTTGCTTGTCAATTGTTATTTTATAATTTAGTATATTTTAAGTATTCATTTAATTTATCAGTAAATATTTTAAGTAATTTAGGGTTTAATTAAGTAGAAAAATCAAAACCATGGAACCGTGACTAGAAGTTTGGTCTGATTACTAGAGTAATGAGTTGGGTTAGTTTTTCTGAATTCAAAGGTTGGATTTGGGTGAGGCAAAGGGACTTGCAGAAAATAAGAAGAACAAGTCCTATCAGCCATGAGGTTCTTGTTCTCGTTCATGGAGACTAATGCGCAATCCACGAAATCAAAGACCTCACAGATCAAGATAGCTCCTTGCCCTTTTACAGTCTGAATAACTTCTTTATTGATGTGTTGTTTGGCATCAATATTTGCTTTTTTTCTTTATATTTTCTTCATATGTCTGTTAGACTCGGAATATTTCTTTATAATTCTGCTTCTCTATCTTCCTGTTCATTTCTTCGCTCTTCTTTGAGGATGACCTTTTCGGTATGATTAGTGGTTGTTTCAAACTATACGGAGTGACCTACAAAGATTGCATAGATTGATTAAAATAGATATATATCAAAGACCCAACGAAGTACATATGATTCATCACATTAAAACAAAACAGCAAGATGGGATGGACAGGGTATCAGTCAACAATCGTTAAGCTCAGGGTTGTAAATTTTGAGTGCTAGAGCTGCCAGCTTCTGATAACAATGATGTAAGCTCTCCTTTTCGATGCAATCTCATAGTATCTGTTGACATAAAATCATATTCAACACCCATAGTCAGAAAACCCTTTTTGTCATACCATATATATTATGAAGAAGAACATTGGTAAGTACCTGTATAGCCACCAATGTGCTTACCTCCTGGTCACCAAGTAAAACAACATATAGAATTATATCCAAAAGAAATATGGTGAAGTTGTATGTGAAAACATGCACATATACAAATGCCAAACAGTGACAGGAGCAAGTATAGCAGGCAGTTGATTGCTTAAAATAGTATAGCGCTTGTTCCTCATAAATTCAACTTTCATCTATAAAAAGAAATTGCTAGATAACAACAAAGAAGAGAAATACTAAAAGTAAAACTTGACCCTTTGGACAAGCCATCTTAGTATCATCAAAACAAAAAAAATTATTTTTCCCCAGCAAAAAAACAAGCCACAAAATTTGCAGAGTTATGTATCATGCACATAAAATTAGATAAATGCGTCCAATGTATACAGTTAAGGGGCAGGTGAAAAAGGAAAAAACATGTCATACACAATAAACAGAGCACCAGATCATCTTGTGCTATACATTATATCGATACTCAAACTTTTGGGTGGTCCAAAACATCACTATATTACCATAGAAGAATGCTTGGAATCTGACACGCGTTTAATACACCAAATTGACAGGTCTAAAAATGCAGATCAACTTGGAAAATTTGTCATCAGAGCAGAGGCATTCCAAAGGGTTAGATTACCAATAAAAACATTTGGAACAGTGTGCTGCCCAGTTAGCCTTTCCAAGACCTTTTGCAACTGTGGGCCTTGAGGACCTAGAAGAGAACACCAATGAGTAACCATCAAGCTTAGACAAGTTAATAGTAATTAATACAAATTAAAAATCCTTGGTCTAATAATGGCTATAAAATGTACAAAAAGAAATTCATGTTTCTAGTATACTACCACTGATTCAAATATAGGAAAGCCAAAACACCAAAAAAAAAGAACAGTAGACATTTAACTCAATTTTCTTTCTTCTTCTTGTTCTTTTTCCTCTTCATCTTTTAGTTTAACAGTACCAAGAATAAAACTTTATCGCAGACTAAGATATGAATGAGAAGAGAGGAAGCATAACAGACAGTGAGAGTAACAACAATGGCCTAAAAAATAATAAATATATCAGAAAAGTTATGAAGTATCTTTCAAGATAAAAGGGCATTTGCAGAAATTTAAACCCTAAAAGTTCCAAACCCACCTCTAATCCCGAAATTAAACCCTATCAAGACGAAATTGAACCCTAAATCCCATAAACCCTAACCCTAAATCCCACAATTAGGCCACAATCAAGATAAATTACGCACAAAAATTAAAATTAACTCAAATACAACACTAAATTAGTTGAAAAAAAATTAGGGTTTCGGCTTACCTTCTAAAATTTGGGGGAAATCACCGCCAAATGGGGAAATGTACGCCCAATGGAAGAAATTGACGCCTAACTTTCGAAAATCGAAGAAGATCGAAGGATATCGAAACCGAAATAGGTTAAATCAAAGGATATCGAGGGAGGAGGAAAGAGAAGAGTGAGAACGAGAAGGGAGAGGGAGGTCGAGAGTGAGAAGAGAGGGAGGCCGAGAGGGAGACGAGAGAGGGAGAAGGAAGAGAAAGGCCGAGAGAGAAAGAGACGAGAGAGGGAGATGGGGCGAAAACGAGAGATAACAAGAGAAAGTAGAGGGAGCAGAGAATGAAGACGAGAGCCAGCAGAGGGAGCAGAGAGAGCTAAAATGAGAGAAGAAGGTCGGGCGAAAAAATTCGTCGGGAGACGAAGGCCGAGCGAGAGGAGAGGAGAAGAGGAAATGAGAGGGATTTTTCGTTGAGGGGGGGAAGAAGCGACGCCATCGCTCGTGGTAAGTGAATGATTCGGAAAAAAGGTAGGAATCAACTTTCCTCCGTTTTTGCCTGGGGAGATGAAATGGTGTAATCTCACTTCAATTCAAGTCTTTTTACACTAACGCCTTATTTGTGATGACCTAGGTAATGCGGGGGGAATTCATTCCACTTCATTGTGGACTAGGTAATGCGACGGAGGCGGCACTCCGACGGTACACCGTGAGTGAGAAGAGAGGGAGGCAGAGAGATAAGAGAAGCTCACGTCAATTCAATTCTTTCTACACTAACGCCATTATTTGATGAACTAGGTAATGCGGGGGAATTCATTCCACTTCATTGTGGACCACAACCCCCCCCCCCCCCCCCCCCCCCCCCCCCCCCCGGGGCGAGTTCATGGCGTGTAGCAACCGGGGTTAAGTGAGTATAGGGGGGAGGGTTCATGTTCATCTCCAACATGAAGATCATGTCAGTCATGTACATGAACTTCAACTTCACACTTGGTGTTAATGTTGAAGACTTCATGTACATTGGAAAACAATTTCTAGTGTTAGTGCCCCAACATGAGAAAAACATAAAAAACAAGAGAATTTCTAAACCCTTATAGTACACTAAGAGGGGGGGGGGGGGGGGGGGGGGGGGGGGTTAGTCCCCCAAATGGATTTTTAAAAATCAAGTTCATGTCCAACATGAAGATCATCTTAGTCATGTACATGAAGATCATCTTCGCACTTGGTGTTAGTATTGACGACTTCATGTGCACTGGAAAACAATTTCCAGTGTTAGTGTCCCAACATGAGAACAACATAAAAAATAAGAGAATCCCTAAACCCTTATAGTACACTTAATTACTGCAACATAATGCTTAAACCCCGAATTAGGTAAAACAACCATTATTACTACACGAATAAGTTATTTAATGTATAATTAAATATATTAATATATTTAGTAATTGAATTTGATATTTTATTGTGCATTCATATGGTAATTACATGAGCCAATGAAATACACACATGATTAATTATAAATAATAAATAAATAACGTTATAAATAACAAAAATGAAAGTAATACATTGAGTTATTAATTTATTAATAACATATGATATACTTTAACCTAAAAATGAATAATTTAAGAGAAAAAATTGATCTAATCATAACTTTAACACACTATATATTTGTACATAATATATTTTATGTATTATTAATTAATAATATATTGTCACAAAATTTAAAACCATTGGTTTAATTAATTATAGCAATCGGATAATTAAACCAAAACAATTTATCAAATATTTATTTTAAAAATATTTTAATTATGACTATTAAATCACTATTTTAAAATAGTAATTATAAAATAAATATATTAAATAAATAAAAATAATTAATTTATAAATAAAAACAATTATTGTATAAATAAAAATAATTATTTTATAAATAAATATGATAAATTAATGATTTTTATGACGACAGTTTAATTTTTCCTAACTTAGGAAAAATTAAACCATCGTCGTCTTCCTCAGCGACGAGCCAGCAGGCAACGATGATGGTGGTGGGCCAGCAAGCAAGGGCGACGGTGGCGGGCAACGCCGACAGAGGTGCCGCTCCGTCGGTACGCCGAGAGGGAGAAGAGAGGGAGGCCGAGAAGCTCTACAACAGATGCTCGACCTCCTGTGCTCTACGACGGAGATCGAGAGGGAGGATGGTATTATGGACTCCATAGCATCAAGAGTGGCTAATCGGAGAAGAGAAGAGATGGAGTAAACTTGTATTTCAGTACCTTAGGGGTTTAATTGTAATTTGAAGTTCCATAAGGGTCTAATTGTAATTATAGAACCTTTGATGTTTTCCTTGACCTATTTAGGGCGTCAAATGATGGAATGAAGTCAAGCATTGATCATTAGTCTAAATGAGATCAGGTTCTCTCTCTAAAGAAGCCTAAGGTTGGAGCTCTTTCAAAGGCTCATGTCCCTTCATCATTGGGCGTTCCAAGAACCCCAAATCCTTCCCTTCTTCGTCATTCAATCTGGAAGCTAGAGGAGTGACTCGATCCATGGCTAGACAACCTAACATCGTGGTATCAGAGCTAGCGCTCGATCGCGAGTTTGAATCCCGGTGGGCGCATAGGCTGGATTAAGCGCACAAAGGCATGAATACTGATAGGTCCTCGTGTAATCCTTGGGTCGGGTCAGTGTCGGTGTGCCGCCGTGGTCGTTGGCTCGCGATGGGGGGTGTGGTGTTATGGACTGGTATGGGCTGGCCCATAACACGACCCTAGTATGGGCTAGGCAGTTATGGTCCTGGGTTGAGTACCTATGTCTTCCGCTCCTAACAGGCCGGTCTTTTGGGTAGTATTGGCTAGGTGCCTAACATTTGGTAGACCGGTTCTCGAAATATGCCCACTTTATGGCCCTCAGCCATCCGTATACAGCAACACAAGTCGCTCAGCTCTTCATGGATAATATTGTCCGTCTCCATGGCCTTCCAGAGACCATCACCAGCGACCGTGATGCTATCTTCACCAGTAAATTCTGGGGGGAACTATTTAAGCTACATGGCTCTAAGTTAGCTTTTTCTTCAGCATACCACCCTCAAACAGACGGCCATACAGAAGTGGTTAACCGCACATTGGCGAATTTGTGGTGCTTTGTGGGGGACACGCCCCGACAGTGGGTTCGTTGGTTAGCATGTGCGGAGTATTGTTATAATACCTCATACCACACCGCACTGGGTACTACCCCTTTTCGAGTTGTTTATGGACGCGAACCTCTGCGCCTACTTTCTTATGAACCGGGGTCATCTCGGGTAGCGGCATTGGACCAAACATTAGCCGACAGAGATGCAATGCTTGCGCAAGTCCGCCTTCAGTTACAACTTCACAAGCAACTATGAAGCATACTTATGACAAAGGACATTGTCCCCTTTCCTTTGCACCTGGAGAATTTGTTTGGCTCAAACTTCAACCATACCGCCAACTATCTCTTGCAGCCATCAAACGCCATAAGCTTTCTCCAAAATTTTATGGGCCATTCCAGGTCATGCAACGTATTGGCACTCTGGCGTATCATTTGAAACTACCACCAGACGCTAAGCTCCATGACGTCTTCCACGTCTCCCTTCTCAAGCTGTTCAAGGGAGAGACTCACCACTGTTGCATACCCCTCTGCCTCCTCTCAAAGATGGCAGATCCATGCCCACGCCCGCTCAGATCCTTCAAGCCAAGCTAGTGAACAACGCTTGGGAAGTGCTGGTTTGGTGGACCGACAAGGAATTGATAGAAGCCTCTTGGGAGACACTCGAGTCCTTCTAGACTCTATTCCCCACTTTCGAGCTTGAGGACAAGCTCTTTCTTCAGGAGGAGGGTGATGTTATGGACTCCATAGCATCAAGAGTGGCTAACCAGAGAAGAGAAGAGATGGAGTAAACTTGTATTTCAGTACCTTAGGGGTTTAATTGTAATTTGAAGTTCTATAAGGGTCTAATTGTAATTATAGAACCTTTGATGTTTTCCTTGACCTATTTAGGGCATCAAGTGATGGAATGAAGGCAAACATTGATCATTAATCTAAATGAGATCAGGTTCTCTCTCTAAAGAGGCCTAAGGTTGGAGCTCTTTCAAAGGCTCATGTCCCTTCATCATTGGGCGTTCCAAGAACTCCAAATCCTTCCCTTCTTCGTCATTCAATCTGGAAGCTAGAGGAGATCGCCGGGTGACTCGATCCATGGCTAGAGAGCCTAACAGATGGCCGACGCGAGGGGTGGAGGAGAGAGGGACGCCGAGAAAGAAGAGAAGCCGTCGCCTAGGGAAGAAGGCCTCCCTCCCTCTCCTCTCCTTCTCGACCTCCGTTGCAGAGCCTCTCGGTCTCCCATACTCCACAACGGAGGTCGAGAGGGAGAGGCCGTAGAGAGGGACGGTGGAGACGAGAGAGGGAGTAGAGAGCTCAGGGAGAGAAGGGGTGCAAGAAATGGAAATGAGCAGACTCACGGAGAGGGGCACGCTCGTTTCATATACATGATTCTCAAAATTGGGCGGAAAACTCTTTCCCTCATTTATGCTTTGGATATGATCTCGTGAGTCATGTTAATCATGTACATGACTTAAACTCCGGCGCTCCACTAACGACCTTAGGGCATGAATTGAATAATGTTGTTGAGGTTCATGTCCTGATTCAGGTTGACTAACCCCCATAATCTAATTCACTTCTCACTCCGTTACTTCACTGTCCAACCCCTTAACGTTAATCATCTGTACCCGGGTCTGAGGTCTATGAAGCGCCGTGCCGTTCGGTGAATCGCTCGTCCGTCTCTGAGTCTGTTTACATTTTAGAGATTGGGCGTGGTGGCTTGAGCGCGCGAGTACTTCAAAGCTTGCAGCAGACTCGTCGTTGGTTTCCGCTTTATGGCTCAGACAACTGTTTTGAGATCGGCTTCTTTGGTTCCTTCCAAATTGTTTGCTTCCACTGCCGCAAAACGATCAGTTCTTTTTCGGACCCGACTCCCACTCAAGGCCGCCTTCTCAAGCGGTAGCAGCAGCAATGACACAGGCGGAAGCAAAGAATTTTTGAGGCAATCCGACGAGCAACTGATGGGTCAGTGCGAAATGGATACTTTTAAGGTGTCGGGGCCCGGTGGACAACACCGCAACAAGCGAGAGAGCGCCGTCCGCCTCAAGCACATTCCTACCGGAGTAATTGCCCAGGTTTGTTCTTTTCCTCACTCTCGTCTTTCCCAGGCTGCAATTTGCATAGATGAAGTTTATGTACCTCCTTACTCAATGACTTTGCTTATGTAACAACTAGAACGACATATTTCCTTCAAGTTACCAAAATCCACCAACACCCATCGGAATAGAGGATCCTTCGTAGTGGGTGTGTATTAATCAACATCTACTCTGGGTTCATTCATCCTGTTACCTTTACAGCTCACTGCCTCTTCACTATGAGGCCGTGGACATGCTGGTAGGCAGGTGCACTTGTCATGATGGATGAGATATGGCAAACGAATGACGGTAACTGATCTTAGAATGGCGCGGATGGAGAGCTCTGAAGACACGCGGCTCCAATCTGTGGGGACCTCCACAGCCTCAAGCTTTTGCGGCTCTTAGTGCTTTTAAATAATGGACCTCATGTGTTGCATTGTGATATCTGGAAAATAGAATCAATTCATTTTGCAGGCTACCGAGGACCGGTCACAACACAAGAACCGCGCATCGGCTTTAGCACGTTTACGCACTATGCTGGCCCTTAAAGGTTACATTTTGCTATTGCTCCTTCTCTCTGTTTTATGCAAATAAAACCCCTGAATTGCCTTGCGATTTTCTTCTTTCCTATCAGATTATGCAGAATATTGGATGCATAGTGAAAGAGGGAATGTGATCTATGCTTTCCTTTTTCCTTTTGCCATTCTGATGATCTAGTAAAAAATGTACATTACTTTTAAAGGCAATTGTAAGATTTGCGGTGCATGTGAGTTCAAACAAACATGTCGGATTATGCAAGATCAATTTGACTTATTTTTACTTATTGCTGATGGCATCTTGATCATCTTTGAGTCCATGGGCAAACGGTTTCTTTTTCTCAAAGGTTCATGTTCTTCTATTGAACTAGTCAGGAACAAGCTAGACCTCGAAAGTTATACCCCTCCCTTGGAGCTCCTTCAGATTCTTCCACCAAAGTCAACAATTAGAGAGCCAGATGTTGGTCCACAAATTGGACCCAAAAATCCAAAATTTACCTTGGTATACGTATCTTGTGGAGTTACTATAAATGGTAGTTGTTTAATTCTTTAAGCTGATAAAGGTGGAATATTTACATTTTCATACCTTTTTTGTGTAGGGAATGCAAGCTTTACTTGATCTTATGGTTGCAGTTAATGGCTCAGTGTCAGAAGCAGCAAAGATGTTGGGGTAGATTTTCTGTCATCTAAAGCTTTATTGCATTCTTTTCCAAATAAACTGATTAAAGCTGGAAGCTGAAACTGATCCTTTTTCTAAAGCTTCACACGGTTCTGCAGGTTAAGCACAGGTGCACTTTCACGTTTGATATTATCTGATGATTCTCTTAGAATGAAAGTAAATGAGCTGAGGGTGTCCAAGGTAGATATTAGATGTTTTCCTAATGAACTTTGATAATTATCATTTAATTATTAAATTTGTCATGGCTTCCTTTTTCCTACATTTTTAAACTGAGCTTGGATTGTTATAGTGTATCTATATTAAGTTATAGACCATTTAAAAAAAAATATTAAGTTATAGACAACTATTGTAGCCTGATACCAACTCATTGCTTGATATGTTTTCTTTGTATGTCAGAGAGTATTGGTGTACCACCAAGTAATCATGAAAAGAGAACTTACTGGAAGCTAATTGATGACATAAATTTGTCTGTAAATAATAATTAGATTGCATGACATTGGTGAAATTGTTGATAAGGAGAACAACTGGGTTGCTGCATCATGAGAGCAAAGACCATTTACTTGGCCAGTAGAGACAAGATGTCTATTAATAGAAGATATCAATCATGCAGAGCTATTTCAATTTTGCAAAGTCAACAATGATAGAAAGGAAAAAATAGAAAATGGTTATATAGGCAGAAATAGCCCTGTATAGATAGTACTGCTGCATTTAGGGGAGGCAATGAGCTGAGTGCAGGTTGAAACATGGTGGTTTGTGTTCCCCATGGTTCAAGCTTGGCTTGATTGCAAGATGGAAGGGGCAGTGCCACCGTCCCTGTGCCAAAAATGAGGAGGATTGCACTCCCCTCCCCCTCTCCTCTCTGTTGAAATGATTTCAGCTGAGAGAAGGAGGAGGAGGAGGAGGAGGTGGGGTGTGGGTGGTGTGTGACCCTCCCCTTTTTCTGTACCGGAAGGGCTGCCAGCAGCACCCCTATTTACAGAATGAGAAATGAAAAAAGAAGAAGAAAAGAAGAGGAATAAGAGAAGAAGACGTGTGGAAGAAGAGGAGCAGAAGAATATGGGATGAAGAAAGACAAGAGAGAAGAAGTCAGGAGGAGAAAGTGGAGGGAGAATGCATACCTGACTTCTGTTGAGTGAATATATCTACCTAAAACCTCATAAAAAGAGTCTTACCTGCTACTTAAATTATTGTTTTGACAGCTGGCACCTTCCCATACACAATATTTATTGTAGATAAGAGAGAGAGAGTTACAAGCAGGGATCACATTTGAATTGGAGAAATCTTTTTGGAACTTTACTCTTAGTGTGAGAGCTGGCTTGCAAGACAAACTCATTCATGTTTGAGCTAGGCTTGTTTTAGCTAACGAGCTAGACTTGGAACTTCAGCTCGGCTCAAGTTTGTCAAAACCAAGTGAGCTAAGCCCGGGCCTCAGTACTACCCCTAGCTGCATTAATGAATTTCAGTTTCTAAAAAAACAAGAAAGAAACTTGTATAGATTATATGTTGAGAAAAGGGTGTGTATGCAAACCTTTTGATATCAGATTTTTCATCAAGTCTTCAAACTACTTCAACTCTTTTTGCTTCTTTGATATTCAACATTCTGTAGACAACAAGCTGATGCTTTTTAGGGTCTTCTTCCCTAAATACATTTTAATCGACATACATTTTAACTTAAATATGCCCAACATGTCATCTGCTACTACCTAATATGTTTGGGTTTTGACCCTAATTTTGCCGGCTTACCACTAAGTTGGAAAAATTGCTGTAGCAACCTCGCGGTTTTCAGAGGTCCACAAACCGTACATGTTAACTGATTCAACTCCTTAGCTGCTTTAGCAAGGTAGAGCACAACTCCGTTTCGTTTCCTACCTCGGAGCGTAACCGAACATTTTTGGTTGCTAACAAATTCGTTGTTTGGCATATTCTACACTATCATTTTTAACACATTGAACGATACTATTTAAACACTATTCAATAAAAACTCTATTCAATATTACTATTCACAAATCAAAAATTACTGTTCACAAATAAAAAATTACTGTGCACAAATTACTATTCATGATTACTATTCAAACACTGTTCACATATACTGAAAAATAATACAAATTCTATAGATATTGGAAAAATACATTCTACATTACACACTATAGTACACCCCAGGCTACGGACTGGTCACCGATCGATTCCCTGTTTTTACTTGGCCATAATGGCTTAAATGGCTGAAATGGCACATACTGTGCAGTCGCCGGAAATCGCCTTCGCTGAAATCTTCTAAGCCGGAAATCGCCTTCTTCTTTGCTCCGATTTCTCCCTTCGCTTTTCAATGATTTGTTCTATGGCAGAAGGTCGATTTTATAATTTTTCACCTCAGAATTTTTCCGCGTTTTCCCCTTGAAGCAATGGTCCTGAGAAAAAGTGGATGGATATTTTCAACTTTTTATTTATTTCTATTTTTACCCTTGCATTATTTGTCGGCGGCATCGAAAGTAAGGGTATTTTGGTCTTTTCATGCCGTGACATCATTTTTGCTGATGTAGAAGCATCTTCTTTTTTGTCGTCATGCTGATGTAAGTTTTTTGACGGCAATCAACGTCGTTAGCTGACGTGTTGCTGGTATCTTTATTGCAAAAGGTCTTCGGCAAATATCTTCTTGCAAAATTTGTAGGAGTCTTTTTCACCAAATGCTTCTTGAGCAATCTCGCAAAATTTCTCCTTTGTGCTTTTAGTGCCCGAAAATTTTCCCAGTCGAATTTTCCTTTTGACTTCTTCAAGGGCTTTGTAAATAGGAGTCTCATTGAAACTTTTAGACACGATTGTCAATGGGACGGATGCCTTGTAGACGAAAGCTTTTTGAACAATGATCCTAATCCAATAGCTCGACGATAACACCATTTTGATTCAGGGCAATCCTTCATCTTTGGCTTGATTTTCGGGTAGAATTGGGGTAGTTCACAATCTTTTTCAAGGATCTCAATAGTAATTACCAGAATGCTCGGTAAAAACTTTTCTGGCCCAGTTACTTCAGCAATTGTCAAAACGAATTTTAGTCGGATCGACTTACACTTCACCATTGAGCTAAATGCCTTGCAAGCTTCGGTAATTTCGTTGGGTAGTAACTCCAATTGTGTCCAATCGTTCACTTGAAGGAGAACTTGACCAATGAATCCATAATCGAATAACATCTGAATATACTTTGGATCAGTTTTTGGGTTTATGATTGTCCTATTCCAGAGTCCATTGGAATCAGTAGTCATAAAGGGAGTGTGAATCCCTACACCGATTTTTTCATTCCAAAGTTGGAATTGAGATTGATGATTTATAGTCTCTTTAAGAACTAGCACAAACAGGTGTTTTAGGCCTGAGTGACAATTCTTCGGAGATGATATAAGTGAGTTTAAGCGGCCTTATTTTCCAACGAAAATCAAACTCACTTTGCTCACTATGTTTTGGTTTACTCAGGCGTTTCAACCGAGTGAACTCAGATGGGGTTACCAAACGTGCTTTGAAAGATTTCTCCTTCGCAAGCACTTCCATTTCCTCTTGAGGAGGATTTTATTTTAACCGCTTCCTTTCCAGCTCTAGATTGGTAGGAAAAAGTCCCTAATTCCTCTGTCTTGCGGGGCGATTCACGCCGTATATGTAGTTCTTGTAGTTCTTGAGTTAATTGCTTAGCTTTGAGAGCTATTTCTTTATCATTAGATCCATATCGGGCATAGTTCCCATCAATATCTCCTCTTTCAAAAGAAATAGGAGATTGTCGAATAAGGATTGTAGGGTGGAGAGCAATACCGTCAGTGTAGTAATTGCCGCCACTAAATCATGTAGGCAATCGCTAAGTGGATTAGTTGCCATCTTTTCTATCTATAACACAAGAAAATTCTCGAGTCAAAGTATCAGGTAAATAATTCTTTTCTCCTTTAATATCTTCAACAACAAAAGAGAATTGAAAAAACCATTGTTGCTATTGTATTGCCGTTTTTGTTTTTCATTGGGACAATCTCTAGCAAAATGTCCTTCTTTTTGACAAATCCAACATTTGCATCTGCTTGGAGGTTTTCCTTTTGGGCAATAAGGATTTGTTTTTTGAAAAGTTTTCTTTCTGAAATATCTCTTTTTTGGAGAATATTTTTTCTGGAAACTTCTTTGTATTTTATACTTCTTTTTTACCTTTTATTATGTTTTCTTTGTTTGGAAGAATGGTTTTTACAACCATAGGCTCCTACAACCTTATTTTTGTTGTGAACAACAAAATAAGGTTGTAGGAGCAAAGGGTTTGTTTGTTTGCACAACTACTTTTCTTTTGAAGTCGTTGCATTTTGCATAGATTGGCAAGCTTATCTTGCACAAATCTATGTTTTCTTCCAAGGAGTGTCTGTTCTAAGGAATATTTCCATTGAATTTTCTGGAAATTCTGGGTTGTTTTGCCAATATTTTGCTACATATTTTTTTTCACAGTGTGTAGCAAATGGTTCTGGCAATTTTGAATAGAAGATAGTCTGATAAGGTTTCTGATCTTCTGTTTTGAGTTTGTAAAAATAACTTGCAAACTCACAATAGTATTTTTCATAGAAACAAATGTTACAAATTTGTAATTTGTTTAGTTTCTGTATTGTCTTTAGTCTTGTTCTAGATTTGAGACTTTCATTCACTGCTTCTTGGGAAAAATGTATGCCTAGAAATTCTTTTGAAATTTTTGCTACAATCGTTTTCAATATTGCAGCAATTGAAGTGTTTCCTTCTGGTTTTGCCTTTTGGTTTTCGGGAAGATTATCCCACCAATGGGCAACATTGCCTTGTAATGCATGGGTAAAGAAATTGTAAGCAGAATCCTTATCCCATGATTCATGCATATTAGCAGCATTGCTCATATTTCTTTCTCAATCTTGAAGGATTTTTTCTCCATCTTTCGAGCAATCTAGATTGAGATAAAATCCAAAAGAGTTAATGTTATCTATCAGATGATATCCTTTATCAGCATAGTTTGGGTCAACAAAAAAATATTTTGTTGAATACCTTTGTCCTCCTAGTGAGACTTTGTTATGAGAATATCGGTTTTTGATATTATCCTCAACTACAGATTCTCTTTCTCTAGAAGATTTTGCTTCGTTGTTTTCTTGAAGCATTTTAAATCTTTTGTCAATATCATATTCAAGTTTATCTTTTGCAGAATAATGTCCTTTGTTGGCAATTTATGTAGCAACATTGTCTTTAGAGTCCCATGGCTCTAGATCGCTTTCTCGTTGTTTTCCATTCTTTTACTAGAGGATGGTTTTTCCTCTTGAACATAATAAATTGGTTGTTTTTCGAAAGTATTATATTTGGCATATTCAACTTCATCTTCTGAAGTGAATGTTATGCTTAAAGCCATTCTGTAACTCGATGGTTCATAAGCTTTGTTTCTTGGTGCAATGCACACTAGTTTTTTAAGCCATCCTATTATGTCAGGGAGACCTAAAGGTAAGGGAGTTTCTAACCCTGTTAGGTATAAAAACTCATTCATTTTCTAAAGTCTAAGGAGTAAAAGGATTTTTATACCTTGAATTTGTAGTTTTAGAACTTAAATGTTCTTTTATATCTAAGATTTCATTTAAGATATCTTGCATTTTATCTTTGTTTAGGTTTTCTAAACTTCGTTTGAGTTCTGTTAATTCGGTAGAGAAGACAGGACTCTTTCCTTCATGTACCTTTTCTAGAATTGTTTCTAGAATATTTTGGCATTTTAAAACTTCTTCATGTTTGAATGAATTGTATATGAAGTTTATTTTTGTTTGCATATTTTGTACTGCAACTTCTATTTTTGTTAAAGTCTTGGTCCAAGATTCTAACGTTTGTTGAGAATAAGTGACTATTTTTTGTTAGTCACTATTTTGGACAGGAGTAACTATTTTGTGAATTGGTTATGTTCCTTCGTCTATGTGAAGAGGAACATAGGCATTTGGCTGGGGGTTTACTATTCCTTTGAAATTGGTACTAGTAGAAGCTCTACTGGTAGAGGGTGTAGCTGGTTCGAGGGAAAAGCTGTTTCTGGCGTTGGTGATGACCAGTTTTCCTTCTCTCTCCTTTATTGTTTTTCGAGATAGAGGTAAGTGTCTTGGTGCCATTGGTTGGACTACCCATTCCGTTGGCCAAGTTAATTCTCTAGGGTCAAGTTCTTCGACCATTATGCTTTCTGAATATCCAATATTTTTGGATAATTTTGTGATTGCCTTGGAATCTTTAACTGAAACTTTTCCTCCGACAGAGGGCCAATGCTTTTCGGATTGGTTCACTTGCCACCTGTGTCTGGACTACTCCCCTCTGGCATCTTATCTGTGCCCGGGTGAGTGGATTGTTTCATTCTGCTCAATCGGCGATCACTGGGTGGCATCCTGGCTCCCTGCTTCAGCCACTATCACTTCTGTCCGGGATTGGAATCCTTCCCTGCAGCAATGGGGCCTCGGTCAATGGGTCCAGATTACGGGCCTCCCACCTGAGCTTTGGGAAGAAAGCATCTTTGGCCTCGTTGCCAGCCACTTCGGTACTTTAATTATGCTGGACAGAAGCATCGCTAAACACAGGTGATTCGACCATGCCCAACTCTTCATCTGTCCGAGTTGCGTCCACTCCAGGATGACTTTCCTCCGGCTAGATGCCAGCCAATCTCCCCTTTGGCTCAGTATCACATTTGGAAATCTTATGGGAGACTTTGTCTCTCTCACCGGTGGCAGCAGCAGCGACCCAGGCATGGCACGTAGCCCGATCCACAGCCAGCCCTGCAGTCTGCTTGGCTGGCCAGCAGAGGCCCACCCCCTCTGCCCTCTACCACCACTGAGCTCCCAGACAACCCCCTATCCCTATGCCTTTGACAGCCTATTCCATCAAATCCCCACCACTCTGACACCTCTACCCCCCACATGGCACCACATCGATACCAGGACCCCCTTCCCCCTTTGCCCACTTGCCCCCCTTTTTTCCTTACCCAGCAGCTTCCCCTCCACACCCTCCCCCCCGAGATCAACCCCGACCCACTTCCCGTTCCCTGTCCTCCTCATTTGTGACCAGTTGGCCTAGATGCCCCTCTCCACTTGCTACTGGTTCTCCGCCTCCGATGGCCACCTATCAGCGCTGGTGCTTCCCTCCGCCGACAGATGGAAACTGGCAATTTTACTTGGCTTTGCAGACTGAGCGAGACCAGTTCGATAAAGAAACTTGGAGTAGTATCTCCGAACTGGCTTAGAAGAATGAGTGTGACTTACAGTGGTAACCCCTCGAGAAGCAAGGCTGCCTCAGGAGTGAGCAAAAAAGGGAATAAATGATTGTAATCTCTTGGAATGTAAGAGGAATTGGTTCCTCCCGCATGCGAGCCACTATTCGGAGTCTCCTATCAAGGAGTTGTCCTTCCATTGTGATCCTCTGAGAATCCAAATGTCAAAATCCTTTTGATGCTTTTGTTCATGATCAGGTGTTAGATCATTTGATTGGTTCCTACTCTATGGGAATCAAGCTCTGTGACAAATGCACTGGTTTCTCTTGGGGACTACTTGACGTTTATGGTCCCACCCGATACCAAGAGCGTCACTCCTTCTGGGAAGAGCTTACCCATCTTCTAACCGATTGGCCCATTCCATGGCTTCTTGCTGCGGATTTCAATGCCATTTGTTTCTGCAATGAGAAGTCCCCCCTTGCTTCCAAAATTTCCACCTCCATGAGGATGTTCGCAGATTTTATTGGCAGCTTTGAGTTAGAAGAGATTAACCTTTCTGGCAAGACGTTCACGTGGTCAAATGGGCAGAGGCTTCCCATTCTTTCCTAGATTGATCTCTTCCTTCCACTAGTGATTGGCTCCAGCTCTACGGGAAAAACTTGCAGTGTGGTTTTGGGCTGTGTTGGCTCTGACCATTGGCCCATTCAGATCGAAACCAAACTTGACAAATGGGGCCTTGCCCCATTCTGGTTTGATAACTCTTGGCTGGCAAACAAGCTCTTTTCTGATAGCGTCACATCCTGGTGGGGAGCCTTTGGAGACCCAAACTATGACGGCCGGTCCCTCTCGTGCAAGCTGAAGTGCCTCAAAAAAAAACTCAAGTCTTGGTCCTTAGAGCGTTGCCTCAATGCCACCTCTCACAAGTCCTCTCTCCAGTCTTAGATTGCCACCCTTGATGCGATCGAGGAGCAAAAGGGCCTTACTTATTCGGAATTCTCCAGTCGCATCTCCATGCAATGCATTTTCCAGAGTCTTCTTCACACTGAACAGATCTAGTGGAATCAAAAGGCCCGCTTCAAGTGGTTGGCCGAGGGTGACGCCAACACAAACTTCTTTCATGCAATCGCCTCGGCCGAGGGTGACGCCAACACAAACTTCTTTCATGCAATCGCCTTGGCCCGCCGTAGGACTAATCGGGTTACTTCCTTGTCTATTGACAATGAAGTAACCTCGAATAGGTCCTCTATTACTGGCGCTCTTCTCAGTTTTTTTGCAAATCTTTACAGAGAGGAGCTCCACCATTGCACCCACCTGACTAGGCTCCATTTCTCTTCGATTTCTCCCACCATTGCGGCTTTCATTGAGGTTCCCTTCTCGGACTTGGAGATCGAAGATGCGGTCTTAGTTCTTCCTCAAGATAAGGCCCCCGGACTTGACGGGTATAACGGGGAATTTTACAAAATTTGATGGTCTACCCTGAGATTGGACATTATTTCTAGGTCTGCAGTTTTTATAATCGTGGAATTACCTTCAAGAGTGTCGGTGTCTCTCTTATTGCCCTGGTACCTAAAAATGCTAGTGTTGAACGTCCTCGTAACTTCAGGTCGATCAGCCTTGTCTCAAGTATGTACAAAATCATTGCTCGTATCCTGGCTCGTCGAGAAGGTTATTCTTCCCACCATCATCCACAGGGGTCAGAGTGCATTCCTTAGAGGTTGGGACATCCTTGATCCAACTATGACTACTCACGAGATTATTGACCACTTTGTCTGTTGGAAGATAGGGCTTAAACCCACACGACCAAGGAAGGCCCACATATCTAAGAGTATTATAAAATGGGCCAAACGACCAAAGAAGGCCCACAAGATGGGCCCAAGCCCATAAGAAATAGGACTCGTAATGATTACCATGAGCTGACATCCTTATCACATCAGTTGGAAGATCAAGGACTCAAGAAAGTATCTTTATCTAATGGTCACGTCCTAGAAGAGTTTTAGTTTGAGTTAGGTTTGTCTTGTATCTATATTGAGTTATTTAATTATGCTAGGACTTATCTTTAAGTGTTAGAGTTTGGGTGTAATTGGGACGAAGGTAGTTTTATGTAATTGGACACTACTACCTTCCTCTATTATAAATAGAGGTTCATGTACACTGATTACAACAAGTCAATGAAGTATTTATCTTTTCCATAAATTCAACATAGTATCAAAGCAGGTTCTGTGAGTTGACGTGGTCAACCCACAGAGGTAATGTGATCTTTTTCTCTAAACCCTAAACCCTAAGTCTAGGTTCGTAGTTATTATTTTTTCCAGTCCCTGCACCCATAGTTTTCTTTGCGTTTTTTTCCTCTATACGTAGTTTTTCATATTGCAAATTATATATTGACGGAAAAATATTTGAGTCTACTTTCCAGAGAAAAACGATTTGTTCCAATCGGAGTTATCTACAGAGAGATATCGATATTTGAATGAGTGAAGGTCAGATTGCAAAAAGGTTTGAGTAGCAGCAACAATCTTTAGATTCCAAGGTATTTTTTGCTATCAAGAACTAAACTTTGTGGAGAAATATATGTGAAAAGAAATATTTGTAAGTCTATTTTTTTACCTATTCAACCAATTTTTTATTTGAGTTATCTACAAAGAGAAATCGATATTTGGAGTAGCAAAGGTCAGATTGAAAAAGAGGTTCGAGCGACAGTAGAAAGCCTCAGCTTCCGAGGTATTTTATGCTATCAAGAAAGAAACTTTATATGGAGAATTATATATCAAAAGAAAGATACGGAAGTCTATTTTCTTACCTATTCAACCAATTCTCGGTATGATTTTTTTATAAGGAGATATTGATCTTGGAATAGTCAATGGTCATTCTGGAAAAATAGGAGAAACAGTACTTAGTACGGCCAGATGATAGAGACCGAAATATATCAGATTATTTATCTTCTGATAATTATATTTTATGAAGTTAAGTTATACTTGGATGAAAGGTATTTAAGTCTACTATCAGAAGGAGAAAATTTCATGTCAATCTGACCTATATTTAAAGAAATATTCACATTGGAAGAATCAAAGGTCATGCTAGTATTTTGTTGTATTGAAAAATCCGAATTTATCCCCATTGTTTTGTGTCACTTTTTGAGTTGATATATCAGAAAAATATCTCACTTCTCCCTGGTTTGAGGGCTAATCTATGCATATATGTTATATGGGCTTATTGCTACATCTATGATATTTGGTTCAAGCTGAGATTACTGCCATTACCTCCCAGTTTGAGGGGGTAGAAGTAGAAGAAGTACAAGAAAGAGGTATTTTATTCCATATGTTGTGGATGAGTTTATGTGACCAAAATATTCAAGAAAAGGGGAGCACAAAAGATGAAGCTTTTGCATCTAAGAAAAAATATTTATATCGGATTATGATTATTTTATGGGTCCTTCTACAAGGTCTATTATTTTGGTTCATGTTATATGTATTGGAAGATGGTCGTGTTATATTCAGCTGCAGCTATTATGTCTCTATGGGGACATTATTATTGAAGAAGAGGTGGCCTCATATCATCATTTATTTTATCCCGTAAAAAAATATCATGGTTGGGAAAGCATGATGGAAGATACCCTGTAAAAAAATATCACGGTTGGGAAACCTTGACAGAAGAACTTAATACCCTGTCAAAAAATATCACGGTCAGGAAACCATGATGGGCCCTGTAAAAAAATATCATGGTTGGGAAATCATGACGGAGGAACTTATTATTGTATCTATGTTATACCCCCCTGAATTGGTTAGCTGGGTCTCAAGGAGGAGAGCACCTGCGTGAGGGGGAGTGTTGGAAGATTGGAGGATTGCCATTTTATACAAAAAGATCCTATACATCATTTGCAGCAAGTTGAGAGTTCTTGATGTTCTCTCACCCTCAGCTTGAGGGGGAGTGTTGGAAGATAGGGCTTAAGCCCACACGACCAAGGAAGGCCCATATATCTAAGAGTATTAAGATGGGCCAACCGACCAAAGAAGGCCCACAAGATGGGCCCAAAACCATAAGAAGTAGGACCCATAATGATTACCATGAGCTGACATCCTTATTACATCAGTTGGAAGATCAAGAAGGACTCAAGAACGTATCTTTATCTAATGGTTATATCCTAGAAGAGTTTTAGTTTGAGTTAAGTTTGTCTTTTATCTATATTGAGTTATTTAATTATGCTAGGACTTATCTTTAAGTGTTAGAGTTTGGGTGTAATTGGGACAAAGGTAGTTTTATGTAATTGGACATTACTACCTTCCTCTATTATAAATAGAGATTCATGTACTTTGATTATAACAAGTCAATGAAGTATTTCTCTTTTCCATAAATTCAACATTGTCAAACTAGGCCTACCGAGGTTTGTCCTCAGGCTCGATCTCAAGAAGGTCTTTGATCGGGTGAGGTGGTCCCTTCTAGATGACATAGTGCAGTGCATGGGCTTCAGAGACAGATGGAGATTTTGGATTCGCAATTGCATCTTCTCGACTTCTTACTCTCTGCTCCTGAATGGCACGGCTTGCGACTTCTTCCAAAGTTCTCGTGGCATTGGTCAAGTAGACCCCCTCTCCCCATTCCTCTTCAATATTATTGCTGAGTACCTGTCATCTATGTTCTACTTTGCTTGTAGTATTGGTTGGCTCAAGGCCGTTTCTGACCAGAGTTGCTTTGATATTCCATTGGTCCAGTTTGTGCACGACACTATCTATTTCGGTGTTGGCACGCTTGATCAAATCCGCAACATTAAGGCCATTCTTGGTCTATTTGAGATCACTTCTGGTAAGAAGGTTAACAGGGGGAAGACGACCATCAAGGGCTACTATATTGAGCCTTCCCTACTTTAGCATATGGCAAACACTTTGGGTTGCTTGGTTGCAATTTCCCCTTCTCATTACCTGGGTCTTCCTCTTACTGACTGTCGGCCCAGGATGGGATTATGGGCCCCGGTCATTGAGCGACTTGAGCGGCGATTGTCCACTTGGCAGGGTAGGATGCTCTCTAAGGCGGGCAGACTGACTCTCCTCAATTCTTGCCTTACGGGTATCCCAAACCATTTTCTCTCTTTCCTGCCATGCCCACCTCCATCAACCGGCGCATTGACATGATCAAGAGACACTTCCTATGGCGTGGCATTGGAACCGAGCTCTGTTATCACCTTGTCAGTTGGGATGATGTTTGTATGCCAAAGTCCTTGGGCGGTCTTGGGATCAGACACACCAAGGAAATGGGTCAGGCCTTGCTCCTCAAATGGTTCTTGAAACTCAACTCCCCCTCAGGAGCCTCCTAGAAGCCTATGGTGGCCTCTAAGCTTCGGCTTCTTGGTGATAAATGGATCATCGATGGTAGTAGATTCCACCTCTTTCCTATCTGGAAGGCCATGTTTCATCTGTTTGCCACATTTCGTGATGCTATTCAGTTCTTCCTTGGGGATGGCTTTAACCTTCACTTTTGGATGGAATGGTGGTCAGACGATGGTCCTCTTGCCTCTTCCCACCCAGTTCTCTTTCAGATCACCTCTTGTCGTGACCTCTCGATCTCTGATGCGTGGGGAACGGTTCCTGGGAACTCCGTCTGAGACGAGGTCTTACTGATGTGGAGGCCATATCTGCTTGTGATATGATTGATAGACTTGGCAGTGTTAAGATTCGTCCTCTGGTGACTGACCGTCTGATCTGGCTTCTTGATGACAACGGGTGCTTCTCTGTCTCTTTGGCCCATTGTTATCTTATGGGTTGGACACAATCTCCTGCCCCTCACCAAGTTGCTTTTGCTTGGAGGTTCTTGGCTCCAAAGGTGAAAATTTTCCTCTGGAGTGCCTGTCGCAACAGGATTCTCACTACTGATAATCTTATTAGACGTGGAAGCTGAGACCATCAGTCACCTTCTCCTCCACTGTGCTGTTGCCTGGAAGGTCTCCACCGCCTCCTTCCCCTTGTGGCGTCACTGGTAGTTTTTTCTTGATATTACTACTTCTTGTACTTGGTCTCATGTTCTTAGATTAGCCAATTCAGCTACTGATTTGTGTGCTAAATTGGGTCCCTCCTTGCAATCTCTTGTTGTTAGGGAAGGCCTCCCTTTATGTATTCTTTTCCTTTTCTTCATAATAAAATCATCACTGTTTAAAAAAAATATCTTAGTTTGGCAATCACGTGTTTGATGTTTAATTAGGATGTCAGTTCTTGGAAGTTATAAACAAGGGTGCCAGCTAGTCGCAATTGCACGGAGAAGAGCCAACCGCATCTCCTTGCTTAGCGTCAATGGTGAGACTACCTCGGATTGAACCCCTGTATCAGACTCACTGGTGATTTTTTTGGCAGATTTATAGTACAATCGCCAGCTAGTCTGCCATTTCTTCTAAAGGGTTCACTTCCAGGAAATTCCATTGGCTACAGCCAGCCTCATTGAGCTCCCCATCTCCAGCTGGGAAATTGAAAAAGCAGCCTTGGGTCTTCCTCTGGATCACCCCCCCGGGCCTGGATGGTTACAATGGGGAATTCTATTGTCGATGCTGGCCCCTCATCAGAGACGACATTGCCTGTATGGTTCACTCATTCTATCAGCATGACATCAGATATAGAAGCATCAAAACTTCGTTTATTGCCCTCATCCCTAAAAAAGAAGGGGCAGAACTCCCATTTGACTTCTGGCCGATCAGTCTCACCACCAGTGCCTATACGGTGATTGCACGACTCCTTGCTAATGGCCTCAGGGCGGTTCTTCTTATTGCCATTCATGATGGCCAGAGTGCTTTTATCAAGGAAAAGAACATATTAGATTTGGCCATGGCATGTCACGAGCTCATTCACCATTTTAAGGTTTTAAAGCTCCCCAGATTCATCCTCAAGCTTGATTTCGAGAAATCCTTCGACAGAGTTAAGTGGAAGTTTCTGGACACCCTCCTGGGGAAGATGGGATTTGGGGAAAAATGGCGCTTCTGGATCCAAATCTGCATCTCCTCTGTGAGCTACTTTGTTCTCCTCAATGGAACAGTTATTGGTATTTCAAGGGATCCAGGGGAATTAGATAGGGAGACCCCCTTTCCCCCTTTTCAATGTAGTGGCAGATTATCTCTCGTCCTTGAGCTATTCGGCCAAGAACTTGGGATGACTCCTCCCCACGATGGACTATGCAACCTTTGATATACAGATCCTTCAGTTTGCATATGATACCATTTGTTTTGGGGTTGGTACTATGGATCAAATCAGGAAACTACATGTTGTTTTGGGATTATTTAAATTGGCATCTGGGCAAAACATCAACTAGAAGAAAACCACTCTCCTAGGCTACCACATTGACTCATCTGTGCTTCTGGGTATGGCTGAGTACATGGGCTGCTCTTTCGGAAATTTGCCAATTACTTATCTGGGGCTCCCACTTTTTGACTCTCGGCCTTCGGCGTCGCTTTGGTCCCCCCTTATTGAGAAATTTGAGAAGAGGCTAACTATTTGTAGGGGTAAACTTCTATCTATAGCAAGGCGTCTCACTCTCCTCAAGTCTTGTTTGGCAGGGATGCCAAACTATCTGCTATTATTCATGCACCGTCCGGCCTCCGTTTGCTCCAAGATTGACGCCATCCATCGACACTTTCTCTGGAGAGAAACAGAAGATGCCTTCAGATATCATTTGGTGAATTGGAAGGATATTTGCATGCCCCATAATAGGGGTGGATTAGGCATCTGGCCTACGAAGGAAATGAACAAAGCCCTTATGCTCAAATGGATTTGGAATTTCAACGTCAAGCATAACAGCCTATGGAGAGATATGGTCAGGTTCTACCTTCAATTTTTGGGTGCTTGGTGGAGAGAGGGTGGCGTCACTTGCTTCCTATCCTCGATATGGAAATCAATTCAAAAGGTTCTCCCAGTATTTAGAGATGCAACTTCTTTTTACACAGGCAATGGAAGGACCCTCCTGTTTTGGTTGGATGAATGGTGCGGTACTCGCCCCCTCTCTGAGGACTTCCCGGGGCTCTCTAGGGTGGCTAGGGACCTCTCTTGCTCAGTGGTTGATTCTTGGAGGGAACATTAGTGGAGTCTCCTGTTTCGCCGGGGACTATATGATGAGGAAACCTCGGCTTTTTTTTCTCTCCTCTCCAGACTCAACAACACTACTATCCGTGAGCATGAAGTTGATAAACTGACATGGAAGCCCAGTGTTAATGGCCGATTCACTGTTGCTTCCTCCTACTCTCATATCAGAAAGCAAGACTACAATATGCATGAGCACAAGGCAAACCTGGCATGGAAGCTTTTAGCATCAAGTAAAATCAAAATTTTCGTGTGGACAACCATCAGGGAACAAATCCTCACATCTGATAACCTTCATAGAAGAGGTTTCACCGCCCCTGATCATACTTGTCTCCCTTGTGGTGTATGCAATGAGACAGTTCAACATGTTCTCTTTCATTGTCGATTTTTCTTAGCAAGTCTGGATGAAGATTTTTCAGAAAATTGGACTCCAAATGGGGCTACACCAGGACCTCTTCGGCCCCTATGAGATGGTTATGGGGATCCGCCTCCCTTGGTTGGGTAAGTTAATTCTCTTGACATGTCGTGCGCATGTCCAGTGGTGCCTATGTCTCGAGCAAAATAATCGGAGATTCAACTCCAAAGCTAACACCCCGGACAATATGGTTTCACATGTTGTGGGCCTTACCTCAAGCTGGTTACATACTAGGAAGGAGTTTTCCTTTCTATCGGGTGTTTCCCTTTGGAAAAAATGGAGTTTGATAGCTCATATGACGGGCCCTTGTAGGACTCCGGTTATGGCCATCTGGGATACTTCCATTTGTGATTGATTCAAACTCAATTTTGATGGCAATGTTATAGGCTATCCTGGGCCGGATGGAGCAAGTGGTGTTTTAGGAGGTAGCAATGGAGACCTTATTCTATTTTATGTTGGGGCGGTGGGTATTGTTGATTCAAATACTGCTGAAGTGAGTGCTCTTCTATTCGCCCTTTGAATCTTCAAGGAACGTCTCCATGGCAAGCTGATTATTGAAAGAGACTCAAAGACTGTCATCAGTTGGTGTTCATAAGACAACTCCCCCCCTTGGCGCCACTGGCCCATCACTGATTGTATTGCTGACATTATGTCATCTATTCATTGTAATTGGAATCTCATTCCTAGATCAACCAATTCTTAGGCTGATAAATTGGCAAAATTCGGAACCTCCCTGCAATCTCTCATTGTTTGGGAAGACTTTCCCCTTTGTAATCTGCTCGTTTGAGCTTTTGTCTTAATAAAATTTAACACCATTTCAAAAAAAATAAAATAAACAAGGGTGCCACCATGGTGGTTTAGATTCAAGGAAGAACAAAGTTGAATGCTTCCTCTAGAGTATGTGTGACCTAGATTTCAACAACTTAGAAAACTATAATCTGGATTCAAGTTTAATGGGTACTTCAAAAACTGAAAGTTCGGAAAATAGTAAACAGAGAAAAACCAAGGATAAGTTTATCCAAAAGTGAACAAAAATCAAAATTTTATTCAATAGGAAAAGGGTGATTTATGGGTTACATATGGGGGCTTTGTATAGTCATTCAAATCAACAAAATAGGCATCTCCTATGATCTCCACAATAAGAAATAAGTTCCAATTAGGGCTTTCTAAATCTAGTTCTTCTTGCTAGAAAAGAAACTCAAAACAGGGAATTGTTTCTAACTTAAAGACTTGCTTAATTTAAACTACAATAATTTGGAGACAAAGATCCAAACTTAAAACAGGAAACTACCACTAAAGGAGACTTTCTAATTAAAGCTTTAACCAAAAAGGGCATCCAGTCGATTCTTTATCCTTTCTCATTATCTGAAGTTCAGACTCCTTGTCTTCTCTAACCACTTAATTTCTCTTGTTGCGGATTTTTTTCTCTTCATGCACTTTTTGTTTCTAATTGACATATCAAATAATATTATTGTATATGAAAAAAAAATATTTAGACTCTGGCATGTGCAAAAACAATTCTTGGTGTTATAGTTTCACTTAGATTTCAAATATTCCAGACTTTTGTTATAGAAAAGTTATCTTTAGATCTGTCATTGTCCTTTTTAGGGGTGTCAATTTGACTGGTTAATTTGATTTCTCATTTAACATTTATTGAATGGAATAAAACGGAACAAATTTTTTTACCCAATTACGTATTTGGATAATTTTGCCCGATTACCAATTTACTCTTTATTAAATGGAAAAAAATAGATATAACAGGGTTATTCCATATCTGATTCACTGATTAAAGAGTAATTCAGTAAATTTCTATTTGAGTTAATGTATGAAACATGATTCAAATATGTTTTTTAAGGATTTTGTTATACATTAGAATGATATTTGCTTTTAGGCTCTGTGTATTCTATTTGTGGTTTTATAAATTTATAAATCATTTTTGTTGTTATTCTATTTATTTACCTGATTATTCGATCTACCCTTTGATTAATAGATAGATATATGACATATAAACGGAACATTATATATCATAACTTAATCTGTTCTATGTATATATACTGTTTACTGCCCTTATCATATTCTGTCTTTTTTTTCAGTTGTCCCTCTTTGATTTAAATACTGAGGGTTTATACTCGTTCTTAATTTAAGTTGGCTTTTACAAAAAAAATTCTCCTTGGGTCTCTTGTCATTGCAGGTAAGTCCTATATAAAATTTCAGCTCAATCCTTACACATTATGTAAAACAAATAGATTGTATACTAACTTTATGTAAGGGATCATATCAATTAATTTGGTTCGTGACTGTCTGGAATAGATGGTGAAGAATGGTGTGAAAAGGTTTATGTTTTCATGCATGAAACTTCGTTTTCCTCTCAAGCAGTTAGATGGTTAATTCTTCTGGTGGGAGTCACTCACACATACCTTTGGGTTTCTTTCAGGGCATGAGACCTCTCAAGTGATTTTTGTTGTTAAAAGCAGTTAAATGGCTGAAGAAGGTGAAGGTGCTAATGAAGATCAAGGTTCAGGATCTGGTCTATGCTCTTTTTACGTACTAATGAAGACCAAAGGTTCAGAAGCAAGATTATTTCTTATAGTTTATTGGTTTAAGTGTGCGCCCAATAGCATGTTCAGTGTATACTGGAAGCTTCATCATAATTTGGACCAATAGAAAAACTGTTTTTCCCTTTCCAAAGCAGCAAAAAAAAAAAAAAGGACTGGCGTTTGACAGGGATACCAAGAGGAATCAAATTCTTTTCTTTTAGGCTGTGTTTGGAACATAGAAAGTGGAGAGAAGATAAAAGAAAAGGAAAAGAAGAGAAGAGAATAGAAAGAGAGAGAAAGAGAAAGAGAAAGAAAAGAAAAGAAAATTTTTTTTTTTTCTTGTTTGGATGCCTATGGAAAATGAGGAAGAAAATGGAAGAGAAATATAGTTTCGTTTGTTTGGATACATGAGTAAAAAGAAAAAGAAAATAAAATGAATAATATTTTAAAATTTTGATAATTAAAATTTTCTCTCAAGTTTTTCTTTTCTCCTCAAATCCCATCATTATGTGTAGGGGTGGCTTTGAATTGAGCCGGTTCGTGAGCGGCTCGAGTTTTGCTCGGTTCGATTCGGTATACCTGGATCTCGAGCCGAGTTTGAGATCTGGGATCGGCTCGTTTAAATTAACAAGCCAAGCTTGATCGAATCAAGGTTCGGTTCGAAAGCTCGTGAGCCGACTCGTTAATTTAACGAGTGGGGCGGGATTCGGGGAGTCGGGATCAGAGCACAGGAGAGGGAGCAAGAGCAAGGGGGAAAAAATTCTTCCTCCCCTCGTCACCGTTGAGCCCATCTCGTCTGTTGCTATGGCCGGCTCTATCGTCGTCGACAGTTGCCTTGCCAATTGCCTTTTGCCTTTCTATCGTTGCTGATTTTGTTGCCGTTATTCAATTTCTTTCCCATCGTCTACCTTCGCCTTTGTTTCTATCACTGTCGCTTCCGCCGTCGAACCTGACAGTGAACGATGCCATTGTTGTTTTCTTTCTATCAACATCCCAAAAACACAACGACGGTTCATGGAGTGATGGATCGAGCCCGACGGTGCCGCAATTTGTTGGCGTGAGCTATCTGAGCTTCCTTTCAGAAGAGGAAATCTTCTGTAGAATCAAAACAAAAAAGTCTATTAGCATGATTTTAGGAAACAGATTGTTTTCTTATCCTGTGATTTTATTCCTTGATTTTAGGATTTAAATTGATCCTAAAATCAATATGTAATATATTATAAATAGCCTCCTAAATGGAGAAATATCATCGGAAAATTCTTTGAAATCCTTCGTTTTCTTACATGGTATCAGATCGAGAGTCCTCTTTCTCATCGTCGAAAAACAGAGCAGAAACTCTGTTCCGTAGCTTTCTGTCGTCCGGTGAATAGAGCAGAAGCTCTGTCCCGTAGCTTCCCGTCGTCATCGATTATCTCCGGCGCAAGTACCGACGACCGCACCACCAACCCGGTTGTCGACTGACCACTGCGCCGAAGGAAGCCAACGTTGTTGTCACTGAAGAAGTTTTTTTTGTGTTCGTCGCTGTAAGACCGAGCCAACGCCATCCGAAATCCGGTGGGACTCTCGAAAGCCGACAAACCACCGCTGAATCATCCTGCTGAACCACCAACGTCAACGGAGAAGACGAAGGTGCTCCTTTAATTTTTTGTTAACTTAGGAATATTGTTCCTTTATTTATCTGCGGGTCAACCCAACCGATAAGGGGTTAACCCAGCGGATCCGAACCGAACCCACACCGAACCGGACCACTACTGAACCGGACCAGAACCGAACCACGACTACTAGTTGCAGGAATGTTTCCAGGAACCTGAAAATGACCTTGTTTTTCTCGATAACAATGATCTTGTCCTCCCGGAGATAGACGCTGTCTTTGATGGCTATAAAAGGGTGGACAAAGAGAAGACCGCGAAGGAGATTGTGTCGGTTGGGCTGTTGAAGTGGCAAAAGCTCCGAGTTGTGAGTGAAACACCGAAATACTTTGAGAATGTGTGGGATGCAAGCTGGCGGATGCTTGCCCGCGGTGTAGTGCCGAACCTACATGAGCGTGGTGGACACGATTGGCTAGATTGCGAAATCAGAGAGGTTGAGGAGCTTCTGGCGAGGTCCAGGTTTCGTCGTTCTCTGTTTGGCCGCGGGGGAAGACAACTCACCGTTACCGAAGAAGAAGAAGAAGAAGAATATTGTCATTAAGCCGAGGTCTGTTTTGTCGAAGATGATGTCGCCGTTGCCGGAGACGATGACACTACTAAATTCTGCCGTTCCTGTTGCTGTCAGAAACTTTCCTGTTGCTGTTCTGCTCTGTTTGGAAGCAGGGATCGTCTTCGTGGGGAAGAAGGAGAGTTACCTTTTCTTGACGATGATTCCATTTCGGTTTAAGGAATCTTTGTCTGAAAAGTTGTTGTTGCTGAAGTTGCCGTTGCTGAAGAAGCCGATTGCCAAAGAAGTCGGGAAGAAGCACTATTTCCCGATTAAAGATTGTCCTAAGTTAAGAAATTTTATTATTTCAGCACCGGGTTCAGTGCACCGGACTTGACTATCCCAAGTCAACTTGGACCAGCGAGCCAGCGCACCAGCAACCCGAGGTACTGTTTCTGCACCAGCCAGACCGAGTCAACCCAGATAAACTTAGTCCGGACCAACCCGGTCCGGGTCAACTCGGGTCCGGGTCAACCTGACTCGGGCCACCTATTTTCTCCCTGCGTCGTCACCGTGACCGAAGACGCTCTGTCATCACCACATTACGGAAGACGCTCTGTCGTCACCACATTACCGAAGATGCTCTGTCGTCACCACATTACCGAAGACGCTTTGTCATCACCACATTACCAAAAATACTCTGTCATCACCGAAGACGCTTTGTCGTCACTGAAGACGCTCTGTTGTCACCAACTGAAGATGCTCTGTCGTCACTATATTACTGAACACGCTCTGTCGTGACCACAAAACCGAAGACGCTTTGTCGTCACTTGTCATCGAAGACTGTCTCGAATTAATCTCTGGTTTGTCGTGAGAGCACGGTTCAGAAGTGCTCTCGATGAAGAAGACGACGAGACCAGATTTGACTCAGACTAGACTTAATTGAACTGAATTACCGAACCAAACGTTTGAATCGGATCACACAAATAGATTTCTGCTGATCGCACCTGTTGGAGCGCTTAAGAAGAGCGGATATATGGCATATTTTGTCTCAGATCAAGCGTAGTATGCAACAATAACTTATACAACTCACTTGGCAAGTTGGCATTAGATATCTATACGCACCTACTTGAGGGGGAGTGTTGGCGTGAGTTATCTGAGCTTCCTTTCAAAAGAGGAAATCTTTCGTAGAATCAAAACGAAAAAGTCTATTAGCGTGATTGTAGGAAATAGATTGTTTCCTTATCCTATGATTTTATTTCTTGATTTTAGGACCTAAATTTATCCTAAAATCAGTATGTAATGTATTATAAATAGCCTCCTAAACGGATAAATATCATCGGAAAATTCTTTGAAATCCTTCGTTTTCTTACACAATTCATGGCGGATCGGGCAACCGGGAAGGTGGGGTTCCGATTGGAATTGACTGCGGCGATTCATTTCAAAATTTCTACATGGGACAGCGAGCGTCACCGGATGCACGAGAGTTGTGAACTCGGGGTAGGGATTGATGGGCAGATCCTACCAGTCTTCAAGGATAAGAAATGTTCCATATACTTCGATTGAAGCTTCTATTTGTAAACACATGATTCCTCGTTAGATTTCTTCTGTAATTGTTGGTTTGTGAATAAATTTTTTGAGTTTTGACAAGCGTGAGTGTAACAGATCTTCCAGAGGATGACTTGTGGTTGTCTTCTTAGGTCTTTTATAAGCTCTTCTTAAATCATTTGTGACTCAATTTTTTTTTTTTTCTAAACAACGTCCACATGTGTTTAGATTAAAGTTTGGAATTGAATTTATTTTTTAAGGGGAGGTCTTTAGTCTTTGGAGTCTTTGGATTTTAAGCAATAAATGATGTGGTGCCTCATGTTTTTTTGAAATATTTTTTTAATTGGAAATTCTTATTAAAAAACCATATAATTTTCTCATTAAGATTTCCCTACGAAAATCGTATAGAAATTTTTTGAATAAGTATTTGACAGTTGATGTTGTAATACTTTTAGCATGAGGCAATTTTTATAGAAATTGTGTTTGACAAACTATAGTAATATATTAGATTAATTATTAATTTTATTTATTTCCCTAGAAGAGGCAATAAGAGGTCCATTCAACTTTCCTAAGAAAATTTTAAAATATTTCTTGTAATTTTCTAGTAAGTCACTAATAGTAATAAGATTTTATTTAAATATTTTTTTTGGAAATATGTAACCTTGGGAAAATATTTCTAGTTTTTCCTAGAATATAAATTTTCAACCAGGGGCACTAATGAGGCCATAGTAAATTTATGGCCAGATTCAAAAAGTTACAAAATAAGCTAATCCATTTGGGGTAAAAAAATTAATATTAGTGCGTTCTAATCTATTATCGAGATTCAATCCCGAACCTCCCTTATTATTATTTTTATAAAATGTATGCATAATTTTATATATAATTTATTTAACATATATTTATGTAGAGTATTAAATGTAGGTTAAGCTCAAACTCGGCCAGAGCTCAAGCTGGAACTCGGTTAAAATTATTAGGCTCGAACTCAATTACAATTTTAGGCTCGAGGCTAGGGTCGGGTCGGGTCGAGCTCGAGTTTGAAATATTTAAATCAAACTCAGCTTGAACAGAGGAAGGTTCGGGTTTAGCTCAATTCGATGCCACACTTATGCCCAATTTTAAGTAGAGGTCATGCCCAATTTTATGTAGAGGTCATGCCCAATTTTATGTAAAATGTATACATAATTTTATATATAATTTATTTAACATGTATTTTTTGAAAAGTGTTAAATGTATGTTGGAGCTCGAACTCAAAATATGTATTTTTTGAAAAGTTTTAAATAAATGTTGAAGCTCGAGCTCGGCTCAGCTCGAGCTCGGCTCAGCTCGAACTCGGCTCAGCTCGAACTCGGTTAAAATTATCGGGCTCGAGCTTGATAACAATTTTAGGCTCGAGGCTGGGCTGGGCTGGAGCTCGAGTTCGAAATATTTAAATCAAGCTCGGCTCGAACATAGGCAATTTCGGGCTCAGCTCAGCTCGACTCGATGCCACCCTAATTATGTGAGAGAAAATTTATTAACTAAGAAAGCAAGTGATTTTCTTTCTTATTTTTTCTTTCTCAATGATTCTTTGTTGCCAAACAATAAAAAATAACTTTCTCTCCTTTTTTCTATTCTTTTTTTTCTATGGGTTTCAAATTAGTCCTTAAGAAGGACGATGAGCCTGATTGCATTACCTATAAGAGAGTAGGGGATATAAAGCTTATGTAAACTAAAGGATCGAGCTATTTTATTGGGTAATTAGGTAAATAAATGGAATAATAATAAAAAAATATTTAATATTTTTTAAAACAAATATAAATGTAAAAAGTATTTAATTGTATAAACAAAAATCTAAGTATAATTTAGTTCTAAAGTATAATAAAATCATTAAAAGAATATTACAAAATCCGTAAAAAAGTCACTTGATTTCTCAATCATACATTTTGTTCAAATAAAAATTTATGGAATTGCTCATGCATGATCTGTTAATCAGTCAATCAATTAGTAGGAAATTGAATAACTCTTACGAATTTTTTTGGTCCATTTAATAAACAATAAATGTAATCAAGTAAAATTACACAAATACCTGGACATTGATAGCTTACTATTTTAATTTTATTTTATTTAATAAATGACATACTATTTTAATAGGGTAAACATTGATAGCTTATACCTGAATGAAATGGAAAACATTGGCGCCTTTCCAAGACATGCACCCACCTTTGCATCAGTTATTTTTCCAAGTTCATAAGACAAATAGATTTTAGTATATCCTAATCCAATTTTATTTTCTTTGGTTGGAAAGGAAAATAAAGATGCCCATGGTGAGACCACTCATGGCTGGATGTGTTGCCTAAGTAGCAGAGACATAAAGGTTTCGATAGGGCAAATTATATTATAAAACTTAACAAAAAACATTATTCAAAAGTTTCATTTTACAATGTTTTACAAAATTTTGAAATGTTAAAAAAATATTTTATATAAATATTAGCATAAAAAGTAGAATCATGTTTATTTTAATTTTTCTTTGTATGACTCCTTTTCAAATAAAAATCAATATATATCTAATATTACTAATAGGATTCATCGGTTATATTTTTCTCTTTGATAAATATATTTTTAAAAATTAATTTTTCATATAAGAGAACAATATTAAGAGAGTTTGTCACTCATAGAATTTATGAAATCTAGATTTAAAATATTAAAATATCTTCCTTAGAATACCAAATACAGTTGTTTGTCGACATTCTTGTATTAGTAATTTGTGACAAGTACATTGCACTATCCACTTGTATTAATGTTAAAATATATAAATCCTTAAAAATATAAGATACAAAGTAAACAAAGAAAAAAAATAGTAATAATAAATTAAGATAATAAATTTTACCTTATAAGACTTAACAAATAATGAGATTAATTTGATTGGAAGTAGACATTAGCAGTCGTAATAGTGAGCTTATGCTCCTTGTTCCTCCACGAGGGAAAGAAAAGAGGAGGAAGAATAAAGTTATGGACTTGTCCAAATCCTCTCCCTTAAGCTTTATTTATAGATTCCAAAAGTACCCATATTACAAGTATACCCTTTACCCTATTAAGAGTGAACAAAAGACAAAAATCATAAGCTAATTGCATCAATGACAGTCCAACTTCTTCATATCTTCTAACACCCCCCTCAAGATGGGAGGTAATGACAATGATCCCACCTTCAAACAAATAAAATAGGTGTAGTAACGATTTCCTCCATCATGGTGTCCCAAGGATAAGTACGAAACTGACAACAGACTCTCAAAAGGTAGAAATGGGTGATAAAACATAAGTCGAAACCAACCTAAAAGGATTTAAAAAAAAAAAAAATAGTGATAGTAATCACTAAAAGTGGGTAATGCCTATCATTAACAAGATGACAATAAAAAACCCAAGGGTAACAATAAAAAGTCTCAATAGACTTAAAAACACCCATATATAAAATGATCGAACAAAACAACGCACCAAAAGGGTTGGCCAAAGGGGGGTAAACGAGTCAAATAAGGGATGGTAGGAGAAAGACTGCCAAATAATAAAAAGGTAATGGGGAATCAAAGGACGATAAGATGAAGAAGCTAGGGCCACCGTGAGCTTTATTTTTTGAAGTAATTCAAATTCTCTATTATAAGGTGGGACCCACCATGATTACGTGAGGTGGCATGATGAGTCTTACCTGACTCTCACAATAAGAAGTCTTATAGAGCCAAAATTATTATGGCAGTAGGTCTCATAGAAGAGTTTTAGTTTAAAGGTGTTTTAGTTATGTTAGTCTTCTATTTATGTTGACTTATTTAATTATGCTAGGACTTGTCTTTAAGTGTTAGAGTTTGGGTGTAATTGGGACAATAATAGTTTAATTGTAATTGAACTCCACTACTTTCCTCTATTATAAATAGGGGTTCATGTACTTTGATTACATCAAGTCAATGAAACTCTCCACTTCTCAACTCATGGAGGAATTTCTCTCTAGTCTAAAGTCTTTTTCTCTCTTTTCTCTCCTCTCCTCTCTACCCGGGTTCTCTCTCTTTTTTTTTGTTCTCCCCCTCTCATCTTGCTCGAGGTTTCAATCATGGGACCTAAATTCAAGATGGTATCAGAGCATCACATTTAGGATCCCCATGTCAAAAGAATACTCTAAGAAGTTATGATCAAAGCTACTCATAGAAGGCTATTTGTGAAGCAAGATTGAAGTTTGTGAGATAAGTTTTTTTTATTGTTATTATTACTTCATGCTCTTGGTTTTCGGATCTTTAGAATATGGTTTAGAGATGATTTTATTGCTGTCTTCATCTTATGAAATTATTGATATTTATGCATCTCGGATTAGAAGAAGTTTACCAAGACAGTTTTGTCAATTTGCATGTTCTTGGTTGAAAATCGGTTTATGTTGAGATTTTCTGCATAAAAAGTTATAATTTTGTGGGAACAAGATTTTTCTGATGAAGAAAATTGTTCCTGAGCCTATTATGAGTGTTTTTTTATCCATTGAATTTTAGAAATCTAATTACTTAGCTTTTATGCTAAGCTTTACCATTAACTGAGTTATTTGAAGAACTCTACTTGGATTAGTGTCATTGTTTTTGGAAATTTTTTTGAAAGCCCCGAGGTGGTTGATTGATCTTGGAACTGAATATATACTGGTTTATCCCAAGCTGGAGTCAAATATATTTTTGGAATGATCGTGGAAAGATCTAATTCGGAATTGCTACTTTACCTTGATCTCATGCTTATTGATTGATTTTTGCTATTCTCTACAATAAATTTTTGGCCAGCAAGTTGACTGGCCTAAGAGGGTTCCCTCCTTGCCTAAAGACTTGATAAGCTCAGGTTCTCTTCCCATCTCCCCGAGCTAGCCTTGGTTGGTGTTGAATCTCCAATCAGCTTAGGCTACTTCAAATTTGAGTACATTATTACCCTTGAATTGCCTCTTATGGTTGAAGAATACATGGGTAACAAGAATGATATTCCCAAGATCACTACCATACCACTACGAGGATATCAAATTTTTTGAGCTGGTCCACGTCAGTATGTCAACTGAAGAAACCCCTTTATGGTTTGAAACAGTCTCCTCATGTATGGTTTGATAAATTTAGCCAAACACTCATAAGGGCCGGATTTCACAGATGTTCCGTAGAACACTCCGTATTTCTTGAAGACACCTAAAGCCAAGGTGATTTTGGTCATATATGTTGAGGATATTGTCGTAACTGGTAGTGATCCCGAGAGGATTCAAGATAAAAGATCTTGAACTATATAAATATTTTCTGGGTATTGAAGTACTATAATCTAAACATGGGATTATACTATCTCAAAGAAAGTATGTCCTTGATCTACTGGAGGAGATAGGAATGATGGAGTGTAGACCAACATAAACCCTTATGGATTCTAATACAAAATTATTTGCAGGCACCGAAGAAGATGTGGATATCGAAAAATATCAAAGACTTGTGGGAAAACTCATTTATCTTTATGTAATAAGGCCGGATATATCATATGCAGTAAGTGTGGTGAGTCAATACATGCACAATCAACAACTTACTCATTGCCCAGAGAAGTAAAATTTCGTTTCCCACAATTGGTTGACACCATAGATAAGAAGGATATATTTGTCAAGATGACACAAGAAGAACAATATGACTGGCTAGTGTGTAACTTTAAATACAATGTAATAGACTTGCACATAGATGTTGACAATTTTAACTTATATTTACGAGACACATTTCATTTTGTATGAATGACGTTGATTAAGGAGTATTTGTGGTCAACAGTGAATGTGTATGTGGTTAATATGTGGAGTGGTTAACCGTTGATGTAAATGTGGGTAGAAATTGAATGTGTTTTTTGTATGAAAAAATGGTTGAAAATTATTTATTGATATGATTTAATATTTGTGTTCAATACGTAGATGTTGAGACTTCTTTAATGGTACAGGTTGTGTTAACACGTTCAGACATAGATAATTGAATGTGTTTGAACCATGTTTTCATTATTGAATGTCAAGTATTGCAGGTACCCATGGATAATCTACCAGATAGGGAAAAATATGTATTTTTATTGTAGCTGGCACAACTGTACTTGCCCTTGTCAGTTCATACTTAAATGATCATAATAGGCGAGTACAACATTTTTATGATATGGGTAGTCCACGATATTTAAAGAAAGCATTAGAAAGATCTCCTATTAAATTTCGAAAAGTGTATAGGATGAATCAAACTATTTTTCTCAAGTTGGCTGAAATCTTGAAAAATAGAGGACTCTTATTTGATACAAGGACAATATCTGTGGAAGAACAATTTGCATATTTTTGTCTCACTGTTGGTCAACAACAATCATACAGTGTTACCTCAAAGATGTTTGAAAGATCAAATTGGACCATTAGTACGTATTTTGATAAGGTATTAGATGCTACTATTAAACTACAATTTGATTACATCAAGCGACCTTCAAGACGTACTCATTCAAAGATTTTGAACAATGATATCTATTATCCTTACTTTAAGGTAAATATAAAGTCGTTTGATGAATAATTTTCAGTTAATATCAAATATATGTTTGTATTAATGAAATTTTTTTATTAGTTTTCTATTGATGCCATCGAAGGTACTCATATTAAAACACATATCCCGTTTGATCAACAAGCAAGATTCTGGAACATGAAGGGTTTCCTTTCACAGAATGTAATGGTAGCATGTACATTTGATATGTAATTCACTTATATACTTGTTGGTTGGGAGGGATCAGTAGCTGATTCATGTGTATTGAAGTCAACATTAACCAAACGAGATAAACTTTGTGTTTCTGAAGGTAAATGTCACTTCTCTCTCTAGTCTATTCTAATTTATTATTATTTTTATTAGTTTATGATAGATAGATATTTTATTGTAAGCAAATATTATTTGGTAGATGCAGGATATGAAAACCTTACAGGGTTTTTGGCTCCTTGTCGAGGGACTCATTATTACTTGCAAGAATTTGGAGATAATACTCCTACATAAGAAAGATAATTATTTAATTGAAGACACTCATCTTTACGGAATGCTATCGAGCATGCATTTGGAGCTTTAAAAGTTCGTTTCAAAATATTAAAAGATGCTCCTCCTTTTGATTTTGATGTCTAGGTAAAAATTGTGATTGCTTGGTGTATATTGCATAACTATATACGCATGGAGGATTACATGGATTTATTTGAAGATGAAGAACATGATTCAAGTGATGATTCTGGTGGAGAACATTGTGAAGATAACAATGCAAATGAAAATTAAGACAATGGTAGTGGTGATGATTTTGAGGATGATGTGGACACTCAAAGAAGTACTCAGAGGGAGTCTGCAGTACAATCTACAAGAGCATCGTATTTTCGAGATGTATTAACAATTTAGATGTGGCAAAATTATTGACTATTATGTTTTAATGGCATTGGATTTTTTTTTGTTGTATTTTGTTTGTACAGTTGTAGGTTTTTTATATTAAATAGGAGATTGAGTTATATTTGTGTTATTTTTATTTTTATTATTACCTTGTTTACATAGTACATTGGATAATGAATAATTTAAGAGTGAGAATTTAATATAATAATTACGTTAAGTTTTTTTATATTATAAAAGTAAATATTTGTGTAAATATTTTACTTTTATATATTAACTTAATAAATTAATATTATTTTGATATTAGTAATAGACTAACTTTATATAATACAATATCCTTTTTATATAACTATTTCATATTTAGATATTAAAAAATTAAAATTTGATTACAATTTTAATAGTATAAAAGTAAGCATTTATTTAATCAGTATATTTAATATATTTAATTAATTAACTAATATTAATTTAATTTTCTAAAAGTCAAATATATCAAAAATATTTTATTAATAAATAATCTCTTTGCACTTTACACCGCACTTTCCATTGTGCAGATTAACACAAACAAGTACTTTACACTACACTTTACATAGTACACACTAACACAAACAAGTACTTTACACTATACTTTTCATTGCGTACACTAGCACAAACAAGTGATTCACTTTATCTTTCCCCAGCACTTACAAAGTGTACTAACCCCCACCCCCCTTAATATTTGCTAGGTAAATAGTAGTGGCTAAGACTTCTTGCTGCTTGTCTTGGACAAAGACATCAGTGAATTTTGGCTGAGCTAGCTTCCATTCTTGAAGAAGGCCTCTGAATCGAGCCAAATATTCATGGATATTTTCTGCTTGTTTAGTATTTAATATACTTTGGAGAATATCATATGGTCTTTGTAAGTTGTCGGAGCTAGAGTATAACTTAGCACATGTCTCCCAAATTTTCTTGGCAGCGTCGAGATGAACAACTTTGTCAGAGACAAGTTATTTCATGCCGATGAAGAGCCAACTAATTACTGTAATTTTTAACCACTTAGCATAAGAAACATCTTCTTCATCAATGAGTAGCCCAAGTTTGGTTGGGTGACCAAGTAGGTCCCTTGTAATAAGAAACCATTGAATCGATTTGGACCAGCTCAAAGAATTTGATATCCGTCGCAAGGGTATGGTAGTAATCTTGAGAATCTCATTTTTTCTATCCATGTAATCTTCAACCATAAGAGGCAATTCAAGGGTAATAGTGTACTCAAATGCGAAGTAGCCTAAGTAAGTGACTTGTAAAATCAAGTGAAGCCATGACTAGCTGGGGTATATGGGAGGAGAACTCGAGCTTATCAAACCTTTTAGGCAAGGAGGGAACCCTCTTAGGCAAGTAAACTTGTTGGCCAAAAAATTCTATAATTAATTCTCTAGTCTTCCTTTTAGAGAATAGCAAAAATCAATTAACAAGCATGAAATCAAGTAAGGTAAGGTGGCATTCCGAATAAGATCTTTCCAAGATCATTCCAAAAATATATTTGACTCTAGCTTCTAGATTCAATCCCTCATGAATTAGGTAAGATATGATTGATTGAAAATTAAAAAAATTAGGCCTAATCAAGAAGATACTGATTGAATGTGAGATCTCAAAAAACAACAATCTTTCTTCAAATAAATTGGCACCAACTAGACTTTCCAAAGGACCACTTAAATCTTTTGTGCTTGCTTCCTTTTATGTAAAACACTATATTCCATTCTTAATTTTTCAATAACAAGTACCCAACTCGTGGCTTTGAATCAAACAAGGCCTGGCCTCCTCGTTTAAAAAAAAACTTTACACAACACTTTGAACAAAAAATTACCTTCTTCGTTCAGCTTTCCCTTTCTTTTTTTATTCAAAACTGATGAACCTTGGCATGAGAGATGAGCATATCTCGGTAATGCTCACATGAGAGCCAAGACGTCAAAAAAATTCTCCAAAAAAAGTCACAAAACCGAGTAGAGTTCCAACTCTTCAATACTAACCCTTCATCAATTTCTAGAGGTAACTAAATATTTCTTTTTGTAAACATGTAACTTTTGTATTTTATTGAAATATTAACTCTTTATCTCTATACGTGACTTAATGAAGGACAAGTTTGATGTTAACCTCTCTAAAGATGAGAATACTTGAAGAAATGTTCATTCCATATGGGGTTTTCCATGCTTCATAAACAAGCAATATACATAATTCAAGAAATTCTCTAATCCAGTTTTTTGCACTAGAAAAGCTGTATGACCTACTTTATGTTGAGGCTTAGCAATTGGAGGTAGATCAAGTATTTGCAAATCTGGCATGACAAGTAAGATGTTTACTATACACCTATATAGGATACTCGTATATTCATTCCTAAATTGTAGGAAACATTTGCTAAGAGTTCCAACAATATAAGCAAGTAGATCATTCAAACATCAATCTAACTATAAATCATTCTTGTGTGCCCAAGAGGAGAGGTCATATCTCAAAATTGTAGAGGGCCTCGATGACGTTGAGTTCTTAGAGAGTATTCACGATCAAGGAGCACGTAGACGGACCATAGAGAAGTGTAGTACAACATATTTAAATATAACTTATATTTATATTTTATTACATTTTCATGAAAGTATAATTGACATTTTTTTCGTTTTCAAACCAATCCAAACCATTTATTATTATTAATTAGTTGTTGAAGATAATTTTTTACAATAACTACATACATGTTTGTTTAGTGGTTTTCTTAAATTGTTGAAAAAGTTGTATATATCAACGACTAATAATTCATTACTATATGTCTTCTCTTTAGCAATGACATTTTTTTATGGTTGCTCAAGACTTGAGCTTAAAGCTACAAGTTCTAATGACGATCCATGTTGTTGCTATAGGCCTTTAACAACAACTTGAAAGCTCTTGGCAACGAGATGTTGTTTGTTGCTAAAGGTGGCTTTTCTTGTTGTGGTTGTTTTTATCTCTTGTGGCTTGTCTTGTTGGCCAAGTGTTGGGAGAGGGAAATACCCTTTCCAGCCATCCCCCTTTGTCTAGTCTCTTTTTTTCTTGCATATTATTTTTCTAATACCTCTATTTGCCCTCTTCCCTTGCTTTCATTAGAGATTCTAGAATGCAAAGGGGAACACACCTCCCCCTTTCTCTAGTCTCTCATCTATATTCTTTTGGTTTTTGTTTCCTATTTCTTCTATTTTCTCTACAAGAGGGAAAGTAGAAGAGATTGACAATAAAGCCCAAAGATGAAAGAGATAAGAGAACAGGCTTAGAGTATGGACCTCCCCTTCACCAATCATGGATCTCTTATTGAAGAAAGGGAAGGGAGAAAATAAAAGTAGCAAAAAATAAAAACAAGAGAAAAAAAAGAGTGATGAGAGACTAGAAGCCCCCTCCCTACCCATGGCAAATGACCTTGCAACATCCCCTTTTAATCCTCTAAAACCAAGAGAGAATAAAACATAGATTACTAGATCCATAGGTTGAAGGAATACCTGACACTTGTGCACAATGGATTGTTAGTTACTTTTGCTCTCCGGAGAAATGGGAGAGACTAGAAGAAGATGAGAGACATTCAGAGAGATGCCATAAAGAAAAGAGAAATGCGAGTTGGAGAATGTTATGTTGAAGAAAGGCTATGTTGACCATGAGAGATTGGAGACAAATAATCATATTAAGGGTCACTATTCCATTCTTTATATTAGCCAATTGTTCTCATATTATATAGCCCAAAATCTTGTAGGTTAATACTCCTAGTCAATATTCCTAGCCCAAAATCTAGTAGGTCACTAGCCAAACTATTCCACCATAGTCACTCAAGTTTCCTTAATCCTCATACTCGAGCCCAACCCTATGCTACCCAGAGTTTTGTGCAATGAAGCCTACTCCCCACTTGATACCAAATTTAAGGGTCCCCAACCTATTGCTCTAGTAAGTAAACATGATCATAGTAGTGGGTAACTAATCTCAGTAGAAGACAAGAGATGTTGTTGGTCAGTGGAAGATGAGAAACATTTGAGAGAGAAGGCATTGGCGTTTAGGTTTGGGATCACTATGTTATGGACTCAATAACATTGAGTCATCTACTTTAATTTTATTATTTATGTTGCTTTAAATTTTGAATTTTATTGATTTGTAATAAGACTTAAAGGTAGGGGTAGCATTGGGTTTTATAACCCTAAACTATGTTGATGTTAATTGCCCTATTTAAGGGGATAAGGATGGAGAAATAAAGCAAGTTCGGAATTAGCATAAACTAGGGTAATTTAGGTTCCTTCTAGGCTCCCTATTCTAGGGTTATTGGCTTGAAATCTCTTTGGTGGTTTGCTGCATCCATTGGAGAGTCTTTGAGGAGATCGTGGGGGGAAGAAGAAGAGGAAGCACCCTTCTATTCCAAGCTGCAAGGGAGAGACTACCTCTTCATGGAAATTCTAGAAAAGGAGAGGTCTTGACGTGAGTCTACCCAGGAAGGAGGACGAGTTCTTGTTGCTGGTTGGGTGTTGACGTCCAGAGGTATTTGCTAATCTTATTCCAAACATTGAGATTAGATTTATGTTTCTCTTTTATGTAAGGAACCAGTGCTGCATGAAATTGGAAACCCTACCTTGACGTGAGCCATAAGAAAGGGGGTTCCACGTTGGGACCTCAAGGAGCTTCTTTGACTAGCTGGGTTCGTTCATAATTAAGAAAAGGAAACTCCTTTTCAAGGGGTATGAATTCAGTAAAGGGAAAGGGGTTGTTCTTGAGTCATTACAACAAATAAAACCCTCTTGACGTGAATCATAAAAAAGGGGTTTCATATCTGAGTGCTTAAACAGTCCTTTAACTTGCTGGTTGCATCTATAATTGAGAAAAGCAAAATATTTTTCAATCCTAACGTGAAAGGAGAAGTATATGAGAGTTCTTTTCACAAAAAAAGTGATAAGAAACCCTCAAACATTGCTGGATTCATATTCAACTCGCCGAGTTACTAGATCCATGGCTAGGGACCATAACAACTTGGTATCAGAGTAGGGTAACCTGGCAGAGAGAAGCACCAATGAATACTTTGAATTGCTTGAAAGAAAATTTGATACAGTCCTAGAGAGGTTCTCCAAAATTGATATCGATATGGAGACCTTGAAGGGAAGGATGGATAGCATGGAGAATAGTCTGACTACTGGCAAGAAATTTGCTGCATTGGAGGAGAAGTTCACTCTCAGTTTGGAAAGCTTGAAAGGAAGGATGGATAGCATGGAGACTGGTCTGAGCATTGGCAAGAACCCAATTTTGGGGGACCATTCGCAGATCAGAGGGGGAGTTGAATTTACTAGACACACGAGTTTCTCAGGTCAGCAAGGACCCTTCATTCTGGGGGGACACCTCAACCAGGGGGGAGGCATTGTACCTCTCATTCCAGATCAGAGAGGAGGGGACCATTCGTATAACAGAGGGGGAGATGAATTTCCTAGGCGCACGAGTTTCTCGGGACAACAAGGATCACTCATTCCGGGGGGACACTTCTACCAGGGGGGAGGCACTGTTCCGAGGTATACTAAAATGGAATTCCCTACTTATAATGGGTCAGAAGACCCTTTGATATGGCTGTATCGATAAGAAAAAATTTTTAGCCATCAACGAGTCCCAACCTATGACCGAGTCAACGTGGTTGTTTTCCACTTACTAGGGGAAGCACAACTTTGGTACCAGCTAGTTGAAGTTGATAGCAACCCTTTGGGAGATTGGGATGAATTTAAGCAACTGTGCTCTCTCCGTTTTGGTCCTCCAGCTTACAGCAACCCTTTGGGAGATTTGGTTTTGCTACGCCAAACTGGTGTCGTGGAGCAATATCAAAAACTGTTCTAGGAAAAATTAGCATGAGCCAGCAGTATGGTACAAGTAGATCAGCAAGTTACGCTGTTTACAACAGGAGTGACTGAGGCATTAAAGCTTGAGGTGGAGCTCTATGCACTTGTTGACTTATCCAGTGCTATGAATATAGCTCGTGTTTTAGAACTGCAACAGAAGGCACATCACAAACTACCTCCATGGTCAGGGGAGCGGAGCGCTCCATCCATGGGGCAAGGGGAGCGCATTCCTTCGAGAAACAACCCGGGTATTACTTTGACAGGGGATTTGAGATCTAGCCATCCTACACCTCCTTATATAAAAAAAATTGACAAGTGCTGAGATGGCGGAACGACGGACTAAGAATCTATGTTACAACTGTGATGAACCATATCGGGCTGGGCATCAGTGCAAAAGATTATTTTTGATCAATAAGGTTGAAGATGAGGATAGCGAGGTTACAAAGGATATGATAGAGGAACAACCACCAGACATCTCCTTGTATGCCATTACTGGGCAGCAATCGGCCACAACCATGCAACATGGGAGCAACTCGACAACTTCCACCAGGTCTACCCAGCTTCCGAGTTTGAGGACAAGCTCGATCTCCAGGGGGGGGGGGGGGGGGGGGGGGGGGGCAGATGTTGTGGACTCAATAACATTGAGTCATCTACTTTACTTTTATTATTTATGTTGCTTTTAATTTTGAATTTTATTGATTTGTAATAAGACTTAAAGGTAGGGGTAGAATTGGGTTTATTACCCTAAACTATGTTGATGTTAATTACCCTATTTAAGGGGTAAGGGTGGAGAAATAAAGCAAGTTCAGAATTAGCATAAACTAGGGTAATTTAGGTTCCTTCTAGGCTCCCTATTCTAGGGTTCTTGGCTTGAACTCTCTTTGGTGGTTTGCTGCGTCCATTGGAGAGTCTTTGAGGAGATCGTGGGAGGAAGAAGAAGAGGAAGCACCCTTCTATTCCGAGTTGCAAGGGAGAGACTACCTTGTCACGGAAATTCCAGAAAAGGAGAGGTCTTGATGTGAGTCTACCCAGGAAGGAGGACGAGTTCTTGTTGCTGGTTGGATGTTGACGTCCAGAGGTATTTTCTAATCTTATTCCAAGCATTGAGATTAGATTTATGTTTATCTTTTACGTAAGGAACCAGTGCTGCATGAAATTGGAAACCCTACCTTGACGTGAGCCATAAGAAAGGGGTTTCTACGTTGGGGCCTCAAGGAGCTTCTTTGACTAACTGGGTTCGTTCATAATTAAGAAAAGGAAACTCCTTTTCAAGGGGAATGAATTCAGTAAAGGGAAAAGGGGTTGTTCTTGAGTCATTACAGCAAGTAAAACCCTCTTGACGTGAATCATAAAAGAGGGGTTTCATATTTGAGTGCTTAAACAGTCCTTTAACTTGCTGGTTGCATCTATAATTGAGAAAAGAAAAATCCTTTTCAATCCTAACGTGAAAGGAGAAGTATAAGAGAGTTCTTTTCACAAAAACGTGATAAGAAACCCTCAAACAGTGTTGGATTCATATCCAACTCGCCGAGTTACTAGATCCATGGCTAGGGACCATAACACACTACTTAGTGAAGAAGGTTGAGGGAGGGAATGAAATGATAGAGTGAGGATCGGGGATTTCAGAGAGTATTTATGCCTCCTAATGAAATTATTAAAATATCCTTAATCAATTAATTAGGCAACTAGGTCTTACCCATTTTCTTTTGTTTAATAAATGGTAACTAATTACTTATCTTACCCACTCACCTAATTAATTGATCAGATAGTTCTCATTCCATTTAGGGAAAATTGGTTTTTAAGCCCTACAAAAAAAAAGGTGAGGATTCCGAACAATAATAAAATTGAAAGACTGTATATGCAGAGGATTAATCAATCTGCTCTGATACCATATGAGATATTAAACTGAACCACCCTTTTTGCACAGATTAAGGGTGGTTAATAGAGAGAATAAATACAAAGGAAACATAATCTCTTATCAGTTAATTGGTCAGATTTAATTACAACTTCTGGTCACGATGTCGTAGTGTGTTGGACGCGGTACCAAGGCATTGATCAATACACAGTAAGATTGGCCAAATTCTGTCCCGTAAGCATAGGATTGGGCAGCTGGATTACTCATTGAATGTAGATCTACCTAGTTGATTGCTGTGCAGATATGCAAGTTGGACCCCGGACCTTGCATAAAATCACAGCTTAATTGGTTCTCCTTCACGAGGTGTAACTTGCCCGTGACTCACCGCTACTTTTCTGGCTCCTTATATCCTGTTTTTACCTCACCTTTTTCAATCACCATGCCAATTCTAAAAGCACTCACTGGATTCAGTTTGATCTTCACGTATGAATCATGGATGAGAAATTCAAGTTCTTCCTCTCATTTGCGTGGAGCAACGTATTTGCTTATCCATATCCATTTAGAACAGTGTAAATTCGCACTAATTCTGTTCCAGTGAAACGCTGTGTTATGGAAGGGTGATACGTCAATCCTTGCACATGATTGAGATTCTAAGGCTACTAGTTATTTTGTCATTGAAAGAAATGAAGGATCCAGATTTCTTAGATTCAAATTTATCCCTGAAATGTACATTTTTCACACCTTGACCTCATTAATTTTGAGGAAGTAAAGAAGAAAAAAGAAGAAAATACAGGAGCAGATTGAGCATATAATCTATGAAAACACCAGGAAAGGAATTCGTTTTTTTTCACCCTCTGAAGAAATTTCCTGTCTTGGTGCGGGGAGAAGAAAGAAAAGGGTTATAATAACGGTAAGGTGTTGCCTCTTCAATCTGCAGAGAAGTTGACCAGTCGTCGCGTGCTTCATCCTCATCATCAGGTGCTTCCACAGAGACCGAACAAGTTTTTTTAGCTTCTTCCTCGTCAAATTTCACCCAAACTGTGCATATTTTCGTCTCCAGTTTGGGAGAAGCGAAGACTGTGTCGAAGGAGGGAAGGATTCCACTTCTGCTCACATCGTCGCTAACCGGAAGCTTGCAGGAGGTGGGAGGAGGCGGGTCGAGAATGGAAGACAAAAAGCCATTTCCGAATGCCTGAGAGGAGGTCAAGAATTCCTCCATGGTCGTGACACAGGCCGGAGTGATGACGCGGACGGCGGGGAAGTCGAGGTTGGAGGCAGTCATAGTACTGCTCTTGCAATCCTCAAAGAAGTCGGAGAGCCGGTGGGTCTGAGAAGAAGCTCTCCGGAAGATGGCCAGAGCCGAAGCTCTGGCGGACTTCTTGAAATCGAAGAAGGAATCCACGAGGGTGGTGACGCCTTCGCAGAAGCTGGCGTACACTTGGAACCCCTCCCTAAGAATGTTGCAGAGAGCAGCCTGAACCAAGCCCTGGGCGTGACAAATTTCGATGGGCAAACAGTCCATTATCCGATCCAGAAACGTCTGGCATCTGGGCAATCTGCAGAAGACGGTCTCCACCGACTTCTCCTCGTAAAACCCCTGCGGCAGAAAGGGTTCGAGCTTCCCGGCTTGGTTGATCACCCAACCGATTCTGTCCTCCAAGAAGCGCACGTAGCTGAGAAGAAAAGAGATGAAAGCGTCGGAGGGACAGCGGAGGAAAGAGTGCAGATTACTAATAGAGAGATCGCCGGAGATGCGCGCATTACGGAGCTGCTGCTCGAAGCTCCGGTCACCGCCGCGCATGAGACGGTGAACGAGGAGGAGGGTCTTGAGGGCGACGACGGGGTCCTTTGTCCTGTGGAGCCGACGGGTTATTCTCCGAGCGAGGAAAGGCGTGGAGCCCGGCGAATTGGAGACGAGGAAGAGTATCTCATGCACGTATTTCTCGTCCGTGGGAGAGTAGTCATGAGCCGTCGCTCGGACGACGGCGATCTCCATATCGGAGAAGACGTCTTGGCCGGAAATAATGGCCTTCCCGATGGCCGCGTGGTCCTTGAACGATCCCAGCGCTTGCCGGATCATCGTCCCCACTCCCACCACCATTGCTACCACAGCTACTCGGGTACGAGACTCATCTTCTCTGTGGATTTATACGCCAGTCTTTGTTTGATTAAAGAGAAGACTTTTCTCGGAAGCTTTGACGTGTCAAGTCCACCATTAGATTATAAAAACAACACACTTTGCAATCAAAATGACAAAATTGCCATTCTGTTCAGTTAAGAGAAAAAAGTAAAGAGTCAATCTCAATTTTCAAAAAAAATAAGGGAGATTTTGGTAAATGCACAGGCCATTATGGCTTTGGATTCTCTTCTAAGCATGGGAAGGGAAATACTCAATGGCCTTCATTACAATTCCTTACTTTTTTGCATATCGGAATTGATGGTCTCAAAATCGAAAGAAACAAAAAGGAAAGAAAATTTCTTCAAAATATTCAAGTCAACCAGAGGTTTGTGGACGTGGGGGGAGAATCTCATCCTGTGAGAATAAGGTTCGAGTGCATCAAACCGTCCTCCTATTGGCAATCAAATGCTATCAATGTTCTCGACTTGGAGTTTTTATCAGTTTTATACCGATTCTTCTATCAACATCATCATAACTTGTGTGGAAGGAAGGCAAAAAGGAGCCATAGAAAGTCCCCACTCCACTTGAGTAAAAAGAAAGAAAGAAAGGAAAATTTGTTCTTTATATCATACCACCCAAAACTCTTCTTAAAGCATCCGATCCAAATATAGGTCCCAACATCTACATGTCAACGCATATCTTTGCATTCCAAGTTTGAGACATCCATATTCTCTTTTCTTTTTCTCCTTTCTCTTGTTATCCTTGCTTGGCTTCTCAATCTCAATCTAGATAAAAATTTTAAGGTTGAGATTGAAGCCTATATTCTAGTGTTGTGGATTCATGGGAAATTTCGTAAATATATCTATGACCTACTAGTTACTACTCCATGAGCAAAATGACAATCAATCTATATGTGTAAATGAAATACCGGATAAAGGTTCTTAGGTTATCACTATGAAGCTATATGCTTAAAAGTGCATATGACAAATCTTTTAGTTGTACTTCTTATTGGAAGGTACCCTTCCCCATTGACTTGAGAAAAAAAAAAAAGCAACCAACTTAAAAATTGGGTGGGGGGAGAAATTATCGATAAGCCAAATTCATAAATCGAAGTACTATCGGATTCACGATATCACTAATATCTAGTTATGCAAGGGTAACATAGTACGGAAGGGCATAAACTATGGTATTATAATTTAGTTACAATATTGGTAGCTAAAGGAGTGGGGAAGGCTGTGTAATGTGACATGTCAACTTGGTTTATTATATCTAGCAAGTTCCTAGTTCGGTGTATGACAAGACCATGTTTACTTTTAGGGGTTCATGGCCCAAGGAAAAAAAAATTAGAGAATTTAGATCATTCTTAATGGAAAATACTTTTTCTAGCTTTTAAGTTAGGTTCCGTAAGGAAGAAACAAGGAGGTTGGGAATAGGTTTATTTACTTTGTTACTAGGCTTTGAATTCATTTTATAACTTAGTCAGAGTCAATCTCGAGTTCTAAGGTAAGAGCCAGATATTTGTAACAAAAAGTCCAATGAACACAACCACTTATTATGGTTTACAATTCATACTTAGATTGCAATATCCACTCTCATGCTATTTGCACCTTGGAGTTAAATAAGACACCTAGAAAAAAGTCTATTGGCATCTACATCAAGAGCTACAATGGCTGAATTATAATATTACCGACACAACAACTTACACCATTCAATTGATCATATCGGCAAATTCACAAAGGTGTCCCTCACACAGGTTATAGTATACTAGGTTTTCACGTAGACTCACACTTAAGATTTTTACAACAACACACTAACCCACAAAATAATTTTTTTTAGCAACAAAATAAGCACTCAAACTTAGACCCAACAATAGGAATTCTAAGCACACTTTCCCATACTTGTGACTTCCATAAGTAACAAATTAGGTACATTTACCTAGAGTGACAAATGGATTTACAACAGACCAACATATACTTGGGACTTATAGTCAACAACTAAGTAGATTCACTAGTCTAGACCCACAAAGGAATTTTTCTCATCACGTCAATTTTAGTTGCAAAGCATCTCAATCAAGTGAGACGAGGCTTACTCTTTCCTATAGAAGGCTTGACAAAAACATTTCCAAAGATTGTTTGCTTACAATTAAACACATAGAATGGCTGATAATAGACTGATTTCACAATACAAGATCAAGTAAATTTACACCCCTCCAATGTGTCCTTCCGAAAAATGAAAACAACTCAAATCAAACCCAAACAATTGAATTCAAAATATTGGGCATTTTTTGGGAAAAAAACTCAAGGCCGGTTCAAAAGGTGACTCAAAAACAGTAGCATGTTTCAAGAGGAAGGACGTATGAATACCCTCAAATTGACTAACTAAATAATAGAGCTAAGGTATATTAATGGGGAGAGGCTTGAGATTCAAACAACACGGAGTGAGTCAACATACTTAATTATATCGGAGGCTCTGGTAGAAAGGGTTATTTTATTATGCAAATGGCATCTAAAGGTGTTTCCATGCCCTTGACTACTTCATGCTCCTACCTCTATTTTTCTCGCACCCTCATATTTTTCTTACTCCTGCACTCCCATTCTTCCACTTTCCCATTTTCGTATACCACATTAATTTGAGGCATATAATTTATTTATGAAACTAATCTCTAATGTTCTAAACTAGAGCCATTGGGTTTTTAAATTAAGAGATCTTTCGTTCTTTTGAAAACCATGTCAAAACATCGATGAAAAATCTCAAGTAAATGCTTGAAAATATTTGTTTCAGCTACAAGTAAAATTGTTAGGTTATTTATAGATTTTGATGATCTATAATGACTAGATTTAGTCTCACAGTTTTTGAAGATAAAGATATATTTTGTGTCCTTTTTTCTTTATTTTTAGTCTTTTAGTTGTTCTTGATTAAGGACAAAAGCATTTTAGTCCCTTTGTAATTTGTTGCTTGCATTATAATAAAGTGAAGGGAGATCAAGGGCTAGATCTAATTCGAGGAGTCACTTCTCCACATGGTTTTTCTTGCATCCTCTTCTCTAGTTCTTCTCTCTTCTCACTTCTCACTTCTCATTTCTCACCTTGTCTGCCTTCTGTAGCTCTTCTCTCCTTCTCTTTCTATGGAAATAGACCTTCCAAAAGGATTAAAACCTAGAGTCCAACATGATATTAATTAGGGAACACTAGTAGAAAAGTCACCATAGCCAACAATTCTTGAAATTTTTTTGGTCGTAACACATCAATTGCCATGGTTTCCTAGAACCATCGACAGTAATACCTCAATTGCCAAGATTGTAAAAAAATTGTCAATGGTGAGACATCAATGGGCATAGTTCGTGTAAGACCATTCGTGATAAGTCATACTAGCCATGGTTCTTTGAAAACCATCAACAATAATGCCTAATAGACAATAGTACTTTAATAAAATCGTTGCTAGTAAAGCCTAGTGGTTGACAATTAGTGAAAACCATCAGTGATAACTCCTATTGTTGATGGTTTTCTTGTTACCATCAATGGAAATATTAATTTTTATTTTCTTTACTTAACATATGTGAAATTTAGGATCTCATGAAAGGAACTTTAGATCAATGAGGAAGAAGAAGAAGAAGAGAGAAGGAGAGGAGAAGAAGAAGGACGTGGAAGGAGAGAGTTTGGATTAAGGGAAAAGAGGTTTACGTCAAAGTGAAAATGAAGGCAGGAAGAATTTGTGGAAAGAGAGGAGAGTGCTTCAATGCTCTACCTCTTCTTAGCCAATGCCTTTATTTATAGTCTTTACAATCCCCTTAGGGCTACAACTCGATGAAATAAAAGACATAAAAAGAATACATATTTACCCCTCTATGCGATCTTTAAGTGAAGTATCATAATTCACACGTGTTCAACTCCTTTGACGTGTGAGTTTCTTGCCTTGAGCTTGTGGGCTTGAGCCCATCTTCCAACACTCCCCCTCAAGCTGGAGGAGAAAAGACATAAAAAATACCCAGCTTGTCACATATAAACGATAGAATTTTAGATGTAACGGGTTTAGTGAGAATATCAGCTACTTGCTCTTGAGATGACACATGTTTGAGAGAGATTATTCCTGCTTGAAACTTCTCTTGTAAAAAATGACAATCCACCTCAATATGTTTAGTTCTTTCATGAAAAATGGAATTTGAATTAATATGAATGGTTGCTTGATTATCACAATGCAGACCCATGGACCTGTTAAGTACGTAGCCAATACTACCCAAAAGACCGGCCTGTCAGGAACGGAAGACATAGGTACATAACCCAGGATCCCATAATCCCTCAGTGGCACAGGATGCCCATAACATCACACCCCCCCTTCGCGATCCGACGGCCCTGATGGCTCACTCGTCGTCACAGCGACACAGGCCCGATCCGGGTTCCGTTACCTGGTGTTTCCCCCAACCCTACCAGTATTTACATCCAGCCTCTGCGCATTGGGTCACTGCCACTGGGATTAGAACGTGCGATGGAGGAACGAAGCTCTGATACCAAATGTTAAGTACCTAGCCAATACTACCCAAAAGACCGGCCTGTCAGGAGCAGAAGACATAGGTACATAACCCATGATCCCATAATCCCTCAGTGGCATAGGATGCCCATAACAGGACCCTTTTTTTTTTATATATAAAAACCTAGTTCGGTAAGAAGGGTCCTAACCCATAAAAGTTCACTAACAGTATGGGCCATAGCTCTATATTCTGCTTCGGCGCTAGATCTTGCAACCACATTTTGCTTCTTACTTTTCCATGTAACCAAGTTTCCTCCAACTAAAGTACAATATCCTGATGTAGATTTTCTATCATCAGGTGATCCAGCCCAATCTGCATATGAGAAGCCTTCTATGTTGAAGTGCCCATGTTTTTTATACATCAATCCTCTTCCTGGAGTTCCTTTTAGGTAACATAATATTCTCTCTAAAGCCTGCCAGTGGATAATTTGTGGTTTGTGCATGAATTGACTCACCACACTTACAACATATGATATGTCTGGCCTAGTTACTGTGAGATAAATCAGTTTTCCCATGAGTCTTTCATATTTGCCAATATCAATATCTTCTTCATTTGTGGTACATAATTTTAAATTTGAATCCATAGGTGTGTCAACTGGTCTACAACCCTTCATTCCTATTTATTCAAGGAGATCCAAGACATATTTCCTTTGAGATAATATTATCCCATGTTTGGATTGAAGAACTTCTATACCCAAAAAATATTTAAGCATACCAAGGTCTTTAGTCTTGAATTCCTAACATATCATCTTCTTCACCTCTTGTATGCTCAAAGCATCATCACCGGTTAAGAAAATATCATCCACGTATACGGAAAATAATATTTTCCCTTTGATTGTATCTTTATAATATACAAAATGATCAACCGAGCACCGATGAAAACCAAACCGTAGATGTGTTTGACTAAATTTATCAAACCACGCCCGAGGGGACTGCTTAAGCCCATATAAAGATTTTTTTAACTGGCATACTGACCCCCCCTCAACCACATAACCAGGTGGTTGGACCATATAAATTTTCTCACTTATATCACCATTTAAAAAAAGCATTTTTAACATCCAATAGCACTGCAAATAGCCCTTAGCAATGAGTCAAGCTTTAAGACAAGCAACTGATCCATCTGGATTATGTTTTACTGAAAAAATCCATCTACAACTAACCGGTCTTTTACCTTTCGTGAGTGATGTTAAGGACCAGGTTTGATTTTTGTATAAGGCGTGCATTTCTTCATCCATAGCCGCCTTCCATCCTGGATGCCTCAGAGCCTCCTGATACGACTGTGGAATTGAAGTATAAGAAAGAGACGCAAGGAACTGAAAACACTCGGAAGACAAGCGATGGTATGACATAAAATTTGAGATAGGATGCGAAGTAGTACAAGAACGACGTTCCTTTCTTAAAGCAATAGGCCGAGTATCAAATTTAGGCCCATAAGTAGGAGGAGAAGGACTTACCTCTGGTGGATCCGACAACTCCACAGGTGAAGGTACGGCCGGTGCATCAGGGGATGGGTTAACTTCAAGATTAAAAGGCACAAACGGACAAGGAGTAGTAGAAGGACAAGTCCAACTTGAAGGAGCATCATGGGAGGAGTAGAAGGAGGTGTCCTCAAAGAAAGTCACATCCCTAGAGATAAGCATCCTCCGAAGGGTAGGATTGTAATAGACATAACCTTTCTGGGTACGAGAGTACCCCAAAAAAATGCACCTCATAGACCCAGGATAAATTTTATTTTTATGTGGGGATGTAACATGAACAAAACACGTACATCCAAACACTTTCCAAGGAAGAGAAAAAGGATCTTCACCATTAAATAATATAGAGTAAGGAGTTTTATGATAAAAGACTGATGAAGGTAACCTATTAATAAGAAAGCATGTTGTAAGTATAGCATGAGGCCAATAGAAATAGGGTACCTTCAGGGAGAAGAGGAGGCCCCGAACAACTTCAAGAAGATGACGATTCTTCTTTTCAGCAACACCATTTTGTTGAGGAGTATAGGCACATGGTGTTTGATGAATAAGCCTATTACTCTCACAAAATGATTTGAATTCATGAGACATGTATTCCTTAGCATTATTAGATCTAAGGATTTGAATTTTCTTCCCAAATTGTATCAAGACCATAGCATGAAAAATTTTAAACAAAGGAAGAATTTCTGAACGCTCTTTAAATAAATATAACCATGTCACTCGAGTAAAATCATCAACAAAAATGACAAAATATTTAACTTGGGAAATATTTGAGACACATAACGGTCCCCATACATTGGAATGTATTAGCTCAAAAGGAGCAGTACTTGTATTTTTAAGACGAGAAGAATATGTACTCCTAATATGTTTACTTAATTGACAAACCTCACAACTGAAATTAGAAAGTTCTTTTAAGGACGAAAGCAAAGAACGAAGTGAAGGGGTAGACAGATGGCCAAGTCGGTTGTGCCATAGTTGGGCCTCAGATGTAGTGGATGATAATGTAGCTAATGGTGGAAGAGTGAAGTAGTACAAAGCCCCTTTTCATGGCCACCACCAATCACCTGCTTCGTAGTGAGATCCTGAAATATACAAGAAAACGGTGAGAAGGTGATAGAGCAATTTAATTGTTTGGTTAATTGACTAACCGAGAGCAAATGTAAAGGAAATTGAGGGACAAACAAACCATCTTGAAGGGGAATAGATGAGGTAAGAGAGGAGGAACCTTTTCCAAGGACCTTGGTTTGGGTACCATTAGCAATACTAACGAATTTCTGAGGATAACAAGGAGACAAGGACTGCAACAAGTGTTCGTTACCTGATAGATGTTCGGAGGCCCTGGAGTCAATGATCCAAGAGGAAGAGGAAGAAGAGGAAGAAAGCATACCTGAGGCAATAGTAGTGGCAACAATAGATGATGAGGAATAGTTGATTCCATGAAGGACTTCATTTTCTGAAATGCAACATAGTCTTCAGCAGTAAGAGTCACATTTCCGGAGGATGATTCAGCCTTATCTTCTTGTTTCTCAATGCTAACAGAGATTGGGTTAGCTGTGGCCCAATCAGGTTTGCCATGAAGTTTTCAGCATGTTGCCACAAGGTGGTTCTGACCACCACAGTAAGTGCAAATTTGAGGCTTAGTACAGGAAGAATTCGGACCCGTTCTACCAACTCTATTTTCAGCCCCTCTCATAGTTCGACCCCCCTCTCATATTTCTGCCCCATCCTCAGTATGAGGAAGATGTACCCCGATTGCCGGAGAACATCGCCGATGGGGCATCAATAGGAGGAGGAGGGGATGGATCCGGTATCTGAAGTAATGTAGCACTAATGTCATCGAAGGATGGAAGATCGGAAGAACTTAGAAGCTGAGTTTTGGCAACCTTAAGGTAAGGTTTAATATTCGATAAGCAAATGGCTGCTGCCAAAGCTTCTCGTTGTCGTTCTTAAACGACAATATCAGTGGAGTATGGTTGAGCTAGTTTTCATTCTTGGAGAAGGCCTCAAAACCGTGCTAAAAATTAGTGAATATTATCTCCATGTCTCGTATGCAACATATTTTGTAAGACATCATATATTTTTTGTAATGACGCAGTACTTGAGTAAAGCTTAGCACAAGTGTCCCATATGTCCTTGGCGGTTTCCAAGTGGACCGCATTGTTGACCACATGCACTTCCATGCTATTGATGAGCCAACATATCACCATGTTATCATGCTTAATCCACTTGTGGTAGGTCTCATCTTCTTCATCAATTGGAGGAGGAAATTTAATTACATGGCTTAAGAGGTCATGAGTAATAAGAACCCTTCTAACCGATTGTGACTAGCTCATGTAATTGGAGAGACCTCTAAGTGGAATTGTAGTAATACAAAGTATATCACTCTTATTATTGTTGTGTCCACTCTCCATGATGAGGCAAGTCAAATATGGAGGTCAAGGGAAGGGGCCTTATTCAAAGAACAATTACTCAATGTAATTTGAAGAACCCGTGGACCAAATTAGTCACCAAAAAAGAGACCACGAACCAACTTCTTTCACGAGAGCAAGCACCAAATTATCAACAAATTTGTGCCTTTAGCAAGTGAGAATAACATCCTGCCATCACTCAACTCCTCTTGTATTCTTAAAAAACAAAGAGAAGAAGGTAGATGCAATCGATTAGGCCTTAATCCAAACTCCAACACAAACCGAGAGATAGAGAAAATATTAAGAGAAGATTTAAAGGCAAATGAAGATACTTGGAAGAAATTTATCTTCAGCTCATGGGATACTTCAACGTAAAAAAAAATTCAATTGCTGAAGTTCAAAAGGAACTACAAAGGGTAAATGGCTGCTGGAATTTCACCAAACATATGGTGGACATCCAACAACATAACACAAACCCATGAGCAACATTAAGTAGGAGAAGTTACAACAACATGTGCTAGAATTCTACCTCAAATGAGATTGATCCAAGTTACATAATGGTAATTGAATCTCACCCATTAATCTTAATCAGACGCAAACAACAAATGATCTTGATCACGCTCGTAATTGATTTACAAGAAGATCAAGATTATAACACTAATTTAGTCATAAAAATAAATCTTCACAACATATAAAGATTTATCTTGACTTGATGTGATTCAAAGTTCAAGAAGTAGAAAAAATAGTAAAGAGGAGTATGTAAATAAGGAAAGGAAATAAAATGTAAATAAGAAGAGAATGAACTTATCTCTTCATGACTAAACTCCTTCTTTTACAACTTCTTGAATAGATTCCATAATAACTTCATCAAGAGGGATCCTAAATTCCTTGCTCTGATACCATGTGGAATTTAGGATCTCATGAAAGGAACTTTAGATCAACGATGAAGAAGAAGAAGAAGAGAGAAGGAGAGAAGAAGAAGGACGTGGAAGGAGAGAGTTTGGATTAAGGAAAAAGAAGTTTGCGTCAAAGTGAAAATGAGGGTTGGAAGAATTTGTGGAAAGAGAGCAGATTGCTTCAATGCTCTACCTCTTAGCCAATGCCTTTATTTATAGTCTTTACAATGCCCTTAGGGCTACAACTTGATGAAATAAAAGACATAAAAAGAACACATATTTACACCTCTATGCCATCTTTAAGTGAAGTATCATAATTCACTCACGTGCAACTCCTTTGACGTGTGAGTTTCTTGCCTTGAGCTTGTGGGTTTGAGCCCATCTTCCAACAACATATTAATGTTTAATAGTTTTAAATAAAACAAATTATATAAAATACTTAAGTTAATAATTTTATTTTATATTTAAATAAATTAATAAAACTATGGTAAGTTTTAAGTTGTAAAACAGTTTTTAAAATTAAAATAATTTTAAAAATTAAATTAATTTTTTGGGAAATTTTAAATATTATGAAAAGTATTTAATATTAAAATTAAATATTTATAATATGAATCAAAATTCGTTTTATAATTTAAAATTAATATTATCACAATGCTTAGACTAGGTAGCAACAAATATTTTTTATGGATATTAATGTTATTAAAAATAAAATATTATGTTTATTTAAAATTTTGTTATGTTCAAAAAATTTTAAAAGACTTATATAGTTCTTCTATATTTAAATAAACTAACTAAAACTATGATTGGATTGAATTAATATAATAGTTCACTCCCTCCTCCTTCCACTTGTGTACCTCTTCCTTCTCCTTCCACTTGTGTACCTCTTTCTTCTCTCTCCCTCTTGCTACTCTGTTCTTTCTTAACATAGTTAGTTTACTACAAACCTCATGGGATCCTAAATCTAACATAATGAAATGCTTGAAACTATAGAGTTGATATGATATGGAAGCTTTACATTGTTTTCTTTATGTATGGAGATAAGTTACGAGACTATGTAACATGGCCTTCATGAGCCAAACACAGAGAAGAGGGTCCTTTCATGCCCCAATAGAAATACCTTTGGGAGTAGCTACTAGCCCGGTTTGGCCATTTTTCAATTTGGATGGAATCTTTAGGCATTGTGTGTTATCTTGTATCCAGTGTCATCTTTCTTTCCCCAACAAACCTCATTCACAGAGCATGGCATGCAATAAGTAAGCTCCCCAAACACTTGAATGAGGTTCAACACATGTTGTTGGAAGATATGATGTTGTTAAGGTGTCATTTATGTAATTAGTTTATGTTTTTTTATCTCTTCTTCACTCTTACTAGGATGAAGGGTATAATTATAATATTGTACTTTTATAAGTTATAAATAAAACTTAAGGGGGAGGGTTTGGACACAAGTCCATAACCTCATTCTTCCTTCTTCTTTTCTCCCCAACGTGGGTTCTCCTTCTTTCTCCATGAGGTAATCCATGGAGTCCTAAAAATCAATATGGTATCGGATCATTGTGTTACGGTCCCTGGTCATGGATCGTGTAACACGATGTGGGAAGGATGAATCTAGAGCTCAGGACGAGTTTTAGCAATGTCGTGGTTGGCTGTGTCAGGACTCGGGTTAACCCGGAAAATAGTGCAGGATTTCCAGCATTGTTGTGCTCGGTTTGGCTCAGCAAAACGGAGAAGAGAAAAGGGAGAAGATGGGAGAAAAAATGGAAGAAAATGGAAGAAGAAGGAGCTCGTTGAGGAGAACTCCCAAACCCTAGAGCTCGTGAGGAGAACTCCCTACCCAAAGCTCGTCAAGGAGAACTCTACACCCTATTTTGCTTCAAATGATACTTGACCTTTCAAGTTCAACTTTCCTCCTACATAAGCCTGGCGCCAACATGAGTTCAGGAAAAAAATTATAATAATGCCCCTACGGCATATTTACTATTAAACTAAGATAAAAGTGTAGTAAAATAAAACTAAAAGAAACTTAATATTTAGTACCTCGGCCACAGTTCCTCTGAATGACTCCCATTATCGAGTTCATAGCACATTGATTTTTAGAACTCGTAGCTATGGTGTTTTAGAATTCCAAACATGTTTCTACCTGGTGGAAGATTGACTTTATGATGGTATTTCGTCGGTTTACAATACAACGTTGGTTTATTTCTTGTCTTTGATAGTTGTTACCTTGTTGTTGATGGTATTTTGCTTTTAATTATTCTCTAAATACCTGACCTGATGGTATTCTCTGACGATCATGCACTCTATTACTGCTAATCTCTCTCGGTACCGGTGATCGATTTCACTCTATTTCTCAGAGGTTATCTGTTATGCACCTAGCCAATATATCCCAAAAGACCGACCTGTTAGGAGCAGAAGACATAGGTACATAACCCAGGGTCATAACATCACACCCATGCTCGCGAGAGCCGACGTCCTCAACGGGCCACTTGCAACGGCCCATGGTGAGGGAACACACTCAGGTCGCCCCTTCCGCATATAGCAGTGGCCCATTGGTCCGGGAAGCACACTCTGGTCGCCCCTTCTGCTAGGTCGCCGCCTCTGGGATTCGAACTCGCGACGTAGTGCTAGCTATGATAGCAAATGTTATGCACCTAGCCAATACATCCCAAAAGACTGCCCTGTTAGGAGCGGAAGACATAGGCCCATTTGCCTTGATAAAAAAATACTCTCAAGAACTTGAAGGTGCACTAAGGTGTGGGTCCAACGTTGCCTTGTCGTGATCTTGTGTCCACTTGATATCATTAATGGATCACAATACATATTTCCCAGTCTCATTCCTGAAACAGAGTCATACTATGCGGTAACAGTTTTAACAGTTTTATGCATCTCGACAAGTTGTTCATATGGTCGCATACACAAAAAATTGCCAGTGTAGAACCTCCATTTTTTTGTCAGTCACCACCACATCTTGATCCAGTGACCTGATTATTTGTATTTCTGCTTTGCCATTGCTGGATTAACCATCGGTATCTCTGCTCCAGCATTGCTGGATAGCTCTGCAATTGATCATTTTCAAAAGGTGTCTTCTTACTCGGTATACCACCTATTACTTGTCAACCTTTGTTAACGTCCCGTGATCACTGGAGGTTGTGAACAACAATGCAACGTAAACCTGCAGACCAGGTTTCCATTCGCCGGAACCGACGGAACACAAATCCGACATAGACGGATCACAACGCCAGAATTAGAACTTTTTAGTTTAAAATTTTGTATATAAATATGTTATGTAATGGTTTGTAAAGATCGTGGTGAATAAAGCTTTAATCTTTACATGGTATCAGGAGTCCTTCCGATCCTATTTTCGGCGTCATTTTCTTCTTTCCTCTCCAATGAGTAACCTTCTTCCATCGTCATCTATTCATCGCCGCCGTAGCAACGTCCAGCCCAGCAACGAAAAACAAGAGTTCCCTCCCAGAGTTATCATCGGTCGATCTATCGAAAAGTTTTTATTCGGCTACCACCTCCCTCTCCTAGAGAGCGCAATCGCTCGGCGACCTCACGCAGTCAAAAACAAGCATCCCCCCATCACCGATGCGAAAATCGACGCCGGCCAAAATTTGTTGCAGATGAGCTGCAACATCTCGGACATTCGCCGAAACACAGGCTGCCGGCTGTTGGAAATGAAGGAGACGAGCTGTACATCTCGTTTCTGTCGCGCTGCCCAGAACCGGGTTCGTTCAGACCACTCTGGTTCGCATCGGACCCGTCTCGATCCAGCTGGTAAGGTAAAAAAAAAAATGGCTGCCAAATCCTTTTTTAAAATTATCCCCTTCCAGTTCCTCATCCATATGATTACCATTAAACTTTCTTCCACAACATATCTCTTGTGGAAAAGCCAACTTCTTCCTTTTTTGGAGAGTAATAATCTCTACCATTCCTACTACTGAATATTTTGCAATCGAGAGCAATGGATCAACGCATTCTCAGCCTCCTCCTTTCCTCCTTCACCGAGGAGGCAATGGCCGAAGCTGTTGGCCTTTCCTATGCACGTGAGGTCTGGCTCGCATTGGAAAATGCCTTCAGTCATCGGTCAAAGGCTTGGGAAATCCGACTCAAAGACGATCTTCAACAGTTAAAACGCGGAAATCAATCCATTGTCGCTTATACACGCACTTTCAAGAGTCTCTGGAATCAGCTTCACGCAATTGGCAGACTAGTCGACAACAGCGACAAACTCCAGTGGTTTCTCCGTGGAGTTGGTGTCTAATTTTCCACCTTCTCTGTTACACAAATGGCCCTTACGCCTCTCCCTCACTTCTTTGACCTTGTCTCCTGAGCAGAGAGCTTTGAGCTCTTTCAAAAATCACTCGAAAGCTTTGTCTCTCTTGCTGCTGCTTTTGCTACCGCAACCCGAGGATCAGACCGGTCGATCAGCCACAGCTCTGGTCACACCCACGGATGAACAAATGGTTTTGGCCGCAATTATGCCAACCGAGGCCGACCTCATTCAACACAAAGCCACCGACCTCCTCGCTGTTAGATATGTCGTCTTGATGGTCACTATGCAGATCAATGCAATCAACGTTATGCCCACAGTGAGACAAATGAGTCTCCTACTCATGTTGCCGAGGTGTTCACTAGATCATGTTCTCTCACTGGATCAACACCCTCCGACTGGTTCTTGGACACTGGGGCATCTGCTCATATGTCCAATAACACATCCATCCTCGATCAGTCTGCTTCGTACACGGGTAAGGACTCTGTAATTGTGGGGAATGGTGCCTCCTTACCTATCTCCCATACTGGTATTCTCTCTCCTACCCCAAATATTCAGTTGTTAGATGTTGGGCACACTTCTAACCTTTGTAAGTAGTAGGTCTATAAGCATTGGTCAAAAGTGTAGTAATAAACTCCTCTATCACTGTGTCCCTCCACAGGGCACCGACCCTCAAATGGTAGGAGTAAAGATGCAAAGGTCCGGAAGATACTATTCTAGGGCCACCATGTGCTTTCTTCTTTATCAGAACAAGCAATGCTCACAATAGTCAAGAACCGAGAAGTCCTCCACCAATAATAATGTCTCAATTAGAGAGACACAATACAAGCATCTTAAATGGGTTGGGCATAAATAACACAAACCAAATAATCCTTAAAAATGACCTGTAAAATAATCAACAGATAGTCCATCACTAAATAAGGAAGTTGCACCAAATAATACTTAGACCAAGGAATAAACTGCCAATACTTCAAAATAATAATCCAGCTGGAGAAAAGGGACTGAGTCAAGCTGAGTCAAATATCTGACCAATATAAATGAGTCGCAAAAGAAACAGGTATAGAACTGAGCACCCAGACCCATATAACCAAATTAAAAACAAGTGGGTGGATCCAGGTTGACCTGAACCGTGTTAACTCTGTCCAAATTAACTTGATAGAACAACAAACAATTATCCGAGAGAGAACTTGAGTTAACCCGGGCGGAACCAAAACACCCAAGTCCAAGTTGACTCGGCCAGAATCGGCAGAAGAGGCACTCGATTAAATCAACTTTCCTAACTTAGGGAAATTTGAATTTAGCAACAATGCATCTTCTTCCCCGAATAACAGAGATGATGGTGATTACAAGCTCAGTAGAGAGAAATCACTGTGAGCACTGGCTAATGTAAATAATTTCAAAAAGGGAGATCAACAGAGTTTGAAAGAAATCATTGGTAGATTAGATGGGATAAAAGAGAAATTTCTGAAACCAGCAGCGAGAATCAGGATAAAAATCGAACAACACAATAGCAACAGATGCCATCTTGTTTTTTGAAGCAATACTTCCATAAATAAGGAAGATGCCAACAAGGCTATAGGGTTTTGTATCAAATGGCAATATGACATCAAGCTCTAGTAGATAAGGATATCTTAAAATAGTACAGAATGACGACGGAACTTCTGAAGGTGGAGAGCGGTGCTATCATTCTTCCGAATTGGTTTCAGGCTTTGGATGGAAACCAAAAACTTTCTAGTGGATTAAGGATGACAGCAGTAATGCCGTAGGCAATGATCATCACCTAAAAGCCGAAGTATCCACCAGAGAATAATCAAAGTCATCAAGATATCATCTTGAGGTGGTTGTTGTGGCGAAGTAAACGGAGAAGAAGAAGCTAGGTCTCACAACTATCACCAAAGTCTAAATGACTCCAACTTTTTTGATGCATCCTTTTCAATAGAACTTGCATTCCTCAAGAAGTCATTCAAGTTTAATCGAGCAAAGTTCTTCTTCTGGATAAGCCAAAGTTCCAAGCTCATTTGTCCCATCTGGGTAATCATAGTAGTCATTGTTCAACTTCTCTTTTGGGAACTTCTTACACCCGTCTTTGCATTTTAGCACATCAGATTTAAAGTACTTTTCATCTTCTGGAGCTATTCACACGGTTTTCTTTGATGGGATCGTAGTTGAACCTGAAACAACAACCAAATAAAAAAAAATCACGCGAGCAATAGAAAAAGTTGGAAAGAGAAATCATCTTCTGTTGAGATCCAAATCTAAGGACATAAAATCGACTACAGGAGCCTAAGAAAATGCAATGCAGCCCCAAATAGTATTACAAAATAAATGAAAGTTGAAATTGGAGAAAGAGTAGTTGGGGATCAATTAATTGCCCTGCTTTGCATCGAGAGAGCATTAGAGGACGGAAGAATACGACTGTCTAAATTTTGTTGAAACTATAGCTATGAGTCCTAAAAATCAATGCTCTGATACCATGTTGATTTTGAAGACTCCATAATTTAGCTCATGGAGAAAAAAGGGAGATGACATATTGGGAGAAAATAGGAGGAAAAAAGAGGTTATGGAATTTTGTCCTAACCCTTCCCTTGAAGCTCAATTTATAGATTAATCCTACAATATTATAATTATGTCCCTAAAACTTAAACTAATTACAACAGTGCCATCTTTATGATATGGATCTTTATTTACCATCATGCCATCACTTGTGGTCTTATACGCCTTCTCCTTGCTCTGTGGGCCATGAGCCCATCTTTCGCATCTCTTGGATGTGTGGACCTTCCTTGGTCTTATGGGTTTGAGCCTATCTTCTAATACACTTGGATGGGTGGGCCTGCCTTGGTTGTTTGGGCTTGGGGCCATCTTTCAATAGACACAGAACGAGCTAATACCTTTTCTTAAAGCAATGGGTATGTATAGATCACTTACCTTAAAATCCTAAGAAGATGATAAGTCATGGTCTGGCATGAGAGAGAAGGTCGTGGTTGAGAACAATGCACCTTTTGACATTGATATAATTGCAATGGTTTCCCAATAATGGTATTTGGCATAGGTCAAAGACAATCATCAACCAGTAAGGGAATAACTGACTCAGGAACTGGGGAAGAAGATGGTACATCAATAGAAGTAGAAGAACAAAAAAGGGAGTATCATCAAGGAATGTAACATATGCGGATATAAATATTTTTTCTAGTAGATGGACAAAAATACTTGTACCCCTTTTATTAGAGAATACCCAAGGAAGACACACTTAATTGCACGATGAGACAACTTATCTTTGGATGATCCTAGAACATGAGTAAAACAAACACATCCAAAGACACGAGGAGTGTTATGAACCCAATAGTAGGTTGAGTCAGGCATAGACGTGCAGGCTGAGTTAATTACTCTGGCTGAGTCAGTTATTAATGTTATAAACCCAATAGTAGGTCGAGCCAGACATAGACGCGTGGGCTGAGTCAATTACTCTAGCTGAGTCAGTAACTTAGTCATTTAGTTTACTTTTCAAGTTAAAATTTTAATTTTCCCTTTAACCTTTTGTTTTTCAAGTTAAATGCCATGGAGGGGCAATATTGTAATTTTATCTTGAACCTTGTGGACATGAACCCTATTTAGAGGGGAATGGAATGAAAAGAAGGAAGTCTGAATTTAGGTTAAAATAGAGGGTGTACGTTCTCCTAAACGAGCTAGAGGGTGTGCCTTCTCCTTAATGAACCTAAGGTTTCCAAGCTTCCCTTCGGCTTGATTTTCTTTCCTCTCTCTTCTTCCCTATGAATCACCGTGTTAGATCCGGGACTGTAACAATGTGGTATCAGAGCTGAAACAATGAGCGCTTCATGGATCGTAGATGAAATATGCGTAGTACTGTGCGAAGAAATTTCGGCTATGCTACATCAGTTTGTCGTTAACATGGAAAATAGGTTAATAGAATTCGAGAAGCATAAAAAAAAATTTCAGAAAGGAAGGTCACCATTCCGGAAGATGAACAGTTGTTGGTGTTCATCAGCCGACCTCAAATTGGCGAGCAGGGAATTCCAGAGACGTAATCCAGAGCGGGGAATTCCAAACAGTTCGACGAGCACCAGCCCCATTGGCAATTTCAGCCCCGACTTGCTGCTATTTGCCACCGGAATAGGCCAAGGTCACGGTTTGCTGCTGCTCGCCGTGGAAAAAACTGAGAGCCCAAAGTAAAAGCTTATTGAGAAAAATGGTCGTGGGGGATGAATTTTATTACTGTTGATAGGAACAAAATCATATTTAGGGTGAAGCTTGTTGTTGGTGGAACCACCGCTTTAAGGCTAGTGAGAGAAGAAAGTGCTAAAGACTGGGCTTTATGTATGCCCGTGATAAAGCAAGTGGGTCATATCCGCCATGAACATCTCGTTTCCATTGGAGCCTTCCATCCGGGGCAGCGAGGCAAAAACCTCCTCATTTATGAATATCTCCCTAATCAAACTCTTCATGCTCTACTCCATGAAACCCAGGTAGGAAGGCCACTGCTACACTGGGTTCGATGACACAAATTCGCCTTGGTCATGGCAAGGGGCCTCGCCCAATTACTTTCAATTCACGAAATACCGATCACACATGGAAATGTTCAATCCAGTAATGTCCTCGTTGATAAAAAATTTGTTGCTAGACTAACGGAATCCGGTCTCCCCCAATTGTTGGTCTCTGTTGTGGCCGACAAGATGGTGGTAGTAGCAAAGACTGATGGATACCAGGCATCAAAGCTGCACAAGATGAAGTAGAAAGATGCACGAACATGGGAAATGGTGGGTTTGCCAGCGTTGGTGAAAGTGGCCGTGTTGGCAAAGACAACAATCAGGGTATTCGATGTTGAGGTAGTGGACGCTTATGCGAAGTGTGGTGCTATGGCGTCTGGGAGGGAGCTATTCGGCTTAATGTCTGAACGAAATTTTGTCTTGTGGAGTGCTTTGATCGTTCTAATTGAAAGGAGGTAAATTGAAGGTCCCAAAGAAACTGCTGTAACAATGGTGAGTATTCTGTGTACGTGTGCTTACATTGGTGCTTGGGTACAAGGGAGGAAGATACACCGATATGTTGTCCTCAATGGTGGATCTGCACATAATGGACTTGCTAATGTGGCAATTGAGCGTTTCCATTTAATGGGGAAGTGTGAGGACATAATGATAGATCAATGGAATATTATCAGCTTTCTCCCTGCTTTCTCCCATGTAGGAGCCCTGCAACAAGGTATGGTACTTCATGGAAGAATGATACGACTTGGTCTGATATATGCTGTCTTTGTTGGAACATGTCTAATTGACATGTATGCAAAGTGTGGAAGGTTAACTAAGGCAACTCAGTTATTTAGTGAGGTCCTGATAGATGTCATATTCTGACATGAGAACTAGGTTAATTATAATAGAATAACCTTTATAATTGTGTTATAGGTGGTTATTTATCGGTTTTCAAATGAAATGAGCATTTATTGAATTTGGCATTAATCACTGTCGATATTGCATATTTTTCTCTCCTGAATTATATTTCATTGTTTTTAAGGTTTATTTCTTCCTGAAATGCTTTTTATAGATTCAATTATGGAATTTCAGGAGAATTTTGGTGGAGAAGGAGATATTTACCAAAATGCCCTTAGTGAAATGGAGGTGATTTTTAGGTCAAATCGTTTTAAAATAAATAAGAGGGTATTAAAGGGAAGGAGGAACGTAAAGAGAAAACAGAGGGTGCGCCGACCAGAATAGAGGACCAAAAACAGGGGAGACCCGAGAGGACTTTCCCACCTTCGTTCGCCGGGCCACTGTCTTTCGCCGCGCCACCGTCGTCCACCGCCGTCCACCAACCGAGAACAAACCCGAGGAGAGCTCGAGAGAATTTCTGTCGAGGTGAGTTCGACAGTCGTCGCTCACCAGGCCGAGAAGTGATCCAAGAGGGCTTCTCCGGTGCCGCTTCCGCTTTCTGACTATCCTCCGACATCTATTACATATTTCGGACCAGTCTCGGAGCTATTCCGACTCCGACCGAGACTTGAGAGAGCCGGTTAGAGAACGTCAGCTCTGTTTCATTCTTCGCCAGACGTTACCTCTGTCCGTCGGCTTCCAACCTTCGTCGCCGGCGTCGTCTCTACCTCCGGCCACTCACTCTTGCCAACCCGAAGCCATTGATTTCGGGAAATTGCAGCACCTGTGAGAACGAGTTGCTGCCCGAGCGAGAGGAAGGAGAAGGGGAGTAATTCGTCATTTTTGAATTTAATTTTTTATATAGTTTGAACTTAGGTTTTGAATGTTTATTGAATCTGATTTGATAATTAATGTTTATTGAATATTTGTTTTCCGGATATTTGATTAAATTAGCTAATTAGGGTAGGATTATAATTGAGGTTGGATTTTGGTATTTTAATCCGATTTCTGTCTTTCACTCTATGCGCCCGAGAGGGGCTAGATGCAAGGATTGAGAAATCGGATCCGTGGTTACGTGGCGCTCGAGAGAAACACGAATCAGCGTAAAATCCAGAGTTGACGTTTCCTATTGTGCAAGTAGTTAACCAGATGAGTGCTTGATAATTTAGGATATAATTAGTGTTTAGTTCATATTAATTCATCATATTTGGTTAGGCTAGTTGACTGAAGAATACACAAAATTCAGTCCTCCCTGTGGATATGACCCTCGTTTCCCGCTAAATTACATGAACGATTCGTACGCTTGCGAGGTATTAAAGCCGATGTAATTAAATTTTACATCTAGTTTTTTCTCCCTGCTTTCTCCCTTGTAAGAGCCCTGCAACAAGGAATGGTACTTCATGGAAGAATGATACGACTTGGTCTGATATATGCTGTCTTTGTTGGAACATGTCTAATTGACATGTATGCAAAGTGTGGAAGGTTAACTGAGGCAACTCAGTTATTTAGTGAGGTCCCAAGACGTAGTCCTGTTCCTTGCAATACTATCATATTCTGTAATAGAATTAATTGAAATAGTGAGCAAACGCCAGACATGTTCAGGGAAATGCAGGAAAAGGGAGTGACACCAGACCAGGTTACTTTTGTCTCCGTGTTGCCTGCCTGTAGTCAAACAGGTTGGGTTGAGGAGGGCCAAACATATTTTCATGATATGAGGAGAGTGTCCTCGGGTGAGCCTGTGTTAAACACAAATTTCCATGTGCAGATCCCTGTTCAAGAGGTAGAACCAAAGGCTTTTGTAGTGAGGAAGAAATGTTGTCCAAGTGCAGTAGACTTCATGAGGACCAGTAGTCCATGCAGCAGCTGGAGTGCGCATGGAGAAAAGAGTCATGATTACTGGGCGTAAACACTGGATGAGGGGTTGATAATACAGCAAGTCCCAAAGACAGAACTGGAGTCTTTTGAGGATTTTGTGCTCCAGTACGTCAGGTATTTGAACGATTCCCTGCATTTTGGTTGCCCCACTTGTCTTGCACTGTCGTTGGAATTTTTCCGGTACCTATGAAGTATGTACAAGGAGGAATAGCAGTGAAGATGGCGAGATGGTGGTGGTGGGGACTGTTTTGGCACCAGACTCTCAGAGGGCAAGTGAAGGTAGGAGGGTAGTCTTTTCGGCTGGTTTTTCCAGAAATTGTGCCAATCACAACTGTGAACCGGCAATGTTCTTCTGCCCTTCAGGCTGTTGCCAATGTTGCTGCAACTATAAGAGCTGGCTTCTTTGACATCGGCAGTGGAGCAGCAGTTTTTTCCCGAGTCCATGGATCACCCTGTGCCAGAAAAAAATGCAGAAATGAAAGTCAGGTTTCTCAGTGTAAGCAATCCCAAAACTAGAGTTGATGATGCAGAATTTGAGGAAAATGAAGTCTATGTAGTAGATATTGTCACCAACACACTGGAGATGGCAAGCTTGAATCCATGGCTCAACCAACCATGATTTGTCACCATGCAGATCCTATTTTCCACGCTGGTTTCAGGCATCTGAGTGTTTCATGGTGCAACCAATTGAGGGGTTTAGTGGTGCTGAGTCTTCTTAATCCTAGGGGGATGGTCATGATGTTGTTGCTGCCATGTTGGTTCTCCGCCATGACCATGAAAAGTGTGGGTAGTACAACCTTGCAAATGGGGGGCCGTAGTGAGGGGCTGTTTCACACCATCCGGGACTGATGGAAGGCAGAGCAAGGCCGGGCTATGCCGCTTTTGTCGTCAAAGTGGGTTTCGGCGGACACGACAGATGCTACTTGGGGAAATATGGCGACGTTTGGCATACATCCCCACCTTTGACCTTGAGAACAAGCTTGTTCACCGGGGGGGGGGGGGGGGGGGGGTCCACCATGACCATGAAAAGTGTGGGTAGTACAACCTTGCAAATAGGGGGCTGTTTCACACTAGTCCGGGACTGATGGAAGGCAGAGCAAGGCCGGGCTATGCCGCTTTTGTCGTCAAAGTGGGTTTCGGTGGACACCACAGATGCTACTTGGGGAAATATGGCGACGTTTGGCACACATCCCCACCTTTGACATTGAGGACAAGCTCGTTCTCCAAGGAGGGGTAGGCAGAGACGTTCGGACTGAGTCAATTACTCTGGCTGAGTCAGTTACTAATGTTATGAACCCAATAGTAGGCTAAGTCAGGTAGAGACGCGCAGGCTGAGTTGTTACTGTCTACTATTTATAGAGGGGTTTCCCTTGATGATTGAAAGTTGCTATGCATGAACATGTTTAAGAAAGAAAAGTTCAAGGTAATTAGATATGTATGAATTTTCTTTTAATATCAATTATTTTTTATTTTACTTGTGTCTAATTTTCATTTACAGAGACATTTCCAAGTAAATGTTAAAAACACATTAGAAAAAAAATGTTAGACATACCAATAGATCAAAGTCTTTAATGTGTACAGAGAGGAGATGGTATGCATATTTAATTTGGAGTATATTTTATTTCAAATATACTACTATTCTAACATATTTACATGCATATGTCCTTACAAATGTGTAGGTTACAAATTACTTTGATATTAAGCAATTTTGGCTTACTCATGAGTTCGATGAAGGCGGGTGGACTGACGGATCTGAAGAATAATATGTAAATACAACTTTCTTATAAATATTATATTTTATTTTAAGCTTGAATAATTATAAATTACATCATGTTATTTTTTCACAAGAGGAGTTTTTCACAATTGGTCCAAGAGGCACATGAGGCTGGTGAGCTAGTTGATGAGAGTGCCATTGTGACTCGAGTTCATAGATCTCAGTTTGGCTACATTAAGGGGTTAAGATTGTCTCAACCGCCCCTACCTAGGATGGACTGACCATCTTCGTCCCAGCCACCAGCACATATAAAAAGGATGAGTTGCAGGTAACATAAGAAAATAGGGGAAAATGGAAAGAATAATAAAGAACATAGACACATAAAAACAAAGAAAAATAAAAATAATGGTAAATAAAGTAATTTATTATTAAAAATAAAAAATAAAAAATATAACTAATACTACTAAGAAAATTAGTTGAGTAAATGAATTATTCGGTTAATTATTTAACACTACATAATTAGAATATATTTAATTAATTAGATAATTAAGTAATTACTACCTATTTGATTAAATAATTGATTAGTTATTACATTAAATAGGCCAATTGGCCGATTAATTAGCACAAATAATTGGGTATTTAATAATTTCTTACCTAATAAGTAATTATTTAATCTGTAACTGTATTAATTGGTAATTAGTTAACTAGTATTAGTTGCGATCAAATAGTATGTCATTCTAGTTCTTCACACTGACACCATAATCTTACTAACCAAATTAATTTGAATGAGTTAATTATATAATTAGAATGTTTTTAATTAATTAGATAATTAAGTAATTACTACATTTTCTATTACATAATTAATTAATTATTAAATTAAATTAGGTCAATTTACTGTTAATTATCACATATCATTGGGTATTTAATTACTTTATTACTTAATAAAAAATTATTTAATCAGTAAATGCATTAATCGGTAATTAATTAACTAGCATTAGTATGTCATTTTGGTTCTTCCCAGGGACTCCATTAATCCTTCCAACCAAATTAATTTGAATTAATTAATTAGTTAACACTATATAATTGGAATATGTTCAATTAATTAGATAATTCAGTAACTACTTCTTGTTCGGTTAAATAATTGATTAATTATTAGATTAAATAGTTCAACTGAATATTAATTAGCACAAATATCAGGTATTTAATTACTTTCTTACTTAATTAGAAATTACTCAATCAGTAAATGCTTAATTGGTAATCAATTAACTAGTATAAGTTGCAATGAAAACAGTATGTCACTCTAGTTCTTCTCACTGACTCCATTAATCCTACAATCCAAATTAATTTGAATTTATTTATTAATTAATTAGTTATATAAGTAGAATATGTTCAGTTAATTAATCAAGTAATCAATACCTGTTCCTTTAAATAATTGATTAGTTATTAAATTAAATAAGTTAATTAACTAGTTAATTAGCACAAATCATCCGTATTTAATTACTTTCTTACCTAATAAAAAATATTTATTTAATAAATGAATTAACTGTCATTAATTAATTAGTATTAGCTACTATCAAATAGTTATATATTACATTATATGGGTTATTTAGTTTATTAATACATGAATTATTTAATTAAATAATGAGTTACATAATTAGACTATTAAGTTTATTTATTAATTAATCACTACTTAATAGGTAATTATTAAATTGACTAATTAAAATTTCCATTCAATCAATTTCTTTAATTATATAAAGATTATGACAATTATGATAATATATTGGAAATTATGATAATATAGTGGCTATTATGATAAAAAATTTATTTATGGTTTATTTGTTAGAAAAATATCAATTTTTATAAATTAAAATTAAAATTACAAGTAATTTAAAATATTTACAAAATTTGTTTTCTTTCTTTCGCAAGGAACAGGAGAAGGAGAAGAAGAGAAGAAGGGGAACAAAGAAAGGAAGAGAAACAACTAAACCTAAAAATAAAAGGACATATTTCTTGGAGAAAAATATTATTTTCCTAGATTTTAGATCTGACCCATTTTGGAGCGAATTCAAAAAAATTTGTTGGGTCCCGAAAGGAGAAAAATTCGTGGAAGGCCTCTGGCAACTAATCTTAAAGAACTTTCAGCCAAAGCCTGCAAATCTTTAGCTTCTTTCATTATATTAACAAAATTATCAAACTTTCTCCATCAACAAGGGAGCTGGGAATGCAAACAAAGTAAGCAAATTTTTTTGATTTAATTCAAAAGTTTGTCCAAACACACTTATAGTAACTTGGTTTGAGTAGTTTCTCTTAAGAGTTAAAAGATTTGGATAGCTAGGTATACAGCCTCTTCTAACATAGTTTTGATACTCTTCTAGTACCATTGAAGTAGATTACCTTTGTGTAGCTTGCTCCAAAATCCTCACCAAAGGCTTGCTTCCGCATTTTCTGCCTTCATCAAGAGGGGTGTTTCCCCATCTGATATTGAAATTAGTAAAGGCAAATAAATGAGTAAATTCTACTTATTTTAAGTTCATTGTAGGAAAAAGATATAGTAGTTTTTGAAAAGATGGCCTCCAATGAGCCTAACTCAACTAGCAATCAAGCTCCCCAAAAATGTGAGAAAAAAGAAATTTGGAAGATGATTCCTTAAAGGGTCGATTTGGAACCCCATGGAAAAGAAAAGAAGAATTTGACTCTTATTATTCCCAAAAATAGTTAGTGAAAAAGAGAATTTAATTATTATCTCATTTTTACTAATTATGTTTAGAAATAATAATGGTCAAATTTTTATTTTATTTTGTTTTCTTTTTAAGGATTCCAAACAGACCCTAATGGCAATAAACTTGTTAAGAATTGAAACGATAAGAGCTGTTTGTTCTACGTTCATCATGTGTGATTATTAGTGTGTGAATAGGTAAACAAATTAAAAGTTTGAAAAATGATTTCGGACTCGAAATCAGGTGAAATTACTAGCTTATTTTAAATGAAATGTCTAATAATAATAATAATAATAATAATAATAAACAAGATGATATACCTATCTTTGGATTGGACATTTGCTCGGAACTTGATCAAGATGCTGGCTGCAACATGCAAACCCTCCGCAGCAGCAGTATGTAGAGGTGTTCTTTGATCATAGTTTTTGGAGTTTGGATCGATTCCGTTTTCTAAAAGACGTTTCAAAAGATCGATATTACTCTCCATCACCACTTTACAAAGATAGCTTCCAGCTTCTTCCAAACTCAGATTTGCACCATTTTTCACCAGAAATGCAGCAACTCTGTCATGCCCAGCCTTCACTGCCTCCAGTAATGGTGAATTACCAAACTTGTCTGTATCATTAACATGAACAATACTTAGATACTTAAAAAGATAATACATATAGAATAATAATGAATGAATAGTTACCGACGTTTTACATTCATCAAAGAGATAAGATTTTACAAGATAAACATTATCACTAAGATGAGTTTACAATACTTCAGAGTTATAATTTGAGACGATCTCAAATTTTATCAGCTCTTATCTTTATCTCTATTGATTCAAAGAACCATAAAAGTAGTGGTAATAGTAAAAATCATTATTCGTTTCATGCACCTGTGCAGTTGACATTTGCTCCTTTTTGGACGAGAAATCTCACTATATCTTCATATCCTCTAGAAGCAGACAGATGCTGAAATAGCCATTTAAGAAGATTGATGAGGAACAAACCCAAATAGGAGAAATTTTTTTACTCTAATTTAACTTCAGAAAGAACAAATGGATGATGAAATACAAGTGCAGTTCTCCCGTCATAATCTGTCTTGCTCGGATCTGCTCCTGCACTGATCAAGTCCTTTAGATGATTCAAGTCACCGTGATAAGCAGCACTGTTCACTCCCAGTGCCACTTCAGATTCTTGCTTCATGATAAGATACGTTATATCCGACTCCAGTTGCCTGATTCTTAGATCTGTGTCCTTTCCCTGTCGATTGTATAATAAGGAAGCTCTGAGCTCATCTCCCTTTTCGAACATTTCTTTCGTTTCAAATAATCAGAATAAGTAATCCATTTTAAATTTATTATAGAACTTCCTTAAATTTAGAACAGTACCTTGAGGAGATTGTTGAGAATCTGGCGATTATCCGAGAAGTAACGCTGCAAAATGTTGGTCAAGGACTGTTTCTCCACGCGCAGAAGTCTACACAGTTCACTGACTCGAACTGTATATGGCTGGGGAATGCTGCAGAGAACAGCTACTTCACCAAATATACTATGGGGCTCAAGCATTGCAATGAATTCTTCAGATCCATCTTCACCTGTTACCACTTCTTCCTGCCCATTAAGCCAAATAATCAATCGTTCCCATCAAATTCAGTAAGAACATTAACTCAGGAAAAACAAAAACAAAGAATTACCAGACGACCATGAGATACAATATAGATTTGATCCACCGCACTTCCTTGCTCAAGAATCACTTCCCCAGGAAGGAAAAACTCCTCGTTAAGCTTCATAACCTGCAGGGATTGTGAAAAGAACAGTTTTGAACCTTACGGAGGTAAAATTTAAAAGACCCAGAAATTTTACTTGACGTACGAGCTGGTTTAGGAAGTCGTCTGAACATCCTTTAAATATTGGGACTTGCTGAACTGTCTCTCTGTACAAGGTTTGAGAAATCTGTGAAGTACCAGAGGTTCCAAAACATAAAAATGGAGTACGGAAAATTTAGAAAAAGAGAAAGAACTAGGTCGTTTTTCAATGGAAGTGATGGTCACCTTTGCTCGAACGGCCACCGGAACGTCGTCGAGGATGCTTGGATTGGTGTAGGTACTCTCGTACTGCAGTTGAAGATGCTCTTTAATCTGTGATCTGATATCTTTGCCCAGCTTGTTTCGATTCATGTATCGATTCAGATCTGTCATTTTATCTCGAAACCTCTCAGTATTAGAGCCTTTTACGGTAAGTGCTGTCATGTTACCGATCAAATAAGCCCCGAGTATCATGTCGAAGGAGACGTATATCATTATGAAAATCATTTCTCTGGTGTTCACTGCATGGATGTCTCCGTAGCCTGCATGGAAACGCGTTCACAAATCCTCAGCTTACAGATTTGTTATAAAATGGGAGAAAATCTTTTCTCATCACATCACCATTTTGAGTCACAGAGGAGATGTAACACCTATTTTTGGCAAGGGAGTATCAAATCTATCTCCATTTGGTAATTGCATTAAATATGGAAAAATGGAACCTTGAAATAGAAGAGAGAAGAATGAGGGAGAAATGAAACTTCGGTAAAAATAAAAATTTATTTCTAAGTATTGATAGCAATGAGAATTCTCAGCAGGCAATGTCTTTCTAGTTCCTAGAACCCCTCTGTAATGATCAGATGCGTTAATCACTTCAGCAATCCTCCTTACACAAAGACAACCAAGAAGCATATAGTAAGATCTGCTCACATCCAAACTCTGTCCTAATGTTTTCATCTTATCATGATAGCAACTGCTAGATCAAGTTGGTCATGAAAGAAATAACACTCCATTAATGAATAACAATAAGAGGCACCAAAATCAAATTCGATTTTAGCTTCTACCTAATTTTCTTTATTGGGTAGAAGTCAATATAGAATATAGGAATGAAGAATAATATTGCCGTGATTAATATTGATGATGTATAAGTTATTTATAGAATTACACAGAGAGATTGTAGGTGATTAGGACTCTACAATTTGAGTCTATCTCTACTTCAATATCTAGTTATCTTTATCTCTATCATTATCTTTATGTCTATCACTATGTTTATTTCTATCTCTATCATGCCCCTTCAAGATGGAGCTCCGAGAGGAGAGATGAGAGTCCAATATTGATCTTCAAAAAGAGGAAGCATGTTCTTAGAAGTGGTTTGGTAAGAGCAGCGACATTGGTAGTAGCTGAGTAGAGCTGTGACACTGAAAGCGGTTAGGGCATCGTCCGGAGGAAGAGCAGCGACACTGGAGGTGGCTGGGGTGGATGGAATCGCATCGTCTGGTGGAAGAGTAGTTGCACTGATGGCGGCTGGTGCGGACGAAATTTCATCGTCAGGTAGCAGAGCAGCGGCATTGAAGGCGGCTGGTTCAAATAAAATTTTATCGTCAGGTAGTAGAGCAGCGGCAGTGGAGGCGGCTTGTGTAGACAAAATTGCATCGTCCAATGGAAGAGCAGCGGTACTAGAGGCGGCTGGGGCGGATGGAATCACATCGTCCAGATAGGATGAAGAAGATTTTTTTTAATAAAAGAAATGTCACACATGTGAAAGCCCATGTGCAAAGTGGGACAGTGCGTCCAAGGGGTGGTCGGCGCTATGGCTGGAGGGACGAACGGCGGCGACGGCGAGCGGCAGGCTGCAGTGGGGTTGACCAATTTCGGTGATAAATCGGTGACGAGAGAAGAGAAAAGGAAGAGCGGGGGATTCTGCGTGGTGCCGACTGGCTGGGGGCAGTTGACACTGTGGCCAGAAGGGCGAATGACGACGACGGCAAGGAGAGCATTGACGGTGATGACGGCTGCGGTTCTCTACGGTGAAGCGGGGGTGTCACAGGATCGTCAACGGGCGAACGAGCAAAGCAGAGGGTTGGAACTCAGGCTCGCCGCGTCGGCGTGGAACTACCTATTCTGGCATGGTAGCTAAGCGATGGCACAGAAGCCGCTGTCGTCTGTTTGGCCGACGACGAAAGCTGAGGGGTTCGGTGAAGCGGCGACGACATGGTCGTTTTTTTTTTTTTTTTCAAAAATTCCCCTGGTGAGATTGCACAGACAAAGGGAAAGAAAATACTAGGTTTGGGCGGTGACAGTGGGTTGCAACTACGGAGGCTGCTTCCGATAAGGATATCCAACGACGATAGACTGGTTCTAATTAATTGATCGAAAGCTATGATACCATATAGAATATAGGAATGAAGAATAATATTGTCGTGATTATTATTGATCAGGTGTAAACTATTTATAGAATTACATAGAGAGATTGTAGGTGATTAGGGTTCTACAATTTGAGTCTATCTCTAATTCAATCACTAGTTATCTTTAGTTAATTACTTCAAAAGATCTACATTAATGGGCATAAATCCAATCCTAATCTCATTTTTTTTGGGAATTTTTTTATCTGAATCTACTAAATAAGGCTTAGATCCATCTCAAAATGATTAATTACTTTGGAATACTTACCATTCTAAGAGAGAAAGAAAAAAAATTACCCTTCACCAAGTCAATCTGTGACTTCACACGAGCAGCTTCCAAAAGTGCAGGTCCTCCTCCTGCAACCAATCCAATCTCAACACTTCTCACCTCCAAAAAAGTTCGCACGAGTCTGCCACACTGAACGGTTCGTACAACCGATACCCATGTATTGAAAGCTGATCACTCAGAGCCATTTGCAACAAAGAAGACCTGCTGCAAGCTTCCTTAACCAACAAGAAGTGGGAGAGTCACACTTATGTCCACTTCACTCCAATAACTTAAATTCTAGCATATAAAAGGATTTTGACTTAATAAAGGATCGATAAAATAACTAGAGAGATCTTAAGAGCATCAAACACCAAGAGCCTAAGCATCCCAACAGAGTCCACAACATCCTCAAAAGCCTCACCCACACCTTCAATCTCTTCCACACTGAGCTTATAGATTTTCAATCTCTTCAAACATGAAAGTCTGCATCAGTGCGCATATAGATTAATGCATGAGGGGGGCGGAGTGTGGAGATTGTGCACGTTGTAAGCGGTATTGTTTCTTTGCTGCACAAAATTACCTTGCTTGTTCTGGTTCTTGCTATTGCACTGGTACTAATATGTGGCTTGAGCTTTGCTCGCTGTTCGTGTTGGCTTGAGCAGCAGGTTAGGGTTAAGCTTTTTGGTGTGATTTCCGACTTCAACTACTTAGTCGGGGATTACAAGCCTTGCTCTCTTCTTACCTTAATCCATAGAATGAGATGGATAAGCATGCATTGCTGTGAGCACAACATCTGCTCTTCCAAAGTAGGATTTAGGAAGCGCAGACTCGAAGCCCTAATCAAAGTCCTTTCGAATCTTTCATTGGGTACCGGGTTTACAGCCATTTGAGAGTCTTTGGTTGCCGTTGCTTCCCATAGCTTTGACCATACACAAGAAATTGCAGCCGCTCTCTACACCATCTCTCTTTCTTTTCTTTTTTTGTTATGGCGATAACCAAAAAGGCTACAATACATGAGCCTTGATCTGGCCATCAGACGCCTCTATGTCTCCAGAAATCTTCATTTTCACGAGTCGTCATTTCCTTTTGCAGGTATCTCCAATTCACTGCCTATGCCTACTCCGCCACAAACTTCTATTTAAGTTGAATTGGTGGATCTGCTCCAGTACTATAGCAACCAAACTCCTTTCTGGCAAGGGCTTACTGTGTCTGTAGCCGAGGAATACTAAATCGTAGGTATGTGTTAAGTTTTTGATTGAACATGGCAATCTCCTTTGAAACAAACCTAACAGAAGGGGCATAAGCACACAAAGGAAGACAATCAACAAGTAATTTTGAGGGAAACTTATGCAGCAAAGTCTATCTATGTGTGCTATTCTAGAATGTGGGACCACAACTATGAACAACGCACTAATCAAAGGGACATCAGTTGAACAAAATCCGGGCATGATGTTATGTTACCTAAGCAATAAAATGGGACTTTTGGGATCCTTTCTTCATTTTCATGACATTTCAGCAATCTTTCATAGGAAAGAATAGTAGCACATTGGATATGAAAAGAAGAGCAACATAAAGCCTCAAATAGTCAAGCACTAGGCCCTAAAGCGAATAGGTAGCTTATAAAATGATAGAAATGAATTACTCTTTAACAGATTGGTCTCAGTCTTGTTAGTAGTTAGTTCGGAAGCTTTGATTGACCATATCAATCCCTTCCTTTATCACCGTCCCTCATCAGCTTGAAGAGCCCCCTGATGGGGCAGACAAACTAACCTGTGGGCAGTCCTCTATACTTTTTTGGCACTGCTAGCTGCCTACTAGCGTTTTTGAGATTGGAAGCTGTACATAGCACTGAGCTAATCTATAGCTAAATCCTCAATTTGAATGGAGCGCGTCTTAAATGAGGTGTCATCACAGGTCGAACATTAGGGGAGCTCCCTGGAGATTGGGCTAGATATAACCTAGACTAACCACCTTCCCCCTCATCTTCATAAAGGAAGTTTCCCCTTAAAATTCCTATGAGCCTTTGTTTTCTTTTAGTCAGGCAAGAACTTAGATAGCCCTGAACGGAGTTCTAACAATCATAGTAGCTAAAGGAACTTGATTTGTTTACCCCACCGGGATTTTTCCTTTATTTAATAGCACCTTTCTTGTTTACATTAATCCTAAAGAGATAAAGAGAGGGGGCGGAGCCCCCCTCTCGAGGGTGTAGGGGTGGAGCCCCTGCTAGGTTTACAATATATTATCTGTTGTTTCATTAAGGGCGGTTTGAAAATTTTACTCTTGTATTACGGTTGCCCTAGTTTCCACTTTATATTTAGGGTGCCGCTATTAGGGTTTGATTATTGTGGAGAATCTTGAGTTGCGGCCCGAGGAGAGGTTAGAGAAAAACACCTGTAAGTGTGTACGATTTCTCTTATCAAGTATTTAATCTTTATAGTGGATTACTGTAGTGGTGGAAGACAAGACGTAGGCTCACCTTGAGGCGAACCTGTACAAATCTTATTGTGTATTTCCATGCTTGCTTTTTTTTTCTTATGCGTTTATTATTATTGCTCTCATTAGTTTGGAATTAGGGCGTCTAATTCCTTACAAGTGCTATCAGAGCTTTGGTTTGTGATTGAGATCAATGGTAGGCGAAAAAGGATTGACACTAGGAATCAACAAGTTTGTTGGTATAAATTTTGCATTTTGGAGGATGCAGATCGAATATTATCTATACTATAAAACGCTGCACTCACTACTTCTAGATATGAAACCAGAAGGTATGAAAGATGATGAGTGAAATCTTCTCGATGGACAATTGTTGGGAGTAGTCCGGTTAACACTGTCGAACAACGTCGCTCACTACGTGGCGTAAGAGAAAACCACAATGGGGATGATGAGTATTATGTCAGATATGTATGAGAAGCCTTATGCAAATAATAAGGTACATCTCATGAAAAAACTATTTAATTTAAAGATGACAAAAAATACATCAGTGGCAACACATTTGAATGAGTTTAGCACAATTGTCAATCAATTGGCTTGGGGTCAGATTAAATTTTATGATGAAGTTCATGCCTTAATTCTTTTGGCGTCTCTACCAAATTGTTGGGAGCCTATGTGGTTGCGGTTAGCAACTTTGTAGGCAATGAAAAGTTGATCTTTAATGATGTTCAGGATACCATTCTCGTGGAGGAAGTTTGTAGAAATGACTCTTTATATTCGGGGTGCCTCTATTATGGTTTTATCATCCAAGGAGCATCAGTTGCGGCCAAGAGAGGTTAGAGAAAAACAACACCTATAAATGTGTGTGATCTCTCTTGTAAACTATTTCATCTTCATAGTGGATTACTGCAACGGCGGAAGATAGGACGTAGTCTCACTTTGAGGCGAGCCTGTATAAATCTTGTTGTCTTTTTTGTGTTTGTTTTTTCCTTCTCTTGTGTTTATTATTATTGTTCTTGTTAGTTTTGAATTAGGGCGACTAATTCCTAACAACATCAATATCACTCCCAGTTCCACCACACAACCATGGGTGTATCAGTTGGCTTACATCCAAGCATCTCGATTTTTTTGTGATAGAATTTTACCATGCCTGGATTGAAGAACTTTGATCCCAAGGAAGTACTTGATAAACCTGAGGTCCTTGGTTTGGAACTCCTTATTTAGGTCTTGTTTAAATTTCTGAATGCCACTAGGATCACTGCTTGTAATAACAATGTCACCCACATATACTTCCATAAGAATGTTTCCCTCAGTAGTGCTTTTGGTAAACATTGATTGGTCACTTTTCTTTTTTTCTTTTTAGGACTATAATATGTAGACCTTCAGGCTAAGAGTGATGGAGGAGAGAAGAAAGAAGCAGAGATGAAACAAGAAGAAGAAGAGAGAGTGAGAAGGAAGAAGGAGGAGAAGGGTGGCAACTAGAGAGGTGAGATATAGAGCACAGTGAGATGAAGAGAGGGAGAAACGAGGATTGAGTTGTAATATCTAATCTTCCCCTTTAAGCTTTATTTATAGTTGAAAATGATACATCAATTAAAAGTATGCCACTTACCCTAGTAGGTGTGAATGAGAGACAAAAATCATAGAGTTATTACATCAATGACATTAAAGCTTGATCATATCTTCCAACAACTTTCATAGAAATAGCCTTGGGAGGGAGAATGTTAAGTTATGGAGCCTAATCAATGCCCTACGCTGAGTCGGTACACGGATCATTAAGGGAAGTTTGAGAATTTTACTCTTGTAATGTGGTTGCCCTAGTTTTCTCTTTAAAATTTGGGGGGGGGGGGGGGGGCGCTGGCTATTTGGGTTTAATCACTCATCATCTCGAGGAACATCATTAGTTGAGACCGAGAGAAGTTAGAGAAAAACACCTGCAAGTATGTGTGATTTCTCTTGTAAACTATTTCATCTTCATAGTGGATTACTGCAGTAGCGGAAGACAGAACGTAATCTTATCTTGAGGCCAACCAGTATAAATATTGTTGTCTTTTTTGTGCTTATTTTTTCTTCTTCTGCAATTATTATTATTGCTCTCGTTAGCTTGGAATTAGGACATCTAATTCCTAACAAGCGGTATTATAGCTTTGGTTCATGATTGAGAGTTATGGCTGGCAGAGATGATCATCACTTGGAATCAACAAGTTTGATGGTATGAATTTTGTTCTGGAGGATGCTGATCGAAGATTATATATACAGTAAAAAGTTGTATTCAGCTCTTTTGGATATGAAACCAGAAGGTATGAAAGATGATGAGTGGAATCTCCTTGATTGACAGGTGTTGGGAGTAGTTTGGTCAACATTGTCGAAGAGCGTCTCTCATAACGTGGCATCGGAGAAAACCACAATGGGGATGATGAAGATTCTGTTGGATATGTATGAGAAGCCTTCCATAAATAATAAGGTACATCCCATGAAAATAAACTCTTCAATTTAAAGATGACAGACAATACATCAGTGGCAATGCATTTGAATGAGTTTAGCATGATTTTCAATTAATTGACCCTAGTTCAGATTAAATTTGATGATGAGGTCCGTGCTTTAATTCTTTTGGCATCTTTGCCAAATTGTTGGGAGCCTATGAGGGCTGCGGTCAGCAACTCTGTAGGCAACAGGAAGTTGAATTTTAATGATGTTTGGGACACCATTCTTGTAGAGAAAGTTCGTAGAAAGGACTCTAAAGAATTGTCGACATCTAATTCTGCCTTTAGTGTCGATACTAGGGGCAAGAACTTCGAGAGGAATTCCAACAAGGGCAATGGTAGAGGGAAGTCAAGGAATGGTTGAAGAAAATCCAAATTTGAAAGGAATGTGGAGTGTTGGAATTATGACAAGTCTAGTCACATAAATAAAAACTGTAAAGCCCTGAAGAAGATGAAAAGAAAACCGATGCTACAAATGCGATGACTGAAGAACTACAAGATGTTTTACACTTGTCAGTTGATAGCCCTATTGGCTCTTGGGTGTTAGATTTAGGAGTTTCTTTTCACTCCATTGTGCACCATGAGATCATGGAGAATTATGTTGTTGGAGATCACCGGAAGGTGTATCTTGCTAATGGAGAACCTTAGATATTTTTCAGTATTGGTAATGTTAATTTGAGTATGTCATGCAAGTCAATGTGGAAAATTCACAAGGTGAGACATGTACCAAAATTGATGCGTAATTTGATCTCAGTAGGGTAGCTTGATGATGAAGGTCAAAATGCGACTTTTAATGGTGTTGGCTGGAAAGTCACTAAGGGAGTCATGTTTCTTGCACGAGGAGTTAAAATTGGAAATCTTTATATCACTTCCAGTTGCAAAGACATGGTCACAATTGCTGATGTTGTTAATGATTTTGATTTGTCGCATTATAGGCTCGGTCACATGAGTGAGAAGGGAATGAAAGTACTTCAGTCCAAAGAGAAACTACTAGGGTTAAAAACTATAAATAACAGTTTGTGTGAAGGTTGTATTTTTGACAAATAGAAAAGGGTTAGCTTTTCTAAGACTAGAAAGGAGCAAAAGATATCAAAATTGGAGTTGGTTCAGATAGATGTGTGGGGGCCTTAACTGTTATTTCCCTTGGTAGTTCTAACTACTATGTGACATTTATTGATGATGCAAGTAGAAAGGTATGGGTTTATTTCCGAAAAAAGAAATATGATGTCTTTGGTACATTCAAGAGATGGAGAGCAATGGTTGAGAATGATACAGATTTGAAGGTGAAGTGTTTCCAGTTAGATAGTGGGGGAGGATACATGGATGATGATTTCAAGTGGTACTGTGGTGATAATGGAATCAAGATGAAGAAGACCATTCTTGGAAAACCTTAATTGAATGGTGTAGCTGAGAGGATGAACATGACCTTGAATGAGAGTGCGAGGAGCATGAGATTACATGCGAGATTGCTAAAGATGTTTTGGTTTGAGGCTATTAGCACCGCTGCCTATTTGATCAACAAAGGTCCTTCAATACCATTGGATTGCAAAATACCAGAAGAGTTCTGGAGCAACAAAGAGGTAAACCTTTATTTTTTGAAAGTTTTTGGTTGTGTTTCTTATATTCATACTGATTCTATTGTTTGAAGTAAAATTGATGGTAAATTTAAGATATGTTTCTTTATTGGCTATGGTGGTACCGAGTTTGGTAATCATTTCGGGGATGACCAAAGTCATAAGGTTATTAGGAGCAAGGATGTGATCTTCAATGAAGGTGCCTCATATAAAGACATGTTGAGAACAGTGTCTGACAGTACAAGTGATTAATCCAAGAAGTTAGAAGTGATTCAGTTGAGAGATCTTCTAGTTATTGAGATAGAGAATAGTGCTCAGGTAGACCAGCAAAACATACCCCTTGAAGTAAATCAGAACATTCATGTGACTGAACTCAGAAGATCTGCCAAAACTTGCAGACAACTACGGAGGTAGACCCCTGCACTGAATTATATTTTATTGACTGATAAAGGTGAACCAGAGAATTATGAGAAACTTGTGCAAGCTGATGAATCAACCAAGTGGGAGTTGGCCATGAAGGATGAAATGGATTCACTATTATCCAATCAGACATGGAAGTTGAATGAGCTATCAAAAGGGAAGAAGGTCTTGCAGAATAAATGGTGTATCGAATAAAAGACGAACATGATGGTAGCATGTGCTACAAGGCAAGACTGGTGGTAAAGAGCTTTCAAGAAAAAGAAGGCATTGACTACATTGAGATTTTCTCTCCAATAGAGAATTGACTACTATTAGAACAGTGCTTGGACTAGTGGAAAATATAGACTTGCACTTAGAAGAGCAGTTGGATGTAAAATCAACCTTTCTTCATGGTGATTTGGAGGAAGAAATTTACATGATGCAATCACAGAATTTCAAAGCACAGGGAAAGGAGAAAATGGTGTACAAACTTCAAAAGACCTTGTATGGTCTTAAACACGCTGCAAGACAATGTTATAAGAAGTTTGACACCTTCATGAGTAGTACTAGTTTCTTGAAGTGCTAGGTGGATCATTGTTGTTATGTGAAGAAGTTAGATGACTCCTACATCATCCTATTGCTATATGATGATGACATGTTGATAGCAGGTGCTTGCAAACATGAAATAGATAAGTTGAAAAGGGAGTTGTCCAAGAAGTTTGCAATGAAGGATTTGGGTGCTGCAAAACAAATTCTTGGGATGAGGATTACAAGGGACATTGATGTCTTGGAATTGTCACAAGAAGAATATGTGAAGAAGGTGTTGAGCAGATTCAACATGAATGATGCAAAACCAGTGAGTACTCATTTGGCTATCAAAGGAGCAATCACCTTCTACAGAGTAGGAGCAAGCCAATATGGCCAATGTGCCTTATGCTTCTACTATTGGCAGTCTCATATATGCCATGGTGTGCACTAGACCAGACTTAGCTCATGTAGTCAGTGTTGTGAGCAAATATTTGAGTAATCCGGGTAAACAACATTGGGAAGCAGTGAAGTGGATTCTCTAGTATATGAGCGACACTGCAGAGTCAACCTTATGTTTCAAAAAATCAGACTTGGGATTACAGAGTTATGTAGATGCTGATATGGTTGGAGACATTGATGGTAGGAAGAGTACCACTGGATATGTATACACATTGGGTGGTACAATAGTTAGTTGGGTCTCTAAGTTGCAAAAGATAATTGCTCTTTCCTCTACTGAAATAGAATATGTTGTTGTGACCAAAGCCAACAAAGAGATGGTATGGTTGCAGTCTTTCAGGGAAGAATTAGGTCTCAAGCATGAAAATAATGTGTTTTATTATGACAGTCAGAGTGCTATTCATTTAGAAAATAATCATGTTTATCATGCTATAACAAAGCACATATAGGTGCATTATCACTTCATCAGATCGGCTCCAGAGGATGGAGTCTTAGCACTTGAGAAGATTCAAGGAACTCAGAATCTGGCCGATATGTTGACAAAGACTATTACGATTGAGAAATTGAAGTTGTGTGCAACTTCAGTTGGACTTCTCTCTGAGGATTGAGAAGTTGTTGCCATTGTAGAGGAGATATTGATGATGTATTAGTTACAAGTGGGAGATTGTTAAGTTGTGGAGCCTAATCAATGCCCTACACTGAGTCGGTACACAGATCATTAAGGGTAGTTTGGGAATTTAACTCTTGTAAAGCAATTGCCCTAGTTTTCTCTTTAAAATTGGTGGGCGCCACTATTAGGTTTTAATCACTCATCATCCTGAGGAACATCATTAGTTGTGACCGAGAGAGGTTTGAGAAAAACACCTGTAAGTGTGTGTGATTTCTCTTGTAAACTATTTCATCTTCATAGTGGATTACTGTAGCGGTGGAAGACATGACGTAGTCTCACCCTGAGGCGAACCTGTATAAATCTTGTCGTATTTTTTCATGCCTGTTTTTTCTTCTACCACAATTATTATTATTTGCTCTTGTTAGCTTGGAATTAGGGCGTCTAATTCCAAATAGAGAAGCCTTGGGAGGTACCATTATAGTCTTTATTTTCTGAAGTAAGTAAAAGTCTTCTTTAGAAATAGCTTTCTTTCCTTTGATTTTTATCGCCATTAGTGGTGGAGACTTAATTTGTTGTAACCTAGTTGGGTTTGTCATGAATTTTCTAGCACGTCTCTACTAAGTGATTTGTGGCTCCACAATAAGTACTTACCCGATTGTCATGTTGGGAAGAGTTTTTGTCTAGAACTGCCTCCTCTGCCACAGACTCCTTTATTATTTATGCCCCGACCCCTATTCCTGAAAACATCTATTACTGGAGTACATAGCTAAAGAAACATTAGTGTGCAAAATAGAGGATGGGTCTAGGATACGTATCTGTTAAGTTGTGGAGCCTAATTAATACCTTAGACTCTGTCACGGATTGAACTTTGCGATAAGGTCACAATGGGGGTTGGAAAGGGGGCAAGGAACCCCCGAGAGGGTCCACGATATATTGACAGTTGTGTCCTTAAGGGTAGTTTGGGGATTTCACATTTGTAATCCGGTTGCCCTAATTTTCTCTTTATATATGGAGGCACCATTATTAGGGTTTTATCACCTTGATGAGGATCATTATTCATTCGAGGGGCATTGATTGCAGCCGAGAGAGGTTCGTGGAAAATAACACCTGTAAGTGCTTGCGATCTCTCTTGTAAACTATTTCATCATCATAGTGGATTACTACAACAGCGGAAGACCGGACGTAGTCTTACCCTGAGGCGAACCTGTATAATCTTGTTGTGTATTTCCGTGCTTGCTTTTTCCTTCTTCCATGTTTATTATTATTACTCTCATTAGTTTGGAATTAGGGCATCTAATTCCTAACAATGTCAATGTAGCTGATACATCATCAAAGGAAGGAAGGGCAATGGAGCTAAAAATTTGAGATTTAGCTACTTCTAGATAAGGTTTGATATTAGCAAGGCAAATAGCAGTTGCTAGAGCTTCTCTTTGTTCCTCCTGGACCACAATATCTTTAGAATAAGGGTAAACAATCTTCCATTCTTGAGTAAGTCATCTGAATTGAGCAAGATAGTCTTGTATATTCTCCCCTTGTTTAGTATTATACATTGCTTGAAACACTTTGTCTAATTTTTGGAGACTATTAGCACTGGAGTGTAACTTGGCACAAGTATCCCACACTTGTTTAGTGGTCTCGAGATGGACAACATTTTTGGCAATATTTTCTTTCATGTTGTTGATCATCCAGCTAATAACTTGTGTATCTTCTTTAAGATATTTCATGTATATACTATCTTCTTCATCCACCGAAGGAGGGAGCTTACTTAAGTGACTCAGCAAATCTCAAGTAATTAGGAACTTTCTAGCCAATTGAGACCAATTTAAGTAATTAAATAGTCCCTTTAAAGGAACCATAGTGATTCTACGTAAATCACTTTTTCCTGAAACTGTAGCACTTAGCTCATCAGCCGTATATGAGCTTTGAGAAAATATTGGCTCTGAACTCCTTTTGCAATATAAAAAACTAGAGGAGAATAATATGCTGTTGATGTAATAAAAATTGGTTAATGCTGCTACTTGAATAGAGACCAGATGCACATGAAAAAAAAAAAGTGTCTGCTGATAAATAATCGAATTCAAGATGAGTAATATGCTGCTGTTGTAGTAAAGGTTGGTTACTGCTGCTACTGGAATAGGGACCAGATGCATGTCTCAGAAAACTTAAGAGCAGTTGCTAAAGAAAAACTTGCTGCTTGTGCAAGATACCACTTGCTACTGCTGTAATATGCTGCTGTAAATAAAATATACTGCAAGATAACACTTGCTGCTGTGACGAAACATTCTGTAATCTCCAGGTACTCGAGGTATAATTCCAGAACCAAACAAGTTCTGAAACTGAGCAGGAAAAGATCAAGTGCTGTACTTGAAGATAAGATATCCTGCGCTTGTAAGAATCACTACTGTAATGGACGTCTAAGAGAAATAATTCTAATTACAGAATAGGAGTAGAATATGGCTCCTGCAATAATAGACGTCAGAGAGAAGAGATTACAGAACCAAGAGAGTTCTGAACTTGAGCTAATCCAATATGTAATGTTAGACTTACAGTGAGTAGCGGCAAGGATTAGAAAGATAGAATCTTCTCCTAGAAAGATCTAAGCTTCGAATCCTTTGAGGACAAGAGTAAAGTATATGGATCTTTGGTATAACTAGAAATGCCAAGAAAATAGAATGATATTGAAGGATTTGAGTAGACTTAACCTTTTTCTCTCTAAAATGGTAGATTTGGAATTTCAAGTGAGAAAACCTTTTGTTAATGCTCTAGTATGCCAATAAAAGCTCAATTATCGGTCCCCAACAATTTTGGAAGCCTATTTACAAGATTCTTACCTAAACAATAATCATTTTTTGTTCGTTTACGAAAAGCTGAAAAAAATGTTAATTGATCCATGAAAATGTATGATCAATAAAATATGTATAATTACTATACTTTTTTTTAGTTCCCTAAGCCTTTTGATTGACCGAGGCATCAATGAACAAGTTTTCAACCCTCTAAAAACACATCAATTGATCATACCTCATCAATTAAGTGATCATACTGAATAGAATAGGCCAAGGAATGTTTTGTATGATCGATCATGCTATAGTAGAAGATAAATCATGCTTTATAAATTATTCCTTGTATTATTTTGTATGATTGGCCATACCTATGCAAGATGATCAATTATAGATTCTACTAGATTGCATTTAGGAAGATCGATCATGCCTACAACCAGTGTGCCAAATTGAAATTTAAGCATGATATAGGCCATGGATTTAAACTTTTTTAAATCATTTGTATGCATTGATAAAGCATGGTTTTGAAGAAATTACATGCCCTAAAGCTCCAATGCTAATAAATACCTTAGAATTGAAGTCTAGGGTTTAGGGTTTAGGGTTTGGTTGACTATCCTCTTAAAAAAATAAGAGTTCTTGAGATTTTTCTATATGACATGACTCAAGATCTTCGAATCTTCAAACATCTTTATAGGTGTTTCCTCAAGATTACTTGGCAATTCATCTTTGCACGAGGTCTTATATTGATTTTATTAAATCTTCTTCATGGGCCTTGATTTTATCTTTTGAAAGAAATGCATCTGAAATGTTTGAATTGTAAATATTAGCTCAAATAAGTTAATTTTTGTCATCATCAAAATATGAGAAGTAAGTCCACCTAGGTCAACACTTATATCATTGATATGAAGATCCATAGACCAAATTCTGAGGAATCTCCGTACCGTCTCAGGAAACCTATATCAATATAATTCTTGAGAGATTCCAAATGTCAACCTATTCACCGAGTGTAGCAGCCATTATGAAAGGGGAAAGGTTCCACTTGAACCAATGCCAAAAGGATGAACTTGCAAGGGAATAAATGAACGAATTTCCGTATGCTTTAGTTGTTGGAAGCCTTATGTATGTCCAGATATGTGTAAGACTAGATATTGCAGTTGCAATTAGAATTAATGTTGGAAGATATCAAAGTAACCCAAATATGGATCATAGGAGAGCAACCAAAAACGTCATGCAATATCTACAGGGGATGAAAAACACAAGCTTACATATCATAGATCTAATAACTTGGAGGTCATGAGTTATTTAGGTTTGGATTTTGGTTGTTGTGTTGATTCATATAATTCAACATCAGAATATATCTTCCAACTTACTGGTAGGGCTATGTCTTGGAGAGGTGCAAAATAGACCTTAGTTGCTACTTCTACCATAGAAGCCGAATTTTTATCATGTTTTTATGCCACATCACAAGGTATTTGGATGAAGGGTTTCATATTAGGTTTTGCATAGTTGATTCTATCTTGAAGCCATTGACAACATATTGTGAGAATTTAGTTGCTAGCGTTCTTGGCTAAGAGCAATAAAAGTGCTCATTGAACACATTAGTACTAAGTTGATGATTGTTGATCCTTTGACAAAAGGCATGCCACCTAAGTTGTTTTAGGATCTTGTACCCACATGGGACTATGTTCTGCATTGTCACTTACTAATGTATTTCCAATGAAATTCTTAATTATTGCTTTTTTCTCTGAATTATTCCTGTTATGAGAATGACAAACACTATTGTGAATCTAAAATGAGCATTTGAGGTTTGTTCATAGAGTAAATACCACATTTGAGAAGGAAAATTACAATGTAATACATGGAAAGTAATACTTGGTTTTAGAGGACATATGTTATGGTCCCTGGTCATGGATTTTGTAACACAACGCTATGGGGAAGGATATAGTGTTGAGTCCTACGATTTAGAACAAGAAGAGAGGGAGATAGAGCAGATTCTTTGAAGGGAACTTGGACCTTTGGGGTTCGTTGAGGAGAACTCCAATCCCTGGTTTAAGTAAATCAAGACTTGATCTTTCCCATTTCTTACACCCCTAAGTAGGGTTCACGCTAACAAGGTTCAAGAGCACAAAAATTAAAAATATGCCCCTCCATGACACTTCACTTGAAAATTAAATTAACTTAATGACTAAGTAACTTAATGACTAAGTAATTGACTCAGCCACGATGCCTCTGAATGACTCGGCCAACTATTGAGTCCACAACATTTGCACCTCCTTCGAGGAAGAGCTTGTCCTCAAGCTCGAATTCGGGGGTAGGCCTACTTGAAGTTGTCTAAGCTTTCCGAAGTAGCTGCTGCTGGTTTTGTATCGGTCCACTGGACAAGAACCTCCCACTAGGCATTAATAAGTTGGGCACGCAATACAGAGGCTGGAGAAAGAATAACTCATCCTTTGTCCACCAGAGGAAGGAAAGGAGTTGGAGGTGTTGCACCTTTAAATGGTTTAAGGAGGGATACATGAAAGACATCGTGAAGCTTGGCATTGGCTGGAAGGTGTAGCTGATAAGCAATCTGTCCCATTCGCTTGAGGAAAGAAAATGATCCAAAGTACTTGGGGGAGTGTTTATGGCGCTACTGGCCAGCAAGGGAGTGTTAGCGGTGAGGTTGCAACCGTAGCCATACGTAGTCACCAACATTGTAAGTGATGTCCCGTTGACCCTTGTCATATAACTCCCTCATATGAGCTTGGGCCATCTGGAGACGACCAATAATAACTTGTAGCATCTGGTCACGACCAAGGAGGGCTTGATCAATGGCTTCAACTCTGGAGCCCTGAGAATAAGAGAGAAGGCAAGGTGGATCTTGGCCATAAAGAACTCGGAATGGAGTGGCCTACAAGGCTGTGTGGAATGATGTGTTATAGCAATATTCTGCCCATGGTAGCCATTCAACCCATTGTTTAGGTCGATCACCCTCAAGGCACCGTAAATACATCTCCAATGTGAGATCAACCACCTCGGTTTGGTCATCGATTTGTGGATAGGAGGAGAAGTTCAGTTTGGTGCTATACAGACGAAAAAGTTCCCTCCAGAAATGGCTGGTAAAGACCATATCCCGATCACTGACAATAGATTTCAGAATCCCGTGTAACCGTAGAATGTTCTCAAGGAATACATGTGCCACTCCGGAGGCCGTATAAGGGTGTGCCATTGGAATAAAGTGAACATACTTGGAGAATCGATCAACCACCACAAATAACATTGATTTTTCTAACGTCTTGGGAAGACCATCCAAAAAATCCATAGAGATATCGACCCAAAATAGTGTAGGGAGGGCGAGTGGTTGGAGGACACCAACTGGACTCAAGTGTTCAGCCTTGTTGCATTGACAAACTTGGTAGGCTATAATGTATTCAGCAATGGTTGTCTTCGTGGCCTTCCAATAAAAGTCATCTCGAATGCAATGCAACATTTTCTGGATACCCTCATGGGCGTTGTCATAGTAGTCAGAGAGAATTGCTGCAATCAAGGAGGAAGTGTGAGGTAAGTAAATACAATTTTGTAGAGGATGAAATTATCCTGGATGGACCAGTTCGAGTCATAGCCCCTTTAGTAATCTGTTTGTGCAGCTCTTGAAGGGTGGAATTATTTTTAATTTCCTCTTTAACCAATTCTAATAGGAGAGAACGAGGCTGGCTCATTGCATAGACGAGCTACTAGTCCTCCCTGCGCCTAGACAATGCATCTATTTAACTTACCAGCTCGATATTCCATGGAAAAATCGAACCCCATCAAATTAATGATCCAGTGTTGTTGTGGAGAAGTAGTAAGGCGCTGCTCAAAAAAACATTTAGACTATAGTGATCTGTGAGTATGAGAAATGCACATCCCCACAAATAAGGTCGCCTATGTTGAACCGCCTTGGCCAAACCGATCAGTCCCCTTTAATATGCTGCCAATTGATGATACCTTTCTACTAATTGTTTGCTGAAAAAAAGCAATGAGGCGGTTGTTTTGCTAAAGGCTGTCCCCAATGCCCCCATTGGACGCTTCACACACCACAAAAAATAATTCATTGAAATCAGGTAGTTGCAGAACTGGGGCGGAAGCGAGTGCTTGTTTGAGAGCTTGAAAGGATAGTGATGCCACTTCACTCCAATTGAAGGCATTTTTCTTTAGGAGGCTGGTCAATGGTGCTGCTAGGTATCTGAAATTCTTGATGAATTTTTGATAGTATCCTGCTAACCCCAAGAACCCTCTCTAAGTTGAAATAGTTTGAGGTCTTGGCCACTCTGAAATTGCTTGAATATTTTCTGAATCCACGATTACCCCTGTATCTAAAATAAAATGGCCTAGATAGGCCACATGTGGCTTGGAAAATGAGCATTTTGAGTGTTTTAAATAAAGTTAGTGTGTCCGGAGTAATTGAAATACAACCCATAAATCCTCTAAATGCTTGTCCCATGACTTGTTGTAAATTAATATATCATCAAAGAATAAAAGCACAAAATTTTGGAGATAGTCACAGAATACCTCATTCATTAATGCCTAGAAGGTGGATGGGTTGTTGGACAACCCAAACAGCATTACCACAAATTCAAATTACCCGTGATGAGTGCGGAAGGCTATTTTCTCAATGTCTGTTAGATGCATTCTAATTTGATGGTACCCAATCGTAAGTCTAATTTTGTGAAAACCTGTGAGCCATGCAATTCATCAAGGAGTTCATCCACCACTGGTATAGGAAACTTATCTTTTACGATTTTTGCATTCAATTTTTTATAATCCAAACAAAAATCTCCACGTGCCATCATGTTTCTTAACTAGGAGGACTGGAGAGGAGAATGGTGACAGGTTGGGTCGGATGAAGCTTTGTTCCAACATTAGTATGCATTGGCGTGTAATTTCATCCTTTTGGAGGTGTGGATACCTATAGGATCTGACCACCACTACATCTGATTTGGCTTTCAAGCAAATTCTATGATCACAGTGCCGCCAAGGAGGCAGCCCGGAAGGCTCCTGAAACAAGACTGGAAACTCTTCCAATAATTTCTCTAGAGTGCTGCCCAGTGGGTTTTGCTTGTGAAGTAGGTGGAGTTGTTGTGCCATTTCAGCTTCTCTACCCTGTAACATTACTTGGCGTCCTTCAACCACAAAAATCATAGTTAAGGCAACAAAATCCCACAAAATTGGGCCCAAAGTTAGCAACCATTTGATTCCCAGTACCATATCAAATCCAGCTAATGGTATGACAAAAAAATCAGTATTAAAGTGAGCGGTACCAATAGAAAACTTTACCGTCTTGTTGTCCCCATAGCTAGGAACTTTATCTCCATTTGCAACTGAAACTGAGGCAATTGGATGAGGCTGGATATCAAGTTGAAGATGTTTAGCTACCGTCATGCTTAAAAAATTATGGGTACTTCCAAAGTCCACTAACCCCACTAGAGGTTGTGCTTGAACCATTGCCCGCACTTGCATTATTTTAGCGGACTTCTGTCCAGTAATTGCTGGTTCGTTCTCCTTTGGAGGTTCTTCAGTCGTGTCCTCTTCTTCCAATGTATCTAACTCCAACCAGAACAATTTTTACATTGGTGTCCTGCCGTGTAAGGTTCATCACAGTTATAACATAAGTTCCTTGGCCTTCACATCTCAAATTTGTTTAAGTTTTGTATATATTGGGATGTTGTACTGTTGGGCTTTGTATCTCTTGCCAAACCATTAATTGGAGTATTTTTTTGCAGAGACACTGTTGGGAATGATACCAGAGATGAAATGTTCCTCCCTCCTACCAACCAATCATCAAAATTTGAATTTTCTGTTTTAGCTAAATTCATTGCTCAGCCCAAATCAACAGGTGCATGGTGCTCCACCTCCAACTTCAAAGATTCATTAAGACTTGTTGTGAACCAACTTATATGTTGGTCGACTCTAACCATCATGCTTGCTCTAGCTAATTTTCTTGAAACTGTTTTTGATAAATTTCCACGGATCCAGTCTATCTTAATAAAACCAAATCCCCCAATGGGTTGCTGTATGCTGGCGGCCCAAACCGTATGGTGCATAGCTCCTTAAATTCTTCCCAATCTAATACCAATCTCTCCAATTCGACTTGATGAAACCATAACTGCGTTGCATCAAGCATGTAGAAGGCGCCCAAACCCACCTTATCAAAGTCTGTTGTTCCTTGATTGGAATTTTATTTTCACATCTGTGTAACCAAATTAAGGGGTCATCAGCCCCAGTGAAGGTGGAAAAATCTAATTTTGTGTACTTGGGCATGGAACCTCCACCCTACACAGGGAAATTTGTGTGCCCTACAGACTGCTCTCCCTGTTAGCTGTACGAGTTGTCTTTCATCCTTCGATCAGGGTGCCAATTTATTCCAGCCACTATCTCTAAAACCCTACTCATGATTTGTTCCATCTGTTGTCCGAGTCTGGTCTCCCATGCTGCCATTCACACATCATTTTGTGCGTTCATATCTCTGATTCTCACCTCATTGTCTCTCTGCATCTCTCTGACAATGGTTCTCAGCTAGTCACTACTGGATGAATCATCCATGTTACCTTGCTCTAATACGAAGTTGTTATGGTCCCTGGTCATGGATCTTGTAACACACCGGTGTGGGGAAGGATCCAGTGTTGAGTCCTTCAATTTAGAACAAGAAGAAAGGGAGATAGAGCAGATTCGTTGAAAGGAACCTGAACCTTTGGGTTCGTTGAGGAGAACCTGGTTTATGTAAATCAAGACTTGACCTTTCCCATTCCTTACACCCCTAAGTATGGTTTACGCTAACAAGGTTCAAGAGCACAAAAATTATAGATATGCCCCTTCATGGCACTTAACTTGAAAAGTAAATTAACTTAATGACTAAGTAATTGACTCAGTCACGACGCCTCTGAATGACTCGGCCAGTTATTGAGTCCACAACAACTTACCGCCATGATTCATGTGATTTCTCCTTGTTTCAATTTGAAGTAAGTTTGAGCCAAGTGGGAGAATGTTAGATTGGCTCGACTTTACCTTCAGTTGGTCCCACTGCCTGGGCTCATTGAATCAGTTATGCGGTTCCAAATGGTTACGCTTCCCTGATGGTGTGAAGCATATATTTTGAATAAATCCATTCAAAGTCCTCTCTCTACGAGTTTCCACTATGTGCCATCAACAGAAGCTCATTCAGGAACAGAAACCATGTGGAATTTTCTCGACAAAAAAAGTAACCTTCTAGCCATTTCTCCTTTATGTAAAATCACTATGAAGTTGTTTCACACAATGGAGATGGAATTAGAACAATACTTTCAAAATAAAAAGGTAACCAAGTAATAAAAAAATAAGGAATAGCCTTTATCCATATTTTTTTTGTTTAATAAATGGTATATGGATAAATTGGTAATCTTAACTGAACTCTTAAATACTTAAATTTTTTTATCCCAATGATGGGAATAGTAGAACATATAATCAGGTCAGATAAATCAGTATGGAGACGTTTGGCTCTTATTTCTTTTAGGGCTTTTACCAAAATACCAGTTCGAAAAAACTTATTTATGAAAACAATGACAACCTCAACTTATTTGCAAAACTACCGAACTTTGACCGGTCCACTGTATATGTGGACAATCAAAAGCGACACGTAAGCTTTGACAACTTACGCGTCGCCACATTACCAGTGCGATACAGTAGATTAATACATCATCTGCCACGTCAGAATAGTTGACACGTATTCTGCCATGTCATTACATGATAAAATTTTGAATAAATTTAAAAAAAATCAAATACACTTTTTATTACCTTATATCTAAAATAATAAATTATTTATTTTTTAATAAACAATTAAAAAATTAAATCTTACTTATTTAACACCATTTAATATCAATTAAAATATTTATTAATTAAAAAAATATTTTTACAATTTTTATTTTTTCATATTTTTAAAAATAAAATAAAATAAGTAAATTAATTAGATTTAAAATATATATAAATTAAAAAAATATAAAAAATTTATTTTAGAGTTTAAAAATACAATTTATTTGTATACTTTTTATCACCTTATTTACAAAATAATAATATTTAGAAATTTGCAATATTTATAAATAGAAATAATCTAACTCTTACCCAATTACTATGTATTTAAAATATTTATAAATAAAAAAAATTTACTTTTAAGTCTTACCCATATATTTTCCATTTAAAATATTTATAAATTGAAAAAAATTTACTCTTAAGTCTTACCCATATATTATGCATTTAAAATATTTATAAATTAAAAAAATATAAAAAAAATTGTTTTAGTGTTTAAAAATATAATTTATTTGTATACTTTTTATCACCTTATTTAAAAAATAATAAATTATTAAAAAATATATTATTTAATTAAAAATCTTACAAAATTTACAATAATTTTAATTTGGCTGAAATTTCATTAACATAAAATCAGAAATTAAACAGTAAATCACAAAAAAATCAATACAGTAATTAAACACCTAAATTCAAATCAATATTATAATTAAATACAATAATTAGATTCAATTAACAAAAACCCTAAAACATCACCCTCCTAAATTGGACTCTGAAATTCAGGTTTGGAGGGTGAGTAGGGCTTTGGTTTTGAGAGAAGGGGAGGCGAGATGATGAACAGAGGGGAACGGAGAAGAAGAACGAGAGATGAGGCTGAGACGAAGAGAGAGCGGTTGAGAGGGGGGCGTCGAGGGCGAGGCCGAGCGGCGGCAACAAGGGAGCGGTCGTGGCCGAGCGGCGGCAGTAGGGGAGAGGCGGCAGCAGAAGCGAGGGCGAGAGGAGAGGAGAGGCGTGGAGAAAGATCGAGGAAGAAACATTAGAACGAAAAGAATATAACGGAGGGCTTACGTGGAGTGAGTTGATGTGGCGAGATATGATGAGGCAAAGAGGGAAATTGATAATGACGTGTCAGATGAAGTGTAAAAATAATGATGTGGCAGCCCATGTGCTCAACTACTATACCGCACTGATGAGGTGTTGACACGTAAGCGGTCAAAAGCTTATGTGTCGCCTTTGACTGTCCACATGTATTGTGGACCGGTCAAAGTTCAGTAGTTTTGCAAATAAGTTGAGATCGTCGTTGTTTTTATAAGTAAGTTTTTTCAAACTGGTACTTTGGTAAAATTCCCTTTCTTTTAATACTTCATCTACTTTTGAATTTCTCCATTATTATATTTGCATTAGTAATCAAACATCTATAAAAATAAAACATAATATGGTGATGATCATTAAGAAATATGAACTGAACTTACCGACTGTGGCCATGGTGACAATGGCAAAATACAGGGACGTGATATATCGTTTCCAGAAATCAATTTCCCTGAAGTTGATATACTTGTAATCCCCGAGTTGCAGGCTTCCGATCCATGTGTAACCCTCTCGAGCCGGCGCGATCGTCGTGGCCAGGTAGTAGAAGATACACGCCGCCGTGTGCGTGCAGTACAGTTCGACGGTGATGAGTTTCACAATCCTGGTGAACAAGTAATTGATTCTGATGTCTTTCTCCAACCTCTTGAAGAACTCTTTAACCTTTCTGGCTCGATACAGTCGAACCCAGATCAGGCATCGGATTGCTTCGCTCCGTCCTGTCACCTGAGACACAAGGTGTTATTAAGTGTTATTTTAGTGCTGTGAGTTATATTTTTCCATCACAAGACAGATTGCTTTTTCCTAATCCGTCTAGTTCTGTTTGGTAGCGTAGCTCCCTACCGTGTAGATGAAGTCCCAAGGAAAGCAACCGAGAAGATCCAAGACGAAGCTACTCTTTGCGTAGCTGCGGAAAGTGCAGGCGTTAAGAAGTTCTTTACAGAAAATTCTGCCATCTGCGCAAAGGATTTAGCAGAGGACTCACCGCATAGCGATGCGTTTTCTGTCGTAGACCATTTTGTAGCTGTGGAGATCTCTGTAGGCCACGAAGAACTGGAGAATCACATCGGCGAAGAATACAAACTGGACGCTCTCCAGGTTCTGGAGGTGCCTCGGTAAGCCTCTGAAGAATCCAAACTCTACTGGGGTGAAGAAGGACGAGTAGATTGACCAGATGAATATTATGTTCACCCAACATTTATACAGTCTGCAATTGAAAGATACTTGATCAGTTTTCTCTTTGAGTTTGCTGATACGAACTGCTTATTTTAACTAAACAAAGAAAAATAAAACTAGGATCATCTGGAAATGGGTAAAAGATTCCAAGTGTTTCGTTTCTTTTTCTCTTTGTTGGAGTAGTGACAATTTAATGTTTGTAGTAGAATTACTACTTGATAATTTGTATTCATTCAGCATTGTGGTGTGTTTGTACAAAGAAAAACTCACAGATAAAATACAAATAAATTTTTTTATGTTTAACCCAGAAACTTGATGACTTTTGTGGCAGTTTTTTAATGGAAATATTTTCATTTAATTTCTCTTAGTCTGACAAGAAGTTAAAGATGAGAAAATGAGTTTTATATTGTTCTAATAGCAGGGAAACAATGGTAAAAGTAAGCTGATAAAGCACAAATACAAGAAACTAGTAAAAATGAATTCATTTTGAATGTGTTGTATCTCTGCTGTCTGAAACCTGTGATATCTGCAATTTCGATCTCTTGTGTAAGCAGAACCACAGACACAGAAACGTCAAGAAGTAGAGGAGACGGGGATCACCTGCCATTGGGGTTTATCACGAAGCCTCTGTAGCAGTCTTTGGGAATTCTCAAAGCACTACTGCTGTCCCACTTGTTAATGGTCTTCTCCAATCCAAACTCTCTCGTGAACAAATTTAACCTGCTTCCAACAGAGCCTTCCAGATTGTCCCTTATTTCATTCAGCTCAAACTCTTCTTGTATCTCCTCTCCCATCTCTTTCCTTCTGCTCCTCCCACTCATCTCTTCTTGGTGACAATTGATCCAAAAAGACTTCCTTATCTTGAGATAGAGAGAGAGAGGCTTGTGTTTGAATAGTGTTTTCTTAAGTTATTAATTGAATGATTGTTTTGAGTTGGGATGTGCATCATGGCCACTAACTCGTGATATTGGTAGGTAAAGCTCCTGTGGGTTTGTTTCCTTTGTCTTTAGCTCTCACTTTCTTGTGATGAAACTGCTGCTTCATTGCAATCTATATTTGTACTCTCGTGAACATTAATCCGCAAGGATTTCTGGATGTCTTTGCTCAGCCTCGTGCAATGCTTCATTATCTTTTCAGGAACTTTTCGGCTGACAGAAAAAAAGAAAGAACATGCTCAGTCTGTTAATGGAGCCGAGGGTCATGCCAGTGGTAGGAGATTTGACAACGTAAAGGGTGACTTTTCAAGGCATTATCCAGAGGTGGTGCTCCCACTTTTTGTTCAGAAAAAGGACTGGTTGGTACCCATTCTTCTATTTTAATTTGTTTTCTTGTTTTAAATATAGCTTACACTTTATCTCAACCATATGCCCATCACTGGGCTCATGAGAGGATAATACATGAAAAGAATGAACAAAAACCAAGTGCCACATAGTTGATTTACGTAGTTTGGACGTTTTCCTAGCCTATGCCAGTGAAACCCAAAGTATATAAATTTATGAAGTTATAGCTAACACGTCTCTCTATGATTGATTTGGGGAAAATGCTTCAATTTCACAATTTTCACCTTTTTCTTTCCATGCTCAAATGTTGAGCATATTTTAAAGTTTTAAGAAAATTTTGATAATGTTTAGCATATATTTGGACATAGGCTAAAGTGGTTACTAATGCCCAATTCCCGTCTCCACCTTGAGAATCTTTCTGAAACTGGCTTTTTACTGAAACTTAGGGCACTCATGTTATCATATGGTTAGAAATCGTGTCTAATTTCAAGTTTTAGTCTTCTAGCTATTGTTTCATTCATAAAAGTTGTGAACAATAGCTTTCAAAAACAATATATTTTGCTTTGGTGGTTGAAAGTGCAAATGATATTATTTCTTGGAAAACCAAAATACTGATATATTACCAAGTAATTGGAAACTTCTACTAGTACTCTTTTTATTAAATTTGCAATGGGGAAAGCCAATGTTAGAGTTTTTTTATTAGATCTATACTCAGGTTATTAGAACAACATAATCCTTGGGTGTTTCGAGAAGATTGTGGAAATTTCTCTTTACTACCACTAAGTGTGAGACTCTTGGATCGGATTGGAATCTAGTACACAAGCATAATGAAAAAGACCAACCTACTTGAAGATAAGTGAAGGAGAGTCCCTATTGGTCTAAGAGATACCCATGAAAATTGAAATATCTCTTGTTCAACTTGGCCTTGATTGACCCAATGATGCATGAAATATTTTGAGTAGCCATTTAAGGTTTAATGAAGGTCGATATCGTCCATCCAAATTTTGCACAACTAAATGACAAGAGAGAAAAGATAGGTGTTGACCTAGGTGGCTTCTCAATATGGGGATGAATTGAGAATTAAAAATTAAAATTTTACTTGAAGCGTAAAAATAGAAAACATGCAAGCATGCAATTCAAATGTAAAATTTTTACACATCACAAAGATAACACAAATGTTTTTGTTATTGATGTTCCCCTATTGGTATTCACAACCCAAAAACTTATACTTGGGAAATTCCACTATTTTAGCTCAAATAGCTAAAATTTATATCAAAGAGATTTTAACTATCTTTAAGCCATATGTAGCTCAAATACAGGCTTTGACAATCAATCTCTCCAAAAGATTGACTAGATTCTAGCTCTATGTGGACCCTTTCTATTTAGATTACAAAAGGTTCTAGATGAACCTTTTTCAAAAGAAAATTATAAAGAAATGATAAAACAACTTACACCCTTAACACTTGGAGAGTATATTCTCCTTGATAAATCCATGCCTCCAACTTTGTAGCACAATGTCCAATATAGATGCAAAGGAGAGATTTTGAGAAGAGAGTTGGAATTTCAAGAGAATGGTGTTGAGGACTCAATAGCTAACCGAGTTATCCAAAGGAGGCGCTCTGAGTCATTGAGTTAATTGCTTTATTTTCATATTTTTTTAAATTCGTTTTTATGCATTATTTTAAGTTAAATTGCCACAGAGGTAGAATTGTAAAATTTAACCGTACTATGTTGGCGTCAACCCTACTTAGAGGGGGAAGAGAATGAGAAAAGGCAAGTCTTGAATTAGGTAAACAGGGTTTGGAGTTCTCCTTGACGAGCTCTAAGGTTTGGAGGTCTCCTTCACGAGCTCCAGACCAAGTTCTCTCTCGAATCTGAGTTTCTTCCTTCTTTCTTTGATTTCTGTTTTACCTTGATCCTTATCGAAAACAGGGGAGGGGGGTGGGGGTGGAGGGAGAGAGAGATTTCTTTCCCTTTTCTGAGTTCAACCAGAGGCTTCAGCCTCTCATCCTTCCACAGTAGCAAGAGAGGGTCTCTCTCTCTCTCTCTCTCTCTCTCTCTCTCTCTCTTTCCAAGCAAAGATAGAGGCTTTCCAGCCCCTATACAGAGAGCAGCCAAAATCAGAGGTTCTTCAGCCTCTATTCCAGCGAGCAGCGAGGTTAGGGACTCCTAACCTCTATTCCGTGGACTGCCCAAGTTAGAGGCCTTTCACCCCCTAACTTGGACAGCAGCAAGAAGGGTCCTAACCCCTCTCAACCGTGAGCAGCAAGGGGCCATCCCTTCAACCCTTACCAAGAACAACAACCAAGCTGCAAAAAGGAGACTCTTTTCCTACTTACTGAGAGCAACAACTCTCTTATAACGCTAGATTCACCAATCCCACGCCGAGTTACTCGATCCATGACCAATGACCTAACAACGTGGTATCAAAGCAGGGTAACATGGGGGATACATCCAGCAATGAAGAACTGAGAAGCATGGTTAGAGAGATGCAAGAATCACATGCTAAACAATGGGAGGGACTAGACAATTATGGACCGCAACTGGAACAACTTCTTGGTATTTACTTGCAACTCCAGCGACTCTCTAGCCTAATGTCTGATATCATGGCAGAGAGACACACTACCCCAGAACGAAGAGGGGAGAATAATTTGAAAAGCTGAAGGGAGGAACAGTTTGTTGGGCGAACTGCTGCCCATGCACCACAGGGTGGAGGCAAAATACCCAAGTATACAAAATTGGATTTTCTTACATTTACTGGGTCATTCGATCCCTTCATTTTGTTGCATAGATGTGATGATTTTTTTTTTTTAAATCAAGTGACTACTGAGTTTGACAAGGTGGGACTAGCTGCCTTCCACATGCAAGATGAGGCACAGATATGGTTTCATCAAGTGGAACTAGAAAGATTAGTGTTGGATTGGGAGGAATTTAAAGAGTTATGCACAATTAGATTTGGCCCTCCCACCCATAGCAACCCCTTAGAAGATTTGGTGTTGTTGAGACAAACCGCGTTTGTTGAACTGTATCAAAAAAAGTTCCAAGATAAATTGGCTCGACTTGGCCGCTTGGTGCGGGTTGACTAGAAGGTCAACTTATTTACAACAGGCCTCAATGAATCTCTGAGGTTAGAGGTGGAACTTCACTCACCATTAGACTTAGCTCGGGCAATGAATTTAGCTCGAGCAATGGAACAAAGGCAACGACTTCAACATCAACGACCAGTTTGGCAAGGGGACCAGAAAACTTCTACGCAGTGGCAAGGGAGGCAAAATATTACCCCTCAGGTGGCACATCCAGCATTACCACCACCCATAAATAATCCGATCACTACTCTCGCAGCCGATACATGCCCTCGTAATCTACTAGCTCAGTATATTAGAAAAATAACAAATTTGGAGATGGCGGAACGAACGTCAAAGAACCTATGCTACAACTGTGATGAACCATACAGGGCAGGCCACCAATGTAAACGGTTGTTCTGGCCCGAAGCAGAGGAAGCCCAGGAAATAGACTACAATGATGGTCCTATTGAGGAGGACCCACTATAAATTTCTCTGAATGCCATTACGGGGCAGAAATTGAAAAAAAAACTATGCAAGTCAGAGCTCAAGTCATGTCATGGGACTCGTGGATTCAGGAATTACGCACAATTTTCTCAAATTAACAGGTGTTCTACATCTTTGGCTGGAGATCCGTCCTCACCCAACAACCACGATTTTATTTGCCAATGGGGAGAAAGTCGCTAGCTATGGGACATGAAAGCGGTAATATTCTCAATTGGTACGACTTTCTTTCATTCAAAATTTTTTGTCATTCCGTTGGTAGGATTTGATATGGTATTGGGCATCAAATGGTTACAAACATTGGGACCGATCTTGTGGGACTTCGCTGCGTTAGGCGGATGCGAAGTGCAATTACAGGGAAGTCAAATGGACAAGCCCCACCACCTTCATACCATCCACACACAGGACCAACCGAACAACACTATGGAAAAACTCCTCGACGAGTTCCCGACCTCTTCCACGAGCATTCAGGATTGCCTCCCTTGAGGCATTGTGACCATATGATTTTTTTAAAACCAGGTTCAAATGTGGTGGTGGTTAGATCGTACCGATATCCCCATCTCTAGAAGGATGAAATCGAATGGCAGTGCTAAGCCATGCTGCAACAGGGCCTTATTCGCAGCAGCCGATCCCCATTCTCTTCACCAGTCTTGCTCGTGAAGAAACATGATGGCACATGGCATTTTTGTGTCAATTATAGGCAATTAAATGCCCAAATTGTGAAGGATAAGTTCCCTATACCAGTAGTGGAGGAACTCATGTTGATTTTTAGGACTCCATGAATTTAGGTCATGGAGAAAAAGACATGGATAGAAAACATGAGGAAGGAGGTCGTGGACTTCATCCAAACCCTCCCCCATAAGGTATATTTATAGGTATCAAAACTACCAATATTACAAGTATACACTTCACCCTAATACGAGTTAAGAAGAGACAGGAAACGTAAACTAATTACATCATATATTCCAACACCCCCCTCAAGCTGGGAGGTAATAGCAGTGATCCTATCTTGAACCAAATAACATAAATGTAATAATAATCTCCTCCATCATAATGTCCCAAGGATAAGTATGAAATTGGACATAAACTCTCAAAGGTAAGAATGGGTGATAAAACATAAGTCGAAACCAAACTCAAAGGATTTCGAACGAATATAGTGAAAATAATCACTAAAGTGGGTAATGTCTGTCATTCACAAGGCCGGAAGACCCACGAGTACCAATAAAAAGTCTCAATGGACTTAAAACACCCATATGAATAAAAGGGACAGCCAAAGCAATGCTTTAAAAGGGTTGGCCAATAAGGGTAAGTCAAAGTCAAATAAAGGATGGTAGGAGAAAGACTGCCAAAGGGTAATAGGTAATGGGTAAAGAGGAAGATACGATGCTAAGGCCACCATGTGATTTATTTTTCTAAGAAATTCAAATTTTGCATCAAAAGAACCAATGCCAACAACAGTCAGCAAATAAGGAACCCAAGGCAATCAACCGAGGAGTTCTTCTTAAGAAATAATGTCTCAATCAAAGAGACGCAATAGCAGCAGTGGAAATGGGCCAATGCCAAAATAACTAGTAAAATAAATGGGCCAGCAGCGGAAAAGATGCACCATATGTACAGTTGTATAATATCGGATAACTGGTAAATAATAGAGGTCCTTAAGAATAATAAGGATACATGAAATAGTCCACAACGAACATCACTAAATAAGGAAGTTGCACTAAATATGGGTAATAATCAAAGATAATAATCTAGATGGAGAAAAAAAAAGAGTCACGCCGAGTCAAATAGTAGTGCAATATAGCCGAGTCGTGGAAAATATGTATGAACTTGGGACTTGGACACGTATAGTGAGGCATAAAAATAAGTGGCCCAAGTCAAGTTGACCCAGGCCGAGTTGGCCCAAGTTAACTCAGTAGAAAGGTGCTGCTCAATAGCAGCAAGAATGGCAGCCCCGTTCGTTAGCTTGACCCGACAAGGTTTGGTCAGAGTTTCAACAGCCGACTGAACAAGCAATTTAAATCAGGTTTCCTAACTTAGGACATCTGATTTTTCATGATCTTCCTCCCCGCAACGCTCACTCCCGAACAACGCGAGACAGTGACAATTCGAGACAAACTCGGATTCAATCAACCAAAATCAGAATTTAATCCCGTGAGACTTCCAAAAAATAGCAACTAGAATCGGAATGGTCGGCTGATCAAGCGACGAAAATAACTTCCGAAGATAGCAAAAACTTTTTGATTTGCGGACTTCCTCTGTTTAACGTCCGACTGCTCAGCGGTGATGAAGATGAACGAAGAGTTTTCGAAAACAAATAGTGGAGATATCTCCCGAAGAAGCAGTAGCGAATAGATTACGTGAGCTATTAGGTAAGAGTATGAACCGTGGTTGTTTGGTTCACTATTTTCTCGGCAGACATCAATTTCAGTGCTAGTTGTTGATTTCGTTGAGTTTCCTCCATGAGTGTGCAGGATGACAGCACTACCAACAAAAATAATTCCAGAAATGATGTAGATAAAATCCAAAATGAAAATATTTTAATGGATAGCTAGCTGAACTTTCCAAAAATTCTAGATGACAGAGGTGTAGCCAGATCCTTTGGTAGATTGAATACGCCTTACTAGATCCTTCAGTAAATCAGCCATGGAAGATAGAGACCATGCTACACCGCGGAAGATAGAGATGATCCCTCAGGTGATGCAAAAAACCAGAGGATAACAAAATCAATATACCAAAGAATCAATATAACTTCAACGACGCCATGGCAGCAGTATACCAAAGGATGAAGATTAACGACTAGCCACTATGACCAGAGACTAGAGTCAGCAGATTAATGGGAGGATTAGACCTCATCGTCCAGCCAGAGCCTCAATAGTTTTCAACAAAACCAACATATTTTAGCAACAAACACATCTCGTACTACTTCTTTTACAGCAGCAACAAACCTTTTTCATTCTAAATTCCAAATGGAAGAACCCCAATGGTTGTACGCATGTAAAATTTTCAGGAAAATAGAACCTTCCCAAGTTCAGAAAGGCTTTCCTTCTTCATTCTTTCTCAACATTGTTTCCAAATTGGAAACTATGCTATTTAAGCTTTCTTTTGAAGCTTGCATAAACAAAACAAGACGTTAAAGTGTCTAAGTCCCAGAACTTATAGAAATAGGCAGAAGTTCTGGAATGGAAAAAAGAAACTTACCACCAGATAGTTGAGTTATGTAATTGCCTTCTTCTCTCCATGGAGAATTCATTTGATCTTCTAGAACAAACTTCACAAATAGAGTAATGAGGCGCTATCGCAGAGAGAAGTAAACACTAGAGCAACAACGTCTTCTTCTCTTTTGGTAACAAGGGATGTGCTTTACAAACTTGTTGGAAGATAGGGCCCAAGCCCACACGACCAAGGAAGGCCCACATATCTAAGAGTATTATAAGATGGGCAACACGACCAAAGAATGCCCACAATATGGGCCCAAGCACATTAGTAGGTCCCACAATGATTACTATGAGCTGGCATCCTTATCACATCAGTTGGAAGATCAAGAAGGACTCAAGAAGGCATCTTTAGGATATGGTCACTTCCTAGAAGAGTTCTAGTTTAAATTATGTTTGTCTTTATCTATATTAAGTTATTTAATTATGCTAGGACTTATCTTTAAGTGTTAGAGTTTGGGTGTAATTGTGCCAAAGGTAGTTTTATTGTAATTGGACTCCACTACCTTACTCTAATATAAATAGAGGTTCATGTACTCTGATTATGATAAGTTATTGAAGTCAAGGAAGTATTTTTCTTTTCCATAAATTCAACATGGTATCAGAGCAGGTTCTGTGAGTTGACGTGGTCAACCCACAGAGGTAATGTGATCCTTTTCTCTAATCCCTAAACCTTAGGTCTAGGTTCGTAGTTATTTTTTTTTCAATCCCTATACCCATAGATTTCTTTGCGTTTTTTTACCTCTATACGGAGATTTTCATATTGTAAATTATATATTTCCGAAAATATATTTGAGTCTACTTTCTAAATAAAAATGATTTGTTCCAATTGGAGTTATCTACAAAGAGATATTGATATTTGAATAAGCAAAGGTCATATTGCAAAAAGGTTCGAACAGCAGCAGCAAGCTTCAGATTCCAAGGTATTTATTACTATCAAGAACTAGAATTTATATGGAGAAATATATACAAAAATAAATATCTATAAGTTTATTCTTTTACCTATTCAACCAATTTTTAATCTGATTTATCTACAAAGAGAAATCGATATTTGAAGCAGCAAAGGTCATATTGAAAAAGAAGTTTGAGCGGCAGCAGAAAGCCTCAACTTCCGAGGTATTTTATGCTATCAAGAAAGAGACTTTATATGGAGAATTATATATAAAAATAAATATCTGTAAGTCTATTTTCTTACCTAATCAACCAATTCTCGGTATGATTTTTTTATAATGAGATATTTATCTTGGAAGAGTCAATGGTCATTCTGGAAAAAACAGAGAAACCGTACGTAGTTCAGCCAGATGATAGAGACCGAAATCTATCAGATTGTTTATCTTTTAATAATTATTTTTTATGAAAAGAGTTATAATTGGTGAAATTATTTAAGTCTAGTTTCAGATGAAGAAAATTTCATGTCAATCTGATCTATATTTAAAAATATATTCGCATTGGAAGAATCAAAGGTCATGCTGGTATTCTGTTGTATTGAAAAATCCGAATTTATGCCCATTGTTTTGAGTCACTTTTTGAATTCATATATCAGGAAAATATCTCACTTCTCCTGGTTTGAGGGCTTATTTATACATCTCTATTATTTGGGCTTATTGCTACATCTATGATATTTGGTTCAAGCTGGGATCACTGCCATTACCTCCCAGCTTGAGGGGGAGAAGTACAAGAAGTATAAGAAAGAGGTATTTTATTTCATATGTTGTGAATAAGTTTATGTGACCAAAATATTCAAGAAATGAGGAGTACAAAAGATGAAGCTTGTGCATCTAAGAAGAAATTTTTATATCGAATTATTTCATGAGTTCTTTTACAAAGTTTATTATTTGGTTCATGTTATATGTGTTAGAAGATGGTTGTGTTATATATAGTTGCTGCTATTATGTCTCTTTGGGGACATTATTATTGAAGAAGAGGTGGCCTCATATCATCATTTATTTTACCCCGTAAAAAAATGTCACGGTTAGGAAACCATGTCGGAGGATACCCTATCAAAAAATATCACGGTTGGGAAACCATGCCGGAGGATACCCTATCAAAAACTATCACAGTTGGGAAACCATGCCAGAGGATACCCTATCAAAAAATATCACGGTTGGGAAACCATGATGGGCCCTGTAAAAAAAAATATCATGGTTGGGAAACCATGACAGAGGATAACCTGTCAAAAAATATCACGGTTGGGAAACCATGATAGGCCCTATAAAAAAAATTATATCACGATCGGGAAACCATGACGGAGGAACTTATTATTGCATCTATGTTATACCCCCCTGAATTTACCAGTTGGGTATCAAGGAAGAGAGCACCAGCGTGAGGGACAGTGTTGGAAGATGGGAGGACTACCATTTTATACAAAAAGTTTCTATATGTCATTTGCAGCAAGCTGGGAGTTCATGATGTCCTCTCACCCCCAGCTTGGAGTGTTGGAAGATAGGGCCCAAGCCCACACGACCAAGGAAGACCCACATATCTAAGAGTATTATAAGATGGGCCACACAACCAAAGAAGACCCACAAGATGGGCCCAAGCACATAAGAAGTAGGACCCACAATGATTACCATGAGCTGGCATCCTTATCACATCAGTTGGAAGATCAAGGACTCAAGAAGGCATGGACATGGTCACATCCTAGAAGAGTTCTAGTTTAAGTTATGTTTATTTTTTATCTATATTAAGTTATTTAATTATGCTAGGACTTATCTTTAAGTGTTAGAGTTTGGGTGTAATTGGGACAAAGGTAGTTTTATTGTAATTGGACTCTACTATCTTCCTCTATTATAAATAGAGGTTCTTGTACTCTGATTATGATAAGTTATTAAAGTCAATAAATTATTTCTCTTTCCCATAAATTCAATAAACTCATTCTCGAGCAACACTAAACACACAAGAGAAGAGGATACTTAGAATAAAACTCATGCCTTCATGATTCATTTGAGCAGGGAAAAATATTTGGAATCCTGAAAATCAATCTCTGCTCTAATACCATGTTGATTTTGAGGACTCTATGAATTTAGGTCATGGAGAGAAAACACGAAGGAGGTTGTGAGCTTCATCCAAACCCTCCCCCATAAGGTATATTTATAGATATCAAAACTACCAATATTACAAGTATACCCTTCACCCTAACAAGAGTGAAGAAGAGACAGGAAATGTAAACTAATTACATCATATATTCCAACAGTATACACTTGTCCGACATCAAGAAGACGACTTTTCACACACATCACGACCATTTTGAGTTTGTGGTGATACCATTTGGATTATCAAACGCCCCATAAACTTTTCAGGCATTGACGAATGAGGTATTCCGCAACTATCTACGAAAATTTGTGCTTGTTTTTTTTTATGATATACTCATATACAGCAAGCCCGGGGAACAACATTTATCGGATTTATGAATAGTATTTGAATTATTATGAGCCCATCAACTCTATTTGAAGAAATCTAAATGCTCTTTTGCGAAGTCCCATGTCGCATATCTTGGCGATATTATATCCCATGAAGGACACACTATTGATCCTGAGAAGATTCAAGCAGTTACTGATTGGCCACAACCTCAAAATACCTCAGCTTTGAGAGGATTTTTGGGCCTAGCAGGATACTACTACAAATTCATCCAGAATTATGGGCCCTTGGCAACACCATTGATCAGCCTTCTCAAGAAAAAAATCTTTTATTTGGAATGAGGATGAGGAAGCCACATAGTCCTTCCAGGCACTCAAAATAGCTCTTGCCTCCACACCCGTAATACAACTTCCAAATTTTGATGAGTTATTTGTGGTTGAGTGTGATGCATCCGGTGGGGGGGGGGGGGGGGGGGGGGGGGGGGGGGGGGGGGCAATGCATATTTCAGTAGACAGTAGCACTCCCACCCCATTGCATATTTCAGCAAGCAGTTGGCCGAACGACATCACAAATTGGCCGCGTATGAACGTGCCAAGGCTATCCAACACTGGCGACCTTACTTATGGGACCGTACATTTCTCATCCGCACTGATCATTACAGCCTTAAATTCTTGCTTGAACAATGACTCACTACTTCTCCACAATAGCACTAGATAAGTAAGTTGATGAAATTTGATTATTCGGTAGAATAACACTCTAGGAGATTAAACAAGGTAGCGGATGCTTTGTCACGTCTTTTGGAGAGCCAGCAACTCATCTATGCTATCAGCCAGCCTCGTTCCCTCATCTTAGACTTGGTTTGGGAGGCACATGCTACTATTCTTGCCCTACAGGAGCTGCACAAAAAAATTACAGAGGGGACGATGGATTCTAAGTGGTTCATCCAAGATTCACTTATTTGCTACTAAAATGCGGATTTATATACCACACACTTCCGAGTTGGTTGCAGCCATCCTCTCTACTTACCATGATAGCACACATGAAGATAGCTAGAAAACATTGCATCGCATTCGGGCAGATTATTATTGGTAGGCCATGAAAACCACCATTGCAACATATGTCACAACCTACTAGGTATGTCAATGAAACAAGGCCAAACACATAAGTCCAATAGGTCTTCTTCAGTCTCTTGCGCTCCCTACCCAAGTCTGGGCCAATATTTCCATGGACTTCGTCGAGGGTCTTCCCCAGGCAGTTGTAAAATCAATATTATTTGTGGTGGTCGATAGGTTCTTCAAGTATGCACATTTTATTCCTATGGCACACCCCTATACTGCATCCCGAGTGGCACAAACCTTCCTCGACCATATTGTCTGCTTGCATGGCATTCCATAATCTATTGTCAGTGATTGGGATGCGATCTTTACCAGCACTTTTTGGCGGGAACATTTTTCATCTAATCAGCATGAAGCTGAAATTTTCATCCTCATATCATCCTCAAATAGTTGGCCAAACCGTGGTGGTTAACGACACCATAGAGATGTATCTCAGGTGCCTTGTGGGTGATCGTCAAAAAAACTGGGTTCATTGGCTACAGTGGCCTAAGTATTGTTAAAACACTTCCTTCCACTCCTTGCAATCCACTCTATTCAGGGTTCTATATGGTAGAGATCCTCCTAGGCTTCTCTCATACACTCCAGGTCCCACCCGCGTGGAAGCCATTGATTAGGCCCTCATGGACTACGACCAGATCTTGTAGAATATTACAGATCGCCTCATGTGAGCACAAGTTCGTATGAAAGATTTCTACTACAAGGGCCACAGAGACGTTTCATACGAGGTGGGGGACTACGTTTGGCTACGGCTCCAACCATATAGGACCATAGCACCATAAACTCTCAACAAAGTACTTTGGTCATTTCCCTATTATTCGGCGTGTGCGACTAGTGGCCTATCAGTTGCAACTTCCCGCCACAACCAAGATGCACGATGTGTTTCATGTCTCCCTACTGAAACCCTATCAGGGTTCACCACCCCCGACCATTCCTTTCCTTCCTCCATTGGACAACAAACTTGTCATCCTTACACTAGCTGCGGTGTTACGAGCCAGATTGGTTAATGACCAGTGGGAGATTCTTGTCCATTGGATAGCCACCAAACCCGTAGCAGCTACATGGGAACAATTGGACAACTTCAAATAGGTCTATCCAGCTTACAATCTTAAGGACAACCTCTTTCTCCAAAGGGGGGGAGTAGGGAGGGAGGGGGGCAGATGTTGAGGACTCAATAGCTAATCGAGTCATCCAAAGGTGGTGCACTGAGTTAATTGCTTTATTTCTATATTGTTTTAAATTCGATTTTATGCATGATTTTAAGTTAAATTGACAGAGGGACATAATTGTAAAATTTAACCCTAAAACTATGTTGGCGTCAACCGTACTTAGAGGGGGAGGAGAATGAGAAAAGGCAATTCTTGAATTAGGTAAATAGGGTTATGATTTCTCCTTGATAAGCTCTAGGGTTTGGAGGTCTCCTTGATGAGCTCCAGGTCTAGGTTCCCTCTTGAGTCTAAGTTTCTTCCTTCTCTCATTGATTTATGTTTTACCTTGATCCTTACCGAAAACAGGGGGGCTGGGTGCATGTCTTTCTCTTTTCTGAGCTCAACCAGAGGCTTCAGCCTCTCACCCTTCCACAGCAGCAAGAGAGGGTTTTTCTCTCTCTCTTTCCGAGCAAAGATAGAGGCTTTCCAGTCCTTATACCGAAAACGGCCAAAATCAGAGGTTCTTCAGCCTTTATTTCAGCGAGCAGCAAGGTTAGGGACTTCTAACCTCAATTCCATGGACTGCCCAAGTTAGAGGCCTTTCACCCGCCCTAACCTGGACAACAGCAAGAAGGATCCTAACCCCTCTCAACCATGAGCAGCAAGGGTTTCTCAACCCTTATCGAGAACAACAGCCAAGCTGCAAAAAGGAGACTCTTTTTCTCCTTACCGAGAAAAACAACTCTCTTACAACATTGGATTCACCAATCCCAAGCCGAGTAACTCGATCCCTGGCCAGGGACCATAACAAATGGGCTCATTCTTTCTCACACAAGCACTTTGAGAAGATTTTCAAGTATTTGAGAATACAAGCTCAAGAATATGCCAATAAGAGCTCATTAACTTCTCAAATGGGATGTTTGAGAGGGTATTTATAGGTTCCCCAAGTAGAACTATTTATTTTTGTCTGTTTGTAAAAGACAGTGTTTACATTGATCGATTACCGTAAATTGACTGATCGATCAATAGAGTGTAACACATTCTTCTATCAAAATTTGTCTTATTGATCGATGATATGATCAATAAATATCTTCCTATTGGATTTGACATTCTAAGTTGATTGATCAATGCCAAGGTATGATCAATCAATCAGAATTCCCTCTAGCATTGCATTTCAAGTTGTTGGAAGATGAGCCCAAGCCCACACGACCAAGGAAGGCCCACACCTCCAAGTGTGTGGAAGATGGGCTCTAACCCAAGGAGAAGGCCCACAGGCTCACACAATGGTGACATGATGGTAAATAAAGAGTCATCTTATAAAGATGACAACGATGTAATTAGTTTATGATTGATGTCTCTTATTCACTCTTACTAGGGTGAAGGGTATTTTTGTAATATTAGTAATTTTGATATCTATAAATACAACTAAAGGGGGAGGGTTTGGACAAGTCCATAATCCTAATCTTCCTCCTCTATTCTCCAAATTTGTCACTCTTCCTCTTATCCACCTAAAACATTCTCTCCACAACTCTTCTTCTTCTTCTTACCCCTTAAACCTCATCTACTGTGATTATACATTATGGAATCCTAAGTTTTATCATGTTATCTGTTGGAAGATGGGCTCAAGCCCACGAGCTCAAGACAAGAAGCCCACACGTCAAAGGAGTGGCATATGTGTAAAATATGGTACTTTCCATAAAGATGGCATAGAAGTGTAAATATGTGTTCCTTTTATGTCTTTTGTTTTATCAAGTTGTAGCCCTAAGGGTATTGTAAAACTATAAATAAAGGCATTGGCTAAGAGGTAGGGCATTGAAGCACTCTCCTCTCTTTCCACAAATTCGTCCAGCCCTCATTTTTCTTTTTGACGCAACCCTCTTCTCCCTTAATCCAAACTCTTTTCTTCCACGTTCTTCTTCTTCTCTTCTCCTTCTCTCTTCTTCTTCTTCTTCCTTCTTGTTGATCTAAAGTTCCTTTCATGAGATCCTAAATTCTACATGGTATCAGAGGAAAGAGTTTAGGATCTCTTCATGGATTTATTATGAAATTTGTTCAAGAAGTTGTAAAAGGAGTTCAGTCATAAAGAGATAAGTTCATTATCTTCTTATTTACATTTTTTTTGTTTCCTTTTCTTATTTACATACTCCTTTTTACTGTTTTTCTTTACTTCTTGAATTTTGAGTCACATCAAGTCAAGATAAATCTTTATATGTTGTAAATATTTATTTCTATGACTAAATTGATGTTATAATCTTGACTCCTTGTAAATCAATTACAAGAGTGATCAAGACCATTTGCTGTTTGCATCTTATTAAGATTAATGGGTGAAATTCAGTTACCTTTATGTAATTTGGATCCATCTCATTTGAGGTAGAATTCCAGCACATGTTGTTGTATCTTCTCCTACTTTAGGTTGCTCATGGGTTTGTGTTATGTTGTTGGATGCCCATTACATGTTTGATGAAATGCCAACAGCCATTTACCCTTTGTAGTTCCGTTTTTTTTAACTTCAACAATTGAATATTTTACTTATGTTGAAGTCTCCCATGAGCTGAAGATAAATCTCTTCCAAGTGTCTTGGTTTGTCTTTAAATCTTCTCTAAATTTTTTTCTATTGCTCGTTTGTGTTGGAGTTTGGATTAAGGCTTAATCGGTTGCATCTACTTTCTTCTCTTTGTTCTTATGAATATAAGAGAAGTTGAGTGATGGCTGGATGTTATTATTACTTTCTAAAGGCACAAATTTATTGATAATTTGGTGTTTGCCCTTGTGAAAGAAATTGGTTCTTGTTCTCTTTTGTTGGTGATTGATTTGGTCTACGGGTTCTTCAAATTACATAGAGTAATTGTTCTTTGAAGAAGGCCTTTTCCCTTGACCTCCATATTTTACTTGCCTCATCATGGAGATTGGATACAATAGTAATAAGAGTGATATACTCCGTATTACTACAATTCCACTTAGAGGTCTCTCCAATTACATGAGCTGGTCACAATCAGTTCGGAGGGTTCTTATTACTCGTGACCTCTTGAGCCACGTTGTTAACTTTCCTCCTCCGATTAATGATGAAGATGCGTCCTACCACAAATGGGTTAAGGATGATAACATGGTGATAAGTTGGCTCATTAATAGCATGGAAGAGCAGGTGGCCAACAATGTGGTCCACTTGGAAACCGCCAAGAACATATGGGACACTTGTGCCAAGCTTTACTCAAGCACTGCTTCATTACAAAAAATATATGATGTCTTACAAAACATGCTACATACGAAACATGGAGATAATATTCACAAATTTTTGGCACGATTTCGCGGTCTTCTTCAAGAATGGAAACTAGCTCAGCCATATTCCATTGATATTTCCGTTCAAGAACAACAAAGAGAAGCTTTGGCAGCAGCCATTTGCTTATCAAATATTAAACCATACCTTGAGGTGGCCAAAACTCAACTTCTAAGTTCTTCTGCTCTTCCATCCTTCGATGATATTAGTGCTACATTACTTAGGATACCATATCCATCCCCTCCTTCTCCTATTGATGCTCCATCGATGATGTTCTCTAGCAATCGGGGAACATCTTTCTCATCCCGAGGACGGGGCAGAAATATCAGAGGGGGTCGAACTATGAGAGGGGCTGAAAATAGAGGTGGTAGAATGGGTCAGAATTCTTTTCATACTGAGCCTCAACTTTGCACTTATTGTGGCCGTCAGAACCACCTTGTGGCATCATACTGGAAAATTCATGGCAAGCCTGATTGGGCCACAGCTAACCCAGTCTTAGTTAACGTTGAGAAAAATGAAGATAAGGCTGAATCATCATCCGGAAATGTGACACTTACGGCTGAGGACTATGCTACATTTCAGAAAATGAAGTCCTTCATGGAATCATCTATTCCCTCATCATCTACTGCTGCCACAACTATTGCCTCAGGTATGCTTTCTTCCTCTTCTTCCTCTTCCTCTTGGATCATCAACTCCGGGGCTTCTGAACATCTATCAGGTAAAAAACACTTGTTGGAGTCCTTATCTCCTTGTTATCCTCATAAATTCGTTACTATTGCTGATGGTACCCAAACCAAGGTCCTTGGCAAAGGTTCCTCCTCTCTTACTTCATCTATTCCCCTTCAAGATGTTTTGTTTGTTCCTCAATTTCCTTTAAATTTGCTCTCGGTTAGCCAATTGACCAAACAATTAAATTGCTCTATCACCTTCTCACCGTCTTCTTGTGTCTTTCAGGATCTCACTACGAAGCGGGTGATTGGTGGCGGTCATGAAAAGGGGGTTTTGTACTACTTCACTCTTCCACCATTAGCTGCATTATCGTCCACTACATCTGAGGCCCAACTTTGGCACAACCGACTTGGTCATCCATCTACCCCTTCACTTCGTTCTTTGGTTTCATCTTTAAAAGGACTTTCTAATATCAGTTGTGAGGTTTGTCAATTAAGTAAACATGTCAGGAGTACATATTCTCCTCGTCTTACAACTACAAGTACTGCTCCGTTTGAGCTAATACATTCTGATGTATGGGGCCCTTTATGTGTCTCAAATATTTCCTAAGTTAAATATTTTGCCATTTTTGTTGATGATTTTACTCGAGTGACTTGGTTATTTCTATTTAAAGAACGTTCCGAAATTCTTCCTTTGTTTAAAAATTTTCATGCTATGGTCTTGACACAATTTGGGAAGAAAATTCAAACCCTTAGATCTGATAATGCTAAGGAATACATGTCTCATGACTTCAAATCATTTTGTGAGAGTAATGGGCTTATTCATCAAACATCATGTGCCTATACTCCTCAACAAAATGGTGTTGCTGAAAGGAAGAATCGTCATCTTCTTGAAGTTGCTCGTGGCCTCCTCTACTCCATGAAGGTACCCTATTTCTATTGGCCTCATGCTATACTTACAGCATGCTTTCTCATTAATAGGTTAACTTCATCAGTCCTTCATCATAAAACTCCTTACTCTGTGTTATTTAATGGTGAATATCCTTTTTCTCTTCTTTTGAAAGTGTTTGGATGTACGTGTTTTGTTCATGTTACATCTCCACATAAAAATAAACTTGATCCTCGGTCTATGAAGTGCATTTTTTTGGGATACTCTCGCACCCATAAAGGTTATGTCTGTTATAATCCTACCCTTCGGAGGATGTTTATCTCTAGGGATGTGACTTTCTTTGAGGACACTCCCTTCTACTCCTCCCATGATGCTCCTCCAGGATGGACTTGTCCTTCTACTACTCCTTGTCCGCTTGTGCCTTTCAATCTTGAAGTGGATCCATCCCCTGATGCACCGGTCGTACCTTCACCTGTGGAGTTGTCAGATCCACCTGAGGTAAGTCCTTCTCCTCCTATGTATGGGCCTGAATTTGATACTCGGCCTATTGCTTTAAGAAAAGAACGTCGCTCATGTACCACTTCGCATCCTATCTCAAATTTTATGTCTCACCATCGCTTGTCTTCCGAGTGTTTTTAGTTTCTTGTGTCCCTTTCTTCTTCTTTCGTTCCGCAGTCGTATCAGGAGGCCCTGAGACATCCAGGATGGAAGGCGGCTATGGATGAAGAAATGCACGCCTTATATGAAAACCAAACCTGGTACTTAACATCACTCCCGAAAGGTAAAAGATCGGTTGGTTGTCGATGGGTTTTTTCGGTGAAACATAATCCGGATGGATCGGTTGCTCGTCTTAAAGCTCGACTGGTTGCTAAGGGCTTTACGCAGTGCTATGGGATAGATTATGAGGAGACCTTCTCTCCTGTTGCAAAATTGAATTCGGTACGCATCATCTTATCTATTGTTGCTAACTCCTCATGGCTCGTCTATCAGTTGGATGTTAAAAATGCTTTTTTAAATGGTGATATCAGTGAGGAAATTTATATGGTTCAACCACCTGGTTATGTGGTTGAGGGGGAGTCAGTATGCCGGTTAAAAAAGTCTTTATATGGGCTTAAGCAGTCCCCTCGGGTTTGGTTTGATAAATTTAGTCAAACACTCCTACGGTTTTGTTTTCATCGGTGCTCAGTTGATCATTCCGTATATTATAAAGATACGATCAAAGGGAAAATATTATTGGCCGTATACGTGGATGATATTATCTTAACCGGTGATGATGCTTTGAGCATACAAGAGGTGAAACAGATGATATGTCAAGAATTCAAGATTAAAGACCTTGGTATGCTTAAATATTTTTTGGGTATAGAAGTTCTTCAATCCAAACATGGGATAATATTGTCTCAAAAGAAATATGTCTTGGATCTCCTTGAAGAAACAAGAATGAAGGGTTGTAGACCAGTTGACACACCTATGGATACAAATGTAAAATTATGTGCCACAAATGAAGAAGATATTGATATTGGCAAATATCAAAGACTCGTGGGAAAACTGATTTATCTCACGATAACTAGGCCAGACATATCATATGCTGTAAGTGTGATGAGTCAATTCATGCACAAACCACAAATTACCCACTGGCAGGCTTTAGAGAGAATATTACGTTATCTAAAAGGAGCTCCAGGAAGAGGATTGCTGTATAAAAAACATGGGCACTTCAATATAGAAGGCTTTTCAGATGTAGATTGGGCTGGATCTCCTGATGATAGAAAATCTACATCAGGATATTGTACTCTGGTTGGGATAAACTTGGTTACATGGAAAAGTAAGAAGCAAAATGTGGTTTCAAGATCTAGCGCCGAAGCAGAATACAGAGCTATGGCCCATACCGTTAGTGAACTTTTATGGATTAGGACCCTTCTTACCGATCTAGGTTTTTATAAAAAGGGGTCCATGAATCTGCATTGTGATAATCAAGCAGCTATTCATATCACTTCAAATCCAGTTTTTCATGAAAGAACTAAACATATTGAGGTGGATTGTCATTTTATACGGGAGAAGTTTCAAGCAGGAATAATCTCTCTCAAACATGTGTCATCTCAAGAGCAAGTAGCTGATATTCTCACTAAACCCGTTACATCTAAAATCCTATCATTTATATGTGGCAAGCTGGGTATTTATGATGTATTTTCTCCTCCAGCTTGAGGGGGAGTGTTGGAAGATGGGCTCAAGCCCACGAGCTCAAGACAAGAAGCCCACACGTCAAAGGAGTGGCATATGTGTAAAATATGGTACTTTCCATAAAGATGGCATAGAAGTGTAAATATGTGTTCCTTTTATGTCTTTTGTTTTATCAAGTTGTAGCCCTAAGGGTATTGTAAAACTATAAATAAAGGCATTGGCTAAGCGGTAGGGCATTGAAGCACTCTCCTCTCTTTCCACAAATTCGTCCAGCCCTCATTTTTCTTTTTGACGCAACCCTCTTCTCCCTTAATCCAAACTCTTTTCTTCCACGTTCTTCTTCTTCTCTTCTCCTTCTCTCTTCTTCTTCTTCTTCCTTCTTGTTGATCTAAAGTTCCTTTCATGAGATCCTACATTCTACATTATCAGAGCAGGTACTCATATGTGGGCTTCCACCCAAATTATCCACATCTAGAGCCACAAAAGAAGGCCTACATGGGAAGGAGAGTATTAAAGAATAGTCCCACATGGATTAGTGAGTAGAAAAATGTTGAGTTTATTAGTTGGAAAAGAGGCTTCCTAAGTTGGCTAGTCATTTTGGAATGGGCATTGGACCCAACTTCATATGGTATAAGAGCACTCGAGGTGGATTAGCACTTGTGCTTGCAAATTATTTATTGACTTTTGTTGAATTTAGGATCCCTTTTCCAATATTCCGAGCAAGAGAAGAGAGAAAGAAGAAGAAGAAAAGGGGAAGAAAGCTCTCGAGTAGAGAGAAGAGAAGAAGAGAAGAAAGGTGTGCACTAAGCAAAGAGAGAGAGAGAGAGAGAGAGAGAGAGAGAGAGAGAGAGAGAGAGATTTACTCAAGAAAGAATTTTAGAACTTGATTAATTCCGAATTACAACACCTCTATTTATAGTAGAGGAAGTGATAGAGTCCTTATACAATTAACCTTTAAAACTCTAATTACATTCCAACTCTAATTCTCTACAACAAGTCTATCATGTAAAGATAACACAATCTACTAGAGATCTAATATAAGTTGAACTATAACTCTTCTTCAATAACGTGGACATAAGAGAGGAGGCTAGCTCATGGTCTTATCTTTGTGAGTCCCACATGATCTTCTAGCTTATATTAATAAGATTACCAGCTCGTGGTATTTTTGTAGGTCCCACTTAATCTTCAAGTCTTCCAACTCATTTCAGCTTGTGCTTCTTATCTCTCAACTCGTGCTAGCTTGGGAGAGGACTCTTCTTGGCATCCCACGTCCTCATGGTGGGTAACACTCGCCCTCAAGTTGGGGGTGAGAAAACATCGTAGATGCCTAGCTTGTTGCGGATGGTAGACATAATCTTGTCAGTGACTCGCTTGGTGAGAATATCTGCAACTTGACTTTGTGATGATATATGCTTTAGAGTTAAAAGACCCACTTGGATATTTTCTCGTATAAAATGGCAGTCCACTTCAATATGCTTTGTTATTTCATGGAAGACTGGATTTGATGTAATGTGTATTGCTGCTTGATTATCACAATATAGATCCATCAAAGCTTCTTTGTAGAATTTCAATTCAGTGAGAAGAGATTGTATCCATAGGAATTCATTAACAGTGTGTGCCATGGTTCTGTATTCTGCTTCTGCACTAGATCTTGCTAGTATATTTTGCTTCTTGCATCTCATGTAACCAAATTCCCTCCAACCATCGTACATAATCCCGAAGTAGATTTCCTGTCATCTAGGGATCCGACCCAATCTGCATCTGACAATCCTTCGATGTTGAAGTGACCATGATTTTTATAGAGAAGCCCTCTTTCTGGAGCTCCTTTCTGATATCATAATATCCTTTCAAGTGCTTGCCAATGGCTAAGTTTTGGTTTGTGCAAGTATTGACTCACTACACTTACTGCATATGATATATTCGGCCTTGTTACACACAAGTAAATAAGTCTTCCCACTAGTCTTTGATATTTCCTAATATTTGCATCTTCTCTATTGCTTGCACATAATTTTTTATTTGAGTCCATAGGATTTCTGTTGGTTTGCATCCCATCATTCTTGTCTCCTCTAGTAGATCAAGGGCATACTTCCTGTGGGAAAACACAATCCCATGTCTGGATTGTAATACTTCAATACCCAGAAAACATTTGAGTAGTCCAAGATCCTTTGTCTTGAACTCAACACATGTTTTTTATTTTGTTTACTGGATGCCCTTGGAATCACTAGCATTTAAAATGATATCATCAACATATACTGCCATAATTACCTTGCCTCTAGGTGTGTTTTGAATAACTATTGAGTGACCTCCAGAACATCTGTAAAATCCGGCCCGTATGAGAGCAAAACTGAATTTCTCAAACCATGCACGAGGGGACTGTTTGAGACCATACAAAGATATTTTTAGTCGACATACTAACTCCCCCTCAACCACAGACCCAAGTGGTTGTTGCATATAAATTTCTTCATTAATATCCCCATTTAGAATAACATTTTTCACATCAAGTTGATATATCAGCCATGAAGAATTGGCCGCCCGAAATAATAATACACATATCGAGTTTATTTTTGCCACTAGAGAGAAGGTTTCTTCATAATCAATACCATAACACTGAGTTTAATCTTTAGCAACAAGTCGAGCCTTCAGCCGTGCTATTGACCCATCCGGATGACGTTTGGCAATATAAACCCATTTGCAACTGACGGGTTTCTTATTTGTCGAAAGAGCAACCATTGATCATGTCTGATTGTCATTAAGTGCCTACATTTCTTCATCCATTGATGCCTTCCTCCCGGGATGTTGTAGAGCCCCCTAATAGGACTATGGAATAGATATAGAGGAAATAAAAGAAAGAAACTGACAACATAGAGGTGAGAGGCGATGATGAGACACAAAATTTGAAATGGGATGAGAAGTAGAAGGTCTAGTGCATGATCTAGGTTATTTTCATACAGCAATAGACAAGTATCATATTGAGGGCCAAAAACAACTAGAGAGGAATGACTTACCTTGGTGGGATTTGTCAACTCAGAAAGTGTGGTGGCGGCCACTTGCTCAATGGGTTGAATAGTGTTTGTATTACGGGACACAATCGGTCGAGGGGAACCTGGTACTAAGGACAGACCAGGAGCACTATCAGAATAAAATAATGAGTCTTCAAAAAATGTTACATCCCTTGACACAAGTAAACATTTCAAGAGTGGGACTATAACAAACATAACCTTTTTGTGTGTGAGAGTATCCTATGAAGATAGGCTTGATAGATTTAGGATCAAGTTTTCTGTGTCTGGGAAATGAAGTATGAACAAAGCATTGACATCCGAAGACTCGCAAAGGTAGGGAAAACTGATCATCATTTGGTAATATTTATTACCAAGAAAAGAAGATGGTAGACGATTTATAAGAAAGCAAGCAGTAAGGACTGCAAGAGGACAATAAAAGTAGAGAACTTTCATGGCATATAATAACCCTTAAGTTACCTCAAAAATATGATGATTTTTTTCGTTTGACTACACAATTTTGTTGAGGGTAGGCACATGATGGTCGATGGATAATGCCATTTTCTTGACAAAAGGAGTCAAGGACTTTGGAAATGTATTCTTCAGGATTATCAGACCCGAGTATTTTTATTTTATGACCAAACTATGTGAGTACCATAGCATGAAATAACTTAAAAATCAATGGCATTTCAGAACGCTCCTTAAATACAAACAACCAAGTTGTACAAGTGAAATCATCAATAAATGTAATAAAATATTTAGTTTGAGAAATGTTTGAGACACTCAAGGGCCCCTAGACATCGGTATGAATTAAAGAAGAGGGAGTAACACTTTTGACTTCTTTACGAGGAGAGTATGTACTACTTTGATGCTTACTCAATTGACAAACCTCACAATTAAATTATGACCTTACTTTAAGAGTAGGAAACAAATAATGAAGAGACTGCACAGATGGATGCCCCAACCGGTTGTGCCATAGCCTTGTCTCATTTTCACTAGTGGAAACCATATTTATTTTTGGCACATCTAGTTAGTAAAGCTCCCCTTATTCATGGCCTCCACCAATCACCTGCTTCATTATAAGATCCTGAAATACACCTGAAGTGGGTGAGAAGGTAATAGAGCAATTTAAATATTTTGTCAGCTGACTAACAGATAATAGATTCAAAGGGAAAGTCAGAATGAATAGAATATCATTGGGTGGAAATGATGGTGTGATATAATTTGATCCTTTCCCTTGGACTTTAGTTTGAGAACTGTTAGTTGTGGTAACAAACTTGTGTGAAAGACATAGAGATAAAGAATGTAATAAATGTTTGTTACCTGTAAGATGCTCGAAGGCTCCTAAGTCAATTATCCAGCATGAAGATGACGCAGATAACATAGCTGAAGTAGTGGTGGTAATAGTAGTTGCTGAGGAACTAGAAGAAGAACCCAACATTGTCTTCATGTTCTGAAATAGCTCTTACTCTTCATTAGTAAAAAAATTCGGTGTTGCTGATTTTGTGGGTTGTTGCTCTTTTGTATCACTTAAGTCTTGGTTAGCCTTTGTCAATTCTGATTTGCCATAGGATTTATAACATATTTCTCTATAATGACCATATTGTCCATAGTAACTGCATGCCTTGAAATAGCATTGATCTACAATGTGGCCAAATTTCTTACAATGAGTACATTCTTTCTCATCTGCTCTGTCTAAGTAATTCCTTCAAACTCTTCCTCGGCCTCCTCCATAACCTCTACCTTGGCCTTGGCCGTGGTCAGATGATGTTCCCCTCTGATATGAATACATAGCGGATGATACTTCAGTGGTGGAGGAAGAAGTGTCTAGTGTTGCACATACATCATCAAACATGGGGACATCAGAAGCACTCAGAAGTTGACTCTTGGAAATCTCAAGATGTGGTTTAATATTTGCTAGGCAAATAGCAGTAATTAGGGCTTCCTTCTGTTTGTCTTGGATAGAAATATCTATGGTTGAAGGCTGAGATAACTTCCACTCTGGAAGAAAGCCTCTAAAGTGGGCCAAGTACTCATGGATATTATCTCCTTGTTTAGTATTCAACATCCTTTAGAGAATATCATACGACCTATGTAGATTATCCGGGTTAGAGTACAGCTTAGCACATGTCTCCCAAATTTGTTTAGTAGTGTTAAGATGGATGACATTGTTGGAGACATGTTCATCCATGATATTGATTAGCCAACTAATCACCAAGGTATAGTTTTTCAACCATTTGTTATCAAAATGTCTTCTTCATCAATAGGTGGTGAGGTGACCAAGTAGGTCTTTTGTAATAAGAAACCTCCAAATCGAAGTGGACCAACTCATAAAATTTGATACCCCTCGTAAGGGTATAGTGGTAGTTCTCAGTATATCACCTTTGATATTCATATTCTCTTCTGTGAAAAAATCAACGAAAATAAGTCTCCAAAAAAATTCTAATAATAATACCAAGTAGTATTCTTCAAACAATTTGATGCATGGAGAACCCTAACATTGAAGCTAAATCCTTATTCTGATTTTTTTCTTAGTAAATACCACTCATAAGAGACTCAATATCAATCTTCTATATCAGGGGACTCTTGTTCCCATGAAAAAAAATTCAACAATCTGATCATGGACTGATCTCGATTAACAGAAATTCCAAACTGAGAAAACTGTTTTGATAGCTTCTTCTAGATTGAGAGGCATTCATATCCACAATCTCATAAGATGAAAAAAAAAATCACATACTCATCTTTAAATCGTCTTCTAAATTCGGAAACCAGTAACATGAAGTAATAAAAAAATTAAGAACTTATCTCACGATTTGTGATCTTTTTTCACAAGGACCCTTCTATGAGTGGTGTTGATCACATCTTCTTAGATCATTTTCTTTTGACGTGGGGATCAAAAATTTAATGATCTGATACCGTATTGAATTTTAGGATCTCTTTTCCAATATTTCGAGCACGAGAAGAGAGAAAGAAGACGAACAAAAGGGGAAGAAAGCTCTGGTGAAGAGAGAAGAGACGAAGAGAAGAAAGGTGTGCGCCAAGCAAAGAGAGAGAAAGAGATTTACTAAAGAAAGAATTGTAGAACTTGATTAATTTCAAATTACAACACCTCTATTTATAGTCGAGGAAGCGATAGAGTCCTTATATAGTTAGCCTTTAAATCCCCTAATTATATTCCAACTCTAACTCTCTAAGATAAGTCTATCATGAAAAGATAACACAATCTACTAGAGATCTAATCTAAGTTGAACTATAACTCTTCTTCAATAACATGGATGTAAGAGAGGAGGATAGCTCGTGGTCTTATCTTTGTGGGTCCATCATAATTTTCTAGCTCATATTGATAAGATTACCAACTCGTGGTATCTTTGTGGGTTCCACTTGATCTTCAAGTCTTCTAACTCATTTTAGTTTGTGTTTCGTATCTCTTAACTCATGCTAGATTGGGTGAGGACACTTCTTGCCATCCCACAACCTCATGGTGGGTCCCACCAGTTCGTTCACCATGGTGGATCCCACATTGTAACAACTTCAAGACGGGATCATTGACATTATTGCCCAACTTGAGGGGGAGAATAGAAGGAGAAGTATGAAGGATGAGCACATCAAAGATTGTTTGACTTATTGATTATCAAATAACATTTGGTTCAACTTATTATTGGCAGTCTATTACTCAGCTCGACTCACTCACTTACTGTCAAATCTACTATCTGCTATCTGCTACCGACTTGATTATTGCCTTGGATTATCCTCAACTTATTACTTGGTTCATAGCTTCCTTATTCAAGGATGGTGTTGAATTTACGGAAAAGAGAAAATACTTCATTGACTTCATTAACTTATTATAATCAGAGTACATGAACCTCTATTTATAATAGAGGAAGGTAGTAGAGTCCAATTACAATAAAACTACTTTTGTCCCAATTACACCCAAACTCTAACACTTAAAGATAAGTCCTAGCATAATTAAATAACTCAATATAGATAAAAGACAAACATAACTCAAACTAGAACTCTTCTAGGACTTGATCATAAGGTAAAGATGCCTTTGTGAGTCCTTCTTGATCTTCCAACTTATATGATAAAGAGGCCAACCCGTTGTAAACATGGTGGGTCCTACTTCTTATGTGCTTGGGCCCATCTTGTGGGCCTTCCTTGGTCGTGTGGGTTTGGGCCTATCTTCCAACACTCCCCCTCAAGCTGGGGGTGAGAGAACAACATGAACTTCCAGCTTGCTGCAAATGATGTATACAATCTTTTTGTATGAAATGGCACATCTTCCAATATGCCTTCATCTTCAAACACTCCCCCTCACACTATTGCGTCCTTCCATGAGGCCCTGCTGGCATAATATAAGTGAGAGAAAAAATCACTTCTAGCCGGTAAGACATTGCTCTATACTCCAGTACTAATGTTGGATGTAGGGTACACTTCGTCTTCTATAGGTAGTGTGTCAATCGGCATTTCTCTGAAGTGTCCACCACTGTGTCCCTCCACAGGACAACGACTCTCAAGTGGTAGGAGCAATAAAAGCCATTACAGAGGGGGTAGTGGGTTTATTTATAATTGTGTCCCAATCCGAACATTGACTCTCATGGTATCCCAACTGTGATATTTTTTAGAGTTAAATTTATCAAGGTATCCCAATCAGGGCACTAACTCTCAAGGTGTCCCAACCGTGATATTTTGTAGAGTCAAATAAATTATGGTATGAGAAAAGGTATTGAGGCCATCTCTTCTTCAATAATAATATCTCATCCAAAGAGACATCATGGCAGCAACTATAATGTAACACGACCATCTTCCAACACATATTATACGAACCAAAATAATAAACCTTGTAGAAGGACCCATGAAAAAACCATAATCTGATTTAAATATTTTTTCTTATATGCATAAGCTTCATCTTTTGTGTTCCCCCTTTCTTGAATATTTTGGTCACATAAACTTATCCACAACATATGGAATAAAATACCTCTTTCTTTTACTTCTTGTACTTCTCCCCCTCAAGCTGGGAGGTAATGTCAATGATCTCAATTTGAACTGAATATCATAGATGTAGAAATAAGCCCAAATATGATAGATGTAGTAATAGGTCCTTAAACCAGGGAGAAATGAGATATTTTTTTGATATAGCAACTCAAATAGTGACACACAACAAAGGGCATAAATTCGGATTTTTCAATACAACATAATACCAGCATAACCTTTGATTCTTCCAATGCGAATATATCTTAAAATATAGATCAGATTGACATGAAATTTTCTCCTTTTGAAAGTATACTTAAATAAATTTCATAAAAGTATAATATCTCTTCATAAAATATAATTAGCTAAAGAAAAATAATCTGATAGATTTCGGTTTCTGTCATCTGGACGAACTAAGTACTGTTTCTCCTTTTTTTTCCAAAATGACCATTGACTTTTCCAATATCAAAATATCCTTATAAAAAATCATACCAAGAATTGGTTGAATAGGTAAGAAAATGGACTTACATATATTTTTTTATATATAAATCTCCATATAAATTTTCTTTCTTGATAGCATAAAATACCTTGGAAGTTGAAGCTTTTTGCTGCTACTCAAACCACTTTTGCAATCTAATCTTTGTTGATTCAAATATCGATTTATCTTTTTAGATAAGTCAGATAAAAAATTGGTAAAATAGGTAAAAGAATAGACTTACATATATTTCTTTTGATCTATATTTCTCCATATAAAGTCTAGTTCTTGATAGCATAGAATACCTCGGAAGCTGAAGCTTTCTACTGCAGCTCAAACCTCTTTCGCAATCTGACCTTTGCTCATTAAAATATAGACATCTCTTTGTAGATAACTCCGATTAGAAAAAAATAGTTTTTCCTTAGAAAGTAGACTCAAATATATTTCCGTCAATATATAATTTGTAATATTAAAATCTCAGTATAAAGGTGAAAAACACAAATCAAACTACTAGTGTAGGGACAAAAACAATATCTACGAACCTAGACTTAGGGTTTAGGGTTTAGAGAAAAGGATCTCATTATCTCCGCGGGTTGACCAAGTCATCTCACAAAACCTGCACTGATACCATGTTGAATTTACGGAAAAGAAAAAATACTTCATTGACTTCATTGACTTATTATAATCAGAGTACATGAACCTCTTTTTATAATAGAAGAAGGTAGTAGAGTCCAATTACAATAAAACTACCTTTGTCCCAATTACACCCAAAATCTAACACCTAAAGATAAGTCCTAGCATAATTAAATAACTCAATATAGATAAAATACAAACATAATTCAAACTAGAACTCTTCTAGGATGTGATCATAAGATAAGATGCCTTTGTGAGTCCTTCTTGATTTTCCAACTTATATGATAAGGAGGTCGGCGCGTGGTAATCATAGTGGGTCCTACTTCTTATGTGCTTGGGCCCATCTTGTGAGTCTTCCTTGGTTGTGTAGCCCATCTTATAATACTCTTAGATATGTGGGCCTTCCTTGGCCGTGTGGGCTTGGGCCTATCTTCCAACAGATGGACTTGCTACAAATTATCTTATGTGTCCTTATTGCTCTTACGGACTTTTACTACCTACTAGTTATTTGTTGCTATATAACTGACTATTAGGTACATGTTATTTGGGCATAGGCCCCTTTCAATTGTTGCAATTGTGTATCTCTGATTGAGACTTTATTATTGAAGAAGGGCTTATCGGCTGTTAATTGTGGTTAGCATTGGTTATTCTGATGAAGAAGAAAGCATATGGTGGCCCCAGAATATTATCTTCTAATGATTACTTTTTACACCCCCCCCCCCCCTCCCCCTCCTTAATTGGCATTTTTACTCCTACTATTTGAGAGTCAGTTCCCTATGTTGGGACACCGTGATGGAGAAGTTTATTACTACACTTTTGAGCAATTCTGATAGACCCACTACCTACAAAGGATAAGAGTGTGCCTAATATCCAGCGTGAGTCAAGTCTATTATTCACCCGAGAGGTATTTTTTTGAACTACCTGAGAAAGTACGTAGACTCTGTGCCTTACACTTGTGCTACTTTTCCTCCTGTGAAATTGAGTAGAAATTATTTTTGAATATGACCATTTGACTGGAGTATGGAGCAATGTCTTACGGATAGGAGTAATTTTACTCTCTCTTATATTATATCAATTGGATCTCAAGAGACCACTAGCTTGAGGGGGAGTGTGGGAAGATATGGTGGACTACCATTTTATTGGAAGATAGTCCTATCCACACAACCAAGGAAGACCCACATATCCAAGTGTGTTGGAAGATGGGCCCAAACCCATAAGACCAAGGAAGGCCCACATATTCAAGAGTTTTGGAAGATGGGCCCAAACCCATAAGATATGAATCCACCATGATCACATGAGCTGGTGGGACCCACCATGATCACGTGAGGTGGCATGATGAGTCTTACACAATAAGAAGTCTTACAAAGCCAGAATTATTATGGAAGCAGGTCTCAGAAAAGAGTTTCAGTTTAAAGTTATTTTAGTCATGTTAGTCTTCTGTTTATATTGGGTTATTTAATTATGCTAGGATTTATCTTTAAGTGTTAGAGTTTGGGTTTAATTGGGACAAGGGTAGTTTAATTGTAATTGGACTCTACTACTTTTCTCAATTATAAATAGGGGTTCATGTACTCTGATTACATCAAGTCAATGAAGTATTTATCTTTTCCTTAAATTTAACATAGTATCAAAACAGGTTCTATGAGTTGACTTGGTCAATCCACAGAGGTAATGTGATCCTTTTCTGATCTATTATCTCTAGCAGTTTAGGTTCGTATTTATCTTTTTTTTTCTCTTTTTAGTCCCTATACCCGTGGTTTGCTTTGAGTTTTCACCTCTATACTGAGATTTTAATATTGAATATTATATATTTATGGAAAGATATTTGAGTTTATTTTCCAAGGAAAAAAGTTTTTTTGCAATCGGAGTTATCTACAAAGAGAAATCGATATTTGAATATGCAAATGTCAGATTGAAAAAGAGGTTTGAGCAGCAGCCAAAAGTTTCAAATTCGGAGCTATTTTATACTATCAAAAATGAGACTTTACATGGAGAATTATATATCATAAGAAATATCTTTAAGTATATTTTCTTACCTATTTAACCAATTCTCAATTTGAGTTTTTTATAAGGAGATATTTATCTTGGAAGAGTCAATGGTCATGCTAGTCGGCCAGATTATAGAGACCAAAATCTACCAGATTACAAATCTGAATATAATTATATTTTATGAAGTGAAGTTATACTTGGATGAAAGGTATTTAATTCTAGTTTTATAAAGAAAAAATTTCATGTCAATCTGATCTATATTTAAGGATATATTCTCATTGGAAGAATAAAAGGTCATGATGGTATTCTGTTGCATTGAAAAATCCGAATTTAAGCCGATTATTTTGCATCGTTTTTTGAGTTTCTGTTATTGATCAACTATATCAGGAAAATATCTCACTTACCCCTTTTTTGGTTACCTTTCTCCCCCTTATTACAACATTTATATTATTTGGTTCAAGCTGGGATCACTGCCATTACCTCCCAACTTGAGGGGGAGAAGTAGAAGAAGTATAAGAAAGATGTATGTTATTCCAAATGTTGTGGTAATTTTTATGTGACCAAAATATTCAATAAAGGGGGGACACAAAATATGAAGCTTTTGCATCTAAGAAGAAATTTTTGCAGCAAAGAAAATTGAAGACCAAGAATCTTGACTCGCAATAAATGGGAATTATTGGTTATACCTGACTCGGCTCTACTCGATTCTAATTTTTCGGCTGGATTATTATTTTGAGGTATTCACAACATATTCCTTGCTCAATATATTATTTGATACAAACTCGCATCGGATTATTTCATGGATCCTTTTACAAGGTTTATTATTTTGGTTCGTGTTATTTGGGCTCAAGCCCAATTCAATTGCAACTATTGTGTCTCTTTGGATGAGACATTATTATTGAAGAAGTGGTGACCTCAGCATCCTATCTTCCTCTTGACCCATTACCCATTGGTTATTTGGCTGCCTTTCTCCTACCATCCTTTATTTGACTCTCACATACCTTTGGGTCAACCTTTCGAGTGTTGCTTCTGTTGGGAGTTTAAGTTCATCATATATACATATGGGTGTTTTAAGTCCATTGAGACTTTATATATATATACCCATGGGTCTTTTATCGTCGACTTGTGAATGATAGGCATTACCCACTTATCACGTTTGAGAGTCAGTGCTCGGTTTGGGACACCATGATGGATGAGCTTATTACTATATATATGTTACCCTCCTTAATTGGCATTTATTACTCCTACCACTTAAGATTCGTTGTCCTGTGGAAAGACATGGTGATGGAGTTTTACTACACTTCTAACCACTGCGTACAGACCCACTACCTGAGAATGATAGGAGTGTGTCCTACATCTAGCATGGGTTATGACTGAAGTATCGAACGATGTCATACAACTTGGAGTGATTTGACTCTCACTTATCTTATGCCAGTTGGGCCTCATGGAAGAGAGCACCATCATGAAGAGAGTGTTAGAAGATAGGCCTAAGCCCACACGACCCAAGAAGGCCCACATATCCAAGTGTGTTGGAAGATGGGCCCATGCCCATAAGACCAAGGAAGACTCACATATTCAAGAGTGTTGGAAGATGGGCCTAATCCCATAAGATATGAATCCACCTTGATCACACGAGCTAGTAGGACCCACCATGATCACACGAGCTAGTGGGACCCACCATGAACACGTGAGGTGGCATGATGAATCTTACACAATAAGAAGTCTAACAGAGTCAGGATTATTATGGAAGCAGGTCTCAAAGAAGAGTTTCAGTTTAAAGGTGTTTTAGTCATGTTAGTCTTCTTTTTATATTGGGTTATTTAATTATGCTAGGACTTATCTTTAAGTGTTAGAGTTTGGGTGTAATTGGGACAAGGGTGTTTTAATTGTAATTAGACTCTACTACTTTCCTCTATTATAAATAGGGGTTCATGTAGTCTGATTACATCAAGTCAATGAAGTATTTCTCTTTTTCATAAATTCAACACATTTTATACGAGAAGATCGTATACACTATTTATAGCAAGCTGGGCATTTATGATGTTCTCTCACTCCCAACTTGAGGGGAACGTTGGAAGATGGGGCCAAGCCTACAAGACCAAGGACGGCCCACATGTCCAAGTGTGTGGATGATGGGCTCAAGCCCATAGACCAAGGAGAAGACCCACACAATGGTGGCATTATGGTAAATAAAGATTCATCTCATAAAGATGACACTGATGTAATGATTTATATCTCTTATTCATTCTTACTAGGGTGAAGGGTATTCTTGTAATATTAGTATTTTTATATCTATAATTACAACTTAAAGGAGAGGGTTTGGACAAGTCCATAACCCTAATCTTCCTCATCTTTTCTCCAAATTCATCACTCTTCTATTCTCCTCCTAAAACCTTCTCTCCAAAACTCTTCTTCTTCTTCTTCTTCTTACCCCTTAATCCTCTTCTACTGTGATTATACATCATGGAATCCTAAGTTTCAACTCAAGTATGATCAGAACTTTTCATGACTGATCATGTTTTATATCTCTGACAAGCAAAGTTCTGTATGATGGATCAATCATGTAGGTTGATTGAAAAATCAGTTGAAAATTTCTTTGCCTAGATAGTATTGATCGATTGGTCCAAGTGGGATGATCGATCATGCTTTATAGCACGGTTTGGCCATGTTTTGGATCGTTGATCAATTGACTTAGGTTGATTGATCATACTTTATAATCTTTGTTTATACACTTCTGGATGAACAATCATTGGCAGATGTTTATGTATCATTCTAATATCTGTTCAACTAATTTGACTTTGAAAGCATGGGAATAAATAATTCTAAGTGCTTATAACATGTTTGAAATATGTATATGATAGTTTTAAAACATGATTGAATGTAAAGTATGTCCTAAAGTTCCAAGTTTGCATTGTACCTCAAATTTGAAGGAGTTGGACAATTCTCTTTTACATAGATTGATTTTTGACATATCTCAGTAAGTCTTAAACTCTAGTCTTCACTTTGTCTTCAAATTTTGAGGGTGCTTCTTAAAGATTTGACTTTCCATGATGCTTGAGGTCTTTGAAAAGTTCAATTCGTTTTGATGCTTTAGACCTTGAAATTCATGTCTCTTTAAGGAAAAGTATTTAAAATACTTAATTTATAATTATTAGCTATATTAAGTCTTGTTATCATCAAAATTTGAAAGGGAGTCAACATACGGTCAACAATGTCCCCTTTTTTATGATGACAAAACCTAACTTTGAAATACAACATCCCAAAGGTTGGAGGTAAGTCAAATATGAAATTTGAAAAACAACTCCCCCTTAATCTCTGCAAATCTCATTTTAGCCTTTTTAATTTTCAATTTAGAATTTTTAATGTGCTTGGTGGATCATATTTTATCTTTTTCTCTCCCTGTTTATCATACTCAAAAAGATATTCAAATAAGATAACTGAGTAACAAAAAGATTGGCTCAAAGGCCATTTCATATATAAATTTAAGATTTACAAAAATGTGTATTAGTTACTAAGGGTAAAATGTAATTACATGCAAAACATCGACATAAGTAAGTACATAGGGAGTCAAAAAGTCAGGTCCTAAGGACTATTAGGAGTGCACCCATCTAAGAGGGTGGAGTAGAGCAGTTGATGATAGCATGTAGCATACTCTTGAGCCTTTGGAGATTGGCTTGAATCTCGTTTTGCCCGGTCTTCAATTGCTCTTGAGTAGCTAGAATGGCAGCCTAAGATGCTTGGATGTCGTCTAATGCCTCAAGTGTTGTCATTCGGTCGGTCCTTCTCTTCGCAAACTCGTACTGGTCGGCTTGTGAGTAGAGCGGCTGATGATCGCATGTAGCATACTCTTGAGCCTTTGGAGACTGGCTTGAATCTCGTTTTGTCTGGTCTTCAATTTCTCTTTAGTGGCTAGAATGGCAACCTAAGAAGCTTGGATGTCGTCTAATTCCTCAAGTGCAGTCAATCAGTCAATCCTTCTCCTCTTCATGAAATCGTACTGGTCGGATTGTGGTTCTGGGGTCGTCTCTTCCCCAGATCCGACAGTTTGCAGTGCTTCCTTGTGAATAGAATTCTTTTGCACCCACCAACCTCGCAACTTGGTGAAGCCAAATTTACCTACCTTGGTCTTGCCAATGGACGTCTTCTTTGTTATATCCACGCCATGTCTTGAGCAAATAGAAGGCCATCCACTCTCGAACTCATAGCAATGCCCATCATCCAACAAGCCATGAAGTAGCCAAAGTTGAGTCTCGCCCGCTAGGTAATCGCCCACATCCAGAAGATGTCAACTGTGGTGACGAGAGTATGTTCCTTTCCTCAGGTTGAGAACATGGGTGACTATCTTTATCACCACCCGCTGAGCCATGATGAGGTGATTGATTTTGACCTCGTTCGAACTACCGGTGTCGGCCCAAAGACCAAAAGGATAGCATCTTTAATGTTTTGTGAGTCATGCCCATGAAAGTGGTGCCTAGGAAGTCATTTAGCTCCATAGATTGAATGGAAACTATGGTCTTCTACATGTAGGAGGTCAACTTCAAATTGTTTTGCCTGTGCTCCTTTGCTTCCAAATTAGGGTAGAAGACTGTTACCGATAGTGGGTAAATGACCTCTTCATGCTCCATTAACACTTTGTAGGGTGCAAAAATCTCCTCAAAGTCATCAATCTCCCTCTTACAGAACTCTACATCCACTTTCCTCAGTTCAACAATGCTTGTGGAGGCAATACTTTGAATTACTTACCCCTTTGTTGCTGAGTATGAAAGAGCTTGTGCCAATTGGGCATTTCATCTCAAACCTAGTTGGGCTTTTCATCTCAAACATCGTGTTCCTTGACTTGAGTCTTCTCCTTAGCCATCACATTGGTGCAAACCATTTGAGATTTCAGTTTCAGTGAGGGGAGTGTGAAAGAGAAGGTTTAGTCTCGAATTTGAATGTTGGATGCCTCAAAAATAAAAAAGAAAACGGTTTGGAGGCATTGGAGATTTGAGAATAGGTAGGTTTGAGTTTCAAAATGATTTCGAGTAAAAATATTGGGGTGAAATCCATTTAAAACTCTTCAACTTCTCATTTTTCATAGTGAATGGTTAATCATTCTGTTTCAATTGATCGATCAATCGCATATGTCGATTCACTCTTATGACACTACTAACGTATGATTTGTTCTTTATGCTACATTTTTTAGCCTAAGTGGATCAAGGTGGGTTACTCATGCCTAGTTCTCCTCATAGCTTTGAGAACCGATCAATCCTAGTGGCTTTGCAAAAATGTCCACTAGTTGATTTTTAGTGTAAACAAATCCAATTCTAATTACCTTAGTTTGAACCAACTCTCTGATGAAGTGACACCTTATTTCTATGTTTTTTGGTCGAGTGTAGTGAACTAGGTTCTTACATAGACTTATGGTGCTCATAATGTCACAAAGGATAGGATTTTATTTTTGCTCTAAGACATAATTGTTGTGTAAATGAACGGCTATATCGAAGAAGACGAGGACGAACGAAGACGGCAAAGACTTTTACGGTGGTTCGGCAGTGTGCCTATATCCACCGAGGCGACGGCCAAAAAATTCACTAACTTCAATTAGGGTTACATAGTATATATTTATACTAACCCTAGAAGTATAGTACGGTATAGAAATACCCCTACACAATAATAACCCCCCACCCCCAACCTGTATGAGCCATATACTTCAACAATATCCACCTTGGTGAATATCCACCCCTTAGAAAATAATAAGCATAACCTAGTACTCCACTTGGAACAATAGGTTGGTTGGGGTGTCTCCCATCTAGCAACTGGAGACATTAATCAAATCCAAACAATGTTTAAACTTATTTGTAGTAACAAACTTTCTCAACATATCTACTGCATTCTCAGAAGTGTGAACTTTTTCAAGTAGTAGTTTACCTGATGAAACCAATTCTCTGATCCTGTGAAACCTCACATGATACACCTGGTTCTTTGCCAAATAAATGTCACTATGATTGTCACAATGCAACTGAACTCTACCTTACTGAACACCTAGCTTCTTGACCAACCCTGCAAGCCACGAAGCCTCCCTGGCAACCTCAACTACTACCATATACTCTGACTCAGTAGTAGATAGTCCGACTATAGACTATACCATATACTTCCAACATAAATACATAACCTGTGGTAGACCTCCTATCATCCAAGTCCCCTGCATAGTCTGTATCCACATATCCCACAACTTAAGGGTCACTTTGTTGTCTGCTAAACATGATGTCATAGTCTGTAGTACCCCTCAAGTATCTGAAAATCCACTTGACTGCATCCCAATGCTGGCGACCTCTGTCTTGTGTGTGGCTGCCTTGAACTACACCTTATTCTGTTTCCCAAGAACTATAAGATTGTCTTCAACACACATGACCTTTAACCCTAGTGAGACTTATACCTCACATTAGAAACCCCCTATGTGACCACTGAGCCAAAGGTGCTAGTCTTGTTCTTTTTCGACCATAGCATTTCTGACATTTATTAGTTTTTTTTTCTTCTTTGGCTAAACTGCAAGCTATTTCATGTGTTATAGCATATCTTCATGAAGTATCTCGTGTTTATATTGGACTATTAAACGCATTACATAGTTAATAGCTTTCTGCTCGAACTGACAGAAATCTCATGGTTTAGCAATTGAATCAGACCCTCAACAGCTGTGGTTGGGATGTGGCTGATTGCTATGGTGGGGTCTCTTTGGTCGCAAAGCCATCTGCAGCCTATGAAGCAAAGCTTGACTTTGTCAATTTCAGAGAAGCTTTCCTTCAAGCCACCGGTTTATGCATCAACAACAAAATGTGGACATGACTACCTGGGTATTGCCGATTTACCTTTGCAATTGAGGAACCACTTTTCAACATGGCTTTGGAGTGCAATGCCAGTTTCAAAACTTTTGCTTTAGGCCGTTAGATTTGAGTTTTCTAACCCATTTGCAAGCACCCAGCAGCAGGTTTTACTGAAGTTCTTGGTCTGACTGATGGAGCTATACCTTGCAAATCTGTGCACCTGTGATGGCATCCTTCTTTATTTTGCTTGGAACTCCTCTGATCTTTTACCAATCAGTATGTCATGTCTCAGATGACCTCCTATACATCACCTCATTAAGTAGCTTGTGAAGAACAAATTTCTTTTTCTCCTTGCTGATATGGATATTATACAAATCCAATCTTTTCCAGAGCAACTAACTGATCCTTGGGGAAAGTAGACTTTTTAATCTTAGACAGGCCAATACAGTCAAATACACAATAATCAGTTATATACACAGATTTTGCATGTTCCCTACCCCGGGGTGACACTGAGGAAATTGCAAAGCAAAATAGAACTTTTATTGCGGTATTGAAAAACAAAAAAACTGTATAGAAAGGGCGGTTTACTTGCTTTCTTCTATCCTGTGGAAGAAACTGTGACAAAACAAAACTAAACAAACAATAGACAATGACATAGTCATTGGATGCTGTCCCTGGAGGAGTCAAGCTCAGGTAATATATAACCTTGATCATACTCCGGACCTCCTGCAAGTATTTCATCAAGCGGCCAGTGCTGTTGAAAATGTGCAACAGCAGGCCCCCGTGACTGCGAGTAGCTCACTGTAGCTTCTGTGATCACATCCTGTGATACCACATTGCGGCTACACTTCTCCGGTTGCTGACGCAACTGCCCCTGTCCACCTGCAGGGGAGTCGGAAGACGAAGATATGGACGATTTGCAAGCGTCAGTGCCGGGAGCTGCTGAGGCCAAGGCGGCGTGCTGATGGAGGCCTACTTTAACACCAGTGACAAGGAAACGCTGGTGGGATGTAACATAAGGGGTGGCCGTGTGGATGGAGACGTCACATTGCCGGCATAGTAATGCCCTGTCCTCCAAACAGAAGAAATACCCAGTTTTATCCTGAAAACAGAACGTGACCTGAATTACTGGCAGAACAGTTTATATCAAAGATCTTAAAACAGGCAATTTTGAACAATTCTTATTTATACTATAATTTTCCTTAAACAAATAACTTTTTCAAAACTTTCATTTTGATCTTTCCCATTCAGAAAAACATAAAATTGCCATTAATGAATTTTCCAATAAAGATTTCTTAGTTTTGAAATCATTTTTGCAAATATCTATACAATTATCATGGACAGATTTCAATTCGACAGAACAGAAACGTCTAAGCAGATACACAACACAATCTTAATGAAGAAGCTGTCATAATAACGCTTTTAGTAGGATCATCATTCATTGAGATCAATGACACAGAACAAACAGTAAAGGGGTTGGTGGGGTTCATACAGAGACCCTCAATGAAGGTTCATCAATGGCCACCAATGAAATTATATGTCTGTATTGTTCTTGAGGCTTGGACAATGGACAGTACCTGACAGATATCGCACTTGGGTGATGGGAATAGAGACGGGGGATTAAGGAGAGGTACGCGCTGATGCTTGCCGGCCAGTTTGTTAGTAGCGTGAATCTTCTCGTCGCACGTCAAACACAAAGCAGCCTCATCCGCACAGCATAACAAAGCCGCTTCTGCCCGCTCGCACACGTCGCACTGGATCTTCATCTCTTTTCCCTCCGCCGCTCCAACTCTTCATTGTCATATATCCATACCCAACCAACCCACATTAATCTTCCATGTTTCTAACAAATCAGAGCAAAAATTTATAAAAGAAAAACCCAGTTGATTTCCGAATTTTGATCCATAGTGAGGCATCAGTCTCACGCAATGACTGAAAGACTGAAATCATTTTTATGCCACCGTATATATGTATGTGGCATACATACCGTGATCCTCCGCCATGAACTGTCAAATCCACCAAATAAAGAAAAGGATGAAAAGGGAAAAAAAAAGCAGAGGAATAAACCTGTCAACCCTGACGGAGCTCCGTCCTCAATCGCAAGCCCACAGCCGGTAATGTTCGCGGTACTGATTACTGATACCTCGATTCGTTCTCTGAAATCCGAAGGCGCGGTTTCTTGTTTAAATATCGCGGCAAGATTTCTTCGATTTCGGACAAAACATGTACCAGTCCACCACGCAGCTCCGGCCTTCTTCTGGATCTTGGAACTTACCGCAGCACTTTCATCACCGAAGCCAAAGAAGCTCTACCTCGTTCTGCATGTAGACGGTAATTTCGTGCCAGTCGCTCTCGTCGTTACTATGTAGCAAAGGAAAATCCTGCAGCACTTGATTCGAGTTTGATATAAATTTGTATTAGTTGACGGTTCTCGAATGTAATCCTTTGTCCTCTAGACCCTGAAAGTCTCGATTGCCCCAGCCCTGCGTTCTATGCAACAGGCAAAACCGACTCTCTCCTTCCACCTCCAGATTCTCAGACTATCACGGTTTTGCTACTGCTACCTATTTCACCGGAGCAAACGAAGAAGAGGTTCTCGGACGATCAAGTAGTCCGTTCAGGGGAGAAAACTTCTGATATGACCGAAGAAAAAAACAGAAGATTTTTGAATTGCGGGGAGGGAGGCGAAGTCGAATGGAATGGATGAAGCGACACAAAGGCCAAAAAAGGGAGATATTTTATTGCCTTATCAGGATTTCATAAAAAGCCCCTGGAATTCGCCAGAACCAATCCAAGAATTAGTTAGATAAAGCGGACAAGTGAGGGTAGTTCCGTCTCATCAAGTGGAAAAATATCTTTCGAGAGTTAAACCGCCTCTCTTAGCCGAAAACTAGCAAAGACAAGTCTGGGTGCCGTGAAAATGCTGGCGGCTGGCTGGCCCTTGGACCAGACTGGCTCATTAAGTGCTCGACACACGGGGAGTCATTACTGGTTTCTTTCATGTCAGCGGCCAGCGGGTACAGACAATACTTAGAAAATTTATTTTAACTCTTTTTAAAAAAACCCAAGAAAATAAAATTTTAATTATTATTATTCTTAAAATTAGTTAGTGAAAATAAATAATAAGATAATAATTAAAATTTTATTTTTATTAATCAATTTATAAAAATAATTATGATCAAATTTTATTTTTTTCTTCTCCGTAGCTTGTAAAAGAAAAAAACTTAAAAGAACTTAAAATTTTGACTTTTCGTTGAAAGTCCTCAAAGTTGACATTCTCGTACTGAAATCTGTGTGGTGCGTCTTATAATTCATTTTGGCACGGTCTCTTGTATTGAGGGGAGGTTATTCAACTTAGAGATAAATTTCAGTTGCATTATTCAGTTCATTTCCAGAGGTAGTTAGGGGGGGTTAGTGCCCCAAAGTGGATTCTTGAAGATCAAGTCATGTCCAACATGAAGATTATGTCATGTCATGTACATGAAGATCAGGTAAGAATTTGTGTTAGTGTTGACGCCTTCATGTACAGGAAAACAGTTTCCAGTGAATAGTGCCCACTAATTAGAAAAACATAAAAAACAAGAGAATCCCTAAACCTGTACAATACACTTATAATTACAACATAATCCTCGAACCCCAAATTGGGTAAAACCATCATTATTACTACACGAGTAACTTATTTAATGTATAATTAAAATATCTTAATATATTTATTAATTGAATTAGATATATTATTGTGCATTAATACAGTAATTACGTGAAGCATTGAAATATGCACATGATTAATTATAATATAGCCTAAAAATGAATGTTTTAAGAGGAAAAATTGATTTAATCATAACTTTAATACACTATATATTTGTACGTAATATTACCACTATTAAATCACTAATATAATACAATAAATAAAAAATAAATATAATGAGTAAATAAAGAATTATTTTATTAAAAACGAAATATGCGTAGTATTAATTGATAATATATTTTCAAAAAATTAAAATTAATCAATTGATCAAATACATATTGTAATTATATTTTATTTATTAGACTTAAACATCTAGTTTAATATAGTAATAAAATTTAATAAATATAATATATAAATAAATATACAACTTTATTACTAATGTAATAGAGTTTTATTGTAATAAGCAGTTCGTGATTAGCATTAAAATCATCAAATTACAAGTTTAGTACATAAGAACAACACATGTTCAAATACAATAAAAGATACACTCATCAGTTATCATTCCACATACAAGTCGCTATGTCATCTCGAAATTGTGCGACTCTTGTGAATTCTAATGCACGCTGCCTCCGAAAGCTTGTTACTTGGGTATCCTTTTCCACAAGACCATCGCTATCATCGCTGTCTGTATCGTCCATTGCACGTAATTGAACCCCATCACCTCGTCCACCAAACTCATCATCCGAATCATCATCTTCCAAATCAAATATATCATTGTAATCCTCTGTACGTATATAATTGTGCAATATGCAACAAGCAATGACAATTTTTGTCTGCACCTTAAAAGAAAATGGAGTGCCTTTCAATATTTGAAATCGAGCTTTTAAAGCACCAAAAGTTCTCTCAATAGTATTCCGCAAAGACGAGTGTCTTCGATTGAATAATTCTTTTTCATTCTTAGGAATATTATCTCCAAATTCTTGCAAATGATATCAAGTTCCTCGATATGGAGCCAAAAATCCTCGTACATTTGCATAACCAGCATCGACTAGATAATATTTACCTATAATACCAAATATTTTCTACATTAAATAATTAAAGATAAAATAGATAAAATATTACTGCATAAAATATATTTTTTACCTTCAGGTACAAATAGTCTATTTCGGCGAGTCAATGCGTCCTTCAGTACACGAGAATCAGCTACTGATCCCTCCCATCCCGCTACTACATAAGTGAATTGCATGTCGAATGTACATGCTGCCATTACATTTTATGAGAGATAACCCTTTCTGTTCCAGAACCTTGGTTGTTCTTCAAGCGGGGTGTTTGCTTTGATATGCGTTCCATCAATAGCCCCAATACAATCCTAATTATATAAGCGGGGCCATTAGTATTGACTAAATTTGTATAGTAATCTAAATAGAGGGCAAGTGATGTTACCTTGAAGTATGGATAAAACATTGAATTGTTTAAAATCCTCGAGTGTGTACGTTCTGAAGGCTATTTGATATAATCAAAGTGAAGTTTGAGGATAGCATCCAACACCTTGTTGAATTATTTACTTATGGACCAATTCGATCTATCAAACATCTCTGTTGTGACATTATAGGCTTGTTGTTGACCAACAGTTATGAGGAAATAGGCAAGTTGTTCTTCCATTGAGATGGTCTTTGTCGCTGATAAAAACCCTCTGGTATTAAGTATTGTTGCCAATTTGTGAAATACAATTTGATTCATCCTGTAAACTTTTCGAAATTTAACAGGAGATTTGTCTAAGGCCTTTTGCAAATACAACGGACCATTCATCCCATAAGAATGTGGTACACCTCTGTTGCTAGGGCATAGATAGTATTTTACTATGATGACAATCATACATGCCAATCCAATCATAATTACATCCATATCTTCTTTTATCACAATATCCATGAGAATCTGCAAATTTAAACTTCTAAATAGTCATAAACAAAAACAATAGCTAATCTTTAATCATAACCTATTCATCCAAACTCAATAATCATATTCAAGTCATCAAGATAACTAAGATGATTTCAAAAATCATTTCCACGGCTTAAGCGACATAATTTGGTTTCCACACCATATTGCAAGTAATCCAGATGACTCTAGCACCGCGATTCGAAGCCTCGTTGAATTTTTTTTTTTTGAACTCTCTCCTGCACCCTTGCTCTCTCGTTCTCCTCCTTCTCTCTTCTTCCTCCGAATTTTTTTTCTCCCTCTCTTGGCCTCATCTCCCTTCTCTCTCTCACCATCAGTGCCCCTTCCACAACCGTCGTACCTAATCCTTCCCCCCACGCATCGCCTTCTCTACCGCTCATCGTCGTGGCCGTCGACTCCCGTAGCGTCGCCCTCACCTCATCGTACCCTAGCCAGAGCAGCTGCTCTAAACCTTCTTTCATCTTCGTCAGCCCCTACCATCGCATGTTGCTACCGTTAGATCAGTCGGCCACCGCTTTTGTCGGTGCGGCACAGAACCACTGGATACCAGTTTGAATACCTAACTTGAGGGGGAAAATTGTTTTCCTCCCTCGAGTCCCCGTCCCTCACAGCATGCAACCCCCCCCTTCTTGCGCCACTCCCTCTTTACTAAATCTTTACTAGAACTTGGGATTATTATTGTTTCAAAATTTGAGTCAATAAAGTGATCAAGCGGAGTCCAACCAACCAACCCCCCCTCTTCTCCACTCCCTCTTACTAAATCTTTACTAGAACTTGGGATTGATAATTTAATAATACTAATAGTTTTTAAAATAAAACATATGAGGGATTTTTCTCCTCCCTCTCCTTCTTTAGTTTCAAAGATTAAGGAGAGAGATCATTTGCTCTCTTCTCCTCCTCTCTTATCAACTAGGGGTGGCATCAAACAGAATTGGTTCGCAAATATTTCGAGTTCTGCTAGGTCCCGGCTCGATTTGCCTCGACCCATCCCAATCTCGAATCGAATTTGAGATTTGGGTTTTGTTCATTTAATTACATGAGTCAAGCTTGATCGAATGCGAATCGGTTTGATAACTTATGTCTTCGATTATGTCTTCAAAATCGGGGACGACGGGGAGTCTTCAACTCTTCAGACATCAGAAATCAGGTTACAGCTTATCCACTCTCCTCCAACTCTCTTCCTCTTCCATCTGCTTATCTCGTCTTCTCTAACAAATAGTTAGAGTCGACTATTTCAATAGAGTCATCACCATCGAGCATCTTCTCGTTTTTACCCTATTCCTCGGCCTCTTCAATCAACTAATTTTTACAGGGATTTTTTGTTGCCGACAAAATATAATAGACATTAAAGGTAATCTTAATCCATCTTTACTTATAATGTTGTAATATTTAGGTTGTATAGAGAATTTTCTCTATTTACCTTCTCAGAAGGAAATGTTATGTCTTTTTTTTTTGTATGGAGATGGTATGGCATGGAAGAAACTAGAATTGGCAATGTGACCCGGACGGTTTCTCTCTGCCATTTATGATCTCTAAGCTTTTTCCCTTTTTGTATCTTCTATTGACAAATTTCATGGTAAAAAAAACTCCCTTTTTTGCAATTTTTTTTGTCGCTAGTTCTAATGTTTTGGATAATCTGTTTAGTTATGACGACAATTTTCATATTGGATTAAACTAGTTGATTAAATTTGTGTTCTTGAATTTGTCCAAATCCCAACCCCTATTCTTCTCTTCTCCTGGCTTGGAGTGTGTGAAATATCTTCTCTTCTCCTAGCTTGGAGTGTGTGAAATATTGACGTTGGGAAAGTGCTTGTAATGTACATTAATGGTGAAGCTTAGTCCGGTGAAAATAGAGCTGAAACACACACAAAAACTTTCCTCCTAGACATTCCTAACCTCTGATTGCAACATTGAATTTAGCAAAATTTAATGGGAAAATTCACAATCATGCCTAAAGAGGATCTGGTATTGTTGAAGAAGGAGATCCTTTGAGCATCATACTCTTCATCAGGGGTGGCTTCGGACCGAGCCGGTTCACGAGCGGCTTGAGCTCTACTCGGTTCCGGCTCGGTTCGATTCAGTATAACTAGAACTCGAACTGAGTTCGAGATTCTTCCTCCCCTCATCACTACCGAGCCCCTCCCGTCCGCTGTTGTCGCAAGCTCTGTCGCTGTCGATAGCTGCTCGTCTGCCGCCTCTGTGGTCTTCGGTTCAATTTCTTTCTCCCCTCGCATCACCTCTGTTTCCATCGTCATCACCTCTGTCGCAGTTGTCATCCCCGACGACAGGTCCTCGTCGGTGCCATAAGCCCCTTCCCTCTGCGTCGTCTCGACGAAAAACAAGAAACAAAAAAGATACATAAGTTAGGCTCGACTTCAATAACAATTTTAGGCTCGGCTTGAACTCAAGTTTGAAATATTTAAATCAAGCTCGGCTCGAACCTTCAAGCTTGGCTCGGCTCGATGCCACCCCTACTCTTCATACAACATTTGAGGAACTTGTCCAATTAAAATATTAACAGTGGCCTATCATATGTGTTCACAATTTATACTAGTAAAATTCCTCTGTAAAAGTTACAACTGACAGGTGAAACTAAGAATAAGAGCATTGTTGTGTTTAGTCAAACATATATTTCAGCAATGATTTGACTCCAGAATTTCATGAAAAAATCACTCAAAATTGTAACCATTACAAGTTTTCATTCAAGTTACAAAATTCAGTGTTCATAGTTGAACTTCTCTGGACAACAATATATATATATATATATAGTTGAAAATGAGTTGTGTTTAAGCAAGAGCTAGATAAAAAAACAACAAAGGGCAACTTAGGAAAGAGGGTCTCCCATAACAAGGAAGGATTAGAGGGATACTATTTGCTGGCCAAGGAGTCCGCTAGAGAATTAGCTGATATGGACATGAGATTAGATACAATCAAAAGAAGTTACAATATCAATAATTTCATGACAATGAAGGAGCGGAAGAATGAGGACTTTGGAGTGGCATTCAATTCAGAGATTATTGAACATTCATTAAAAAGGAGGCCTTGATGAAGGTTGTGGAGCTCAATTGAAGTTGAGTAAAAAATTCTTCCAAGGGGTCCCAAGTAGGAGAGCATGGTTTTTTCTTCCCAATTCCTGATGATACCTCCAAAACCGGCCATGCTTGGATCTCTACGAGCACAACCATCAAAATTTGATTTAGTCTTCCAATGGTTGATGAATGCATTTTCCATGATTGTAGGTTCGGTAGGGTTAGACATTTGGGCAATTAGTTGCCATTTCTCTCAAACAAGAATGCCTTTAAGAGCTTCAAATTTTGGTCTCATATGTGTCTAGACAGCAATCATTCTCATTATATAAATCTTGACCTCTTTTAGTAGCGGAGAATTTGCCTTTGAATCTCTTGTTATTCATCTCAGTCCACGAAATATGGAGTACATGCTAAAAGAAGGAATTTTCCCAATCTTATGAGATGACTATTAAGTTGTTGAGCCTAATCAACGCCCTACACTGAGTTGGAATGTGGATCAACTTTCATGGTAACATCTCCGTGGCGGTTGGAAGGGGGGCGGAGCCCCTGTTGTTTGGAATTAGACGTTGTAATTCCAAACTAACGAGAATAATAATAATAATCGCAGAAGAAGGAAAAAATAACTATGAGTACAAAACAACAAGATTTATACAGGTTTGCCTCAAGGTGAGACTATGTCCTGTCTTCCACCGCTGCAGTAATCTACTATGAAGATGAAATAGTTTACAAGAGAAATTGCACACACTTACAGGTAATTTCTCTAACCTCTCTCCATGGCCACAATTCAAGATGCTCCTCGAATGGATTAAACCCTAACAGCGGTGCCCCAAATATAAAGAGAAAACTAGGCCAACCACGTTACAAGAGTAAAATTTCCAAACTTATAGGTGTTTTCTCTAACCTCTCTCCACGTACCGACTCAGCATAGGGTGTTGATTAGGCTCCACGATATATTATTTTTTGTTTCATTAAGGGCAGCTTGGGAATTTCACTCTTGTATTGTGGTTGCACTCATTTTCTCTTTATATTTGAGGCACCACTATTAGTGTTTTATTATTTATCCAAGGAGCATCAATTGCGGTGGAGAGAGGTTAGAGAAAAACAACACCTGTAAGTGTGTGCGATCTCTCTTGTAAATTATTTCATCTTCATAGTGAATTATTGCAGTGGTAGAAGACAGGACGTATTCTCACTTTGAGGCAAACTTGTATAAATCTTGTTGTTTTTTTTTGTGTTTTTTTTTCTTCTTTCGCGATTATTATTATTGCTCTCACTAGCTTGGAATTAGGGCTTCCAATTCCTAACAATGACACCCAAAACCCATTTGGCTGATCAAATGGAAATTGTTTGGGATGTGAACGGGGACTTAGCATATTGATTTCTAGCATGAAGAGAAAGAGCTACAGTTTATAAATTTATACTGGATTTATAGTTTTTTTGGGTGCTTGTAAATTTTCTATTGATATTTCACTTAAATTTTTGTGTTTGATTATTGAATAAATTTTACGCATAATATTATGCAATGTTTATGAAAACTCGAACTAGGTTAAAATTATTGGTTTGAGATCAATTCCAATTTTAGGCTTGAGGCTAGGCTAGGCTCAAGCTTGAGTTTGAAGTATTTAAATCAAACCTAGCTCGAACATATGTAGGTTGAAGCTCGACTTCGAAGCATTTAAATCAAGCCCAATTCGAACATATGCAGGTTGAAGCTCGGCTTGACTCGATGCCACCCCTAGGTCCAACGTAAATTGGGTTTTAGGCATTTGTCATTTAAATCACAAAACTGGACATATTGGTGGTTTTTCACCCTCCCCACAGGGTCTGGTATAATTAACTTGGACAATGGACGAGGATCATGCAATATGGTCCATATTTTAGAATACCATGCGCTACTTGTTATGGTCTTGGATCTGACACAGGGAGTTGTAGGGAAGAAGAGAGAGACGATGATCAAGCCAAAGGGAAGTTTGAAAACCCTAGGTTTGTTAAGGAGAACACACACTCTTAAGCTCGTTGAGGAGAACCCAAAACCCTATTTAACCTAAAATCAATGCTTGTCTTTCTCATTACTCTTACCCCTTAAATAGGACTCACCCGTACAAGGCTTAAGAAAAAATATTACAAGAATGCCCCTATAAATGAAATATTCCAAAAATACCCCTGTGGCCTAAAACTGAAATAAAATAAAGTAAATAAAAGAAAAACAATTAAAATAATAATGTTATTGCATAACATTACACTCCTTGGAAGAAAGAGCTTGTCCTCAAGCTCAAAGATAGGTTTGCTTGCCCGTGCCGACGTCTCCATCCATTCTCAATTATCAATCGCGATATCTGTGTCAGCCGTCTGGACTACAAAACTGAAGCATCTAACCAGAGAATCAATTTATTTTTTTATTTTTTTACCTACTATCAGTCCTTGACTGATGTGAAACTGCACCTCAAGGCGACCAGAGAATCAATTTATTTTTTTATTTTTTTACCTACTATCAGTCCTTGACTGATGTGAAACTGCACCCCCCCCCCCCCCCCGCATTGGCAAAGTTGCATTGCCCACACTTATCAACCCCTTCATTTTAAAAAACAGCAATTATAGGAATATTGTAGCCAGTTAGGGGCAGAAGCAATCGAGCACCCTAATTGACCATGCGAGGGGTCAATGAGACCAATAAAGGAGTACAATCGAGACTGAAGGCCCTTTCATATTCATTTATGTCCTATTTCAATATATCTTCCATCTCATTAACAAGACTAAGCAGGGAACTCACCTTTGACGTTTCCAATCCTAACCATGAGCAGAAAAAATACACAATGCCAATCACAGAGTGATCAACATCAGCACCTGCTGATGGAAGAGTTCCTGCAAGTGGTTCAAGTGCCACCCTCGATGCATAAGCACTAGAGTCAGCACCACTGGAAACATACTTCCCTTTTCCATCACTCTAATTTATTTCCTTGATTGCATGAAAATTGCCATCTACATCCACAATAAGCACCTTGGCCTGGCTGCCTTGATCCTTAATAAGAACCAAACTACCAATAGAGTGGTAGAAGTCAGAGAGTAAAGATGCATCCTGTAGAATTGTGTGAAGCGTTGAAGTGATTGCCTCTAAAATTTTGTCTTCAATATTCCAATTCAATATGCGTTGAAGTAGTCTTGTGCACTAGAAGATGACGAATCAAGGGTCGCAACAACAACATGACATGTTGTTGGGATTATATCAGCACTTTCATAAGTTTCCTCTAGGCTTCCAAACGATCCATCTGTCGGAGCAAACAACTCCAAAGTAGCAGATCGGCGTGCATGTGACATTGGTTGGAAGATAGCAGCCTTCCAGACAGTCAACCAAACGAATAGAATCAGAAGACCGAGGTCTCGGGCAATGTGTGGCAATTTTGTATCCCCCATGCTTACTGTAACAACAGGAACAAGTTTTCTTTGCATCACCCTCTCCATTGCAATATCTTCAAGAATGGCACGTGAATGAAGAACATTGTTGCTGTTCTCAACTACAATACTGTAATTTCTCACAGTCTCTTGTTCAATAAGACTTCTGAGCACAAACAGCCCGTACTCCCCCTTTCAGGTCGTCCTTGTATCAAACATAAGAGTTACAAATTGTTGGATCCCATAATCAACATTATTCAGCTCCCTCCAATCACCTATAATAGTATCCAAAACTGAAGCACCTATATATTGTCTAGGTGCCCATAATTTAAATTTGTTCCCTTCAACAATCATAAAAGTCATTCCCCACAGTAGACTCTCCACCATTTCCAGAAAAACCAAACTACTAAGCCTAAAATCATCGAATTCAGTAGTGGTTGCTAGCTGTCTAGCAACAAACTGTTTTGCACTGCCCTTTAGCTCATTTGGGTTTCCAATGCACTGCAAACTTCCATCCACAATGTTCCCCAACCTATCACAAAAGACTTCTGCTTCTTCCATTGCATGTGTGGTGAGAATAATAGCCCGACCTTGTTTGAGACAAGAGTATTTCAATTGTAATTGGACTCTACTACTTTACTCTATTATAAATAGGGGTTATGTACTTTGATTACAAAAAATCAAAGAAGTATTTTCTTTTTTTTCATAAATTCAACATGGTATAAGAGCAAGTTTTGTGAGTTGACTTGATTAACCCAAAGAGATAATGTGTTCCTTTTCAGATCCATTATCATTAGCATTTTAGATATTTGAGTCTACTTTCCAAAGAAAAAAGAATTTTAGCAATCGATGTTTTCTACAAAGAGAAATCAATATTTGAAGCAGTAAATGTCAGATTGCAAAAGAAGTTCAAGTAGCAACAGAAAGCTTCAACTTCCGAGCTAGTTTATGCTATTAAGAATGATAATTTATATGGAGAATTATATATTAAAAGAAAGATCTGGAAATATCTCACTTATTTTTTGCCTCGGTTATACGTGTTCAGTTTCCAAGTTCTATAAATATTTCTTCTACAACTCGACTATATTGGTCTGATATCTTACTCAGTTCGACTTGGTTCTCTATCTCCGACTGGATTATTGTCTTGGATTATTACTCGGTTCCAACATACTATTTGGTGCAACTTTCTTATTCACTGATGTACTTATTGCGGACTATTTCGTGTGTCCTTATTACTCATAAAGACTTTCATTATTTACCGGTTATCTATTGCTATACTAGTGCAAATTTGGTACATATTATTTGGACATTGGCCCATTTCCACTACTCCTATTGTGTCTCTTTGATTGAGATATTATTTCTGAAGAAGAACTCCTCGGTTGCTTGCCTTTGGTTCATTATTTGCTGACTGTTGTTGGCATTGGTTTGTCTTATGCGGAATTTGAACTTCTTAGAAAAATAAAGCACATGGTGGCCTCAGAATCTTATCTTCATCTTTACCCATTTCCCATTGGTTATTTGGTAGCCTTTCTCATACCATCCATTATTTGACTCTCACATACCCCTTTGGTCAAACCTTTTGTGTATTGCTTTGGTTGGTTTACCTTTGTATATATATATATCCATTAAGATTTTTTATATGTATCAGTGGGTCTTCTATCGCCATCTTGTGAATGACATGCATTACCCACTTATCATCCATTTCTACCTTTGAGAGTCGGTGCCTGGGTTGGGAACCGTGATGGAGGAGCTTATTACTACATCTATGTTATTTATTTCATGTTGGGACCACTACCATTACTTCTGAGTATGTGGGGGAGAAGTAGAAGAAAAAGTACAAGAAAAAAGTATTTTATTCCATATGTTGTGGTAAATTTTATGTGACCAAAATATTAAAGAAAGAGGGAGTACAAAAAATGAAGTTTTTGTATCTATGAAGAATTGTATTTGGAAAGATTTTTTTTCAGTAAAAGAAAATTGAATACCAATAATCCTTTTCATTGCAAGTTGAAGTTATAAATTTTAGCTTGAGGGGGAGTATTGAAGAGAAGATATGAAAGCCTCTTACATGACTCTCACAATAAGAAGTCTTACAAAGCCAAAATTATTATGGAATGAGGTCTCATAGAAGAGTTTCAGTATAAAGGAGTTTTAGTTATGTTAGTCTTCTATTTATGTTGAGTTATTTAATTATGCTAGGAATTATCGTTAAATTTTAGAGTTTGGGTGTAATTGGGACAAGGATAGTTTAATTATAGTTGGATTCTACTACTTTCCTCTATTATAAATAGGGGTTCATGTACTTTGAGTGCAAAAAGTCAATGAAGTATTTATCTTTTCTATAAATTTAACATCATTAATATATCCCAATTTGTCTTTTCCAGAGATGTATATCTCAACAATTTGGGACCATAAGGCATAATTAGTTTGGTCCACCTAGACACTGATTAGTGGAGTAGAAGAGCCAAAGCTTGTTAAAGGATCTCTGTTTGAGTCAAGACTTGCACCGTTCTCGTTGCCAAGTTTTCCAAGATAGAGTTCATACTTTTTTTCTTCAATTCAGGATATAGATTGAATAAATTATCTCTTAGTTCTATTTCCTTGTCCATTAAAACAAAATAATACTAAAAAAATAGGGTAGATGAAATACCACTTATTAGTGAGGAGGACCAAGATTGGGGGAGCACAAAAAACGAAGTTTTTGCATTTATGAAGAATTGTATTTGGAACGATTTTTTTTCAGTAAAAGAAAATTGAAGACCAAAAATCCTTTTCATTGCAAGTTGAAGTTATAAATTTTAGCTTGAGGGGGAGTATTGAAGAGAAGATATGAAAGCCTCTTACACGACTCTCACAATAAGAAGTCTTACAAAGCCAAAATTATTATAGAATGAGGTCTCATAGATGAGTTTCGGTATAAAGGTGTTTTAGTTATGTTAGTCTTCTATTTATGTTGAGTTATTCAATTATGCTAAGAATTATCTTTAAATTTTAGAATTTGGGTGTAATTGGGACAAGTATAGTTTAATTATAGTTGGATTCTACTACTTTCCACTATTATAAATTGGGGTTCATGTACTTTGAGAACCCTAAAAGTCAATGAAGTATTTATCTTTTCTATAAATTCAACATCATTAATATATCCCAATTTGTCTTTGCCAGAGATGTATATCTCAACAATTTGGGACCATAAGGCATAATTAGTTTTGTCCACCTAGACACTGATTAGTGGAGTAGAAGAGCCAAAGCTTGTTAGAGGATCTATGTTTGAGTCAAGACTTGCACCGTTCTCGTCGCCAAGTCTTCCAAGATAGAGTTCATACTTTTTTTCTTCAATTCAGGATATAGATTGAATAAATTATCTCTTAGTTCTATTTCCTTGTCCATTAAAACAAAAGAATACTAAAAAAATAGGGTAGAGGAAGTGCCACTTATTAGTGAGGAGGACCAAGACTGGGGGAGCACAAAAAATGAAGTTTTTACATCTATGAAGAATTGTATTTGGAAAGATTATTTTTTAGGAAAAGAAAATTGAAGACCAAGAATCTTTTTCATTGCAAGTTGAAGTTATAAATTTTAGCTTGAGGGGGAGTATTGAAGAGAAGATATGAAAGCCTCTTACATGACTCTCACAATAAGAAGTCTTACAAAGACAAATTTATTATGGAATGAGGTCTCATAGAAGATTTTATGTATAAAGGTGTTTTAGTTATGTTAGTCTTCTATTTATGTTGAGTTATTTAATTATGCTAGGAATTATCTTTAAATTTTAGAGTTTGGGTGTAATTAGGACAAAGATAGTTTAATTATAGTTGGATTCTACTACTTTCCTCTATTATAAATAGGGGTTCATGTACTTTGAGTGAAAAAAGTCAATGAAGTATTTATCTTTTCTATAAATTTAACATCATTAATATATCCCAATTTGTCTTTTCCAGAGATGTATATCTCAACAATTTGGGACCATAAGGCATAATTAGTTTGGTCCACCTAGACACTAATTAGTGGAGTAGAAGAGCCAAAGCTTGTTAAAGGATCTCTGTTTGAGTCAAGACTTGCACTGTTCTCGTTGCCAAGTTTTCCAAGATAGAGTTCATACTTTTTTTCTTCAATTTAGGATATAGATTGAATAAATTATCTCTTAGTTCTATTTCCTTGTCCATTAAAACAAAATAATACTAAAAAAATAGGGTAGATGAAATACCACTTATTAGTGAGGAGGACCAAGATTGGGGGAGCACAAAAAACGAAGTTTTTGCATTTATGAAGAATTGTATTTTGAACGATTTTTTTTCAGTAAAAGAAAATTGAAGACCAAAAATCCTTTTCATTGCAAGTTGAAGTTATAAATTTTAGCTTGAGGGGGAGTATTGAAGAGAAGATATGAAAGCCTCTTACACGACTCTCACAATAAGAAGTCTTACAAAGCCAAAATTATTATAGAATGAGGTCTCATAGATGAGTTTCGGTATAAAGGTGTTTTAGTTATGTTAGTCTTCTATTTATGTTGAGTTATTCAATTATGCTAAGAATTATCTTTAAATATTAGAGTTTGGGTGTAATTGGGACAAGTATAGTTTAATTATAGTTGGATTCTACTACTTTCCACTATTATAAATTGGGGTTCATGTACTTTGAGTATAAAAAGTCAATGAAGTATTTATCTTTTCTATAAATTCAACATCATTAATATATCCCAATTTGTCTTTGCCAGAGATGTATATCTCAACAATTTGGGACCATAAAGCATAATTAGTTTTGTCCACCTAGACACTGATTAGTGGAGTAGAAGAGCCAAAGCTTGTTAGAGGATCTATGTTTGAGTCAAGACTTGCACCGTTCTAGTCGCCAAGTCTTCCAAGATAGAGTTCATACTTTTTTTCTTCAATTCAGGATATAGATTGAATAAATTATCTCTTAGTTCTATTTCCTTGTCCATTAAAACAAGAGATTACTAAAAAAATAGGGTAGAGGAAGTGCCACTTATTAGTGAGGAGGACCAAGACTCATTCAGAAAATAAAATACAAGTTATGCCTATAGAACTTTTTCATTTCCAACCAAGATAAATATAACCAGTAATTACTGATTAGATAAGATACGGCAAAATCTATTGGAGTCACAACCACCATCGACGATGTGGGGATATGGTGACGGTGCCAGAGGCAATTAGGGAAGAGGAAACGAAGGTGCCACTGGAGTGATCCTCGATTGCTGTTGCCTCTAAATTATGAAGCGTTAAACTTATCCACTAATAAAATAATGAACCAATAAACGAACTTGCACCGACTGCTAGCCAGAAGCTTGGAGTAAAATAATTATCGCTAGGTGTCGGCCACGGTGGAAGGGTGAAGCTGTTATGCACGCAATAACATTATTATTTTAATTGTTCTTACTTAATTTAATTTATTTTATTCAGTTACAGAATTAATAGCCACAAGGGCATTTTTGAAATATTTCATTTACAGGGGTGAACCCTATTTATGGTGTAACAGTAATGAGAAAGACAAACATTGATTTAGAGTAAACAGGGTTTTGAGTTCTCCTCAACAAGCTCAGGGGTGTGTGTTCTCCTTAATGAACCTAGGGCTTTCAAGCTTCCCTTTGGCTTGATTATCGTCTTTCTCTTCTCCCTCCCTACGAATCCATGTGTCAGATCCGGGACCATAACAACTGGTATTAGAGCAGGAACACAATGACCGATTCTTCGTCCCAAGAAAAATGTATTGCCATACTCGATTTATTGGAAGAAATACATGCAGGACTTATACTATGGGAAGACTCTTTGTGGGAGGGAATGCGTATAAGAGAAATTCAAATTTATGCAATGGAGAGGTATCTCAATGCTACAGAAAAGAAGGTCATACGACCTAAATCCTCCGAGCACAAAAATTTCACAGATAGAAAGGCAGTAGACGTTGTCTTAGATAGGAAGATAAGCCACATGCCAGAAACATTAAAAATTTCCCGAGCCGGGAAATCCTCGTACTGTTGTTCACTATCCAAAGTCGCTGTGGACGATTTGGGTGCAACCCCAAATCCTACTCCGGGAACCATGAAAATCTCTGAGAAGGACCTTGGAAATCCGAGGGGTATTCTGCCGGTAATGGCTGATTTGGGAATGACCTCAAATCCAAAGTCGGAGTCTGTTGTAGAGGAACCAAGAGGCCTATTCATTGTCCCACCTCAAGGTTCTTCAGAGTAGCCCAATTCTAAATTTCGGCCACGATGTCTTGCTGTTCACCATCAAGAAAAAGTGAGACCATGATTTGCTGCTATTCGCCACCAGAAACTGAGGAGGCTCCGTCGACGCAGTTGGAAACAAATCTGGTGGGCTTTGGCTGCTGGATTCTCCCTCTCAATCTCAATCTCACTATCGGCAGGCCAGTGGGGAACCAACTTCAATCCATTTGAGGGTAAGCTTCTGAAATGCCATCGATTTTTAGGTAAAAATGGTTGTTCCATGGCGTTGATGGGGCTCTAAGGGCTTGAGTAGCAGCAACATTGCTCGAAAATTGGGGATGGAGCTTCTCTGCTCCATGAAGCAAAGAAACAGTGCCCAATTATTGGAATTCTGGCTTGGGTGTATGAATTTCGAGATGATTTTTTTTTGGGGGCTTTGTTTTTCTGTTGATGAGCACAATATATGTGCTAATGTTCGTTGTCAAATTGAAAATGTGGGGAAATCCAAATGTTTTGGATTTTTTAACTTTGAGAATGTAGAAGAGGCTGCTCTAGCTGTTGAGGAGCTTAATGGGAAAAAAAATCGATGACAAGGAGTGGTATGTTGGGAAGGCACAACAGAAATCAGAAAGGGAGATGGAATTGAAGGGACGGTTTGAGAAAAATAATAAGGAGACTGTAGACAAGTACCAAGAGGTACAACTGTACTTGAAGAACCTGGAGGACAACATAGATGATGAGAAGCTGAAAGAATTGTTTCCTACATTTGGTATAATTACTTCATGCAAGGTTATGTGGGATCCAAGTGGCATAAGTCGGGGTCTAGGATTTGTTGCTTTCTTGACTCCTGAGGAAGCATCCCGAGCACTGGTAGAAATAAATGGGAAAATTGTTGTCAATAGACCTCTGTATGTGGCACTTGCACAATGTAAAGAAGATAGGAGAGCTAGATTGTAGGCACAATTGGTTCAAATGAGGCCAGTTGCAATGCCACCTACAGTTGCTGATTGTGTTCCATTTTATCCCCCAGGTGCTTCAGGTTTGGGAAAGCAACTATTGTATGGCCAAGGTCCTCCCGCTAATGCAGTGCTTAATGGGTTGGGGTCTAGTGAGAGAAGGGAACTAGTGATCAAGGATCTGGATACTGAAACTAGTGATGGGTTTGTTGAGAAAGGCGAATTAGTGATGAATGATTCTCCAATGTTAGAAAGTAAAATCATAAATACCTCTTCTGAACTAGAATTGGTCAGAAAGGCTATAGAAGATGCAAAATTAGATAGTGAGGTTTCAGACTCTACTGATATTAGAGAGTTGATCATGACTGATACGAGTTCGGAAAAAAAAACTACAATTGACTCCCTTGAGAGTGTGGAGATAGTTGTTGCTATAAACAAGAGTGGTTCTGTTACAAGTGAGGCACAAATTGGCCATCTTTGCGTTGAGTTAGAATGCAAGGATGAAGTTACAAATGGTGAAAGCTTGTCAGGTTGTTCTATTAATGAGGTGAAATCAGGAGTTGAAGTCACTAACAGATATATTGAAAAGGCTGAAAGAGTGTCCATGCAAGCTTCAAGTGCAACTAAGTTAGTTTCTGTGCAAAGACATCCGTGCTTGCCTGCTGTCCTAGTTGATGGTTTTGGTTTAGAGGCCAAATTTCAAAAAGACGGTGTGGAAAGCATGAGTATAAGCCTCTTGCACTTGTTGACGATGTGAAGGTGGAATCTAATAGTGCTGCTACTAGTGTGATTAAAAATGAAGATAGCTTGACCAACAGAAATGGCAATGAAAAACATATTTCTGAAGTTGTTGGAGGGCTTCAAGAGTTCCACACGGCTCCTCAAAAGGATTCTACCGCTGCTTCTTTGGTTGCACAGAGGACATTAAAGTGCTGGACAGCAATCACATTGGGACATTGGATTCGGGGATATCTTGCAACACTTGGGTTCTTCCAAAAATTGTTTTGTGTTGCTGCTGTGGCACTGCAGCAACCAGTGCTGCCAGCCAGCCAAGCAAACAATGTTGTTGTGGCAGTCCAGCATACATTGTTGCTAGGAAGCCAAGCCAAGGTGCTTCTTGAGGATGCAAATGGCTATTTTCATGCAATCAAGGCACTAAACCGGAGTGCTGGAAAAGGGAAGTATGATTCCAGTGGTGCAGAATCTAGTGCTTATGCATCGGGGGTGGCACTTGAACCACTTGCAGGAACTTTTACATTAGTAGGTGCTGAAGTTGATCAATCAGTGATTGGCATAGTTTATTTTTTCTGCTCATGGTCTGGAATTAAAATGTCAAAGGTGAGTCCCCTGCTTAGTACTGTTAATGAGATGGAAGATATATTGCAATAGGACAGAAATGAATATGAAAGGGCCTTCAGTCTTAGTTGTACTCCTTTATTGGTCTCATTGACTTCTCGCATGGTAAGTAATGGTGCTCGATTACTTCTGCCACTAACTGGCTCCAATAATGTTGTAATTGTTGTTTTTGACATTGAAGTGGGTGAAAGTGCCAAGTCAGTAGATGTAATGAGTTTTCTACCCAATATCTAGCGACCCCACTGCAGGAAGAGAGTACAAAAATAGTGGAGATATATATAATGTGTGTTGTTGAGTCTTCTCAATCCCAGAGGGCTGGTCAGCATGTGTTGCTGGCATGCTGGAAAAGTGTGGGCAGTGCAACCTTGCCAATGGGGGGCCATTGTGAGGGGCAGTTTCACACCAGTCCAGGACTGATGGAGGGCAGAGATGCTACTTGGGGAGATGTGGCGATGTTCGACACGCCTCCCTACATTCGGCCTTGAAAAAAAATGCTACTAGGGTGGAATGCTCCAATTTTGGGCATCCAGAGGGTGGACATAGCTACCGCGGATGCTACTTGGGAATAGGTAGCGACATCGGCATACAAACCCTACCTTCGAGCTTGAGGGCAACCTCTTTTTCACAGGGGGTGTAAATTTATGCACACAATAAAATTATTATTTAATTTTTAATTTAATTTAATTTAATTTAATTTATTTCATTTAAAGAATTAATAGGCCACAAAGGCATTTTTTGAATATTTTATTTATAGGGGTATTTTTTTAATATTTTATCTTAAACCTTGTAAGGGTGAACCCTATTTAAGAGGTAAGAGTAATGAGAAAGACAAGCATTGATTTAGAGTAAACAGGGTTTTAAGTTCTCCTCAATGAGCTCAGGGGTGTGCATTCTCCTTAATGAACCTAGGCTTTTCAAGCTTCCCTTTGGCTTGATTTTCGTTTTTCTCTACTCCCTCCCTCTGAATCCTTGTGTCAGATGCGGGACCATAACAGAAGCTAGCTAGAAAGTACCATCAGGCCTTGGAAGCCTCCATCCCTGGAAACTTATCTAACAATCGAATTATCTTGCATGAGACACAATACAGATGGCTTATACAGTGTGATGAGAATGAAAAATGTCATATTTTTATCCCTTAATTCTTAGGCTTTTATAATTATTTGGAGCCTAAATATACTCATTATCTTATATTTTGATTTAGGATGCAAATGGAAGCGTTAAGTGCAAAACAAAGTTAATTGGGCTATTCTAGACAGTTTCTACATTGATTTATAATATGGAAATAACTCTCTCATCCGAGCTCTTATGGAGATGATTAAAAATCCTATGGAATTAAAAGAAAGCATTCTACAACTTTTATGTTTTGAATTTTGAGCAATACCAGCTACATCCAGGTCGAAATCGGGCTTGAAGTTGTGGTATGTGCACTATGACCTAGACAGGGAGAAAGAAGGGGAATAAAAGGAGAAAAGGAGTTTGGCGCCCGAGACATTATTTTCTCTTCTACAGCATTTCCTCTCTCTTTTCTCTAGTTTATTTCCTTCAGATTTCTTTATGGCCCTGCGTGGCTAAACTTTCAGACTTGGTCAAAGGAAACTGAAGCCCCAGTATCAATACAATTGTGAGATCTGATTTATTTTCATTGTTCAATTTATGTTTTGGGTATCCGATGTTCTTCTGAAATTTTCATTCATGATTGTCTCGTTTAATCCCTAGGAGGTCTATTGGTTTATTACTCGTGGCAATCTACTGCTAGGTTAAATATCAAATCCGTAATTGTTTGATCTCTCTAACCTGTGAAGTAGTCGAGATTTAATGATTTGCTGCGTCAGGAATTATTAGATCTTGAGAAGAATACTGGACTAAATTAAATACAGCCGTTTGTGCTTGTGTTGTTTAGCTTCATCGATCTCTCTAATTCTTAAGGCTACTGCTAGATTAAACCTTTAGTGCTTGTCTTGGGTTGTGTAGTAGTTAGGGTTAATTGGATCGCTTGTTTTCTAATTAACTAAGAAAGGAGAGATAGGAAAATAATTTCAACGGTGAATATTCAAGTGCAAATTGATATATGTTTGCATCGTTGATCAGTTGTGAAATTCCGATGGTAGATGTTGACTTAGACCAAGGTTTGTTCTTTTGATTGATTTCGATTCTTTTATTTTGAATTGTTTCTAAGTTGATTTTCTAAAAGTGTTTTCGTTATACTCAATCCCTCACCCCCCCCCCCCCCCCCCCCCCCCCCCAATCCTTATTCACGGAGCATAAAAGTTGACTAATCACTCTTCATGGGATCGATCCTTACTCGCACTACAACATATATTTTTAGGAGTATAGGTTTTATTTTTGGTTTCCTGCGACAACACACCAAATTTTGGCGCCGTTGTCGGGGAGTGATTGTAGTTGATTTTTTGTGCTTCTTGTGATCATTATTTCTTTCTTGAATTTTTTGAAAAAAAAATCGTTTGTTTGTACTTGTTACGGTTTTGGCAGAATTCTGACTCTGAAGCCATATTCCACTGTTTTCTACTAGATTTTTCCTAATATGTTTTTTCATGTTTGATTAGAGTTCCCTTGATTGTTTATGAATATATCTCGATCTTCTAATCAAGGTGATATGTAGTGTGATCCAGAAATGGAAAGAACTTTGTGCAGGTTAAGGAGGGAAGCTCAAAGGAAATCTGAAGAGAACGATCTAACTCTTGATTCCCCATTTGATAGTGAACTTGATTTAGAGGAGGAGGAAGTCATGACTGGAAATCAAACTTTGAAAGAGCTTGCAGCTCCTGATTTGAATCAACAATCCTTATGCGTAATGTTCCCCACTTTAGATGCTACTACTACATTTGAATATATCACTTCCTTCTTGCACTGGTTCAAGCTCATAACAAATCATTTGGTTCATTCTAGAGCATAGCTAAGGGCTGAGATGATCAGGTTGGCATTCACTCTGACAAAGTTTGTGCAAAATACGTTGGCTCACTGGTATTCAGCCTGCAGAGAAGTAATGTCCGCTCAGACACACTTCGACCAAGTGTGGGTTTTCTGCCCTTGCTGAATTTGGGTGTTACTAGCAACCCTCTTGAGGATCGGGTTGTGAGGATACCTGGCCAGTCCAAGGTGAATTTTATACAGTTTGCTGGTTACAGTCTCGTGGATGACGAGGCTGGGAGAAGTCTCTTTTACTCCTTCGTAGAAGTTTATGGAGATGCAGATACCAAACCGCTGACACTCTGGTTGAATGGAGTTCCAACAAGCTATGCAGGTCATTATAAACCCCAGTTGGCTGTAGCGCTGCTGAACCACAATACATATTTCCCTGACTTCAAGTTCAACATTCAGGGAGTATATATTGGAAACCCACTTCTCGAGCTTAACAGAGATATTCCTACGACTTATGAATACTTTTGGACACATGGAATGAGTTCGATACAGGTTGCTGGTTGGGCAACGGCATATGGGCATTTGCTGACTTTTGTTACTGTAAGAGGTGCTGCACACATGGGTCCCTACACTAGGCCTGCACGAACCCTACCCATGTTCAGATCATTTGTAAGGGGTAGAAGATTGCCAAACACGCCTCATCTTATTGAGAAGATTTTCAATCAGCACATCACAAGTTACCAGCAGCACACTCCGGATCATGCACTACAACAACATCCTCATGGCCGACTGCTGGGCCCATCTAAGAAGAATCAGGAAATCCGTGCGACCAATCTTACGATGCAGCCTGCTGAACACTTTATTCGCGGTGGTTCTCCAGCACAACAGAGTGCCATGGAGACAACTGTAACATAGACGGGGGTGTGTCAATTCAACCAAAATCAGGATGAAATGGGAGGATGTGATTTCGTTAAATTTAGTGTCCAATGCTACTGATCCTTTGATATTCACGGCATCTTCTACACTTGCCGTTGGTAGGGTGCAGAATCAGACCGTGGTGGACAATGAACTTATGACTCTTTCTTTGCATGGAACTGCGCTACATGAAATGGTTGTAGATGATCCACCACAAAGGCTTGCTGGACTGTGTAAGTCTAGTGCACAGCAACAACGGCAACGGCCAAGGCCAAGTGCAATGGCACAGCCCAGTGGGGACGCACTCATATGGCTAGACCGGCCGCAGCTATAGAGGAAGAAGATGCACTTGAGTTGGCTAGACGGACGGCCAAGCACCAAGGCGTGCAACGGCACAAGCAGCCGGCCAAGACAGAAACCAAATTCGCAATAGATGTGCGCATGGCCCAGGCAGAAGGCGCATCCACGTTAGAGGTTGCCGAGGGAGAAAAGCGCGCGCACACAAGCTGCGGGCGTATGGAATGCATAAGGGGTTACTGAAGGCGCACACGCACGCACGTCCAGACAGCAGTGCGGCCGTCCAAGTTATGCAGAACTACGATTATGGTTTCGTGGCAAAATCTGGGAACTTACCCTTTTCGAGTGGGACCCGTCGTGGGCCACTCAGATCTGACCCCTAAGTCTAGGACTCTTTTATGGCATGGCCTAAGGGCTGAGTTGGCTGCCAAGTGTATAAAGGCCCAAAAACGGAACTGAGTCAATGAGGCAAATTTGATAAGGGTAAAGCAAATCAAGGGATTTGGATCAGAAGGATCAAATAAGGGAGGATCGTCGCTCTCATTGGACGGAAGCATGAGAGAAAGGAGGGGTCGAAGCCTATAAATATCATGGCTGACTACCCTTGTATTCATTCACCATATCTTGGATAGCTTGTAAAGCATAGACGTGAGAGAGAGTTTTTGTAGAGTGCTGGCCATATGCATCTTCATCCTCAAAGTGACGGCCAAACAGAGCGGGTAAATACTTTGTTAGAATAATACTTACGCCATTGTGTTGTAGCAAATCAGAAAAACTGACCAGACTTGTTAGACGTGGCCCAGTTTTCATACAATTTGTAAAAATCAGAATCAACTGGGCACAATCCTTTCGAGTTGGCAATAGGACGACAACCTTTGGCTCCCATGGGTCTCATTCCAAACACTTCACAGAAAAGTCCAGCAGCTCATCAGTTGGTGAATAGGTGGAAAGAGAAAACGGAGTTGGCACGGGTCTTATTGCATAAGGCAGTTAAAAAGATGAAGAAACATGTTGATTTGAAGAGGAGGGTGTCTTCCTTCAATGTAGGTGACCAGGTCCTTCTCAAACTCAGACCTGAACAATTTCGTCACCTAAGAAGCATGAACAAAGGTCTTTTGAAGAAATATGAAGGCCCCTTTCCTATCATTGAACGTGTGGGCAACCTCGCCTACAAATTACAACTGTCGAAAAAGGTTTAAGTTCCACAATATTTTTCATGTATCAAACCTTAAACCTTATTTTGAAGACCCGGACCCGGATAGAATAGTTGACCCAAGAGCTCCAATGGATGTATCAACTACTTTTGTAAACAAAGTAGAGTATATTATTGCAGACCGAGAGGAGTGCCAAAGGGGCAAACCCCGGAGGACGCAATACTTGGTCAAGTTGCAGGTCAAGCAGAAAGTGAGGCAACATGGTAAGACGCTGCCGAGTTGTGGCAGTTTGAAAAGGAGGTGGCCGACTATCGCCAGGGGACGCAGAAGAGGGCGTCTGCCTTATGGTGGTGGGAGTATGAGACGGAGGATGAAGCCATGGTGTGGCCATACACCAAGGCCGAAGACTGTGCAAGTCCAGTGCATAGCAATAGCAGCGACGGCCAAGGCCAAGTGCAATGACACAGCCCAGAGGGATGCACGCATATGGCCGGCTCTGCAACAGTTGCAGAAGAAGAAGACATACTTGAGCTTGCCAGATGGATGGCCAAGCAACAAGACGCACAACGACCCCAGCAGCCCAGCCAATAGGCGCGCAAGCGGATCTAAATGGGGTTGCGGCCAACAACGGTTAGATTTGGACTAAGTCCATCTAGCCAAGTGGAATATCTACCTCGTGCGGCCTAGCTCTTCCTAAGAACTAGTCAGCCTCCTTGTACCTCGGATCCTCCACCCAACCACCACACTAGATGTAGCAAGACAAAAGGACAACGGAAAGACCAAAGATATGGAAGAGAAAAACCAACTTTGTATTGAGAAGACAATGTTACAAAGGGTGGCCAAACACTCTTGAAGGCCAAAGGCTAAAATCTCTCTCTATATACTTGAAAAGACAAGAATGCTAAGAATATCCTGAATGTTTTACAATGGGAGAGGCCCCTCTATTTATAGCCTCCTCCCCTGGCCTTTAGAAGGCCTAGAAATACTCAGAAACACACCAACTTCCGTCCCTGGCCCTTAGAAATCTCTAAAGATGCCCAGACACCCACCAATTCCAGAAAGTTTGAATTTTGGAGACGGAGGCGCCCTGGTCGCACGCGCATCTGGAGTCCTGGTCGCGCGGGTGCCTTTGAATGTGCAACCCCACTTCGCGCGGCTCTGGATGCGCTCGGAGTCCTAGTCGCATGCGCACCTGCGGATGCACCTGGATTTCCCTGTCACACACGCGCCTGCGGATACGCTTGGAGTCCTTGTCGTGCACAACCCCATTTCGACCTGCCTGCGCGTCTGTTAGCTGCAACCCCATTTCGACCCACCTGCCGGGCTACTGGGGTGGTTGCGCATCTTCTTCCTCTGCAGCTGCTGTCGAGCCGGCCATATGCGTGCGCCCTTCTGGGCTATGCCATTGCACTTTGCCATGCTCGTCGCTGCTATTGCTATGCACTGAACTTGTACAGTCTTGGCCAAACCATAGCTTCATCCTCCGTCTCATACTCGGTTACGGTCCCGGGTCATGGATCGAGTAACACGGCATGAGATTTGTGAATCCAGCACTGGTACTGAGTTGTTGGACTCGGTAAGGAGGGTTAAAGATCCCTTCTTTGACTGATCTTCCACACGTGATCAGTCTCCCTTTTTATGAACCCACTCTAGTGCTAAATTTATAGCTAGAATGCAAAAAATTCACGTGGAGAAGAAATTGAAGAGATATATTTTTATTGTTCACGAAAATCAGGGTTTCAACCCTGATTTTGATTGTTGCTCATGCTGAAATGCTCAGCCTGGCTTGTAGAAGCCTTGGCCCACATGAATGGATTAATTCTTCTCTCCTTCCTTGTTGGCGCCAAGCTAGGAGCAGCAACACCCCTTCTTCACGTGAACAAGCAGAAAGCTCCCTACTTTTCTGCTCGTCAAGAGGGTTAGAAACCCTTGATTGTTGTTGACGCTGATGAGGAGGGAAGACCCTCTCTTTGAGCTCGGAAAAGGGGCAAGAAGCTCCTCTTCCAACTATGGATGATGAAGGATGAAGATGGACGAATATGGATGAGGATGGAGGGTGAAGGATAAGTTGAATTTTTGGAGTAAACCCTAAACTCGAGATCAAGAGGTGATCTCAGCCTGTTTACACTAGGTTAGTCTAAAATCTCAAAGCTTCTCTATTTCATTCATTCTTTCCTTTAAATAGATCACGTCATGGAGTTTTAGGGTCAGGGTTACAATAATTCCCATAATGCCCCTACATATAAAAGTAATTAGAAATAACTCCTACTTAAAACAATATAAGAAATAAATCCTACTCAAAATAATATAAGAAATAAATCCTATTGAGTGAGTTGTTGTTGCCTCCTTCGTTGTGTGACTCAGTGTGCTATTGAGTCCACAACATCTGCCTCCCCCTGGAGAAAGAGCTTGTCCTCAAGCTCAAAAGCTGGGTAGACTTGTTTGAAGATGTCCACACATTCCCATGTTGCAGCGTTGGGGTCAGTTTCCGTCCACTGAATGAGAATCTTCCAATGGTCATTGGTCAGTCGAGCACGTAACACTGTAGTAGGGGTAAGAATAACCTCGCCGTTATCAACTGGTGGTAGGAATGGAGACGATGTAGGCAGCGCCCCAGAATGTGGCTTCAAAAGTGAGACATGAAACACATCATGAAGTGTGGCCGTGTCCGATAATATGAGTTGATAGGCGACTGGTCCCATGCGTCGAAGAATGGGAAATGGCCCGAAAAATCTGGGAGAGAGCTTATGTCGTGGAGGTCCCACAAGAGACTACTGACGGTGGCCTTTGTTGTAGACATCCTTCATCTGAACTTGGGCGTGTCGTAGCCGTTCTGTGATATTCTATAGCACCAGATCCCGATCTATAGCACCAGATCCCGATCCATGAGTGCCTGATCAATCGCGTCCATGTGGGTGGACCCTGGGTTGTATGAGAGAAGGCGAGGTGGATCCCGACCACATATAACCCGGAAAGGAGTGGATTGCAAGGCAGAGTGGAACGTAGTGTTGTAACAGTATTCGGCCCACGGAAGCCATTGAACCCATTGTCGTAGACGATCACCCACCAAGCACTATAGATACATATCGATGGTGAGGTTCACCACCTCTGTCTACCCACCTGTCTGCGGATGATAGGCGGAGGAGAACTTCAATTTAGTCCCATTCAAGCGAAAAAGTTCCCGCCAAAAGGTGCTCATGAAAACTGCATCTCTGTCACTTGCAATGGATTCTGGAATGCCATGTAAGCGGATTATCTGCTCTAGGAAATTCTGAGCAACCCGTGTTGCTGTATAAGGATGAGCCAGCAGTATAAAATGTCCCTACTTGGAGAATCTATCAACAACCACGAAAAGTACGGATTTGCCGGAGGACAGGGGTAGACCTTCCACAAAATCCATCGAAATGTCGTCCCAAACCTGCGTAGGAAGGGCCAGAGGCTGGAGAAGACCAGCTGGATTCAAGTGCTCGGCTTTGTTGCCCTGACAGACCTGATAGTCGCCCACATAAGTTGCAATAGAGGGCTTCATGGTTTGCCAGTAAAAATCAGCTCGAATTCTGTGCAAGGTCTTCTGTATCCTCTCATGTGTACTTTCATGGTAGGCCAAGAGAATAGTTGGAATCAACTCGGACTCAGGTGGAAGGAAAAGCTGCTACTTGTAATAAATAAGTGAATCTAGGATGGACCGCTTCGAATTCATTGTCCCTTCCGAAATCTTCTGATGCAGTTCCTATAGTGTAGGGTCAATGGCATGTGCATCTCTCACCAAGTCCAGGATGAGAAATCTCAGCAGGCTGATCGAATAGACAGACTGTTGATCCTCAAAACATCGTGACAAGGCATCTGCCACCTTATTCAATCTCCTCGCACGATATCCCACAAAGAAGTCAAACCCCAACAGCTTACTAATCCAGTGCTGCTGTGGCAATGTCGTCAAACGCTGTTCTAGTAGGAATTTAAGGCTATAGTGATCCGTGCGTATGAGAAACGCCTAGCCCTAGAGATAAAGCCTCCAATTTTGGAACGCCTTGGCCAACCCAATCAATTCGTGCTCATAGGCTGCCAGCTTGTGATGGCGGATTGCCAACTGTCTACTAAAATACACAATAGGATGGCTCAGCTGCTGTAAAATGGCCCCAATGCCCACGCCCGAAGCGTCGCACTCTACCATGAACAATTCATCAAAGTTGGGAAGTTGCAATACTAGTACGGCTGCGAGGGCAGCTTTTAGTGCCACAAACAACTTGGTGGCCTCCTCACTCCAAATAAAGGAGTTTTTCTTGAGCAGACTGGTCAATGGTGCTGCCATCGGCCCATAGTTCTGAATAAATTTGCGGTAGGAGCCCGCAAGACCCAAAAAATCCCGTAATGCAGAACAAGACTGTGGCATCGGCCACTCATGAATAACTCGGATCTTATCGGGATCCACTATAAACCCCTCCTGTGAGATTATGTGTCCCAGATAACCCACATGTGAAGCCGATAAAGAACACTTGGAATGTTTTAAATAGAGCTAATGTGCTTGTCACAAGTCGAAAAAAATCCTCAAGTGTGCCAAGTGCTCCTCAACCGACTTGCTATATATAAGAATATCATCGAAAAACACAAGAACAAATTTTCGAAGATAAGTCTAAATACCTCGTTCATCAAAGCTTGAAAAGTGGAGGGTGCATTGGATAACCCGAACGGCATGACGACGAACTCAAAGTGGTCATGATGCATGTGGAATGCCGTCTTCTCGATATCAAAGGGGTGCATCCGGACCTGATGGTATCCCGAATGGAGGTCGAGTTTAGTGAATAACCACGACCCATGTAACTCATCCAGGAGCTCATCCACTACCTGAATCGGAAACTTGTCTTTCACCGTCTGCACGTTCAACTCCCGATAATTCATGCAGAATCTCCATGTCCCAGCATGTTTCTTCACAAGTAAGACGGGTGAAGAGAACATGGAGCGACTGGGATGCATAAGACCCTGTTTCAACATCTCCTAGCACTGACGCTCTATCTCGTCCTTCTAAAGGTGTGGGTAACGGTACGGTTGCACAACCAATACCTCAGATCCTGGTTTCAAACAAATCATGTGTTCATAGTGCCTGAGGGGAGGCAATCCCGAAGGCTCCTAGAAGAGGTCAGAGAACTCAACCAGACCATCACTAGTACTGTCAGGTTGTTCCCGTGTCTGCAAAGTGTGCATGCGGTGGGCCCTGTCCACCTGACAACCCTATAAGAGCACCCGACTCTCGGCCAAATCAAAGCTCATGGTTAAAGCCAAAAAGTCCCACAGAATGGGCCCCAACGTTTGTAACCATTTAATGCCTAATACCATATCAAATTCCGCCAGGGGTATAACAAAAAATTCAGCATTAAACGTAGTAGAGCCAATGGAAAAAGTTACTACGTTACTAATCCCATAGCTAGGCACCTTCTCGCCATTGGCCACTGAGACGGTGGCTATCGGATGAGGGTGTATCTGGAGATGGAGGAGTTGTGTGGCTGTCAAACTCAAAAAATTGTGTGTACTTCCCGTGTCGACTAGTCCCACCAATTCTCGGTCGATGACATGAGCTCGGACTTGAATTGTGTTAGGTGATTTCTGCCCGGTAATAGCATGCAAGGATATCTCCGGTGGTTCCTGCTCGATAATATCCTCTGGCTCCTCTGGATCCTCTGAATCCGCCACCTCGAGCCAAAACAATTGTTTACATTGGTGCCCTAGACGCCCTCGTCTGTGTCCCCTGGTGATAGTCGGCCCCCTAATTTTCAAAGTACCACAACTCGGCAGCATCTTGCCATGTTGCCTTGCTTTTCGGTTGACCCTGCCACTTGACCAAGTATTGCGTCCTCTGGGGCTTGCCCCTTTGGCGCTCCTCTCGGTCTGCAATAATATACTCTACTTTGTTTACAAAAGTAGTTGATACATCCGTTGGAGCTCTTGGATCAACTATTCTATCCGGGTCTGGGTCTTTAAAATAAGGTTTAAGGTTTGATACATGAAAAAAATTGTGGAACTTAAACCTTTTCAACAGTTGTAGTTTGTAGGCGAGGTTGCCCACGCATTCAATGATATGAAAGGGGCCTTCATATTTCTTCAAAAGACCTTTGTTCTTGCTTCTTAGGTGACGAAATTGTTCAGGTCTGAGTTTGAGAAGGACCTGATCACCTACATTGAAAGAAGACGTCTTACTCTTCAAATCAGAATGTTTCTTCATCTTTTTAACTGCTTTATGCAATAAGACCCGTGCTAACTCCAGTTCCTCTTTCCACCTCTTTGCCAACTGATGAGCTGCTGGTCATTTTCGTGAAGTGTCTGGAATGAGACCCATGGGAGCCAAAGGTTGTCGTCCTGTGGCCAACTCGAAAGGACTGTGACCGGTTGATTCTGATTTCTGCAAATTGTATGAAAACTGGGCCACGTCTAACAAGTCTGGCCAGTTTTTTTGATTTGCTGAAACAAAATGGCGTAAGTATTGTTCTAACAAAGCATTTACCTGCTCTGTTTGGCCGTCACTTTGAGGATGAAAACTAGTGAAAAAAATTAGAGATGTTCCCACTAGTTTGAATAACTCGGTCCAGAATTTTCCTATGAATCTGGGGTCATGATCATTGATGATCGTTGTGGGCAAGCCCCAGTGCTTCACCACATGTGCCATGAACGCTCTAGCTACTCCGTCTGCTGTACAATCACTAGGCACCACTACGAATGTACCATAGTAAATTTGTCTACCACCACCATGATAGATGCCAACCCGTCTTTCTTACATAATCCAGAGATGAAGTCCACTATAACAGACTCCCACAACCGCTTTGGAATAGGTAAGGGATGTAGCAAACCCCTAGGCTTGCATTGTTCGATCTTATCTTGTTGACAGATAAGACACGTGCACACAAACTCCTCCACATCATTCTCCATGTCCAACCAATAATACTGAAATGACAGTAAGGCCAACGTCCTTCTTTGACCTGGATGTCTTGCCGACAAGGTATCATGGCATTCCCTCAAGAGGTCACGCCGTAGGTTATCGTACTTTGGCACATAAATTCGATTACCTTTGGTCTTGAGCAATCCGTCGTCAAGCCATAATCTTCTCGTCTCGCCCAAGGCTGCAGCACACACCATGTTGTAAGCCTGTGCGTCTTGGCGAAGTCCAGTGCAAATCCTGTTTAGCAATGAAGCACTATGTTACGGTCCCGGGACATGGATCGAGTAACACAGCGTGGAACTTGAGACTCCAACACTCAGAATTAAAGCTCACTTCACGTCAAGGGTCTGTATGTGAATCTTTCTCTTGACTAGTGCTCGACCAGGAGGAAAGCTCCTCTTTTGATGGTCCTAATGACTTGCTATGAAAGGTAGGATACCCCATAGCAATGCTGAGCTTGCTAGAGCAAGCTGCTCTCTTTTCTTGATCACTACAAAGAGGGTTTGGCCCTCTTTTTTGCTGCTCTAGCTAAGATTGCAATCCTTCTTTCTGAATTAACTTGAAACATGAGTTTGTAATAGATTATTGCCTCTTCTTTGCTACTGTGATCAGCTCCCACGTTGCAACAGGAGTGCTCAAGGTCTGAGGATAAAGATCCTCACTTTTTTGCTTGATAAGGGAGGAATTGAGGCCTCTCTTGCTGCTGCTGCTGCCAAGAAGGAGGACAGACCTTCTCTTTGAGCTCGAAAAAGGGGTAGGAAGCTCCCCTTCTTACTAGGGATGCTGGTGATGGAAGATGGATGAAGATGGATAGATATGGAGGGTTAAGGATATGTTGGATTTTTGGAGTAAACCCTAAACACGAGATCAAGAGGTGATCTCAGCCTGTCTACACTAGGTTGTTCTAAAATCTCAAAGCTTCCCTATTTCATTAATTCTTTACTTTAAATAGATCACGTCATGGAGTTTTAGGGTTAGGGTTACAATAACTCCCCATAATGCCCCTACATATATAAAAGTAATTAGAAATAACTTCTACTTAAAACAATATAAGAAATAAATCCTGCTCAAAGTAATATAAGAAATAAATCTTATTGAGTACGTTGTTGTTGCCTCCTTCGTTGTGTGACTCGGTGTGCTATTGAGTCCACAACATCTGCCTCCCCCTGGAGAAAGAGCTTGTCCTCAAGCTCAAAAGGTGGGTAGACTTGTTTGAAGATGTCCACACGTTCCCATGTTGCAGCATTGGGGTCAGTGTCCGTCCACTGAATGAGAATCTCCCAATGGTCATTGGTCAGCCGAGTGCGTAACACCGCAACACGGTTAAGAATAACCTCGCCATTATCAATTGGTGGTAGGAATGAAGTGGATGTAGGCTGCGCCCCGGAATGTGGCTTCAAAAGAGAGACATGAAACGCATCATGAAGTTTGGCCGTGTCCGATAATTTGAGCTGATAGGTGATTGGTCCCACGCGTCGAAGAATGGGAAACGACCCAAAAAATCTGAGAGAGAGCTTATGTCGTGGAGATCCCGCAAGAGACTATATACGGTAGGGCTGGAGCCGTGGCCACACATACTCCCCAACCTCAAAAGAGACCTCACGGTGGCCTTTGTCGTAGACATCCTTCATCCGAGCTTGGGCGAGTCGTAGCCGTTCTGTGATATTCTATAGTAGCATATCCCAGTCCATGAGTGCCTGATCAATCACGTCCACGTGGGTGGACCCTAGGTTGTACGAGAGAAGGCGAGGTGGATCCCAGCCATATATAACCCAGAAATGAGTGGATTGCAAGGCAAAGTAGAATGAAGTGTTGTAACAATATTCGGCCCACGGAAGCCATTGACCCATTGCCGCGGACAATCACCCACCAAGCACCGTAGATACATCTCGATGGTGCGGTTCACCACCTCTATCTACCTGTCTGTTTGCGGATGATAGGCAGAGTGTTACGGTCCTGGATCTGACACAAGGATTCTCTGTGAGGATTTGCAATCTGCCACGAGTTACAGGTCTTCCAAGCATTACCGTAGGGGTAGTAGGAAGACATGGGGAAGACGAAGATCAATGGAGGATGAAAGAATACGTGGGTTTTTGAGGAAAACCCTAACCTCGGATCTCACCTCTTTACACTAGATTTAACCTAATTCTTAATACTTCAATGCTTCTGTTTCTCATTACTCTTACCCCTTAAATAGGGTTCACCCTGTTAGGGTTTATAATAAAATATTCTTAAAATACCCCTATAAATACAATATTCCAAAAATACCTTTATAAATAAAATATTCCAAAAATACCCCGGTCTGAGTTAACCTAGGTTGTCTCGGTTCAGGAACCCCAGTTCGGCACATGACTCAGCTTCATGCACTAATGAAATTTTCCTAACTTAGGAAAATTTGAATCGGACCATCTTCTTCCTTCGGCGGAAATTTCGTCAACGATTCTTCAGAAATCGGAATCCGGCCTTATCCTCCTAGCGATCCCGAGCATAGCGGTCATTGTAAGTGCTGAAACCTTGTCAACAGCTGCTCCTTCCCTCAGGGCGCCGACGAAGGCGGGCGACGGTCGTCTTCCGTCAACACGGCTTCGAACAGGGCAGAAAGTTCGTGGTTGAACATCATATAGGGGATCCAGAAATTTAAATCCCACATCTGCAATTCGAAGATCCACATCCGCACAGGTATTGTGCTCATCCAAAAAAACACAAAGCCCCTCAAAAAAAAAAAATTCCGAAACACTTAACCCAACCCCACCCCCCCCCCCCCCCCCCCCCCCCCACAAATTTGGAACAATGGTTTGCTCTGTTATGCCGAGAGGTGGAATGAGTGTGGGAGGTGGTGGCCAGAAGTCAAATCCCACTGGAGTTGTGTCCAACAGCGCCGACGGAGCCTCCTCCGTGTCCGGTGGCAAAGGGCAGCCCTTTGGGGCTTCGCCTCTTGGTTATTTTCCACTACCGAGGGCTCTCGGAAATGCCTCCTTGTCGGACGAATCGCTTATGCTGGCCGTGAGGAGGAGTTTGTTGTGGATGAACCCAGATCAACCCTTACCGACGGGTTTGTGGTCGCATACCCCTCTGATTTCTGAATTCCATGGTCCTTCTTGGCGTCTGCCTCTTCTGGGATGTCGGTAGGTAAAGAAGATAAAATCTTTGAATTTTCTGGCGAGTGGCCGTTCTGCCCATCCGAGATAGTTTCTGCTACCTCTTTTGCGCATATTTCATGGTCGGATATTTGAGGTCGTGTGACCTATTTTGCTTTGCATAACGTTCATTGGAAGCATTTAACCGTGCTCATATTTCCTCTAGTTCCTTACCCATAGCAATCCATCTTTCTTGGGATATAGAATAACCCATTGTGTTCCCGCTCTGATACCAGTTGTTACGGTCCCGGATCTGACACAAGGATTCTTTGTGAGGATCTGCAATCTGCCATGGGTTACGGGTCTTCCAAGCATTATAGTAGGGGTAGTAGGAAGACATGGGGAAGACGAAGATCAATGGAGGATGAAAGAATACATGGGTTTTTGAGGAAACCCCTAACCTCGGATCTCACTTCTTTACACTAGATTTAACCTAATTCTTAATACTTCAATGCTTTTGTTTCTCATTACTCTTACCCCTTAAATAGGGTTCACCGTGTTAGGGTTTACAATAAAATATTCTAAAAATACCCCTATAAATACAATATTCCAAAAATACCTCTATAAATAAAATATTCCAAAAATAACCCTATGGCCTAAAAATGAAATAAAATAAAGTAAATTAAATAAAACAAATAAAATAATAATGTTATTGCGTGTATAACACAGAGGAGAACTTCAATTTAGTCCCGCTTAAACGAAAAAAGTTCCCGCCTAATGGTGCACGTGAAAATTGCATCTCTGTCACTCACAATGGATTCTGGAATGCCACGTAAGCGGACTATCTGCTCCAGGAAAGTCTGAGCAACCCGTGTTACTTTATAAGGATGAGCCAGCGGTATTAAATGTCCGTACTTGGAGAATCTATCAACCACCACGAAAAGTACGGATTTGCTGGAGGACATGGGTAGACCTTCCACAAAATCCATCGAAATGTCGGCCCAAACCTGCGTAGGAAGGGCCAGAGGCTAGAGAAGACCGGCTGGACTCAACTGCTCGGCTTTGTTGCACTGGCAGACCTAATAGTCACCCACATAAGTCGCAATAGAGGGTTTCATGGCTTGCCAGTAAAAATCAGCTCGAATTTTGTGCGAGGTCTTCTATATCCCCTCGTGTGTACTGTTATGGTAGGCCGAGAGAATAGCTGGAATCAACTCGGACTCAGGTGGAAGGAAAAACCACTACTTGTAATAAATTAGCGAATCCTGGATGGACCACTTCGAATTCATTGACCCTTATGAAATCTTCTGATGCAGTTCATGCAGTGTAGGGTTAGTGGCATGTGCGTCTCTCACCAAGTCCAGGATGAGAATTCTCGGCTGGCTGGTCTAATAGACCGATTGCTAATGCTCAAAACATCATGACAAGGCGTCTACCGCCTTATTTAATCTCCCCGCACGATATTCCACCGAGAAGTCAAACCCCACCAACTTACTGATCCAGTGTTGCTGTGGCGACGTCGTCAAACGTTGTTCTAGTAGGAATTTAAGGTTATAGCGATCTGTGCGTATGAGAAAAGCCCGGCCTCAGAGATAAGGCCTCCAATGTTGGACCGCCTTAGCCAACCCAATCAATTCGCGCTCATAGGCTTCTAGCTTGTGATGGCGGACTGCCAACTGTCTGGTAAAATAAGCAATAGGATGACCCAACTACTGTAAAACAGCCCCAATCCCATGTCCGAAGTGTCACACTACCACGAACAATTCGTCAAAGTTGGGAAGTTGTAATACTGGTGCGGATGAGAGGGCAATTTTGAGTGCCGCAAACGACTTGGTGGCCTCCTCATTCCAAATAAAAGAATTTTTCTTGAGCAGACTGGTCAATGGTGCTACCACCGGCCCATAGTTTTGAATAAAATTGCGGAAGTAGCCCGCAAGATAAAAAAAAAACCCGTAATGTAGAACAAGACTGTGGCTTCGGCCACTCGTGAATAACTCAGATCTTCTTGGGATCCACCGTAACCCCCTCATGTGAGATAATCTATCCCAGATACCGCACATGTGAAGCCACAAAACAACACTAGGAATGTTTCAAATAGAGTTGATGTGCTCATAACAAGTCGAAAACAATCCTCAAGTGTGCCAAGTGCTCCTCAACCGACTTGCTATATATAAGAATATCATCGAAAAACACAAGAAATTTTTTTTGAAGATAGGGGCTAAATGCCTCGTTCATCAAAGCTTGAAAAGTGGAGGGTGCATTGGATAACCCGAACGGCATGGCGACAAACTCAAAGTGGCCATGATGCGTGCGGAACGCCGTCTTCTCGATATCAAAGAGGTGCATTCGGACCTGATGGTATCCCGAATGAAGGTCGAGTTTACTGAATAACCACGACCCATGTAACTCATCCAGGAGCTCATCCACTACCAGAATCAAAAACTTGTCTTTCACCATCTATACGTTCAACTCCCGATAATCCACACAAAATCATCATATCCCATCATGTTTCTTCACAAGTAAGATGGGTGAAGAGAACGGGGAGCAACTAGGATGAATAAGACCATGTTTCAACATCTCCTGGCACTGACGCTCTATCTCGTCCTTCTGAAGGTGTGGGTAACGGTACAGTCGCACGACCACTACCTTAGATCTTGGTTTCAGACATATCCTGTGGTCACAGTGCCTCAGGGGAGGCAATCCCGAAGGCTCCTGGAAGAGGTCAAAGAACTCCTCAACTAGACCATCACTAGTACTGTCAGGTTGTTCCTGTGTCTGCAAAGTGTGCATGTGGTGGGCCCTGTCCACCTAACAGCCCTATAAGAGCACCCGACTCCCGGCCAAATCAAAGCTCATGGTTAAAGCCGAAAAGTCCCATAGAATGGGTCCCAACGTTTGTAAATATTTAATGCCTAATACCATATCAAATCCCGCCAGCCAAGGGAATAACAAAAAATTCAGCATTAATGGAAGTAGAGCCAATGGAAAAAGTTACCGCCTTACTAATCCCATAGCTAGGCACCTCTCGCCAATGGCCATTGAGACGGTGGTTGTTGGATGAGTGTGTATCTGGAGCTGGAGATCCAATGTGGCTGTCAAACTCAAAAACTTGTGTGTACTCCCCGAGTCAACTAGTCCCACCAATTCTCGGTCGATGACATGAGCTCGGACATGCATTGTGTTAGGCGATTTCTGCCCAATAATAGCCTGCAAGGATATCTCCGGTGGTTCCTCCTCGATCATATCCTCTGTCTCCTTTGGATCCTTTGAATCCTCCACCTCAAGCCAAAACAATCGTTTACATTGGTGCCCCACCTGATACTACTCATCGCAGTTATAACATAAATTTTTGGACCACCTTTCTGCCATCTCCGCACTCGTTAATTTTTTGATAAAGTTCGGTAGGGGATTACCAAGGCGGGGATCAGTTACCCGAGTCGTAGTCGGAGTGTGTCTGGAGGATGGGGCTGCTGGAGATGCTCCCTGAGATGAAGTATAGTGGCGCCCTTGCCACATGGAGGAAGTGTTCCTCTCACTCGACCAACCCGGTTTACGTTGTTGCAACTGTTGTTGTTGTTCCATTGCTCGGGTCATATTCATTGCATGAGCTAAATCCGTAGGCATAAGGAAATCTACCTCCAGCCATAAATACCCATTGAGACCCGCTGTGAATAGGGAGACCTGTTGGTCAACCAATACCCTCTCATCAGCACGAGCCAACTTTTCCTGGAACAATTTTTGATATTTTTCCACTGAACCAGTTTGTCGCAATAGGACTAACTCCCCCAGGGTGATGTTGTTGGCAGGAGGGCCAAATCTAACTAAGCATAGATTTTTAAATTCTCACCAAGTCATCCCTGGTCTCTCTTTTTCTACTTGAGTAACCCATAACATGGCTTCATCTGTCATATGGAAAGAGGCTGGTTGCACCTTATCCCATTCAGCAGTCCCTTGGTTCAAAATTTTTTTTTCAAATTTATGCAACCAAATTAAGGGATCAACTGAACCATTGAAAGAGGGAAACTCTAACTTGGTGTACCTTTGAACTATGCCTCCATGCTGGGGTCCTTGGACAGTAGTGTGCCCATTCATCTGCTCCCCTCTTTTGTGATATGGTTGAGCAACCTCTCTCACCTCTGGACTCTGATGTCTCTCTACCCTCAGCTCAGTTAGCATGCTGATGACTCGACTCATCTCTTCTTCCAAACCACAAACCTTCTCCAACACTGGTTGCGCTGTTTCAAGGTTGTCTTCTATCTTTTGTATCCTGATTTGGATTTCTTCATTGCTGAGAGTATCCCCCATGTTACCCTGCTCATATACCACATTGTTACAATCCCGAGTCATGGATCAAGTAAAACGGCGTGGAACTTGAGACTCCAACACTCAGAATTAAAGCTCACTTCACGTCAACGGTCTGTATGTGAGTCTTTCTCTTGACCAGTGCTCGGCCAGGAGGAAAGCTCCTCTTTTGATGGTCCTAACGAGTTGCTGTGAAAGGTAGGATACCCCACAACAATGATGAGCTTGCTAGAGCAAGCTGCTCCCTTTTCTTGATCACGGCAAATAGGGTTTGGCCCTCTTTGTTGTTGCTCTAGCTAAGATTGTAATCCTTCTTTCTGAATTAACTTGAAACATGAGTTTGGAATAGATTATCACCTCTTCTTTGTTGTTGTGATCAGCTCCCACGTTGCAACAGGAGTGCTCAAGGTCTGAGGATGAAGATCCTCACTTTTCTACTCGATAAGGGCGGAATTGAGGCCTCTCTTGCTGCTACTGCCGAGAAGGAGGACATACCTTCTCTTTGGGCTCGGAAAAGGGGCAGGAAGTTCCCCTTCTTACTTGGGATGCTGGTGATGGAAGATGGAAGAAGATGGATGGCAATGGAGGGTGAAGGATATGTTGGATTTTTGGAGTAAACCCTAAACTCGAGATCAAGAGGAGATCTCAGCTTGTTTACACTAGGTTATTCTAAAATCTCAAAGCTTCCCTATTTCATTCATTCTTTCCTTTAAATAGATCACGACATGGAGTTTTAGGGCTAGGGTTACAATAATTCTCCATAATGCTCCTACATGTAAAAGTAATTATAAATAAGTCCTACTTAAAACAATATAAGAAATAAATCCTACTCATAGTAATTTAATAAATAAATCCTATTGAGTGAGTTTTTGTTGCCTCCTTCGTTGTGTGACTCGGTGTGCTATTGAGTCCACAACACACTGACCTGTGTAATTGCTGCAAAGGCTCGCCAAGATGGTCCTTCATGTGCACATGTGCGCCTTGCGCAAAGCGCATGTCTCCAGTGCCTACGCGCGTGCCGTGCGCCTTTTCATATTCTGCTACTACCGCACCGCGTGTGGTGTGCGTGAAGCAAGTGCTAACTGCTGCAGTATGTGGGGTTTCAGCCACTCAAATGCAAGGTGTCGCACGCATTTCCTCCTCTGCCGCGCGCGTGCATAATGCTGGTGTTAGCTGTGCCATGTGTGCCAAGCTCTGGCTTGTCTCTTCCTCGTATGAGTTAGGTGTGTCCACCTTCCTGCTCAGTGCGTCTGCAGCACCATTGGCCTTCCCCGCCTTATACGTCATCTGAAAGTCAAACTCGGCCAAGAAATCTTCCCACTGGGCCTGCTTTGGATTGAGTTTTTTCTGAGTAAGAAAGTAGCTAGATGCGACGTTGTCAGTTCTTACAGTAAATTTGGAGCCTAAGAGATAGTGCCTCCAAAGACGTAAACAATGTACTACCGTCGTCATTTCTCTTTCTTGTACAGTATACCGTTGCTCAGTTTCAATGAACTACCTACTCTCGTAAGCGACTGGGTGTCCGTCCTGTTCTAGTACACCTCCAATGGCATAGTTTGAGGTGTCTGTATGTACCTCAAATGGCTTGCTGAGAAGTGTTAGAGAAGCCATCCTAGGCTCAATTCCTCCATTGTCTGTCTCAGTTTGAGCAGCATTGAGGAGCCACTTTTTAGGACAATCACTTGCATAGTATTCTCCCTCTCAAATGAACAATTGACCTTCTTTTTCTATTTTCCCCCACTTTTCTTCTCTCTCGGCCTAGCCTTGGCATCCTTTACCCATGGCTTCTTCTCCCTTTTCTCCTTCTTCTTAAAATTTGGTTTACTATTGTTATTTTTCGTAGACACTTTGTTAGCCGAATCATTCCTTCTCTCATATTCAGTTAACTTTTCAGTTGTAGATAAAACTGAAGCTAGTTTCTTTACCTCCCGTCTTCTCAATTCTTGCTCAGGCCAGGGACATAAGCCAACAAGAAAGGAAAGAAGACGATCCTCATTTCTCATGTTGGAGATACAAAGCATAAGGGAAGTGAAGGATTGTACATATTCTCTAGTAGTGCCTTTCTGCGTCAATGCACGGAGTTCCTTCCTTGCTTGGTACTCGACATCTTTCAAAAAGAACTACCTTTGCAACTCCCTCTTGAAACCGTCCCAAGTGTGGACGGGGTCCTCTCCCTCTTGCTCATCTGTCGTGTGTCTTCTCCACCAGAGAATAGCATCATTAGATAAGAACATGGCAGCAGTACTAACCTTAGCTTACTCGTTGGTGAGCTTACTAGCATAGAAGTATTTCACCACTTGCCATAGAAAATTATCTATGACCTTCATGTCTCTCTTCCCGGTGAAAGACTTTGGCTCAGGCACCATGATCTTTGCTTGTGCATGAACAACCCCTCCATTTACCAAGGCTTGTTTGCACAAGGAGAGTCTTTCACACAACTCCCCAGAAAGGTCTTTGATGTCCTTCCCCAATTGTTTCATCTCCACCCTCATGATGGCAATGGCTTAATGGACGTCTTCTTCAAATCCTCTCAGCCAATTCGGAGTTGGCTTATGCTCCCCGATCGTCCTTTGAACGAACTCCTCCCAGTTCGTACAAATATTTTCAACATTATCTAAACGATGCTCAAAAGTTGTAAAACGAAAGTTAATGTCACTTGTTCTTTGCCTATTGAATCATCTTCTCGACTTGTGAAAGACATTGATTGCAACTTGGCTCTGATACCAGTTGTCACGCGGTTAGATTTGGACTAAGTCTGTCTAGCCAAGCGGAATATCTACCTCGTGCGGCCAAGCTCTTCCCAAGAACTATTCAACCTCCTTGTGCCTTGGATCCTCCACCCAACCTCCACACTAGATGTTGCAAGACAAAAGGACAATGGAAAGACCAAAGATATTGAAGAGAAAAGCCAACTTTGTATTGGGAAGACAATGTTACAAAGGGTGGCCAAACACTCCTGAAGGTCAATGGCTAAAAACTCTCTCTATATACTTGAAGAGCAAAGAATGCTAAGATTCTCCCGAATGCTTTATAATGGGAGAAGCCCCTCTATTTATAGCTTTCTCTCCTGGCCTTTAGAAGGTCCTAGAAATACTCAGAAACCAACCAACTTCCGTCCTTGGCCCTTAGAAATCTCTGAAGACGCCGAGAAACCCGTAAGTTCATAAAAGTTCGAATTCTAACGTCGGAGGCACCTTGGTCACGTGCGCATCTGGAGTCCTGGTCTCGCGGGCGCCTTTGAATGTGCAACCCCACTTCGCCCGCCTTAGGATGCGCCTGGGAACAACCCCGGTTCGAGCGCCTCTGGATGCGCCTGGAGTCTTGGTAGCGTACGCGCCTACGGATGCGCTTGGAGTCCTAATTACGCGCGCGGTTGCGGATGTGCCTGGAGTCCTGGTCGTGCGCAACCCCATTTCAACCCGCCTACGCACCTGTTGGCCACAACCGCATTTCAACCCGCCTGCGTGCCTGTTTTCCGCTACCCCATTTCGATCGGCTTGAGCGCCTGTTGGCCGGGCTATAGGGGTCGTTGCGTCTTGTTGCTTGGCCATCCGTCTGGCAAGCTCAAGTATGTCTTCAACCTCTGCAGTTGCTACTGAGCCAGCCATATGTGTGCACCCCTCTGGGTTGTGTCATTGCACTTGGCCTTGGTTGTCGCCGTTATTGTTATGCACTGGACTTGTACAGTCTTTGGCCTTGGTGTCTGGCCACACCATGGCTTCTTCCTCCGTCTCATAAACCGCATGACAACTGGTATCAGAGCCAAGTTGCAATCAATGGTTTCCACAAGTGGAAAAGATGCTTTAAGAGGCAAAGAACATGTAAGTGACATTAACTTTCGTTTAACAACTCTTGAACATCGTTTGGACAACATTGAAAATCTTTGTACGAATTGGGAGGAGTGCGTTCAAAGGATGATTGAGGAGCATCAGCCAACTCCAAATTCCTCTTCGCCAACTAATGACCTGCTGGACTTTTTCGCGAAGTGTCTAGAAGGAGATCCATGGGAGCCAAAGGCTGTCGTCCTATTGCCAACTCAAAAGGATTGTGCCCGGTTCATTCTTTCTCTCATATTCAGTTAACTTTTTAGCCATAGATAAAGCTGAAGCTAGTGTCTTTACCTCCCATCTTCTCAATTCTTGCTCAGCTCAGGGACATAAGCCAGAAAGAAAGGAAAAGAGACCATCCTCATCTGTCATGTTGGAGATACAAAGCATATGAGAAGTGAGTGATTGAACATACTCTCTAATAGTGCCTTTCTGCGTCAATGCACGAAGTTCCTTCCTTGTTTGGTACTCAACATCTTCTGGAAAGAATTGCCTCCGTAGCTCCCTCTTGAAATTGTCCCAACTATGGATGGGGTCCTCTCCCTCTTGCTCATCTCCCATGCGTCTTCTCCACCAGAGAATAGCAACATCAGATAAGAACATGGCAGCAATACTAACCTTAGCTTGCTCGTTGGTGAGCTTGCTAGCATGAAATTATTGCTCCACTTTCCATAGAAAATTATCTATGACCTTCACGTCTCTTTTCCCAGTGAAAGACTTTGGGTCAGGCACCTTGATCTTTGCTTGTGCGTGAACAACCCCTCCATTTGCCAAGGCTTGTTCGTACAAGGAGAGTCTTGCACGAAACTCCCCAGAGAGGTCTTTGACGTCCTTCCCCAATTGTTCCATCTCCACCCTCATGACGGCAATGGCTGAATGTACGTCTTCCTCAAATCCTCTCTGCCAATTGGGAGTTGGCTGATGCTCTTCAATCGTCCTTTGAACGAACTCATCCCAGTTCGTACAAAATTTTTTAACACTGTCCAAACGATGTTCCAAAGGTGTAAAACGAAAGTTAATGCCACTTACTTGTTCTTTGCCTATTGAAGCATCTTCTCCACTTGTGGAAGCCATTGATTGCAACTTAGCTCTGATACCAGTTATCACGTGGTGAGATTTGGACTAAGTCCTTCTAGCCAAGCGAAATATCTACCTCATGCAGCCTAGCTCTTCCCAAGAACTAGTCAGCCTCCTTGTGCCTCGAATCATCCACCCAACCTCCACACTAGATGTTGCAAGACAAAAGGACAATGCAAACACCAAAGATATGGAAGAGAAAAACCAACTTTGTATTGAGAAGACAATGTTACAAAGGGTGGCTAAACACTCTTGAAGGCCAAAGGCTAAAAACTCTCTCTATATACTTGAAGAGAAAAGAATGTTAGGAATGTCTCGAATGCTTTACAATGGGAGAGACCCCTCTATTTATAGCCTCCTCCCCTAGCGTTTAGAAAGCCCTAGAAATACTCAGAAACCAACCAACTTCCATCCCTAGACCTTAGAAATCTCTAAAGACGTCCAGAAACGCACTAGTTCCTGAAAGTTCGAATTTTGGTTTCGGAGACGCCCAGGTCATGCGCGCGAGCGCCTTTGAATGTGCAACCCCACTACGTGCACCTTAGGATGGCCCTGGGTGCAACCCCGCTTCACGCACCTATGGATGTGCCTGGAGTCCTGGTCGTGCGCATGCCTACGGATGTGCCTATATTCCTAGTAGAGTACGCGCCTGGAGTCCGGGTCGCGCGCAACCCCATTTTGACCCGCCTGCGCACCTGCTGGCCGCAACAACACTTCGACCCGCCTGCACGCCTGTTGCCCGCTACCCCATTTCGATCTGCTTGCGCGCTTGTTGGCCAGGTTGTTGGGGTCATTGCGCATCTTGCTGCTTGGCCATCCGTTTGGCAAGCTCAAGTATGTCTTCATCCTCTGCAGCTACTGCCGAGCCGGCCATATTCGTGCGCCCCTCTAGGCTATGCCATTGCACTTGGCCTTGGTCATCGCTGCTATTGCTATGCACTGGACTTGTACAGTCTTCGACCTTGGTGTATAGCCACACTATGACTTCATCCTCTGTCTCATAAACCGTGTGACCACTGGTATCTGAGCCAAGTTGCAATCAATGGCTTCCACAAGTGGAGAAGATGCTTCAAGAGGCAAAGAAGTAGTAAGTGACATTAACTTTCATTTTACAACTCTTGAGCATCGTTTGGACAGCATTGAAAATCTTTGAACGAACTGGGAGGAGTTTGTTCAAAGGACGATTGAGGAGCATGAGCCAACTCCGAATTCCTCTTCGCCAGTTGATGAGCTACTGGACTTTCCGTGAAGTGTTTGGAATGAGACCCATGGGAGCCAAAGGCTGTCGTCATGTTGCCAACTCGAAACGATTGCGCCCGGTTGATTCCGATTTATGCAAATTGTATGAAAACTGGGCCAGACGAGCTTGGCATTGCTGAAACACACTCAGAAATGGAACGCGTGTGTGCGACAGAGGCAAAGGCACCGGTGGCACTATGCGAACAACACTCAGCAACCTCAATGTGGGATGCAGTTGGCGGCATACCCTTCACGCGTATCACACGCGATGTGGTAGCGGCTGCACGAGATAGATTTATGTACAGTGCACGCGCCGACACTTGCTTCATGCACACCATGCACGGTGCAGTAGCAGCAGAACTTGAAGAGGTTCGCGACGCACATGTAGGCGCAGGAGACATGCGCTTTGCACAAGGCATGCCCGTGCGCATGGAGGACCATTTTGGCGCAGAAATGGAAAATGCTACTTTGCTATTACAAGCCTCAGCAGCAATTACACAGGTCAGTGCTTCACTGCTAAACAGGATTCACACTTGTCTTCACCAAGACGCCCAAGCTGACAGTATTGTGCAAGCTGCAACCTTGGGCGAGATGAGAAGATTCTGGCTTAACAACGGATTGCTCAAGACCAAAGGTAATCGACTTTATGTGCCTAAGTACGATAACCTATAGCATGACCTCTTGAGGCAATGCCATGGTACCTTGTGGGTAGGGCATCCAGGTCAAAGAAGGACGTTGGTCTTGCTCTCTGGCCAGTATTATTGGCCAGACTCAGAGAGCGATGTGGAGGAATTTGTACACACATGTCTTATCTGTCAACAAGTTAAGATCAAACAAAGAAAGCCCAGTAGCTTGTTACAGCCTTTGCCCAGTCCCAAACGGCTGTGGGAGTCTATTTCAATGGGCTTCGTTTCTGGGGTGTGCAAGAAAGATGGGCCAGGGTCTATCATGGTAGTGGTGGACCTGTTTACGAAGTACGAAATATTTGTGACAGTGCCAAGTGATTGTACAATAGAGGAGGATGCTCGAGCATTCATAGCACAGGTGGTGAAGCACTGGGGCTTGCCCACAATGATCATAAGTGATCTAGACCCTAAGTTCACAGGAAAATCATGGACCGAGTTATTTAAAACTATTGGGAACTACTCTAAATTTTTCCACAAGTTTTCATCTTCAGACTGATGGCCAAACGGAGCGCATAAAGACGGAGAGGAGCTCCAAAGGGGCAAGCCCCGGAGGACGCAATACTTGGCAAAGTGGCAGGGTCAATGAGAACATGGCAAGACTTTGCCGAAATGTGGCAGTTCAAGAAGGAGGTGGCCCACTATTGCCAGGGGCCGCATACGAGGGCGTCTACCTTATGGCGGTGAGATTATGAGATGGAGGATAAGGATCAAATCAAGGAGAGTTGATAAAGGAGGATCTCTGTTCTCATTGGACGGAAGCATGAGAGAAGGGAGGGGTTGAAGCCTATAAATACCAATGCTGACAACCCTTGTATCATTCATTCACCATATCTTGGATAGCTTGTAAAGCATAGACGTGAGGGAGAGTTTTTGTAGAGTGCTGGCTTTCCACCTTGGACGACCACTCCTTGTAATCTTTTCTAGTGTTAATACAAGGTTACTTTCTCTCCCTATTCCATTGTCTTTCTACCTTTTTATTGTTTGTACTTCACTTGAGAGGAAGGAGTTTGCAATGTTGATCTAATGGACAAGTGGTTGTACTACCTTTGACAGACTTAAGATAGGCCATCACGAGAGTTGGAGTTCCGCGAGCCTAATCAAGTTTAGGCTCGTCTGACCCCGAGACAAACTGGTATCAAAGCATTCGTTGCAATCTATGGCTTCAGCAAGTGGGGAAGACGCTTCAAGACCAAGACAATAGGTAAGTGACTTTGAAAACTGATTTTTTTCCATTGAAGATCGTCTTTCCGGTCTTATGCGTCTCCAGGCAACTTCGGAGGACCTTTTGTCCAAACAAGTCAACGAGGGCATTAGGCGAGCATTGGGAGAAACATATTCAAGCCCAAAATGGCTCTATGGCTTGGAAGAAGATGTGAGGGCTTCACTAGCTATGAGGCGTGTTGATCTCAAGGAAGCTGTGCAAGAGATGACCTGAGCCAAAGTCTTTCAACGGAAAGAAAGACACGAAGGTCATAGATAATTTTCTATGGCAAGTGGAACAATACTTCCACGCTAGCAAGCTCAGCCTGAAGCAAGCTCAGTAGCAAGTTTTGCTAAGAATCTCCCGAATGCTTTACAATGGGAGAGACTCCTCTATTTATAGCCCTCCCCTGGCCTTTAGAAGGCCCTAGAAATACTCAGAAACCAACCAACTTCCGTCCCTGGCACTTAGAAATCTCTAAAGACGCACAAAAAATCGCTCATTCCTGAAAGTTAGAACTCAGCCGTCGGAGGCGCCCTGGTCGCGCGCGCGTCTGAAGTCCTGGTTGCGCGGGTGCCTTTGAATGTGCAACCCTGCTTCGCGCGCCTCAGGATGTGCCGGGGTGCAACTCCACTTCGCACGCCTCTAGATGTGCCTAGAGTCCTGGTCCCGTGTGCGCCTAGAGTCCTAGTCCCACGCAACCCTATTTCGACCCTCCTGCACGCCTGCTGGAGGCAACCCCATTTCGACCCGCCTATGCACTGCAGGCCACAACCTCATTTTGACCCACCTATGTGCCTGCTAGCCGTAACCCCATTTCGATTTGCTTGTGCGCCTATTGGCCGGGCTTCTGGGGTCGTTGCACGTCTTGCTGCTTGGCCATCCGTCTGGCAAGCTCAAGTATGTCTTCTTCCTCTGCAACTGCTGCCGAGCCAGCCATATGGGTGCGCCCCTCTAGGCTATGCCATTGCACTTGGCCTTTGTCGTCGTTGCTATTGCTATACATTAGACTTGCATAGTCTTTGGCCTTGGTGTCTAGTTACACCATGACTTCATCCTCCATCTCATACTCCCACTGCCATAAGGCAGACGCCCTCATCTGCGTCCCCTGACGATAATCGGCCACCTCCTTTTCAAACTGCCACAACTCGGCAATGTCTTGACATGTTGCCTTGCTATCCGGTTGACCCTGCCACTTGATCAAGTATTGCGTCCTCCGGGGCTTGGCCCTTGGCGCTCCTCTCAGTCTGCAATAATATACTCTACTTTGTTTACAAAAATAGTTGATACATCCATTGGAGCTCTATGGTCAACTATTCTATCCGGGTATGTGTCTTTAAAATAAGGTTTAAGGTTTGATACATGAAAAACATTGTGGAACTTCAACCTTTTCGACAGCTGTAATTTGTAGGCGAGGTTGCCCACACATTCAATGATAGGAAAGGGGCCTTCATATTTCTTCAAAAAACCTTTGTTCTTGTTTCTTAGGTGACGAAATTGTTCAGGTCTGAGTTTGAGAAGGACCTGGTAGCCTACATTAAAAGAAGATGCCATCCTCTTCAAATTAGCATGTTTCTTCATCTTTTTAACTGCCTATGCAATAAGATCCGTGCCAGCTCCGTTTTCTCATTCCACCCCTTCGCTAGCAGATGAGCTGCTAGACTTTTCCTTGAAGTGTCTGGAATGAGACCCATGGGAGCCAAAGGCTGTCGTCCTGTTGCCAACTTGAAAGGAATGTTCCCGGTTGATTATGTTTTCTGCAAATTGTATGAAAACTGGGCCACTTCTAACAAGTCTGAGCAGTTTTTCTGATTTGCTGCAACAAAATGGCGTAAGTATTGTTCTAAAAAAATATTTACCCGCTCTGTTTGGCCGTCACTTTGAGGATGAAAACTAGTGGAAAATTTTAGATATGTTCCCAATAGTTTGAATAACTCGGTCCAGAATTTCCCTGTGAATCTGGGGTCACGATCACTGATGATCATTGTGGGCAAGCCCCAGTGCTTCACTAGATGTGCCATGAATGCTCTAGCTGCTCCGTCTATTGTACAATCACATGGCACCGCTACGAATGTACCATACTTCATAAATCTGTCTACCACCACCATGATAGATGCCAACCCATCTTTTTTACGTAATCTAGAGATGAAGTCCATTGAAACAGACTCCCATGACAACATTGGAATAGGTAAGGGCTGTAGCAAACCCTTAGGCTTGCGTTGTTAGATCTTATCTTGTTGATAGATAAGACACGTGCGCACAAACTCCTCCACATCATTCTCCATGTCCGGCCAATAATACTGACCAGACAGCAAGGCCAACGTCCTTCTTTGACCTGGATGTCCTGCCCACAAGGTATCATGGCATTCCCTCAAGAGGTCATGCCGTAGGTTATCGTACTTTATCACATACAGTTGATTACCTTTGGTCTTGAGAAATCTGTCGTCAAGCCAGAATCTTCTCGTCTTGCCCAAGGCTGCAGCTTGCACCATGTTGTAAGCATGTGCGTCTTGGCGAAGCCCAATGCAAATCCTGTGTAGCAATGAAACACTGACCTGTGTAATTGCTGCTAAGCCTCGTAACCGCAACGTCGCAATTTCTGTTTTTGCGCCAAGATGGTCCTTCATGTTCGCGCACGCGCCTTGTACAAAGCGCATGTCTCTTGTACCTACGTGCATGTCTTGCTCCTCTTCATGTTCTGTTGCTACCGCACTGCTCGTGGTGTGCGTGAAGCATGTGCTTGCTGCTATGGTATGCAGGGTTTCAACCACCCGAATGCAAGGTGTTGCGTGCATTTCCTCCTCTGCCGCACGTGCACATAATGCTGGTGTTTCTTGCGCTATGTGTGCCAAGCTATGGCTGGTCTCTTCATCGTAAGAGTTAGGTGTGTCCACCTTCCTGCTCAGTGCGTCTGCAACACCATTGGCCTTACCCACCTTATACATCATCTGAAAGTCAAACTCGGCCATGAAATCTTGCCACCGGGCCTACTTTGGACTGAGCTTTTTCTGTGTAAGAAAGTAGCTAGATGCAACATTGTCAGTTCTTACAGTAAATTTGGAGCCTAAGAGATAGTGCCTCCAAAGATGTAAACAATGTACTACTGTTGTCATTTCTCTTTCTTGTATAGTATACCATTGCTCAGTTTCATTGAACTACCTACTCTCATAAGCGATGGTGTCCATCCTGTTCTAGTACACCTCCAATGGCATAGTTTGAGGCGTCTGTATGTACCTCAAACGGTTTGCTGGAATCAGCAAGGTGTAGCACTGGTTCAGCCACTAAGGTGTCCTTCAGCCGCTGGAATGCTCTTAGGCATGAGTCCGTCCATTGCCACTTTTGGTCTCTTCAGGAGGTCGATCAAGGGGGCTGCTATAGCTGAGAAGCCCTTGATAAACCTACTATAATAATTAGCAAGACCAAGAAAACTCCTAAGTTCACACACGTTAGAAGGGATCAACCAGTCACACTCAGCCTCCACCTTCTTGTTGTCCATCCATATCCATCCTCCCCCTATCCAATGTCCAAGAAAGGACACCTCTTGCAACCCAAAGGAGCACTTCTCCTTCTTGACATACAGTTGATTGTGTCTCAATGTCTAGAACACCTTTCGAAGATGTTCCTTGTGTTCGTCCATATTCTTGCGGTGCACTACAATGTCATCCAAATAAAAAATGACAAATTTGTCCAAGCATTCGGAAAATACTTCGTTCATGAGAGTGCAGAATGTTGCAGGTGCATTGGTTAGGCCAAAGGGCATAACCATGAATTTGTAAGCCCCATATCTCGTTACACAAGTAGTCTTCCCCTCATCTCCTTCAACAATCCAAACTTAGTAATAACCACTTCACAGATCCAGTTTGGAGGAAACTCGCACCTCTTTCAACTGATCAAAGAGGTCTGCAATAAAGGGAATAGGGTACTTTTTCTTTATGGTTACCTTGTTGAGCACCCTATAATCGATGCACAGTCTCATACTTCCATCCTTCTTAGTCTAAAACAATATAGGGGCCCCATAAGGTGCTTTGCTTGGCCTAATGAACCCAACGTCCAGTAGCTCGCTGATTTGTCTTCGCAGTTCGTCCCGCTCTTTGGGCACCATCTGGTATGGTGCTTGTGCTGGCTTTCTTGCTCTGGGCTCAAGCTCTATGCGATGGTCCACCCATCTCCTAGGTGGTAACCTTGTTGGGAGTTGTTCAGGCATGACGTCTCTATACTCATGTAGTACAGTTTGTATCTCCTTAGGGGTAGGCATGACCTCAACCTGCTCTATTGCACAAATAGAAGCAATGTAAGTAGAACAACCCTGCTTAAGACCTTTCTTAAGCTGGAGGGCTGATAGCATTAAGTCCGTTTTTGTTACATCTTTGTTATCAAGTTTAGAAACAGTACAAGGACTTTGCTTGTCCATAATCCCCACTACCCCAACATGCGGCATTACAAAAGCCTTACAAACCGTGAAAAACTCCATTCCCAAAATCACATTGAAATCATTCATGCCAACAATAGTAAAATTCAGAAATCCTACCCACTTGCCTATCTCCATTGGGACATTCTTGGCATTGCCTTGGACTTCACGAGCAGCCAAATTTACAACTTTCATTTTGCTCCCATCTTTCTCTCCTCGTATCATTAGGCGTCTAGCCACCTCCTCTTAAAGGAAGTTGTGGGTGGCGCCAATGTCCACCATTGCTTTAACAATACGTTCAGCAAGTGTTAGAAAGATAAAAAAGGAGTTCCCTTAAGGGTCTTACTGGAAGTGAAGCAGCCTTCTCCTTCTTTGAACGGACAGTAGCATTGAGAAGCGTTAGAGAGCTCTTCCTAGGCTTAATTCCTCCATTGTCTGATTCAATTTGAGCAGCATTGAGGAGCCTCTTTTTAGGACAATCCCTCACATAGGGCTCTCCCTCGCATATGAAATAAATGACCTTCTTTTTCTGTTTGTCCCCTCTTTTCTTCTCTTCCGGCCTAGCCTTGGCATCTTTTACCCATAGCTTCTTCTCCCCTTTCTCCTTCTTCTTAAATTTTTTTTACTATTGTTATTTCCCTTAGACACTTTGTTAGTTGAATCATTCATTATCTCATATTCGGTTAACTTTTCAGCCATAGATATAGTTGAAGCTAATGTCTTTACCTCTCGTCTTCTCAATTCTTACTCAGCCCATGGACGTAAGCCAACAAGAAAGGAAAAAAGACGATCCTCATTTGTCATGTTTGAGTTACAAAGCATAAGAGAAGTGAAGGATTGTACATACTCTCTAATAGTGTCTTTCTACATCAATGCATGAAGTTCCTTCCTTGCTTGGTACTCGACATCTTCCGAAAAGAACTGCCTCCGCAACTCCCTCTTGAAATCATGCCAAGTGTGGACCGGGTCCTCTCCCTCTTGCTCATCTCCCATGCATCTTCTCCACCAGAGAATAGCATCATCAGATAAGAACATGGCAGTAATACTAACCTTAGCTTGCTCATTGGTGAGCTTGCTAGCATGGAAGTACTGCTCCACTTGCCATATAAAATTATCTATGACCTTCGTGTCTCTCTTCCCGGTGAAAGACTTTGGCTCAAGCACATTGATCTTTCCTTGTGCGTGAATAACCCCTCCATTTGCCAAAGCTTGTTCGCATAAGGAGGGTCTTGCACGTAACTCCCCAGAGAGGTCTTTGACATCCTTCCCCAATTGTTCCATCTCCACCCTCATGACAGCAATGGGTAAATGGACATCTTCCTCAAATCCTCTCTGCCAATTCGGAGTTGGCTGATGTTCCTCAATCGTCCTTTGAACGAACTCCTCCCAATTCGTACCAAGATTTTCAACGCTGTCCAAACGATGCTCAAAAGTTGTAAAACGAAAGTTAATGTCACTTACTTGTTCTTTGCCTCTTGAAGCATCTTCTCTACTTGTGTTAATCGTTGATTGCAACTTGGCTCTGATACCAGCTGTAACACAGTTAGATTTGGACTAAGTCCATCTAGCCAAGCGGAATATCTACCTCGTGTGGCCTAGCTCCTCCCAAGAACTAGTCAGTCTCCTTGTGCCTCAGATCCTCCACCCAACCTCCATACTAGATGTTGCAAGACAAAAAGACAACAGAAAGACCAAAGATATGGAAGAGAAAAGCCAACTTTGTATTAAGAAGACAATGTTACAAAGGGTGGCCAAACACTATCAGAGCCAAGTTCCAATCAATGGCTTCCACAAGTGGAGAAGATGCTTCAAGAGGCAAAGAACAAGTAAGTGACATTAACTTTCATTTTACAACTCTTGAGCATCGTTTGGCTAGCGTTGAAAATCTTTGTACGAACTTGGAAGAGTTCTTCAAAGGACAATTGAGGTGCATCAACCAATTCCGAATTGGCTGAGAGGATTTGAGGAAGACGTCCATTCAGCCATTGTCGTCATGAGGGTGGAGATGGAACAATTGGGGAAGAACATCAAAGACCTCTCTGGGGAGTTGAGTACAAGAGTCTCCTTTGTGCGAACAAGTCTTGGCAAATGGAGGGGGTCTTTACTCAGAAGCAAAGATCAAGGTGCCTGAGCCAAAGTCTTTCACCGGGAAGAGAGACACGAAGGTCATAGATAACTTTCTATGGCAAGTGGAGCAATACTTTCATGCTAGAAACTCACCAATGAGCAAACTAAGGTTAGTACTACTGCCATGTTCTTATCTGATGATGCTATTCTCTGGTGGAGAAGACACATGGGAGATGAGCAAGAAGGAGAGGACCTCGTCCACACTTGGGATGGTTTCAAGAGGGAGTTGCGGAGGCAGTTCTTTCCGGAAGACGTCGAGTACCAAGCAAGGAAGGAACTTTGTGCATTGACGCAAAAAGGTTCTATTAGAGAGTACATACAATCCTTCACTTCCTTTATGCTTTGTATCTCCAACATGACAGATGAGGATCATTTTTTTTTCCTTTCTTGTTGGCTTCCGTCCATGGGCTGAGCAAGAATTGAGAAGACGGGAGGTAAAGACACTAGCTTCAGCTTTATCTACGACAGAAAAGTTAACCGAATAAGAGAGAAGGAATAATTTGGCGAACAAAGTGTCTAAGGAAAATAACAATGGTAAAAAAAATTTTCAGAAGGAGAAATGGGAGAAGAAGCCATGGGTAAAGGACGCCAAGGCTAGGCTGGAAGAGAAGAAAAGAGGGGACAAACAGAAAAAGAAGGTCCATTGTTTCATATGCGAGGGATCGTTCTAAAAAGAGGCTCCTCAATGCTGCTCAAACTGAGACGGGCAATGGAGGAATTGAGCCTAGGATGGGCTCTCTAACACTTCTCAATGTTGTTGTCCATTCAAAGGAGGAGAAGACTACTCCACTTTCGGTAAGACCCTTAAGTGAACTCCTTTTAATCTCTCTAACACTTGCTAGACGTACTGTTAAAACAATGGTGGACACTGGCTCCACCCACAAATTCCTTTCGGAGGAGGAGGCTAGATGCCTAAGGATATGAGGAGAGAAAGATGGATAAAAAAGAAAGCTGTGAAGTCCAAGGCATTGCCATGAACGTCCCGTGGAGATAGGCAAGTGGGTAGGATTTCTAAATTTTACTATTGTTGGCTTTGATGATTTCAATGTGATTTTGGGAATGGAGTTTTTCACGGTTTGTAAGGCTTTTGTAATGCCGCATGTTGGGGTAGTGGGGATTATGGATGAACAAAGTTCTTGTACTGTTTCCGAACTTGACAACAAAGATGTAACAAAAACGGACTTAATGCTATCAGCCCTCCAGCTTAAGAAAGGTCTTAAGCAGGGTTGTTCTACTTACATTGCTTCTATTTGTGCAATAAAGTAGGTTAAGGTCATGCCTACCCCTAAGGAGGTACAAACCATACTGCATGAGTATAAAGACGTCATGCCTAAACAACTCCCAGCGAGGTTACCACCTAGGAGAGGGGTGGACCATCGGTTAGAGCTTGAGCCCGAAGCAAGAAAGCCAACACAAGCACCATACAAGATGGTGCCCAAAGAGCTAGACGAACTGTGAAGACAACTCAGCGAGCTACTGGATGCTGTATAGTTTCAAACCAAGAAGGATGGAAGTATGAGACTGTGCAATGATTATAGGGACTCAACAAGGTAACCGTAAAGAACAAGTACCATATTCCCCTTATTGCAGACCTCTTTGATCAGTTGAAAGAGGCGTGAGTTTTCTCCAAACTAGATTTGGGAAGTGGTTATTACCAAGTTCGGATTGCTGAAGAAGACGAGGGGAAAACTACTTGTGTAACGAGATATGAGTCTTACGAATTCATGGTTATGACCTTTGGCCTAACCAACGCACCTGCAACAACACTTTGCACTCTCATGAATGAGGTATTTTCCGAATACTTGGACAAATTTGTCATTGTTTATTTGGATGACATCGTAGTATCAACAAGAGTATGAACAAACACAAGGAACATCTTCAAAAGGTATTCACGACATTGAGACATAATTAGCTGTATGTCAAGGAGGAGAAGTGCTCGTTTGGGTTGCAAGAGGTATCTTTTCTTGGGCATTGGATAGGGGGAGGACGGATATGGATGGACAACAAGAAGGTGGAGGTTGTGCGTGACTGGTTGATCCCTTACAAGGTGAGAGAACTTAGGAGTTTTCTTGGTCTTGCAAATTATTATAGGAGGTTTATCAAGGGCTTCTCAGCTATAGTAGCCCCCTTGACTGACCTCCTCAAGAAAGACCAAAAGTGGCAATGGACGGACTCATGCCAAAGAACATTCTAGCAGCTGAAGGACACCATGGTGGCTGAACCAGTGCTGCACCTTGCTGATTTCAGCAAGCCATTTGAGGTACATACAGACGCCTCAAACTATGCCATTGGAGGTGTACTAGAATAGGACGAACACCCAGTCGCTTACGAGAATAGGAAGCTCAATGAAACTGAGCAATGGTATACTACACAAGAAAGAGAAATGATGGCGGTAGTACATTGTTTACATCTTTGGAGGCACTATCTCTTAGGCTCCAAATTTACTATAAGAACTGACAACGTCACATCTAGCTACTTTCTTACACAGAAAAAACTCAGTCCAAAGCAGGCCCGATGGCAAGATTTCTTGGCCGAGTTTGACTTTCAGATGATGTATAAGGCAGGGAAGGCCAATGGTGTTGCAAATGCACTGAGCAGGAAGGTGGACACACCTAACTCTTATGAAAAAGAAACCAGCCAGAGCTTGGCACACATGGTGCAGCTAACACTAGCATTATGCGTGCACGTGGCACAGGAGGAAACGCGTGCGGCACCTTGCATTTGATCGGCTGAAACCCTACATACCGCAGCAGCCAGCACTTGCTTTACGTGCACCACGTACGATGCGTTAGTAGCAGAACATGAAGAGGCACATGGTGCGCATGTAGGCACAGGAGACATGCCCTTTGCGCAAGGCGTGTGCGCACACATGAAGGACCATCTTGGCGTAGAAACAAAAAATGTGACTTTGTGGTTACAAGCCTTAGCATCAATTACATAGGTCAGTGCTTCATTGCTAGACAGGATTCGCATTGGACTTCGCCAAGATGCACCGGCTTACAGCATGGTGCAAGCTGTAGCCTTGGGCGAGACGAGAAGATTTTGGCTTGACGACGGATTGCTCAAGACCAAAGGGAATCGACTTAATGTGCCAAAGTACGACTTAATGTGCCAAAGTACAATAACCTATGGCGTGACCTCTTGAGGGAATGCCACGATACGTTGTGGGCAGGACATCCAGTTCAAAGAAGGACGTTGGCCTTGTTGTCTGGTCAGTATTATTGGCCGGACATGGAGAATGATGTGGAGGAGTTTGTACGCACGTGTCTTATTTGTCAACAAGATAAGATCGAACAACGCAAGCCTAGGGGTTTGCTACAGCCCTTACCTATTCCAAAGTGGTCGTGGGTGTCTGTTTCAATGGACTTCATCTCTGGATTACGTAAGAAAGATGGGTTGGTGTCTATCATGGTGGTGGTAGACAGATTTATGAAGTATGGTACATTCGTAGCGGTGCCAAGTGATTGTACAATAGACGGAGCAGCTAGAACATTCATGGCACATGTGGTGAAGTACTGGGGCTTGCTCACAATGATCATCAGTGATCTTGACCCCAAATTCACATATAGATTCTGGACCGAGTTATTCAAACTATTGGGAACATCTCTAAATTTTTCAACTAGTTTTCATACTCAAAGTGATGGCCAAATAGAATATGTAAATGCTTTGTTAGAACAATACTTGCGCCATTTTGTTGCAACAAATCAGAAAAACTGGCCAGACTTGTTCGACGTGGCCCAGTTTTCATACAATTTGCAGAAATCAGAATCAACCGGGCATAGTCCTTTCGAGTTGGCAACAGGACGACAGCCTTTGGCTCCCGTGGGTCTCATTCTAGACACTTCACGAAAAAGTCCAGCAGCTCATTGATCGGTGCAAAACTGCAAGTGCACAGTATCGTAGTTTTATAGTAAAGTGATGAGAAGAGTATCGTCCTCAGGGATTGGTAACTTACTTTTGATAAATACCGAAATTATACTAATCTTAATTTTATCTAGAAAAATCACTAAGATTTTTGTAATTGCAATTCAAAATAAAATCAATTCAAAGCAAAATACGCAAAGGGAAAGAAAAAATGATGTTTTAAGATCAAATTAATGGGAAAGGAAACTTCTAGGAAATCGATTTCACCTAATTCCTCACTATGCTTTACTCATTTAACTAATTTAATATAATTCTTTCTGTTTATTAGCAAATCTCTAATTCATCCAAAAGCCTCTTTTGATAGTCAATTGGAAATTATTCTTGTTCATTATTTCACACAAGAGTATGCAAATTAATAAAGCAAGAAAGCAATAAGACTCATGATTTCAATACTACATAGGTTCATACAAGTCTTTTGATCTCTATATTTACCTATGCCGAAATATTTCAGATCTATCCTATAATTCCCTCTTTCGATAGCAAATCATAAGATTAACATCATCTAATTAATAGCCATTTAACTAGAAGCAATAAACTTAGAATAAATCAAATAAACAAAGAAAGAATACTTTAAATTAGCATAGAAAATCAACCATAATTCGGAACTAGATTACATCATTTTCCTAGAATAAATAAAATTTAGTTAATGCTAAAAATTCAATTCAACATAAACGAATTTACCATAATTATTCTGAGAATAATGGAAGAAAAATGAACACTGAAAAATATTCCCCCTTACGGTCTCAGCGTCCTCGCAATGCGTTGTTCGTCTTCAAAAACACCAGGGAAAATATTCCCCCTTTTAGTCACCGCTCTGTTTCGCAGTCTTCTCTCTCGTCTCTGATCTTCCCTTCCATCTATGATCTTCCCTTCCGTCTATGTTCTTCTTTTCCTCGCAATGCATTGTTCTCGCTAAAAACCGCTCGCATCAAATCCTCTACCTCTTTTGTAAAATCTTTCTATTAAAATAATGAAGGAATATACTGTGAAAACTGGCAACCAAGTGGCTGAGCAAGACTTGTGCAGAGTTTGTTAGTTTGTTACAAGTTAGTGGAATTTTGTTAATTTTGTTTTTTTTCTGGATGAGCTAGATCCTCTGGATTGTTCCAGCCTTCCTATTTAAGTTGCTTTTGTATGAACAGTTCGGAATTGAATCAATAAATTAGTTTTCTTCCTCTCTCAGGCCTTGTAGCCTTTCCTGTCATTTTTAGTTTTACTGCCTGTTTATTAGCCTTGCAATTACTTTCTAATATGGTATCAGAGCTTTATTGTTCGGCTTTTTTTCCTTTCTGAACATGGCTAAAGGCAAACAAATTCAGTCCTCTTTTCAATCTTCCATGGAAGATAATAATAGTCCTTTTTTTTCTTCACAATGGTGATCATCCAGGACTCTCTCTGGTTTCTCTTTCACTTACTGGATCTGGTTCCAACTATTACTCTTGGCGTCGATCAATGGTTACAACTCTAAATGCTAAGAACAAACTTGGATTTATCGATGGAACCATCCCACGTCCTGCTGCAACTGATCTCCTTGCTGGTCCTTGGTCTCGTTGCAACAACATGGTCATATCTTGGCTCTCCAACTCTGTCTGCAAGGAAATTGCAGAGAGCATCCTCTACCATGAAACAACCATTGAAATCTGGAAGGATCTATATGAACGATATCACCAGGGCAGTGGTCCTCGAATTTTTGAAATCAAGCAAAAAATTCTTGCTCACACTCAGGGATCGGCTGATGTCAATACATACTATACTCGACTGAAATGTTTGTGGGATGAAATTCGAGAATTCAAGGCGATACCAGTTTGCCATTGTGGTGGAATGCGTGTTTATATGGAGGATCAACAACGATAATCTGTGATGCAATTTCTGATGAGTTTGAATGAATCTTTTGCTCCGATTTGAGCTAAAATCCTACTGATGGAACCAACTCCTCCGCTGAAAAAAGTTTTTTCCCTGGTTGTTCAAGAAGAACAGCAACGATCTCTTACCTCCTCCAATTCCCCGACATTCATAGCTTCCGTTTCTTCCATATTTCAAGCGACATCCCGAGCCTCTTCTCCTACTAATCCCTCACGATCACGAAAGGATCGACCTCTCTGTACCCATTGCAACATCTCGGGCCACACAGTTGATCGTTGCTACAAAATCCATGCCACCTGGATTCAGACTCCAGGCCAAATGGTTCTCGCCCAAATCAGATGTTCCCTAATCGTCCTCACACTAATCAATTGGCTCTCAGATATGGTTCTTCAACTTCTTCCAAAAATTTTACATCTCCACCGTCTCTCACTCATGACCAATACAATCAGTTATTGGCTCTATTAAGTTCGCAAAGCTCAAGTGGCTCCTCCGCATCACTCGGTGACAACAACCCGCCTCAGTAATCCATTTCCAACTTCACTGGTATTCGTTCTTTCTCTTCTTCATCATCCACTCTTCATCCGAGCATTTGGATTTTAGATTCAGGGGCAACCCACCATGTCTGCACTAATTCCTCCATGTCTCACTCCATTCATTCATTTTCTTCTAACTCTATCACTTTACCCACTGGTACAAAAAATTCCAATCACTGGAATAGGCACTGTTCAACTGTCGCCTCACCTTGTGCTTCAACATGTTCTCTACATTCCAACATTCCAATTTAATCTTATCTCCATTAGTGCCTTAACTCAAACCAATAATCTTTCCATTCACTTTACTGCTCATTTTTGCTTTATCCAGGACCATTCATAGGGGAAGATGATTGGGATGGGTAGATGTCAAGGCAATCTTTACCTCCTAGATAGCTCAGTTTTTCGTTCTGTTTCCTCTATAATTGTTGTTGATAACATCACTTCTTCCTATGTAAATAAACTGTGGCATTACAGATTAGGCCATCCTTCCAATGTCAAACTCAATGTACTGAAATCTCATTTACGGTTGCAAAGTAATATCAATACCAATCTTTCTTGTTCAATCTGCCCTTTAGCAAAACAGAAGCGTCTGCCATTTGACTGCCATAACAACTTATCTCCTTCTCCCTTTGATCTTATACACTGTGATATTTGGGGACCATTTCATACCCCCACACATGATGGCTTTCGTTATTTTTTGACAATCATTGATGATTGCACACGAAATACATGGGTTCATCTTTTACGTCTAAATCTGACGTCAAGACCATTTTCCCACAATTTTTCTCCATGGTTAAAACCCAGTTTGGTCTCACAATTAAATCAGTTCGCGGTGATAATGCCCCTGAATTAAATCTGTCTCATCTCTTTACCCAACTTGGTGTGCTTCATTTTTACTCATGCGTTGAAACTCCTCAACAAAATTTTGTTGTTGAGCGTAAACACCAGCATATTCTAAATGTAACTCGGGCCTTATATTTCCAATCTAACATACTATAGGCTATTGGGGGGATTGTGTGCTTACTTCGGTTTATCTTATAAATTGAATTCCATCACCATTACTGAACAACAAAACTCCTTTTGAGCTAAGTTGTCTTTGTTATAGCTCAACTCTTCCTAGCACCTGTCACAAATTCTCTCCTCGAGCCTTACCTTGTGTCTTTCTAGGATATCCTTTTGGTTACAAAGGTTACAAAATTCTGGACTTAGAGACAAACCGAATCTATATCTCCCGAGATGTTACCTTCCAAGAATCTGTGTTCCCTTTCATGTTAACTCAGAACAATCACTCCGTTGCTTCAGATTTTTTTTTTTGAAAAAGTGGTCTGTTGTACCAGTTTCTACCCCTTCCCCTTCTTTTGATACTTCGACTTCACCTCCTAACAGCCATGACTCTTCCTCACATGATACTTCACTTCATACCACCTCCCACTCAACCACTAGTTCTTCTAGTGTATCCCATCCACCAAAATATCTCTCTAATTATCACTATTATTTGGCTTCTCCAGCTTCTCATTCCAACGTATCCAATTCCACTCCTTACCCCTTGTCGAATGTTATCTCCTACAATAAACTTTCCCCTTCTTTTCGTGCATTTTCTATTTCCATTTCCAGCATCACAGAACCAACAACATATGATGAGGCAGTTGTTGTCCTTGAATGGCAGAATGCTATGAGAGCTGAACTCCAAGCTTTAAAGTCCAATAATACTTGGTCTTTGTGTTCTCTACCACTTTGCAAAACAGCAGTTGGTTGCAAATGGATATTTCGTGTTAAATATCATGTTGATGGTTCTATCGAAAGGTACAAAGCCCGACTTGTTGCTAAAGGGTTCACACAACAAGAAGGTGTTGATTTCTTTGATACTTTTTCACCTGTTGCCAAGATGGTCACTGTCAAGGTATTACTCTCTCTTGCCTCTATTTACAATTGGCATTTGACTCAACTTGATGTCAATAATGCATTTTTGCACAGTGATCTGTCTGAAGAAGTCTTCATGCATCTTCCTCCTGGTTATCACCGTGAGGGGAGACTCCATTACCTGCCAACACAGTTTGTAAGTTACACAAATCTATATATAGCTTGAGACAAACATCTAGGCAATGGTTTGCAAAATTTTCTGGTGTTTTAATATCTGAAGGTTTCCAACAATCACATTCAGATCACTCATTATTCATCAAGACAACAGGAGATAATTTTATTGCCTTGTTAGTATATGTTGATGACATAATAGTTGCCAGTAACAACAAGATTGTTGTTGATAATTTGAAGAATTCCCACAACAAAAGATTCAAGTTAAAGGATCTAAGAAATCTCAAGTATTTTCTAGGACTTGAAGTGGCAAGATCAGCTAAAGGCATCTTGATAAGCTAGCAAAAATATGCTCTTGAACTCCTATCTAAAACAGGCTATTTAGAATGCAAACTTGCCAAAACTCCAATGCAACCGAATTTGCCACTTTCTCAAGATGATGAAGAGCTATTGACTGATCCCAGCATGTACAGGAGACTTATAGGGAAGCTAGTTTACCTTACCATCACCAGGCCGGACTTAACTTACTCAGGAAATAGACTAAGTCAGTTCCTAAGTCAGCCAAGGAGACCCCATTTGCAAGCAGTCTACAGGATTCTTCAGTATATTAAAGGATCACCAGGCAAAGGTCTTTTCTTATCAGCTTCCTCACCTCTTCAACTTAAAGCTCCTGCCTCTGCTCTTCAATTAAAAGCATTCTCAGATTCTGATTGGGCAACATGCCCTGATTCTAGAAAATTGATTACTGGTTTTTGCATATTTCTTGGAGATTCCTTAATATCATGGAAATCAAAGAAGCAAAGGACAATTTCAAGATCCTCAGCTGAAGCAGAGTATCGAGCGATAGCTTCTGTGACTTGTGAACTAACATGGCTGATTGCATTGCTCAAAGATTTAGGTGTTTCACACACACAACCTGCTTTGTTGTACTATGACAACCAAACTGATCTACACATTGCAGCAAACCCAATTTTCCACGAGCGTACTAAACACATAGAAATAGATTGTCATATTGTGAGAGAAAAGATTCAAACAGGTATGCTTAAAACTTTGCATGTTGCTTCACATCATCAGCTAGCTGATGTGCTTACCAAAGCTCTCTTTCCTGCTCAATTCAATTCTCTTATAGACAAGATGGGAATGTACAATATATACATTCCATCTTGAGGGGGAGTATTAAAATAATGAAGGAATATACTGTGAAAACTGGCAACCTAGTGGCTGAGCAAGACTTGTGCAGAGTTTGTTAATTTGTTACAAGTTAGTGGAATTTTATTATTTTTGTTTTTTTTTGGATGAGCTGGATCTTCTGGATTGTTCCAGCCTTCCTATTTAAGTTGCTTTTGTATGAACAGTTCGGAATTGAATCAATGAATTAGTTTTCTTCCTCTCTCAGGCCTTGTAGCCTTTCTTGTCATTTTTAGTTTTACTGCCTGTTTATTAGCCTTGCAATTACTTTCTAATAAAAATTTAAACACTTTCAGACATATTAGTTTTCAAAATGGTAAGTTGCACACATCTGTAATATTACTGATAGCCAACATAACTTAGGGTAAGTGTTACCTGGAGATGGCTGGCAACAGTTTCCCTTGTAAGCCTATCAACATTCATTAGATCGAGAATCCTTTTAGGAACAGCCTCTGCATAAACAGCCACAAAAATTGATGTAATCAGAACAGGTATATTAACGTTAATGCAAAGAATCAGAGACAAGTGAACAAAGTGGTGCATGGAGAAGGCCCACGACTGCCAACTGGAAGATGTGATCATGGAGGACTCGTAGTCCAAATCTCTCAACATTTTGGGCATCCTAGTTTTATTATTCTACCCGTTCCCAGCAAAAGAATTTTTTCCTCCACAGAAAGTTCGGACCACAACAAATCCTAATAAATACCCTTAAATTTATTTTTCAACGTAGAAAACTCCAATGCAGCTTACACTTAAGAAGTCCATACAGAGGATATCTAAATCTATGAACAGCACTTACTATCAATTCCCAACTGATTAACAGCAGCAACAAACTTTCGGTGAAGCTCCACCGACCAAACAACACGCGGCTTCTTTTGGGCTGCTGGGTCTTCACTAGCATGCCCGTTCTCACACTCATCCTCCTCATCCTCGTTTTGATCTTTTCTTTTCCTGCTCAGTTTTCCATTTGGATCAGTGGCACCGGTTGGTGAAATAGTTCTTTCAGTTTCACCTGCCCCTTGTTGACCCTTCTCACCTTCATCTCCATTACCAGCATTATTCAAATCTTTGGAGTCAGATTTTCTTCTCCGCACCACATGCTGCCAGATATTCTTGAGCTCCTCAATCCTTACAGGCTTTAGCAAGTAGTCACATGCACCAAGAGTTATGCCCTTGAGCACAGCTTTGGGGTCACTATTTGCAGAGAGCACTGAAAAAGAAGTGAAAATATTTAATAAAATGCCCCGAGTCATGATCAAATGAACATCACTGATGTACTGGAATTTTTCGTAGGTATTTATTAATGTAGTCTACATTAAAGGAACCTTTGAGTGTATACTACCATGGAAAACAAAGAAATAAGGAGAAAACTCAAAACTGAACTACTAACTGAAGTAAAAGATAATAGGACAAGAATAAGAGGAAGAGAGCAGTGTGAAATGTTCACATATCAAAGATAAGTAGCAGGTAATCCTTTTTTTCTCGTGTGAGAATTTTAAGAGAAAAGTTTTTAAAGAAAAAAAACGTAATTGTTCCTGATCATGGAGGATTAAAAAAAAAAGTTCAGAAAACAGCAAAAAAGTTCATTTACAACAGCACTTAGCAAACATGAGTTTTAGCTGCTGGTTTTACCTTCTCTGAAACAGGTTGATCTGCTAGTGATCGCTGTTTTGTTCTTTTGATACTAAAATGATACCAAAACGATCACTATGCTTTGCTAAAATACTGACTGAACCAAAATCCACCAAATCTAAGTCGTGAAGTTTCATCAATAGAGTAAATCAGCCCTATTCTAATCCAAAACAGATTAGAAGAGTAAGCTTTTATCCACACTTCTCTTGACAAGTATTACGAATCAGGAAAGCCATAGAGGAAGATAGAATCATGGATACCCCCTTCAAGATCTAAGTACAAGGTACCCATGCTATCGTTCCACATAATTTGAAACCAGAAAAGAAATGTAAGCACTCACTAATGACAGGTAAGTCCATTTCAAGCCCCACGAGCTCTAAAAGTTTAAACCCATCCATGTCCGGCATGAGTACATCACTGATAACAAGATCAAACTTGTCTTTGTTCTCTCTCAAGATCTTCAGGGCTATAACAGCCTGATTGGTTGTCGTCACTGCAAAAATGAAACAAGTTAATCCAAGTCTAATCAAAGCGCATTCGTTATTTACCATCACAGGTGCTCATATGCGGAAGTAGAAAACGGGGACTAAAAGAGAAGAAAAGAAACTAAGGGAAACAAATCAAGCAACAATGGAGAAAATAAAGTTCAGATTAAGCTATAAAAATTTAATAGCTTACAGAGAGAAAGAAAAGGATTGAACAACCCATTGATAGATAATTTGATTTGGTCAACGGATATCAGCAAAAAAAGGCAAAGCCTAAAGAGAGAGGTTTTGTAGATACAAGTTGCATCTTCGCAAAAACTTTTTTTCTTTTCTTCACTTGCTACCAGTTTAAAAAAAAAAAAAATCGATAATGCGATTACTCCAAAGAAGAAAACAAAAGCTGTCATCCAAAACCAATTCCAGAGAGATCATTCTCTGTTAACAAGATAAAAAAGCAAAAATTGCCGCTGCAAAACTTGGAAAACCAACCTCGAATCAAATATCCATTACCTAAGACACTGGTTTTTTCAGGAAAACAAAATTTGCTTTAAAAAACTTTACACTAGCCGCGAACTCTCGAAAGTAACTTTACTTTCCAAATACCATGATAATCACATCTTCGGAGCAAGGTCTCCAACAGCTTCAAACAAGTCGGATCGTTTCCGTAAAATCCTTTCGTTCATTTTCATATCGGAATCATCCAACCAGATTAATTCTTTTTTCCGTTTTCCTCTCTGGATCGTATCTTCACTGCTGTTATCCATCGGGAGTCTGTGGTTTTTCGCCGAAGAATAAGGCGACGAGAAGTTTTGTTCTGTTCCGTGGAAGAAGAGACTGTAGAATAATTGAGTTTTTCCTAAGTTAGGACTCTCAATTAATGCGCCGGGTCGCTCCTGTCCTGCGGAGACCCGGAATCGCCCGAGTCAAGCCAGCGAAATGTTCCCATCCTTTATCCTTAAATTGCACCAATAAAAATTATATCTTTATTTTCTTCAAATCTGACATAACATTTAAATAAAAACAATAAATCCTAAAATAAATTAAAATAAATAAAATTAGACTAAGTTTTAAAGTAAAGATGTGACAAAATATATTAAATTATGCAAGTCATCACTCATCAGTTGGCAAAGAGGTAGAAAGAGAAAACGGAGTTGGCACGGGTCTTATTGCATAAAACAATTAAAAAGATAAAGAAATATGCTGATTTGAAGAGGAAGGCGTCTTCTTTTAATGTAGGTGACCAAGTCCTTCTCAAACTCAGACCTGAACAATTTCGTCACCTAAGAAGCAAGAACAAAGGTATTTTGAAGAAATATGAAGGCCCCTTTTCTATCAGTGAACGTGTGGGCAGCCTCGCCTACAAATTGCAGCTTCCGAAAAAGGTTTAAGTTTCACAATGTTTTTCATGTATCAAACCATAAACCTTATTTTGAAGACCCAGACCCGGATAGAATAGTTGACCCAAGAGCTCCAAAGGATGTATCAACTACTTTTGTAAACAAAGTAGAGTATATTATTGCAGACCGAGAGGAGTGCCAAAGGGGCAAGCCCCGGAGGACACAATACTTGGTCAAGTGGCAGGGTCAACCGGAAAGCGAGGCAACATGGCAAGACGCTGCCGAGTTGTGGCAGTTTGAAAAGGACGTGGCTGACTAGCGCCAAGGGACGTAGACGACGGTGTCTGCCTTATGGCGGTGGGAGTATGAAACGTAGGATGAAGCCATGGTGTGGCCAGACACCAAGGCCGAAGACTGTGCAAGTCCAGTGCATAGCAATAGCAACGACGAGAGATTTCTAAGGGCTAGGGACAAAAGTTGGTTGGTTTCTAAGTATTTCTAGGGCCTTCTAAAGGCCAAGGGAGGAGGCTATAAATAGAGGGGTCTCTCCCATTGTAAAGCATTCGGGAGATTCTTAGCATTCTTTGTTCTTCAAGTATATAGAGAGAGTTTTTAGCCTTTGGCCTTCAAGAGTGTTTGGCCACCCTTTGTAACATTGTCTTCTCAATACAAAGTTGGCTTTTCTCTTCCATATCTTTGGTCTTTCCGTTGTCCTTTTGTCTAGCAACATCTAGAGTGGAGGTTGGGTGGAAGATCCGAGGCACAAAGAAGCTGACTAGTTCTTGGGAAGAGCTAGGCCGCACGAGGTAGATATTCCGCTTGGCTAGACAGACTTAGTAAAAATCTAACCTTGTGACAACTGGTATCAGAGCGGTGCGAGTATGAGACGGAGGATGAAGCCATTGTGTGGCCAGACACCAAGGCCGAAGACAGTGCAAGTCCAATGCATGGCAATAACAACGACGACCAAGGCCAAGTGCAATGGCACAGCTCAGAGGGGCGCACACATATGGCCGGCTTGGCAGCAATTGTAGAGGAAGAAGATATACTTGAGCTTTTCAGACGGATGGCCAAGCAACAAGATGCACAATGACCCCAACAGCTAGACCAACAGGCGCGCTAGCGGATTGAAATGGGGTTGCAGCCAGCAGGCGTGCAGGCAGGTCAAAATGGGGTTATGGCCAACAAGCGTGCAAGCGGGTCGAAAAGGGGTTGCGGCCAGCAGGCGCGCAGGCGAGTATAAATGGGGTTGTGCGTGACCAGGACTCCAGGCGCATCTGTAGGCACACGCGCAACCAGGACTCCAGGCTCATCCAGAGGCGCACGAAGCGAGTTTGCGCCTAGGCGCATCCTGAGGCACGTGAAGCGGGGTTTCACATTCAAAGGCACCCGCGCGACCAGGACTCTAGAAGCGACTGCGACTAGGGTGCCTCCGACGCCAGAATTCGAACTTTCAAGAACTGGTGGGGGTTTCTGGGCGCCTTTAGAGATTTCTAAGGGCTATGGATGGAAGTTGGTTGGTTTCTGAGTATTTCTAGGGCCTTCTAAAGGCCAGGGGAGGAGGATATAAATAGAGGAGCCTCTCCCATTGTAAAGCATTCGGGAGATTCTTAACATTCTATGCTCTTCAAGTATATAGAGAGAGTTTTTAGCCTTTGGCCTTCAAGAGTATTTGGCCACCCTTTGTAACATTGTCTTCTCAATACAAAGTTGGTTTTTCCCTTCCATATCTTTGGTCTTTCCATTGTCCTTTTGTCTTGCAACATCTAGTGTGGAGGGTGGGTGGAGGATCCGAGGCACAAGGAGGCTGACTAGTTATTGGGAAGAGCTAGGCCGCACGTGGTAGATATTGTGCTTGGCTAGAAGGACTTAGTCCAAATCTAACCGCGTGACAACTGTCACAGTGCCAAGTTGCAATCAATGGCTTCCACAAGTGGAGAAGAAGCTTCAAGAGGCAAAGAACAAGTGAAATTAACTTTCATTTTACAACTCTTGAGCATCATTTGGACAACGTTGAAAATCTTTGTACGAACTTGGAGGAGTTCGTTCAAAGGACGATTGAAGAGCATCAACCAACTCTGAATGCTGAGAGGCTTTGAGGAAGACGTCCATTCAGCCATTGCCGTCATGAGGGTGGAGATGGAACAATTGGGGAAGGACGTCAAAGACCTCTCTGGGGAGTTGCGTGCAAGACTCTCCTTGTGCGAACAAGCCTTAGCAAATGGAGGGGTTGTTCACGCACAAACAAAAATCAAGGTGCCTGAGCCAAAGTCTTTCGCGGGGAAGAGAGACGCGAGGTCATAGATAATTTTCTATGGCAAGTGGAGCAATACTTCCTTGCTAGCAAGCTCACCAAAAAGCAAGCTTAAGGTTAGTACGGCTGCCAAGTTCTTATCTGATGATGCTATTCTCTGGTGGAGAAGACGCATGGGAGATGAGCAAGAGGGAGAGGACCCCGTCCACACTTGGGAGGATTTCAAGAGGGAGTTGTGAAGGCAGTTCTTGCCAAAAGATGTCGAGTACCAAGGAGGAAGGAACTTCGTGCATAGACGTAGAAAGGCACTATTAGAGAGTATGTACAATCATTCACTTCCCTTATGCTTTGTATGTCCAACATGACAGATGAGGATCATCTTTTTTCCTTTCTTGCTGGCTTACGTCCATGGGCTGATTACGAATTGAGAAGACGGGAGGTAAAGACACTAACTTCAGCTTTATCTACGGCTGAAAAGTTAACCGAATATAAGAGAAGGAATGATTCGGCTAACAAAGTGTCTAAGGAAAATAACAATGGTAAAACAAATTTTAAGAAGAAGGAGAAAGGGGAGAAGAAGCCATGGGTAAAGGACGCCAAGGCTAGGCCGGAAGAGAAGAAAAGAAGGGACAAATAGAAAAAGAAGGTCCATTATTTCATATGTGAGGGAGAGCACTATGTGAGGGATTGTCCTAAAAAGAGGCTCTTCAATGTTGCTCAAACTGAGACGGACAATGGAGGAATTGTGCCTAGGACAGGCTCTCTAACACTTCTCAATGTTGTTGTCCGTTCAAAGGAGGAGAAGGCTGCTCCACTTCCGGTAAGACCCTTAAGGGAACTCCTTTTTATCTCTCTAACACTTGTTGGACGTACTGTCAAAGCAATGGTGGACATTGGCGCCACCCACAACTTCCTTTCGGAGGAGGAGGCTAGACGCCTAAGGATACGAGGAGAGAAAGATGGGTGCAAAATGAAAGCTGTAAATTCTGCTGCTCGTGAAGTCCAAGACATTGCCATGAACGTCACAGTGGAGATAGGCAAGTGGGTAGGATTTCTGAATTTTACTATTGTTGGCATGGATGATTTCAATGTGATTTTGGGAATGGAGTTTTTCACGGTTTGTAAGGCTTTTGTTATGCCGCATGTTGGAGTAGTGGGGATTATGGACGAGCAAAGTCCTTGTACTGTTTCTGAACTTGACAAGAAAGATGTAACAAAAAAGGACTTAATTCTATCAGCCCTCCAGCTTAAGAAAGGTCTTAAGCAGGGCTCTTCTACTTACATTGTTTCTATTTGTGCAATAGAGCAAGTTGAGGTCATGCCTACCCCTAAGGATGTTTAACGCGGGGAAGGCCAATGGTGCTACAGACGCAATGAGTAGGAAGGTGGACACACCTAACTCTTACGAGGAAGAGACCATCAAGAGCTTGGCACACATGGCGCAGCTAGCACCAGCATTATGCGCGCACACGGTAGAGGAGGAAACTCGCGCGACACCTTGCATTCGAGCGATTGAAACCCCACAAACCACAGCAGCCAGCACTTGCTTCACGCGTACCAGGCATGGTGCTGTAGTAGCAGGACATGTATAGGTGAATGGCGTGCACGTAGGCGCAGGATACATGCGCTTTGCACAAGGCACGCGCATGCACATGGAGGACCTTCTTGGCTCAAAAACAGAAAATGCGACTTTGTGGTTACGAGCCTTAGCAGCAAGTACACAGGTCAGTGCTTCATTGCTAAACAAGATTCGTAATGGACGTCACCAATACGCACAGGCTTACACCATGGTGCAAGCTACAGCCTTGGGCGAGACGAGAAGATTCTGGCTTGATGACGGATTGCTCAAGACCAAAGGTAATCGACTTTATGTGCCAAAGTATGATGACCTATAGCGTGACCTCTTGAGGGAATGCCAAGATACCTTGTGGGAAGGACATCCAAGTCAAAGAAGGACGTTAGCCTTGCTGTCTGGTCAGTATTATTGGCCGGACATGGAGAATGATGTGAAGGATTTTGTGTGCACGTGTCTTATCTGTCAACAAGATAAAATCAAACAACCCAAGCCTAGGGGTTTGCTACAAACCTTACCTATTCCAAATCGGCTGTGGGAGTCTGTTTCAATGGACTTCATCTCTGGATTATGTAAGAAAGATGGGTTGGTGTCAATCATGGTGGTGGTAGATAGATTTATGAAGTATGGTACATTCGTAGCAGTGCCAAGTGATTGTACAGCAGACGAAGCAGCTAGACCATTCATGGCACATGTGGTGAAGCACCGGGGTTTGCCCACAACGATCATCAGTGATCGTGACCCCAAATTCACAAGGAAATTCTGGACTGAGTTATTCAAACTATTGGGAACATCTCTAAATTTTTCCACTAGTTTTCATCCTCAAAGTGACGGTCAAACAGAGCGGGTAAATGCTTTGTTAGAACAATACTTACGCCATTTTGTTGCAACAAATCATAAAAATTGGCCAGACTTATTAGACGTGGCCCAGTTTTCATACAATTTGTAAAAATCAGAATCAACCGGGCACAGTCCTTTCGAGTTGGCAACAGGACGACAACCTTTGGCTCCAATGGGTCTCATTCCAGACACTTCACAAAAAAATCCAAACTCTCATCAGCTGGCGAAGAAGTGGAAAGAGAAAATGGAGCTGGCACGGGTCTTATTGCATAAGGCAGTTAAAAAGATGAAGAAACATGTTGATTTAAAGAGGAGGGCGTCTTATTTCAATGTAGGTGACCAGGTCCTTCTCAAACTCAGACCTAAGCAAATTCGTCACCTAAGAAGCAAGAATGAAGGTCTTTTGAAGAAATGTGAAGGCCCCTTTCCTATCATTTAACATGTGGGCAACCTTGCCAACAAATTGCAACAGCTAAAAAAGTTTAAGTTCCACAATGTTTTTCATGTATTAAACCTTAAACATTATTTTGAAGACCCGAACCCGGATAGAATAGTTGACCCAAGAGCTCCAATTGATGTATCAACTACTTTTTTAAACAAAGTAGAGTATATTATTGCAGACTGAGAGGAGCGCCAAAGGGGCAAGCCCTAGAGGACGTAATACTTGGTCAAGTGGAAGGGTCAACCGAAAAGCGAGGCAACATGGCAAGACGCTGCCGAGTTGTGGCAGTTTGAAAAGGAAGTGGCCGACTATCGCCAGAGGACGCAAACGAGGGCATTTACCTTATGGCGATGGGAGTATGAGACGGAGGATGAAGTCATGGTGTGGCCAGACACCAAGGTTGAAGACTGTGCAAGTCCTGTGCATAACAATAGCAGCGACGAGAGATTTCTAAGTGTCAGGGACAGAAGTTGGTTGGTTTCTGAGTATTTCTAGGGCCTTCTAAAGGCCAAAGGAGGAGGCTATAAATAGAGGGGCCTCTCCCATTGTAAAGCATTTGGGAGATTCTTAGCATTTTTTGCACTTCAAGTATATAGAGAGAGTTTTTAGCCTTTGGCCTTCAAGAGTGTTTGACCACCCTTTGTAACATTGTCTTCTTAATACAAAGTTGGCTTTTCTCTTCCATATCTTTGGTCTTTCCATTGTCCTTTTGTCTTGCAACATCTAGTGTGGAGGTTGGGTGGAGGATCCGAGGCACAAGGGGGTTGTTTAGTTCTTGGGAAGAGCTAGGCCGCACGAGGTAGATATTCCGCTTGGTTAGACGGAGATAGTCCAAATCTAACCACGTGACAATAGGTATCAGAGCGGCGGTGGGAGTATGAGACGGAGGATGAAGCCATGCTATGGCCAGACACCAAGGCCGAAGACTGTGCAGGTCCACTGCTTAGCAATAGCAGCAACGACCAAGGCCAAGTGCAATGGCACAACCCAGAGGGGCACACACATATGGCCAGCTCGGCAGCAGCTACAGAGGAAGAAGACATACTTGCGCTTACCAGACGGATGGCCAAGCAGCAAGACGCACAATGACCCCAACAGCCCGGCCAACAGGCATGCAAGCGGATCAAAATGGGGTTGCGGCCAATAGACGCACAGGCCGGTCAAAATGGGGTTGCGGCCAGCAGGCGCCCAAGCAGGTCGTAATGGGGTTGCGTGCGACTAGGACTCCAGGCACATCTGCAGGCAAGCGCACGACCAGGATTGCAGGCGCATCCACAAGCGCGCGTGCGACCAAGACTCCAGGCGCATCCAGAGGCTTGTGAAACGGGGTTGTGCCCAGGCGCATCCTGAGGCGCGCGAAGCGGAGTTGCACATTGAAAGGCGCCCGCGCGACCAGGACTCCAGATGCACGAGCGACCAGGGCACCTCTGAAGCCAGAATTCGAACTTTCAGGAACTGGCGGGTTTTTGGGCGTCTTTAGAGATTTCTAAAGGCCAGGGATGGAAGTTGGTTGGTTTCTAAGTATTTCTAGGGCCTTCTAAATGCCAAGGGAGGAGGCCATAAATATAGGGGCCTCTCCCATTGTAAAGCATTTGGGAGATTCTTAGCATTCTTTGCTCTTCAAGTATATAGGGAGAGTTTCTTGCCTTTGGCCTTCAAGAGTGTTTGGCCACCCTTTGTAACATTGTCTTCTCAATACAAAGTTGACTTTTATTTTCCATATCTGTGGTCTTTTCTTTGTCCTTTTGTCTTGCAACATCTAGTGTGGAGGTTGCGTGGAGGATCCGAGGCACAAGGAGGCTGACTAGTTCTTGGGAAAAGCTAGGCTGCATGTGGTAGATATTCCGCTTGGCTAGACGGACTTAGTCCAAATCTAACCACATGACAATTGGTATCAGAGCCAAGTTGAAATCAATGGCTTCAACAAGTAGAGAAGATACTTCAAGAGGCAAATAATAAATAAGTGACATTAACTTTCGTTTTACAACTCTTGAGCATTGTTTAGACAACTTTGAAAATCTTTGTACGAACTGGGAGGAGTTCGTTCAAAGGACGAATGAGGAGCATCAGCCAACTCCATGAGAGGATTTGAGGAAGACGTCCATTCAGCCATTGCCATCATGAGGGTGGAGATGGAACAATTGGGGAAGGACGTCAAAGACCTCTCTAGGGAGTTGCGTATAGGTCTCTCCTTGTGCGAACAAGCCTTGGCAAATAGAGGGGTTGTTCACGCACATGCAAAGATCAAGATGCCTGAGCCAAAGTCTTTCACTCGGAAGAGAGACACGAAGGTCATAGATAATTTTCTTTGGCAAGTGGAGCAATACTTTCATGCTAGCAAGCTAAGGATAGTGCGGCTACCAAGTTCTTATCCGATGATGCTATTCTTTGGTGGAGAAGACGTATGGGAGATGAGAAAGAGTGAGAGGAGTCCGTCCACACTCGGGATGATTTCAAGAGGGAGCTGTAGAGGGAGTTCTTTCTGGAAGATGTTGAGTACAAAGCAAGGAAGAGGATCGTCTTTTTTCCTTTCTTGTTGGTTTACGTCCATGGGCTGAGTAAGAATTGAGAAGACGAGAGGTAAACACACTAGCTTCAACTTTATCTACGGCTGAAACGTTAACCGAATATAAGAGAAGGAATGATTCGGCTAACAAAGTGTCTAAGGAAAATAACAATGGTAAAACAAATTTTAAGAAGAAAGAGAAAGGGGAGAAGAAGCCATGGGTAAAGGACGCCAAGGCTAGGCTGGAAGAGAAGAAAAGAGGAGACAAATAGAAAAAGAAGGTCCATTGTTTCATATGCGAGGGAGAGCACTATGTGAGGGGTTGTCCTAAAAAGAGGCTCCTCAATGCTGCTCAAAATGAGACGGACAATAGAGGAATTGAGCCTAGGATGGGCTCTCTAACACTTCTCAATGTTGTTGTCCGTTCAAAGGAGGAGAAGGTTGCTCCACTTCTGGTAAGACATTAAGGGAACTCCTTTTTCTCTCTATAACACTTGTTGGACGTACTGTTAAAGCAATGGTGGACACTGGCGCCACCCACAACTTCCTTTCGGAGGAGGAGGCTAGACGCCTAAGGATACGAGGAGAGAAAAATGGGTGCAAAATGAAAGTTGTAAATTCTGCTACTCGTGAAGTCCAATGCATTGACAAGAACGTCCCAGTGGAGATAGGCAAGTGGGTAGGAATTCTGAATTTTACTATTGTTGGCATGGATGATTTCAATGTGATTTTGGGAATGGAGTTTTTCACAGTTTGTAAGGCTTTTGTAATGCCGCATGTTGGAGTAGTGGGGATTATGGATAAGCAAAGTCCTTGTGCAGTTTTTGAACTTGACAACAAAGATGTAACAAAAAAAAAGACTTAATGGTATCAGCCCTCCAGCTTAAGAAAGGTCTTAAGTGTTATGCACGCAATAACATTATTATTTTAATTGTTTTATTTAATTTACTTTATTTTATTTCAGTTTTAGGCCATAGGGGTATTTTTGGAATTATTTATTAATAGGGATATTTTTGGAATATTTTATTCATAGGGATATTTTTGTAATATTTTATTAAACCCTAACAGGGTGAACCCTATTTAAGGGGTAAGAGTAATGAGAAAAGAAAAGCATTGAAGTATTAAAAATTAGGTTAAATCTAGCGTAGAGAGGCTTAGAGTTCTCCTCAACGAGCTCTAGGGTTATCAAGCTTCCCTTAGGCTTGATCTTTCGATCTTCGTCTCCCCCATGTCTTCCTACTATCCCTACGGTAATGCCTGGAAGACCCGTAACCCGTGGCAGACCCTAGATCCTCTCAAAGAATCCTTGTGTCAGATCCGGGACCGTAACATGGTCGTTGGACCTTATCGGTACCCACAGCTCCAGAAAGATGAAATTGAAAGACAGAGCCAAGCCATGCTACAACAAGGCCTTATTCATAGTAGACTTTCTCATTAAGAAACATGATGGTACATGGCAATTTTGTGTCGATTATCAGGATTTGAATGCCCAAACTGTGAAAGATAAGTTCCCTAGTCCTGTGGTGGAGGAGCTTTTAGATGAATTGCACGGGTCCTATATATTCATCAAATTGGACTTGCACTCCGAATAGCATCAGGTTCGTATGCCTCCAGACGATATCGACAAAACTGCCTTCCGCACTCATCACGACCACTTTGAATTTGTGGTCATGCCATTTGGGTTATCCAACTCCCAATCCACATTCCAGGCATTAATGAACAAGGTATTCTGAAACTATCTTCACAAATTTGTACTTTTTTCTTTGATGACATACTCATTTACAGCCAGTTTGGACATCAACATTTAGAGTATTTAAGATTGGTATTTCAATTGTTACGTTCCCATCAATTATATACAAAGAAATCAAAATGCTCATTTGCGACATCACATGTGGCCTATCTCAGCCATATTATTTCCCATGATGGGGTCACAATTGATTCATAAAAAAATCAAGTTATTATAGATTGGCCACAACCTATGAATACCTCAGCTTTGAGAGGGTTTTTAGGATTGGTAGGATATCACAGAAAATTTATCAAGAACTATGGACCGATAGAAACACCATTGACTAATCTCCTCAAGAAAAATTCCTTTATTTGGAATGATCAGGCCACACAGTCCTTCTCAAATCTCAAACTAGCTCTTGCATCCGCACCAGTTCTGCAACTTCCCAATTTTGATGATTTATTTGAGGTCATGTGTGACACATCAGGTGGGGGCATTGGGACCGTTCTATTGCAGCACTTTCACCTTATTGCATATTTCATCCGATAGTTGGCAGTATGACATCACAAATTGCCAGCATATGAACGCGAGTTAATCGGGTTGGCCAAAGTTGTCCAACATTGGCGCCTGTACTTATGGGGTCATGCATTTGTTATTCGTACTGATCATTACAACCATAAATATTTTCAAGACTAGTGACTCACGACTTCTCCTCAACAACACTGGATCAGTAAATTGATGGGATTCGACTTTACAGTGGAATACCGTGCAGGCAGGTTAAACAAGGTGGCCGATGTCTTCTCACAACATTTGGAGACTCCGCCGCTTCTATGTGCTATTGGCCAGCCTCGTTTTATTCTTTTAGACTTGGTCAAGGAGGAAAATGCCAGCAATCTAGTTCTTCTTAATATACACAAGAAAATTACAAAGGGGCCCCTGAACTCTAGATGGACCTTTAAGGATTCTCTTATTTATTACAAATTACAATTATATATCATACACACTTCGGATTTGGTTTAAGCCATCATCTCTGCATACCATGATAACATGAAGGCATCTAAAAAACATTGCATCACATTCGAGCGGATTTCTATTGGCAGGCTATGAAGACCTCCATTGCAACATATGTAACATCCTGTCTGGTGTATCAACACAACAATGCCGAACACTTAAGTCCCGCAGGTCTTTTAAAGCCTTTGGCACTTCCTACACAGGTGTAGGCCGATATTTCTATGGACTTCATCGAAGATCTTCTACAATCTTCAGGCAAGTCGATATTATTTGTGGTGGCGGATCGGTTCTCGAAGTATGCACACTTAATGCCCATGGCACACCCATATACAACATCTAGAGTGGCGCATATAATTTTCGAGCATATTGTTCATTTACATGGTATTCCCGAATCAATTGTCAGTGAACCTGATGCGGTCTTTACCAACACATTTTGACGTGAATTGTTTCGCCTATGCGGCACCAAGTTGAAGTTCTCATCATCATATCATTCTCAAATAGACTATCAAATAGAGGTAGTTAACCGCATTGTGGAAATGTATCTCCGATGTCTAGTGGGCGATCATCCTAAAAACTGGGTTCAATGGCTATCGTGGGCGGAATATTGTTACAGCACTTCCTTCCACACTGCTTTACAGTCTACTCCCTTCAGCATTCTATATGGCAGAGATCCTCTTCGGCGTATACTCTGGGCTCCACCTGTGTGGACTCTAATGATCAAGCTCTCATTGAACGGGACCAGGTGCTACAAAATATTTCGGATCGCCTCCTCAAAGCACAAGTTTGTATGAAGGACTTCTATGACAAGGGACACCGGGATATCACATACAAGGAAGGTGACTATGTCTGGTTACTACTCTATCCTTACCGGCAACACTTTCTAGCGGGCCAACACTGTCATAAACTTTCTCCCAAGTACTTTGTGCCTTTCTCTATTATTCGATGCATCGGGCCAATCACCTATCAATTGTAACTTCCCGCAATGGCTAAACTTCATGATGTGTTCCATGTCTCCTTAAACCCTTTAAGAGACCACCTCCTTTGTCAATTTCGTCCCTTCCTCCATTGGACAATGGATGGATTATTCTTACTCCAGCTAAGGTATTGCATGCCCGTCGTAGTAATGACCAGTGGGAGATTCTAGTGCAATTGAAGGACACCGAACAAGAGGTTGCTACATGGGAACAACTGGCCAACTTCATACAGGTCTACCCAACTTACGAGCTTGAGGACAAGCTATTTCTCCATGGGGGGTGTGCAGTTGTTGAGGACTCAATAGCTTACCGAGTCACCCAAAGGAGGCGACAATGACTCATTGAGTTAATTAATTTTAAATTTAATATTTTATATTACTTTTAAGTATATTTTTTCATTAAGTATGTAAGGATCCAGGTCGCAAGGGCATAATTATAAATTTAATCCCTAAAAATCTAATGATGTCAAACCCTATTTAGAGGGTAGATAAATAGAAAAAAGTCAAGCATTGAATTAGGTTAAATAGGGTTTGGAGTTCTCCTTGAAGAGCTCTAGGGTTTTGGATGTCTCCTTGACGAGCTCCAAGTATAGTTTCTCTCTTGATTTAGGTTATTTCTCTTCCCTTTTGAATTATGTTTTGCTTTTATTGAATCAAAGAGGAAAGGATTGCTACTATTTCTGAGTTCACTCAGAGGTTGTAGCCTCCCCTTCGTTCACAGTAGCAAAAGGGGGCTTCCCTCCTTCATTCCGAGCAAGGGTAGAGGTTCCCCCAATCCCCAACCCGAGAGCAACCTCTAAAGAGGCGCTTTAGCCTATAATCGAGCAAGGCAGGATTAGGAGCTCCTAATCCCTCATACGTGAACATTAGCACCTTGCCAAGAGGGCCCTTACCCTCTCAACAGTGAGCACCCAAGGGTTCAACGCCTTCCTAGCCGAGAGCAGCAAGGGTTCTCTACCCTTATCAAGAAAAACCAAGAAAGGAGACTCCTTTTCAGTCTGACCGAAAATAGCCAAGAAAAGAGCCTCCTTTGCTTTCTTACCGAGAGCAACAGCTCTATAACGGTGCTGGATTCACAAATCCCATGCCGAGTTACTCGATCCATGGCTACAGACCATAACAAAAAGAATACGATTGAAAGATAAGACACCCCATAGCCAGTAGGAGCCAGAGATGAATTTAGTTTGGAGCCTCAACCGAATCACTTTGAATTCACAAAGAGAAGACAAACTGAAGAAGGTACATCATCATCCTCCAACTACCTATCAACACTTGACGATAATGTGGATGACATCCAGGTGATCCAATTAGCAGTTCTTGCAACACAAGAATATTTGAAGGCATAACAGATATAGCTATAGTAGAGCCAGCAGAGGCTACATAATCTTCTTGAGACTATCCTAGTTGATTTCTAGGGCCAACACATAAACCCAAGAGATCTCAAGGGAATGAGAGAAGAAACCAAGGAAGAGAAAGAAAAAGAAAAGAGAGAGAGGTGTATGGACGAATTTGAGCCAAGAGGAAGAGACTTGAATGCTCTACCCCATGACTTGAGGCTATATTTATAGTTGTGTGAAGGTGTTTACAATGACTACAATGCCCTTAGAGCTACATGCTTCAAAATAAAAAAAGACATAAGAGGACATAAACCAGCTTGCATAATTATAATTATATGTCATCTCTAAGGAAGTTCTCCTTATTTACTAGCCATGCTTCCCTTACGCACATGAGTGTCTCTTAATACTCCCCCTCAAGTTGGCGTTTGTAACTTCATTGGAAAATAATCTTGGTCAAGAAATTTGTGTGCTTGAAAAAGAAAAATTAAATTGCCTTGCTTTTGATCCATCTTGTTCTTGTTCACATCTTGCTTGAAGTCTTCATCTTATTGTCATCTTGTTCTCCCCCTTGGATATTCTAGTCACATAAAACTTGATTACCACAACATGTGGAATTCTTTATTGTAAATTATGCTTTTTCTTATCAAATGATAGAAACATCCATATTTCAATTTGAATGGGGGCGCAACTACTACAACACTCAATTTCCAATCTTACCATTCATACTTCTCATTCTATTCTTCCCCTCAAGCTAGGAGGTAATAACAATGATACCAGCTTGAAACAAAAAAATAGTTTTAGCAATTGTCTCCTCCATCAAGGTGTCCCAATGAAAAGTACTCAATCAAACAAAAACTCTAAAAAAGTAAAATATGGGTGATAAAGTAAAATTTGAAACCAACCTTAAAGTATTTCCAACAAAATAGTGATAATGATCAATAAAGAGGGTAATTCCAATCACTCAAAAGATAGACCATTAAAAAAGTCTCAACGGACTTAAAAATACCTATATATTAAAAAGAAGACCAACCAAAGCAATGCACCAAGGCCTACGAGGGTAAACGAGAGTAAAAAAGGATGGTAGAAGAAAGACAACTGAGTAAAAGGGTAATAGGGGATTAAAGGTAGAGAAAATAACCACCACCGTAATAAGAAGGAGATTGTAGTGGTACTACTGAATTAACTAAACAAATTTGACCAAGTATGACTTTTGGGGGGTGACCAAGTTTGACTCAAGAGGGAGATAAAAATTAATTCCTCTATTAACATGATAATAAAGGAAACTTAAAAAAACCCAACAATAAAATTTTGAGATGGAACACAATAATGAAACTTTCTAAACATAGACTTCTCATATAAGGCAATTACTTTTTAACACAACTTGACCAATTTGAAATAAAATATTCAAGAGAAAATTTCTAGAATGTGAGAAGTTTTAGGACTTTAACATTTAGAATTTAGAATGAGAAAAGAAGACTTTCTAATTCAAAATTTTCAAATTTTGTCAAAAAGGAAATTAAACTCATAATGGGAAAGTCTTCTCAAAAGGAAACTAATGAAATATGAGATCAAACAAAAGAAACTTTTAAGGAAGAAAAAATACTCAAGTTGGTAAAATCTTGACTAGATTTTGAAAACAAATAGGAAACTCAACCAAGATTAGCAACTAAAAAGTGAAGCAAAAAATTCAGCTTAAATTCGGATCTTGGCATGCAACATGAAACCAGCATGACCTTTGATTCTTCTTATGTGGATATTTTTCTCTAGAAATATCAAATTGAGAAACTGTTTATTGGGATAGAAATTAGATTCAAATATCTCTCTTTTCAGATATAATTCTCAATATAAATCTTCAGAATATTGGAACAAACTGTTAAGGAATTTGAGGCTTTATGCTGCTACACGAAACTAGTTTGTAGTTTATCCTACAAAAGTTTGTATAATATTTTAAAAATTATTTTAGTTACTAATTTATAGACTTTGTGAGTTATCTTATTTGATATCATGTTTGATCATTTAAAATAACTATCTAGCTCATGAATATGACTCCAAGATAGCTCCGCTAGTATAAGCCATGGGTAAATCCATCTAACCGCTAAATTTGGATGCAAATGAGACCACCGATGTTGTCAGTCCATCAGGTATTTCCACTTTATTAGAAATGTTTTCCTCCATCATATACTTATTTAATATTAAAATTCTTTATTTATATATCAGATACTATAGTCGTGCCTTCATGTATGCATGACCACAACTTGACCCAACAAATTGCTATTGAGGTGATAATGTAGAGGAATGGGAGACTAAACTCCCTATTACGATTTTGAATTGTTATAATCAACTTATCAGGGAGCATGTGGTCATTTGTTGAAAAGCTATGCACATTAGAGAGTTAAGAAATCTAACTCATACATGGACATGCAATCTGCATACTTGTTCCTCTTAATTGAAATAACATATTTCTTTTATTCTTATAGTATTTTTGCATTGGTGGTTGATTTTGATATTGATGTTTTGTGTTGTTTGTTGCATGAAAGAGAAATTTGTGGTATGCTTATTTAGTGATGAGAGTGCCAGACAATGCATTCAAACCATATGGAGCCATAAGTTTGGGATTTACATGAATAAGATGCATAAGTTGTTCTAGCGGTTTGAAAGTGAGGCTAAAGCTCAAATGACCTCCCATCAAGGACTTCTATGGAGGATTGGAGTAGTTGTGTGCACTCTTAATGAGTGAGGAGTTTCAGGTTAATTTTTTTTTATTATAAGGATAAATTTTTATTTAAATGTGAAACCAATTTATTTTTATTTCCAAATGAAGAGGATATAAAAGTATAATTCTTAAAAACACAAAAAGCCAAAACTTCTAGCATTCCACTAGGTCAAAGTCATGTGCTTAGACTCACTAAGAGATGTTACATATAATATTGTTGACATTTCTATTTCTTCTTTTACTTGTTTGAAGGGTGGTTATATGAACCAAGTGGGTTTTACAACAACACCAATCATAAGGCGCCATATTGACTTCAATAGACTATGGGGTTTGCATACATGAGTATAATTTTTTTTCTTACCTCATTTCTACTTTAAAATACATATTAATAAAATAGTAATGCTAATTATGTCTAATAGGAAGATATGTAGGAGAATGTCATGGCAACTAAGGTGGTCAGTATGAGGTAGACCATGTGGAGATAGTGTCCTAAGTATTTGGCACCAGACATGTGTGAGAGGGATGGGTCTTGGTGCACCCCACCTTCCTAATCTTAAGGTTTAGATTGCACACAGTACTGAGCTAGTACAAAAGACTTAGGTTAAACAAATCAAGTTGGCTTAACAACAAAAATGATAGATCAAATTATGGTATTGAGATGGCTCACATGAGAAACTTCATTGTTGTTGGTCGCATATTTTTGGCGCCATTTGATGGTGCCTCCTCATCTTACCTAAATAGTTCGTCACACCCACATAGTTACTCATGCTTAGATTGCTCTTAACATGAATGACCATCGTAGCAAGTATATTTTTTTTTTTGAATGTATATTTTTTACATGTATAAATTTTGTTTTATATTTTTTCATCTAGAAAATTGTGACTCAAACAATTTATTTGTATATTCAATATCAGTTTGTATGTAAATAAATTTTATTCGAGAATTTTTTTACTATTTCTACTATCTTTAGAATATTTTATTTTTTTAATATTTTTACACTGGGATAAAAATAAAAAATGAAAAATAAAAATATAAAAAACATGAAAATGAGTGTTATCAGTGGAAAAAATAAGAATATTAAATGATATTTACCAGAGGAACTCCACTTATGAATTCAATCAACCAAGAGATCAACCATTACAATATCAAACAACATTAAAATTACACATTCAAGAATTTAAGAACAATTATAAATTAATATTAATTTATAAAACTAAAAAAGACATGAATGTCATATACATTTAAACTAAAATATGAAATCATTCATATTCAAGAGAACAACCATCATGATATCAAACAACATTACAATTACACATTGGAGGATTTCACAACAATTAGACTTACCTAAAAAAAGATTGAAAATTAAATTAATATTAATTTATAAAAATAAAAAGACATGAATGTCATATACTAAAAAGTAAGAAACTAATTGGTAACCCCGTCAAAAAGATCATATTTCAACGACAGCACCATGCGGCCTGGCCGATCTGTCATTCAGTGTGACATCAACTCCGGCCACCCAGTTCCATCGGTCTCTATCTCGTCGTTATTTCTCGACTCTTCGGTACAGTCCTCCTAACATGTCAAAGTCGAATGCAAGAAGTTGAATCGCACTGAAATCCTTCCATACAAGTGATTCCATCTAACAGCTCTTGCTTTTGCGAGTCTTGACCGCCGCTCAGATACCTTTGATAGACCTGGAAAACCCACTTCTTTACGTGTTTAATACTCAAACACATGGAGAATTCTTTTCTTTCTTGGACATGTAGAGCCAACGGAATTGACTGAAATACGAACAGGTTAATTGGATACTGAAACTCCCAAAGAAAGAGATTCCGTGACTTTTCTTCCAATGCCCACGAAACTGTAAGGAAATATCCAAGCACACTATAAATTTTGATTAAACGACCATAATCGATGAGCAAAGTGCAGGCAAAAATTGATCAATATGGATTTCTACTCCCTGATACAAGTGGTTCTTGGGCTCACTGCCTTCATTCTCCTCTACATATCTCATCTACGCGAGAAACAGAAGAGATGTAGGACGCCGGAGCCACCGGCGGCCGGCGGACGATGGCCAATCACTGGTCACCTCCATTTGTTCCGGCGAGAGCAGCCGGTTATGCGGTTACTTGGAGAACTGGCGGAAAAGTACGGCCCTGTTTTTACCATCTGGGTTGGCATCCACCGGACAATTGTCGTGAGTAGTTGGGAGCTGGCCAAGGAATGCTTCACCGTCAACGATAAGGCGCTCGCCGGCCGGCCAAGAACTACCGCAGGGAAGTACTTAGCGGACAACTACAGCTTGTTTGCAATCTCTCCTTACGGATCCCACTGGCGTGCTTCCCGCAAATTGGCCGTCGCCCATCTTCTTTCATCCCACCAGGTCGAGCTCTTCCAGCCTGTGAGAGCCAAAGAAGTGGACGCCAGTATCCGGGAGCTGCGCCTGTTATGCAAGACGAGCAACGAGGCTCTCAAGGTGGATATGAGACAGTGGTTCGCGGAACAAACTTTCAACAATATCGTCATGATGGTGGCCGGGAAGAGGTGCTTTGGGTCAAGCGTTGCCGAAGACAAAGCCGCCATGAGAGCTCAGGAGGCCATTCGCCGAGTCCTGTATTTTTCCGGCGTGTTTTTCCTGTCTGATGCCATCCCGTTTCTCGAGTTGTTGGATGTTGGGGGGCACATAGCTTCCATGAAGGAGACGATTAGTGAACTGAACTCGGTCATCGACTCGTGGATAGAGGAGCACCGAGCAAGGAGGTTCTCTGGAGTGTACAGAGAAAATCAGGATTTCATTGATGGGTTGCTGAACGCCATGGAGAAATCACCAAGATCTGCTTCTGATGCTCAAGCTTTCATTCGTCAAATTGTCTTGGTAAGTTACAGAAAAGACTTAATTGCGCATCTCATGTACGAGACCAGAAATCAACAAATCCATTGAAATCATCCTTTTTGGCCTCTTGAAATTAGGAACAAAGTTAATATATCTGTAGCTTTCGTTTACTGTAAATCCTTCTCATGCTACCTTCACCATTTTTTCAGGCGGTTATTTTAGCAGGGACGGATACAACACATGTCACCCTAACATGGGCTCTATCTTTACTACTGAATAACGCCAAGGTGATGCAGAGAGCTCGGGATGAACTAGACAACCAGGTCGGCTCAGATCGAAACGTGAACGAATCAGATCTTATGAAACTACCTTATCTGCAAGCCATTGTCAAAGAAACACTGCGGCTCTACCCTGCTGGTCCACTCACCATGCCGCACGAAGCCACTGAAGACTGCAACATTGGGGGGTTCCACGTCCCGGCCGGCTCCCGCCTCACAGTAAACATATGGAAGTTGCATAGGGACCCGTCTGTGTGGGAGGACCCGCTCGAGTTCCGACCAGAGAGATTTCTTACCACGCATGCAGACATAGATGGCTCTGGGCAGCATTTCCAGTACATTCCCTTTGGCTCTGGCAGAAGGATGTGCCCTGGTGGCTTGCTTGCACTCCAGGTGGTGCATTTGATGCTGGCGCGTATTCTTCATGGGTTTGAATTGAGGCGAGCCTCCAAGGAACCGGTAGATATGACTGAAGGCTTGGGCCTTTCGTTGCCTAAAGCTGGTCCGTTGGACGCCATCATCTCACCACGTTTTACTTGAAAAATTCTATCTTTAGTTGTTCAAGAATACGTATGAAAATGTCTTATATGACTGGCACAATAAGAAATTTCAATGAGCCAGAATTAAAATGGTGGATTCTAAGACGAGTCACATGGAAAGAGGTCTCCCAGAAGAGTCTCACTTAAAGGTGTTTTAGTTATGTTAATTTTTTTAATTATTTAATTATTTTAGGACTTATTAAGTGTTAAACTGTGGGTGTAACTCGAACATAGGTAGTTTAATTGTATTATGATTCTACTTATTTCCTCTATTATAAATAGAGATTCATTGTATTCAAATTACGTTAGTAAAGTAATTCTCCATTCCAAAAATTCATTATAGTATTAAAGTAGGTTTTGTGAGTTGACTAGATGAACCCATAGAAATAATGTGATCCATTTTTTGTTTGTCATCTCTAGTAGTTTAGGTTTGTATTCTACCTTTTTTTTTGTTTTTTGTTCCTAGTACCTGATGTTTCCTTGGTGTTCATACAATCATACTAAAATTTTAATAATTCAAATTATATATTAGAGGAAAGATCTTTGAGTTTGGTTTCCAAAGATTTTTTTTTTCAATCAGAGTTTTCTACAAAGCAAAATTAATATTTGAATCAGCAACTGTCAGACAATAAGAGAGGTTTCAATAGCAATAAAAAACTTCAATTTTTTAGGCATTTTATACCATTAAGAACAAGACTTTATATGGAGAATTATATCTCAAAAGAAAGACCTATTAGTCTATTTTCTAACCTATTGAACTAATTCTCAATCTGAGCATTCAAGAGAGAGACAACACTACCTGAAAAGTCAATGGTTATACTGATCAAAGAAGAAAGAGTATTTACTTCGGCCAGATTATAGAGTCTGAAATCTATCAGATTCATTCTCTAAAAAACTATATTTATGAAAGAATTTTATACTTGAATGAAAGATATCAAAGTCTAGTTTCAGAAAGAGTAATTTGCATGTAAAGTTTATCTATATGTAAGGAGATATTGTCATTGGAGTCGGTAAGGATTGTGCTACACAACGAAGCATATAAAGTGGTCATAACGAATTCAAGAACGATTTTTTTTTCAAATTAGGTATCAAATTAAATCTCTTTGAGTCTATTTTCTCAACTAACAAGTTGTTTATGATTTTGAGCTATATTTTGAGAGATATTGATATCAGAAGTACTAAAAGTGTATTTTTCCAAAAATCTGTACTTTTCCTATTTTTTATCCACTGTTATCTCTCCATGCATTAACATCAATTGAGTTTACTTTCATCCTAGAATCTTAGTTTTTTAGCAAAAAATTTCTTCTAATCAAAGATTTTTTGTTAGACTTTTTTAGGAGTAGGTATGGAAGAGTCTTACATGACTTTCATAGCAAAAAGTCTCACAGAGCCAAAATTAATAAAATAGACTAAGAGGAGTCTCATGGAAGGAGGTCTCACTGAAGAGACTTAGCTAAATGTATTATAGTTATGTTTTTTTTTTATTTATGTTCAGTTGTTAAACTGTTCCAGGACTTTTCTTTTAGTGTTTAACTTTTAGCGTAACTAGGACAAGGGTAATTTAATTGTAATTGAATTATAGTTGTTTCCTCTAGTATAAATAAAGGTTCATTGTACTCAACTTATAACAAGTTAGTGAAGTATTTCTCTTTTCTAAAAATCCAACATGATATTAGAATGGGTTCTGTGAGTTGACTCGGGAAACCCACAAAGATAATGTGATCCTTTTTGGTTTATCATCTCTAATAGTTTAGGTTCAATTTTTTTCATTTATCTTCCTTCCATATCCAAGTACATGTTGTTTCCTTGGTGTTTGTATTGAGGACTCAATAGCTAACCGAGCCATCCAAAGGAAGCGCACTGAGTCACTAAGTTAATTGCTTTATTTCCATATTGTTTTAAATTCATTTTTATGCATTATTTAAGTTAAATTGCCGTAGGGGTAAAATTGTAAAATTAAACCCTAAACTATGTTGGCATCAACCCTACTTAGAGGGGAAGGAGAATGAGAAAAAACAAGTCTTAAATTAGGTTAAACAGGGTTCAGAGTTCTCTTTGATGAGCTCTAGGGTTTGGAGGTCTCCTTGACGAGCTCAAGGTCCAGGTTCCCTCTTGAATCTGAATTTCTTTCTTCTCTCTTTGATATTTTGTTTTACATTGCTCTTCACCAAGAACAAGGAGGGATTTCTTCCACTTTTCTGAGTTCAAAAACAGGCCTTTAGCCTCTAATCAGTGCACAACAACAAGAGAGGATTTCCCTTCTCTTTTTAGAGCAAAGCTAGAGGTGTTCCCAGCCCCTAGACCGAGAGCAACAAGAGAGGATTTTCTCTCTTCTTTCTGAGCAAAGATAGAGGTTTTCCATCCCCTATACCAATGAGCAGCAAGGGGCTTCCCAGCCATACTGAGAATAGCAACATAGCTACAAAAAGGAGGATCTTTTACCTCTAATCCAGCAGCCACAAGGCCTCTTTAGGTCTCTACCGAGAACAACAACAAAAAGGAGGGTCTTTTCCTCCTAACCGAGAGCAGCAACTTTCTTAAAACTCTGGATCCACCAATCCCACGCCGAGTTACTATCCATGGCAAAGGATCATATCAACCTGGTATCATAGCAGGGTAACATGGGGGATACATCCAGCAATGAAGAACTGAGAAGCATAATCATAGAGGTGTAGGATGCACAGGCTGAACAACGGGAGAGACTGGCCAGTTATGGCCCGAAGTTGGAACAAATTCTTATCATTAACTTGCATCTCCAGTGACTCTCTAGCAGGATTTCTAATATCACGGTAGAAAGACACACTACCCCAGACCAAAGGGGGGGGTGCAGTTTTTCAGGCGCACAGTTGTCCTTGCACTGCAGGTTGGAGGCACAATACCCAGGTATACAAAATTAGATTTTCTTACATTTACTGGGTCAGTCGACCCCTTAATTTGGTTGCATAGATGTGAGAAGTTTTTTTTTCAAATCAAGGGACTGCTGAGTTTGCGAAGGTGGGACTAGCAGCCTTCCATATACTAGATGAAGCACATCTATGGTTTCATCAAGTGGTATTATAAAGATTAGTGTTGGATTGGGGGGGATTTAAAGAGTTATGCAAAATTAGATTTGGCCCTCTCGCCCACAACAACCCCTTGGGAGATTTGGTGCAATTGAGACAGACCGCATCTGTGGAACTGTATCAAAAATAGTTCCAATAAAAATTGGCTAGAGCTGGCTAGATGGTGCGAGTCGACCAGCAGGTCAACTTATTTACAATAGGCCTCAATGAATCTCTGAGGGTAGAGGTGCAACTTCACTCACCTTCAGATTTGGCTCGGGCAATGAATTTAGCTCGAGCGATGGAACAAAGGCAACAACTTCAACTTCAAAGGCCAGTTTGGCAAGGGGAATAGAACACTTCCACGAATTGGCAAGGGAGGCGAAATACTTCCCCTCAGGTGGCATATCCTGCATTACCACTGCCCAAAAATAATCCGATCACTACTCTGGTAGCTGATACACACCTTAGTAATCCACCAGCTTAGTATATCAAAAAATAAAAAAGTTTGGAGATGGGAGAACGGAGGTCCAAGAACCTGTGCTACAACTGTGATGAACCGTATAGGTCAAGCCACCAATGTAAACGATTGTTCTAGCTAGAAGTAGATGAAGAAAAGGAACCAGAAAACAATGATGGCCTACAGAGGAGGACCCACCAAAAATCTCTCTGAATGCCATTATAGGGCAGAAATCTGCGAAAACTATGCAAGTCAGAGCTCGAGTCATGGACCAGGAACTCGTGGGACTCATGGATTTTGGAAGCACACACAATTTTCTCGACTTAACAGCTACTCAACATCTTAGGTTGCAAATTCATCCACACCCAACAGCAACAGTTTTAGTAGCCAATGGGGATAAAGTCTCTAGCTATGGGATCAGCAAAACGGTAAAAGTTTCAATTAGTACTACTTCTTTTCATTCAAAATTTTTTGTCATGCCTTTGGCAGGATTTGATATGGTATTGGGCATCAAATGGTTACAAACATTGGGACCCATCTTGTGGGACTTCTTTGCTTTAACTATTAACTTTGCAATAGGCGGACGGCAAGTGTTATTACAGGCAGTCAAGTGGACAAGCCCCACCACCTTCACATCCACACATAGGACCAATCGAACATCACTATGGAAAAACTCCTCGACGAGTTCTCGGACCTCTTCCACGAGCCTTCCGAATTGCCTCCCTTGAGGCATTGTGACCATAGGATCAATTTAAAACCAGGTTCAGATGTGGTGGTGGTTAGACCATACCGGTATCCACACCTCCAGAAGGATGAAATCGAACGGTAGTGCCAGGCCATGCTGCAACAGGGCCTTATTCGTAACAGTCGCTCCCCCTTCTCTTCATCAGTCTTACTCGTGAAGAAACGTGATGGCACATGGATATTTTGTGTCGATTATAGGGAATTTGTTGGAAGATAAGATCAAGCCCAAACGACCAAGGAAGGCCCACATATGTAAGATTATTATAAGATGGGCCACATGACCAAGCAAGGCCCACAAGATGGGCCCATGCCCATAAGAAGTAAGACCCACAATGATTACCAAGATTTGGCATCCTTATCACATTAGTTGGAAGATCAAGAAAGACTCACAAAAGTATCTTTATATTAGGGTTACGACCAAGAAGAGTTTTAGTTTAAGTTATATTTGTCTTTTATCAATATTGAGTTACCTAATTATGTTAGGACTTACCTTAAGTGTTAGAGTTTGGGTATAATTGGGACTAGGGTAGTTTTATTGTAATTGGACTCTACTACCTTCCTCTATTATAAATAGAGGTTCATGTACTCTGATTACAACAAGTTATTAATGTCAATGAAGTATTTCACTTTTTCATAAATTCAACAAAGTATCAGAGCAGGTTCTGTGAGTTGACTTGGTCAATTCATGAAGGTAAAGCGATCATTTTCTCTAAACCCTAAACACTAAGTCTAGGTTTGTAGTTATTTTTTTCAGTCCCAACACCTATAGTTTTATTTGCAATTTTTACCTCTATACGTAGTTTTTCATATTTCAATGTATAGATTGATGGAAAGATATTTGAGTTTACTTTCCAAATAAGAATGATTTGTTCAAATCTGAGTTATCTACAAAGAGATATCGATATTTGAATGAGTGAAGGTCAGATTACGAAAAGGGTCGAGCAACAGTATCAATCTTCTGATTCCGGGGTATTTTTTGCTATCAATAACTAAATTTTATATGGATAAATATATATCAAACGAAAGATCCGTAAGTCTATTCTTTTACCTATTCAACCAATTTTTTTTTCTGAGCTATCTACAAAGAGCAATCAATATTTGAAGTAGCAAAGTTCAGATTATAGAAGAGGTTCGAGCTATAGCAGAAAGCCTCAAATTCTGAGGTATTTTATGCTATCAAGAAATAGACTTTATATGGAGAATTATATATCAAAAGAAATATATGTGTTGGAAGATGGTCATTTTATATCCAGCTGCAACTATTATGTCTCTTTGGGGACATTATTATTGAATAAGAGGTGGCCTCATGTCATCATTTATTTTACCCCGTCCAAAAGATCAAAATTGTTTGTGGTTGGGAGTCCACGACGGAGGTTCATCCCCGTCAAAAAGATGAAAATTATTTTTGGTTGGGAGTCCACGTTGGAGGAACTTCATCCCCGTCGAAAAGATGAAAATTATTTGTGGTCGGAAGTCCATGACGGTGGAACATCATCCCCATCAAAAAGATGAAAATTATTTGTGGTTGGGAGTCCACGACGAAGGAACTTCATCCCCATCAAAAAGATGAAAATTATTTGTGGTTGGAAGTCCGTGACGGAGAAACTTATGATTACATCTATGTTATCCCCTCTAACCCCCCCCCCCCCCCCCCCCCCCCCCCCAATGTGATGGCTTTTATGTCTCTTACCACTTGAGAGTCGTTGTCCTGTGGAGGGACACGGTGGTGGACACTTCAGAGCAATGCCGATAGACACACTACCGATAGCAGTGGAGTGTGCCCTACATCCAGCATTAAGACTGGAGTATGAAGCAATGACTTACCGCCTAGGAGTGATTTTTACTCTCACTTATAATGCCACAGGGCCTCATGGAAGGACGCAACAACGTGAGGGGGAATATTAGAAGATGAAGGCATATTGGAAGATGTGCCATTTTATACAAAAATATTTTATACATCATTTGCAGCAAGCTGGGAGTTCATGTTGTTCTCTCACCCCCAGCTTGAGGGGGAGTGTTGGAAGATAATATCAAACCCAAATGACCAAGGAAGGCCCACACATGTCAGATTATTATAAGATGGGCTACATGACCAAGGAAGGCCCATAAGATGGGCCCAAGCCCATAAGAAGTAAGACCCACAATGATTACCAAGAGCTGGCATCCTTATCACATTAGATGAAAGATCAAGAAGGACTCACAAAAGTAACTTTATCTTAGGGTCACGACTAAGAAGAGTTTTATTTTAAGTTATATTTGCCTTTTATCAATATTGAGTTACCTAATTATGTTAGGACTTACCTTAAGTGTTAGAGTTTGGGTGTAATTGAGACGAAGGTAGTTTTATTGTAATTGGACTCTACTACCTACCTCTATTATAAATAGAGGTTCATGTACTCTGATTACAACAAGTTATTGATGTCAATGAAGTATTTCATTTTTCCATAAATTCAACAGAATTAAATGCCCAAACCGTGAAGGATAAGTTCCCTATACCGGTAGTGGAGGAGCTCCTGGATGAATTACATGGTTCATGGGTCTTTACAAAATTGGATTTGCGCTCAAGATATCATTAGTTTCGTATGCACTCGTTTGACATCGAGAAGACGGCCTTCCGCACTCATCACGACCATTTTGAGTTTGTGGTGATGTCGTTTGGGTTATCAAATACCCCATCCACTTTTCAAGCGTTGATGATTGAGGTATTCCACAACTATCTCCGAAAATTTGTGCTTGTCTTTTCTTATGATATACTCATATACAACAAGTCCGGGGAAGTGGGAATCCCATCACTAACGAAGGGGTAGAGAAAAATCATATAAAAACAAGGTTTTGAAGGAAAAATCGTAAAGAAAGAAATACGGAAAGGAAAGATCCCATTAGAAACAAAGGAGGAGAGGTATTTTTCTGAGTTGAGAGCGGATGTTGCAGGTTTTTCTCCAATGTCTCGAACGAAAAATTCTCACCGTAAGCAACCCTCATCTTCCTGTCATAGAGAAGGGAGGGTGGAAGTGGAAGCCCCATTCCCCCTCAAGACAAAATTTTCAAGGAAACCAGGCCTTACTGATGGATCGCAGTCACAGAGAATGAGATTAATGGAAATTAAGGCATCAATCATTACCGGCTAATATAATCTTAAACACCAAATATCAAGCTAGAGAGCTAGCTCTTGGTCTTATCTCTTGTGTCCCACATGATCTTCCAACTCATGTAGATAGAGATACCAACTCATGGTATCTTTGTGGGTCCTACTTGATCTTCAAATCTTCTATTTAATTCCAACACATGTTCATTATCTCTTAGCTAGAGCCACTTTGTATGAGGACTCTTGTTGACACCACTTGAGCTCATGGTGGATCCCACTAGCTTGTGGGGCCATGGTGGGTCCCACATTGTAACACTCCCCCTCAAGTTGGGGGTGAGAAAACATTATAGATGCCCATCTTGCTACAAATGTTGGACAAAATTTTGTGAGTGACTTGTTTGGTGAGAATGTCTGCAACTTGGTTCTGTTAAGATACATGTTGGAGAGATAAGATGTCGGCAGTGAATTTTTCTCGTATGAAGTGGTAGTCTATTTCTATATGCTTTGTTCTCTCATCGAAGACTGGATTTTATGCGATGTGAATTGCAGTGTGATTATCGCAATATTGATTCATAGGAGCTTCTTTGTAAAAACCCAGATCATTAGGAGAGATCTGATCCATAGGAATTCACTGACTGTGTTTGCCATGGCTCTGTACTCTGCTTCTACACTAGACCATGCAACTACATTATGTTTCTTGCTCTTCCATGTAACTAAGTTTTCTCCAACCGTCGTACAATATCCCAAAGTAGATTTTCTGTCATCTGGGCATCCGGCCCAGTCTGCATCTGAGAATCCTTCGATGTTGAAGTGTACATGATTTTTATAAAGGAGCCCTCTTCCTGGTGCTCCTTTCAGATATTGTAATATCCGTTCTAGTGCTTTCCAATACCTGAGTTGTGGTTTGTGCATATATTGACTTACCACACTGACTGCATATAAAATATTTGGCCTCTTTACGCAGAGATAAATAAGTCTTCCCACCAATCTTTGATATTTTCCAACATCTACTTCTTCTCCAGTACTTGCACATAATTATGTATTCAAGTCTCTTGGAAGATGGGCTCAAGCCTACAATCTCAAGGCAAGAAACTCACACGTCAAAGGAGTTGCATATGTGTGAAATATGATACTTCACTTAAAGATGGCATAGAGGTGTAAATATGTGTTTTTTATGTCTTTTATTTCATCAAGTTGTAGCCCATAAATAAAGGCATTGGCTAAGAGGTAGAGCATTGAAGCACACTCCTCTCTTTCCACAAATTCATCCAACCCTCATTTTCTCTTTGACTCAAACCTCTTCTCCCTTAATCCAAATTCTCTCCTTCCACGTCCTTCTTCTTCTCCTCTCCTTCTCTCTTCTTCTTCTTCTTCTTCTTCTTCTTCTTCCTCGTTGATCTAAAGTTCCTTTCATGAAATCCTAAATTCTACATGGTATCAAATCAAGGAGTTTAGGACCCTCTTGATGAAGTTATTATGGAATCTGTTCAAGAAGTTGTAAAAGAAGGATTTCAGTCATGAAGAGATAAGTTCATTCTCTTCTTATTTACATTTTTTGCCTTTCCTTATTTACATACTCCTCTTTACTTTTTTTCTACTTCTTGAACTTTGAATCACATCAAGTCAAAATAAATCTTTATATGTTGTGAAGATTTATTTTATGACTAAATTGATGTTATAATCTTGATTTTCTCGTAATTCAATTACAAGTGTGATCAAGATCATTTGCTATTTGTGTCTTATTAAGATTAATGGTTGAGATTCAATTACCTTTATGTAACTTGGATCAATCTCATTTGAGCTAGAATTCTAGCACATGTTGCTCAAACTTCTCCTACTTAATGTTGCTCATGGGTTTGTGTTATGTTGTTGGATGCCCATTATATGTTTGGTGAAACTCCAACAGTCATTTACCCTTTGTGGTTTCTTTTTGAACTTCAACAATTGATTTTTTTTTTACGTTGAAGTATCCCATGAGCTGAAAATAAATTTCTTCCAAGTATCTTGATTTTTTCTCTCTCTTGGTTTGTGTTGGAGTTTGGATTAAGGCCTAATCGGTTGCATCTACCTTCTTCTCTTTGTTTTTAAGAATACAAGAGGAATTGAGTGATGGCTGGATTTTATTCTCACTTGCTAAAGGCACAAATTTTTTGATAATCGTGAAGGAAATTGGTTTCTTGTTCTCTTTTTTGGTGACTGATTTGGTCCATGGGTTCTTCAAATTATATTGAGTAATTGTTATTTGAAGAAGGCCCTTTTCCCTTGACCTCCACATTTGACTTGCCTCATCATGGAGAGTGGACACAACAGTAATAAGAGTGATATACTCAGTATTACTATGATTCCACTAAGAGGTCTCTCCAATTACATGAGCTGGTTACAATCAGTCCGGTGGGTTCTTAGTACTCGTGACCTCTTAAGCCATGTTATTAAATTTCCTCCTCTGATTGATGAAGAAGATGAGACCTACCACAAGTGGGTTAAAAATGATAACATGGTGATAAGTTGGCTCATCAATAGCATAGAAGAGCATGTGGCCAATAATGTGGTCCACTTGGAAACCGCCAAGGACATATGGGACACTTGTGCTAAGCTTTACTCAAGTACTGCGTCATTATAAAAAGTATAAAATATCTTACAAAATATACTGCATACTAAACATGGAGATAATATTCACGAATTTTTGGCCCGATTTCGGGGGCTTCTCCAAGAATGGAAAATAGCTCAGCCATATTCCACTGATATTGTTGTTCAAGAACGATAACGAGAAGCCTTGGCAGCAGCCATTTTCTTATCGAATATTAAACCTTACCTGGAGGTTGCAAAAACTCAACCTCAAAGTTCTGCCGCTCTTCCATCATTCAATGACATTAGTGTTATATTACTTCGGATACCTGATCCATCCCCTTCTTCTCCTATTGATGCCCCATCGGTGATGTTCTCCGGAAATCAGGGTACATCTTCATCATACCGAGGACGGGGCAGAAATATGAGAGGGGGTAGAACTATGAGAGGAGCTGAAAATAGAGGTGGTCAAACGGGTCCGAATAATTCCCATACTGAGCCTCGACTTTGCACTTACTGTGGTGGTCAGAACCACCTTATGGCAACATGCTGGAAACTTCATGCCAAACCTGATTGGGCCACGGCTAACCCAATCTCTGTTAACACTTAGAAACATGAAGATAAGGCTGAATCATCCTCCAAAAATGTGACTCTTACTGCTGAAGACTATGTTGCATTTCAGAAAATGAAGTCCTTCATGGAATCCTTTATTCCCCCATCATCTACTGCTGCTACTACTATTGCCTCAGGTATGCTTTCTTCCTCTTCTTCCTCTTCCTCTTGGATCATCGACTCCGGGGCCTCTAAACATCTATCAGGTAAAAAACACTTGTTGCAGTCCTTATCTCCTTATCGTCCTAAAAAATTTGTTACTATTGCTAATGGTACCCAAACCAAGGTCTTTGGCAAAGGTTCCTCTCTTACCTCATCTATTCCCCTTCAAGATGTTTTGTTAGTCCCTCAATTTCCTTTAAATTTTGTCTAAGTTAGTCAATTAACCAAACAATTAAATTGCTCTATCACCTTCTCAACATCTTCTTGTGTATTTTAGGATCTCACTATGAAGCAGGTGATTGGTGGTGGCCATGAAAAGGGGGGCTTGTACTACTTCACTCTTCCACCATTAGCTGTATTATCATCCACTACTTCCGAGGCCCAACTTTGGCACAACCAGCTTGGTCATCCGTCTACCCCTTCACTTCGTTCTTTGCTTCCGTCCTTAAAAGAACTTTCTAATTTCAGTTGTGAGGTTTGTCAATTACGTAAACATATTAGGAGTACCTATTCTCCTCATCTTACAACTACAAGTACTGCTCCTTTTGAGCTAATACATTCAAATGTATGGGGACCTTTAGGTGTCTCAAATATTTCCCAAGTTAAATATTTTGTCATTTTTGTTGATGATTTTACCCGAGTGACTTGGTTATATTTATTTAAAGAGCATTCAGAAAATCTTCCTTTGTTTAAAAATTTCCATGCTAGGGTCTTCACACAATTTGGGAAGAAAATTCAAATTCTTAGATCTGATAATGCTAATGAATACATGTCTAATGAATTCAGATCATTTTGTGAGAGTTATGGGCTTATTCATCAAACATCATGTGCCTATACCCCTCAACAAAATGGTGTTGCTAAAAGCAAGAATCGTCATCTTCTTGAAGTTGCTCGGGGCCTCCTCTACTCCATGAAGGTACCCTATTTCTATTGGCCTCATGCTATATTTATGGCATGTTTTCTTATTAATAGGTTACCTTCATCAGTTCTTTATCATAAAACACCTTACTCTGCGTTTTTTAATGGTGAAGATCCTTTTTCTCGTCCTTTGAAAGTGTTTAGATGTACTTGTTTTGTTCATGTTACATCCCCACATAAAAATAAACTTGATCCTCGGTCTATGAGGTGCATTTTGTTTGGGTACTCTCTCACCCAGAAAGGTTATGTATGTTACAATCCTACCCTTCAGAGGATGCTTATCTCTAGGAATGTGACTTTCTTTGAGGACACCTCCTTCTACTCCTCCCATGATGCTCCTCCGGGATGGACAGTTCCTTCTACCACTCCTTGTCCACTTGTGCCTTTCAATCTTGAAGTTAACCCAACCCCTGATGCACCGGCCATACCTTCACCTGTGGAGTTGTCAGATCCACCAGAGGTAAGTCTTCCTCCTATGTATGGGCCTGAATTTGATATTCGGCCTATTGCTTTAAGAAAGGAACGTCGTTCTTGTACTACTTCGCATCCTATCTCAAATTTTATGTCTCACCATCACTTGTCTTTTGAGTGTTTTCAGTTCCTTGCGTCTCTTTCTTCTACTTCCATTCCACAGTCGTATCAGGAGGCTCTGAGGTATCCAGGATGGAAGGCTGTTATGGATGAAAAAATGCACGCCTTATACGAAAATCAAACCTGGTCCTTAACATCACTCCCAAAAGGTAAAAGACCGGTTGGTTGTAGATGGGTTTTTTCGGTAAAACATAATCCGGATGGACCAGTTGCTAGTCTTAAAGTTCTACTCATTGCTAAGGGCTATACTTAGTGCTATGGGATAGATTATGAGGAGACATTCTCTCCTGTTACAAAATTGAATACGGTACGCATCATCTTATCTATTGTTGCTAACTCATCATGACCTGTCTATCAATTAGATGTTAAAAATTATTTTTTAATTGGTGATATAAGTGAGGAAATTTATATGGTTCAACCACCTGGTTATGTGGTTGAGGGGGAGTCAATATGCCGGTTAAAAAAATCTTTATATGGGCTTCAGCAGTCCCCTAAGACTTGGTTTGATAAATTTAGTCAAACACTTATTCGGTTTGGTTTTCATCGGTGCTCGGTTGATCATTCCGTATATTATAAAGATACTGTCAAAGAGAAAATATTATTTGCCATATATGTTGATGATATTATCTTAACCAGTGATGATAGTCTGAGGATACAAGAGGTGAAGAAGATGATATGTCAGGAATTCAAGACTAAAGATCTTGGTATGCTTAAATATTTTTTGGGTATAGAAGTTCTTCAATCCAAACATGGGATAACATTGTCTCAGAGGAAATATGCCTTAGATCTCCTTGAAGAAACATGAATGAAGGGTTGTCGACCAATCGACACACCTATGGATACAAAAGTAAAATTATGTGCCACAAATGAAGAAGACATTGATATTGGCAAATATCAAAGAGTCGTAGGAAAACTGATTTATCTCATGGTAACTAGGCTAGACATATCATATGTTGTAAGTATGGTGAGTCAATTCATGCACAAACCACAAATTACCCACTGGCAGGCTTTAGAGAGAATATTATGATACCTAAAAGGAGCTCCAGGAAGAGGATTGATGTATAAAAAATATTGGCATTTCAACATAGAAGGCTTCTCAGATGCAAATTGGGCTGGATCACCTAAAGATAGAAAATCTACATCAGGATATTGTACTCTGGTTGGAGGAAACTTGGTTACATAGAAAAGTAAGAAGAAAAATGTGATTGCAAGATCTAGTGCCGAAGCAGAATACAGAGCTATGGCCCATACCGTTAGTGAACTCTTATGGGTTAGGACCATTCTTACCGAATTAGGTTTTTATAAAAAAAAGGTCCATGAGTCTACATTGTGATAATCAAGCAGCCATTTATATTACTTCAAATCCAGTTTTTCATGAAAGAACTAAACATATTGAGGTGGATTGTCATTTTATACGGGAGAAGTTTCAAGTAGAAATAATCTCTCTCAAACATGTGTCATCTCAAGAGCAAGTAGCTGATATTCTCACTAAACCCGTTACATCTAAAATCATATCGTTTATATGTGGCAAGCTAGGTATTTATGATGTATTTTCTCCTCCAGCTTGAGGGGGAGTGTTGGAAGATGGGATTAAGCCCACAAGCTCAAGGCAAGAAACTCACACGTCAAAGGAGTTGCAAATGTGTGAAATATGATACTTCACTTAAAGATGGCATAGAGGTGTAAATATGTGTTATTTTTATGTTTTTTATTTCATCAAGTTGTAGCCCTAAGGGCATTGTAAAGACTATAAATAATGGCATTGGCTAAGAGGTAAAGCATTGAAGCACTCTCCTCTCTTTTCACAAATTCGTCCAACCCTCATTTTCTCTTTGACGCAAACCTCTTCTCCCTTAATCCAAACTCTCTCCTTCCACGTCCTTCTTCTTCTCCTCTCCTTTTCTCTTCTTCTTCTTCTTCCTCATTGATCTAAAGTTCCTTTCATGAGATCCTAAATTCTACAAAGTCCATAGGAGTTTCTGCTGGTCTACATCCCAGCATTCCGGTCTCCTCCAGTAGGTCAAGGACATACTTCCTTTGAGATAATATAATTCCATGTCTGAATTATAGTACTTCAATACCCAAAAAATATTTGAGCAGTCCGAGATCCTGTCTTGAATTCAGTACATATCTTTTCTTTTGTCTTTTGGATGCCCTCGAGATCACTGTCAGTTATAATAATGTCATCAACATATATGGCTAGAATTACCTTGCCCTTTAGTGTGCCTTTAATAAAGACACATTGATCTCCAGAGCATCTGTGAAATCTAGCCCGTATGAGTGCTTGGATAAAATTTTCAAACCATGCATGAGGCGATTGTTTGAGACCATAAATAGATTTTTGTAGTCGACAGACGAACTCCCCCTCAACCACATACCCAGGTGGTTGCTGAATATAAATGTCCTCCTTTATATCACCATTCAAAAAATATTTTTTACATCAAGTTGATAGACCTTCCAGGAAGAGTTAGATGCCAGAGATAATGAAAAAACGTACCGATTTTAATTCAGCCACTGGAGAGAAGGTTTCTTCATAACCAATGCCATAATATTGTGTATAGCCTCTAGCAACAAGGTGATCTTTCAACTGAGCCACAGACCCATCCGGATTGTGTTTCACCGTAAATACCCATTTGCAATAGACGAGTTTCTTATCTGAAGGAAGGGAGGCTAGAGCCCATGTCTGATTTTCATAAAGAGCCTAAATTTCTTCATCCATAGCCGTCTTCCATCCTGGATGTTTGAGAGCCTCCTGATATGATTGTGGTACATGTACCAAGGAAATAACCGATAGAAATTGACACAAATAGGGGATAGACAATGATGATACACAAAGTTTGTCATGGAATGAGAAGTAGAAGGCATGGTGCATGATCTGGGCTCTTTCCCAACAACAATAGGATGAGTATCATATTCTGGGCCAAAAATAATCGGAGAAGATGGACTTACCTCGGTAAGATTCGACAACTCAGTAGGTGTGGTGTCAGCCAGTGTTTTTGGGGGCTGAGTAGTTTCTACCGCAAGGGGCACAACCGGTCGAGGAGAACCTAGTACAGAAGATAAACCTGGAGGAGCATTATCAAAATAATATGGAGAGTCTTCAAAAATGTGACATCCCGAGACACAAGTAAACGCTGAAGAGAGGAATTATAGCAAACATAACCCTTTTGTGTGTGAGAGTATCCTAAGAAGACACTTCATAGATTTGGGATCAAGTTTACTGTGTTTTGGGGAGGAAATATGGACAAAACATTAATAGCCGAAGACTCTCAAAGGCAGTCAAAAAGGATCATCATCAGGTAATAATAGAGAGTACGAAGATTTTTTACCAAGAACGGTAGAGGGTAACTGGTTTATAAGAAAACATGCGGTAAGAACTGCATGCGGCCAATAAAAATATGGAACTTTCATGGCATATAGTAAACCGCAAGCTACCTCAAGAATATAACGGTTCTTCCATTCGGCTACACCATTTTGTTGAGGGGTGTAGTGATGTATAATTTTTGTTACATCGACTTTTATACCTCGCAAGCGTACGAATCATTCATGTAATCTAGCAGTAAGCGAGGGTCATATCCACAGGGAGGATTGAATTTTGTGTATTCTTCTGTCAATTAGCCTAACCAAATATGATGAATTAATCTGAACTAAACACTAATTATATCCTAAATTATCAAGCAATAATTTAATTAACTACTTCCTAAATTATCAAGCAATAATTTAATTAACTACTTGCACAACAGGAAACGTCAACTCTAGATTTTACCGTGATTCGTGCCTCTCTTGAGCGCCACGTAACCACAAATCCGGATTCTCAATCCTTGCGTCTAGCCCCTCTCGGGCGCCTAGAGTTAATGACAAAGATCGGATTACAATAGAATGCAGAGAATCAATTTCCTATTGTGATGATGCTAAAATTATCAACTTTGGATTTTATCGTGATTCGTGCCTCTCTCGAGCGCCACGTAACCACGAATCCGGATTCTCAATCCTTGCGTCTAGCCCATCTCGGGCACCTAGAGTTAAAGACATAAATCGGATTAAAATACCAAAATCCAACCTCAATTATAATCTTACCCTAATTAGCTAATTTAAGCAAATATCAAGAAAACAAATCTTAAATAAACCTTAATTATCAAATCAGATTCAATTAACATTCAAAACATAAGTTCAAACTATATAAAAAATTAAATTCAATGATGACGAATTACTCCCCTTCTTCTTCCTCTCGCTCGGGCAGCAACTCGTTCTCACGGGTGCTGCAATTTCCTGAAATTGGTGGCGTCGGGTAGCAATAGTGAGTGGTCGGAGGTAGAGACGATGCCGGCGACTAAGGTTGGAAGCCGACGAATGGAGGTAACGTCCGGCGAAGAACGAAACAGAGCTGACGTTCTCTAACCGGCTCTCTCGAGTCTCGGTTGGAGTCGGAATAGCTCCGGGAATGGTCGGAAATACGTAACCGACGCCGGATGATGGTTGGAAAGCAGAAGTTGCACCAGAGAAGCCCTCTCGGATCACTTCTCGGTCTGGCGAGCGACGACTGTCGAACTCACCTCGACGGAGACTCTCTCGAGCTCTCCTCGGGTTTGTTCTCGGTTGCTAGACGGCGATGGACGGCGGTGGACGATGGTGGCGCGGCGAAAGACAGTGGTCCGGCGAGCGACGGTGGGAAACTCCTCTCGGGTCTCCCCTGTTTCCGGTGCTCTGTTCTGGCGAGCAGAAACGGTCGAACTCACCTCGACGGAGACTCTCTCGAGCTCTCCTCGGGTTTGTTCTCGGTTGCTGGACGGCGGTTGACGGCGGTGGACGACGGTGACGCGGCGACCGACGGAGGGAAACTCCTCTCGGGTCTTCCCCTGTTTCGATCAACGGTTGTGCTCTGTTTTGTCTTCCCGCTTGGGTCTCTCCTCTCGAGTTTTCCCTCTTGGGTCTCGCCCCCCTAGTTCGACCTCCTGGGTCTCCCCTCTTGGGGCCCTCCTTTCGACACCCCCCCTCATTCCTTTAATACCATCTCATTTATTTTAAAATGATTTGACCTAAAAATCACCTCCATTTCACTAAGGGCATTTTGGTAAATATCTCCTTCTCCACCAAAATTCTCCTGAAATTCCATAATTAAATCTATAAAAAGCATTTTAGGAAGAAATAAACCTTAAAAACAATGAAATATAATTCAGGAGAGAAAAATATGCAATATCGACAGTGATTAATGCCAAATTCAATAAATGCTCATTTCATTTGAAAACCGATAAATAACCACCTATAACACAATTATAAAGGTTATTCTATTATAATTAACTTAGTTCTCATGTCAGAATATGACATCTATCATGTAGGCACATGATGTTTGATGAATAATGCCATTTTATTGACAAAACGAGTCAAGATCTTTGGATGTGTATTCTTTGGCATTATCCGACCGAATAACTTTAATTGTCTGCCCAAACTGAGTGAGTACCATTGCATGAAAAGATTTAAATATTAATGGTATTTCAGATTGCTCTTTAAACAAAAATAACCAAGTGGTACGAGTGAAGTCATCAATGAATGTAATAAATATTTCACGTGAAAAATGTTGGAGACACTCAAGGGTCCCCATACATCAGTATGAATTAACGAAAAAGGAGAGACACTTTTAATTTCTAGACGAGGTGAGTATGTAGACCTTTGATGTTTACTCATTTGACATGCTTCATAATGAAGGTCCGATCATACTTTAGGAAAAAAATGATGAAGAGATTGGGTGGACGGATGTCCCAACCGGTTGTGCCACAACCTAGTTTCAGTGTCACGGGTGGATGCAGTATTTATTTTTGGCACATCCAGGTAGTAGCCCCCTTTGTTCACAGCCTCCACCAATCACCCGCTTAGTTGTAAGATCCTAAAACACACATGAAGTGGGTGAGAAAGTGATAGAGCAATTAAAATGTTTGGTGAGTTGATGAACCGATAAAAGATTCAAAGGGAAAGTGGATATCAGTGTGTGTAAAAAGCTACATGATTAAGGCCCTCTTTGTTATATGCTACATAAGCCAAATAGCCTACCTTGTAATTAATTTTGTTTCCTTTTGTTGAACCCCTTTGAGCTTTTTTTTTTTTTTTTTTGTGAACCCATGTTACAAGCTTTAAACCTGAAAAAAAAAAAACCTTTACCCAAGCCGTAGAACTAGTGGAGCATTGTTCATCATTATGGTTCGTATGGGTGTGCAAGAAATAAGTGTGGGGGTGTGTGGATTTGTGGTCTGGCAATGGCTGGTGAAATGGAACATGTTTTCATCCTCAATTCATGAGTTTCATCGTTAGTGTAAAAAAATGAAGAAAAAAAGAAAAAAAGAAAGGAAGTGATGGAGGGGATGGCTTTTAAAGTTACAAATAGTCCATGTTCATAATTCCTCCTAAAATTCCAAGAAAATGGTCTATTTATACGAGATAGATACAAATTGAAGAAGCTTCTGAGTGGAGTGATTGGTTTTACATGTCTTATATATTCGAGCTTGAGTTGATTCATTTTTGCTCCACTAGTTTCTATGGCTTTTGAGCTACGTTCCTAAATATTTCACACCTTGATCCTAAACCCCGTTACAACCCTTGAAAAGTCCTTATGATTTGTATTATGCATGTGATCTAAGTGGTGGAGAATGAGAAGATATGCAAGCCTATTGTAGATCATTTTCATTTGAATGAATATGAGACAAACACATACCCTTCAAACACATGAGAACCGAGTGTTTATTTATGTGAGGATCTACTTATTTAGTTTACTCCATCTTTGAATGAAAATGCTTACTAAGTAATTGCATTACTTGAAGTGTTAGGAATTAGACACCTTAATTCCAAACTAACGAGAACAATAATAATAATCGTGAAAGAAAGGAAAAGTAAGTACAAAAAAAATAACAAGATATATACAGGTTCGCCTCAAGGTGAGATTATGTCCTGTCTTTCGCTGCTACAGTAATCCACTATGAAGATGAAATAGTTTACAAGATAAATCGCACATTTATAAGTATTTCTCTCTAACCTCTTGGGCTGCAACTCGATATGCTCCTCCGATTAAGATGATAAAACCCTAATAGCGACACTCCCCATTTATAAAGAGAAAATTAGGGCAATCACGATACAAGAGTAAAATTTCCAAATTGCACTTAATGAAACAACAGTCAATACATCGTGGATTGGATGGGGGTTGATGTGTTATCGCATACAACCAAAAATAAAACCTATACTCCTAAAAATATATGTACCAGTGCGAGTAAGGATCATTCCCATGAAGAGTGATTAGTCTAATTTTATGCTCCATGAACAAGGATGGAAGGAGCGTGGGTGGGTGGGTTTGAGTATAATGAAAATTTTTTTAAGAAAAACAACTAAGAAACAATTCAAATTAAAGGATTGAAATCAACCAAAAGAACAAACCTTGGTCTAAGTTAAAATCCACCATCAGAATTTCACAATTGTTCATTGATGCAAGCATGTATTAATTCACACTTGAGTATTCACCGTTGGAACTATCTTCTTATCTTTCCTTAGTCATAGTAAATTAGAAAACAAGCGATCCTATTAATCCTAACAACTAAACAACCCAAGACAAGCGCTAAAGGTTTAATCTAGCAACAACTTTAAGAATTAGAGAGATCAATGAAACTAAACAACACAAGCACAAGCGACTGCATTTAATTTAGTCCAACGTTATTCTTAAGGTCTAATTGACGCAACAAATCATCAAATCTCAATTGCTTCACAAGTTAGAGGGATAAAAAATTTACAGATTTGACATCTAACCCAGTAGATTGCAACGAGTAAAAAACTAGTAGGCCTCCTAGTGATTAAACGAGACAATCATGAAAAAAATTACAGAAGAATATATGATACTCAAAACATAAATTAAACGATGAAAGAGAATCAAATCTCACAGTTTTATTGATTCCTATGGCTTCAGTTTCCTTTGACCAAGTCTGAAAGTTTAGCCACGCAGGGCCATGAAGAAAATTGAAGGAAAAACTAGAGAAAAGAGGAGGAAAAGCTAGAGAAGGGAAAAAAGGGGGGGGGGTGTCGGCCGAACTCCCCTTGTACCTCCTCTTCTTAGTCCCTTAAGGTTTAGGGTTTTCCTCTTTTTATTCCCCCTCTTTTTTTCTGTTCCAGGATATCACAATCCACATGTCGTGACTTCAAGCCCGATTTCGACCTGGATTCAACCAATGTCTTGTTATGACCTCAATAGCAGCCCAGGTCATGCAGAGGCAAAGTGGCTGAGTCAATTAGTATTAAGTTACTTTCTTTTCTTTCAATTTACTTTTACTTTATTTTTATTTTATTGAAAAAGTTAATATATCGCAAGGACATTAATCTCCTCAACGAGTTCAGGGGTGTGTGTTCTCCTTAATGAATCTTGGATTTTCAAGCTTCTCTTCGGCTTAATTCTTTTGTTCTCTTCTTTTTTCCTACGAATCACTATGTGAGATATAGGATCGTAACAACTGGTATCAAAGCGGGAACACAATGATTGATTCTTTAACCTGAGAGGAAATAATGGTCATACTCCGAGAATTGCACCCAACGGTATGTGACATGCATTGAGATTTGGGCACAGCGGTTTTAGTATTGCATGATGGAATGCGCGAGTCTGCCATTAGAATATATATGGAATGGGACGCAATCGAGAGGCAACTTTCCAAGGCCGTGGAGAATAAGGTCGTGCGACCTCAAATCTCTGAGTTGGGAAATCCATAGCAAAAGTCCCAAGTCCCTGGAAGTCCGAATCGGACGGGTATTCTGCCAAAACTCAACGGTAATGGCTGATTTGGGTTTGACCTCAAAAACCCGGCCAGCAGAACGTCTCCCAGAATAGAAGAGGGAAAAATTCCGATCAGGTTCTGTCTCGGCAAAACAGTGAGGCTAACCTCGAGTTTCCTCGGCACAACCCCATTCTCTTTCACATGCCGTCGACGACCGCCAACCCTATTCGAAATTTCAGCCCTGACTTGCTGTTGTTCACCATCGGAAAAGGTTGAGGCCACGGCTTTCTGCTGTTCGCCGTCAGAAAAAGGTGAGGTTGCCTTTCGCGGAAGAAGAAACTTTAGGAACAGTGAGTTCGCATTTAAATTCCGACACCTCTCAATCTCGCTCTCTGCAGCCTAGCGGGAATCCAACTTCAACGAATTTTGGGGTAAGTTTTTGAGACGATTTTCTCCGACATTTTTCCTCTCCTTTCTCAAATCCTTTGATGTTTTACAAAAAAACACTCTACAATGGCGTTGGGGGTGTTCCATTGGACAGAAAAACAGAAAGGTTACTCCAATTTTGACGGAATTCAGGCTTTATTGTCAGAAATTCGAGATGGAAATTTTCTGATGATAATTCCTATTTGTAATTCTATGCTTAGCAATTTGAGGTTTGTGGAAATGGTAGAGAATATGCTATGGTTGATGAATTATATTGCTGTTCATGAGAACAAAATCAATTTCTAGGCGGTGACAGAACAGGGAATAATGGATGCGGTTTTGTGTGGGCATATTGATTTTGTGTCTGATCCATGGTCATCAATTTCCAGTAGTCCAAAAAAACTTGTAAATAAGATGTTGAGAGCAGATCCTACAGAACGCCTTTCTGCAATTCTAGTTCTAAACCATCCATGGGTCCGTCTAGGTGGGGATGCACCTGACAATCCAATGGACAGTGCAGTTTTAACTACAATGAAGCAAAGTTCAGAAGTGACATCCGACTCTTCTTTGTCCCCCAAGGCTTCGGCGGTGACCAGGGACATACTGCCTTCTGCCAATGGGGAAGCCGTGGTGGCATATCATGCCAGGGCTGTTAATGCTGTGCGGGTTCAGACACGATGTGTTGAATGGGATCCACCCGTAGATTTTGTTAATGAAACAGTCCTAAGTTTAGAAGTTGCAGTGGCTAGGGATGCAAAGCTCAAATGCAGGACTTATGAAGCAAAATTATAGTCCTGTGCAGGATGTTGATTCTTGCCGCACAGGAACTACAACAAATGCATGTGCTATTCTTGGAGCTCTTTTGCTGTTGCTGTTGCAGTGAAGAAAGGTGCACAACATCAGAAAATGCAAACTGAGAGTAAGGATTTTGATGCAGCAGGTGGCCCTTCTTCATTTTGGAAAGTCTGACTTTATTTCATCGGTGGCAAATCTGGGTGCTGCCAGTGGAACATTAGATGCTGCCAACCAGGATAATGGGGCAATGTTGATGGATGTATATTCAAATTGTGGGATGACTACAGTCAATTTGTTTTCAGCACTGCCCACTGTTCCAGCAGTATTGAAGGTCAATCTGCCCACAGTTCAGATAACCAATCTCTTGCAGTGGGCTAATCCTATACTGGAGAAATGCCTACAACAGAGGTGGAGTACTGGAATTATATAATCAGAGGTTATGTTGAAAAGGGGATCGTTATACTGGCTGGAAATTTACACGGAATACATCCAGGCCATTGTCTGAAACTGTCTAGGGAGATGGAGAAGTTGGGTTGGGCAGGAGAGGTCACCCAAGTATTTGTTAACATGAACTGGAAACTCATGCAAGCATGGAATGCTCTCCTTGAGGGTTACTTCAACTTGGGGGAACAGGCACTGGGTTTATAGCCGGATCAATTTAATGTAGTGGCTGGATATGTGCTTCATGGAAGTAGGGACTGGACGGAGCCGGAAGAGACAACACTTTTCTGTCCTCCATTCTGTGACACAAAGGTTTCTGCGGTTGACAGCCATATCAAGGGAATTATACCTGGAACAGAGGATTTGGCACAGAGGAGTTTGAGCATTACACAGACTTATCCTGGGATGAACTTGGCAGCAGGTGCTGTAATGCCTTCATTCCCCTCCACTGACAATTCAACTAGTGATACTACAAACTTGGGCGCTCCAGTTGAACAAGGGCATGATGGTGACACTGCATTGACTTCACTTATGGATGTGGAGAGGCGACATGGTAACTTCAATGCTGTTATCAAGAAGGCCATAGCTGATAATTACTGGTTTTGCGTTCTTCATAAGCAGATAAATGCCATAGAGAGAGTGGTTGGGGTAAGTACTAGAAATATTTCTGTTTTCCATAGTACTGCAATTTCTGGGTTTGATCAGCACTTGCAAAATTCAGAGTTGTTTGATCTTGACGTTTTTACTGCTGCCTACAAACCTGTGTTGAACATACAATCCATTCTTGCTCAATTTATTGTAGTGGGTTTCCTCACAGCTTGCCCCAATCTGGGTGCATTACATCAAGAGAAAATATGGCTGCCTTACATCAAGTTGGCTATTAATTGCCCACATTCAAGCTGCTTTTCAACAGCAGAGATTATCACTGAAATTTGTCCACGGCTGTTGATGGATTACTTGACTGAATATGCTTATGCGGCTCAAGTTTCTGGTATCTTTTATGGGATCCACCATACCGAAAGTGGCCACCAAGTGCCAATGACTTCATGCCAACTATTGTCAGTACCAATCGAACCTCATCTGGGTCGAAGTCTTGGAGTGGCTGGTGTGCCAGAAATTGGATTTATATACACGGCATTAGTCAAGGCTGTAACCAGTACTGCCACGACTGCTTGTGGAGTTGTAGAGGATATGCAGAGTGATCCTAGAGCAGCAGAGTATGCACAGAAAAGTGAGGGTACACTGGAAAAACTTGGGCAGACAACAGTACTTATGAACGTTTAGATTTAACAAATCAGAGTTGTGTCTCAAATTGAAACTGCCCAACCATTGGTATGTTGGGTGTATGATGTTGCCACCCAGTTTCACGACATGCCTGTCAGGGCACTTAAGGTGGATGATACTAGCAGAGTTTTCGACCAAATCTCACAGAGGAATTTAATTTGTGGGCATGCAATGATGTGGGGACACTGTCTTCATGGCTATCTTGCAGCAATGGTGGGTTTATTATCACATGGGTTTCACAAGATTATGATGGAATATCTCGTTGGCCAGTCATGGTTTTCCAAAAATGAAACAAGTAATAGTTCAGACTGTTGTTTGGTTGCTTAACAGTGTGGTGGGTTGCTGCAGCGAGTGATGTTGGCAGTGTTTGATCCTCACCCAAAAAAATAAAAAATTTGGTCAAACATTTTGCAAACGGGGGAAACCGGTGGAGGTTTTCGGATACCAAAATCTCTCCGTTTGGGGTGTTACATTGCACCGCGTACACCACTTGTATCATCCAAAAGGTTGACACGGATGACACAAATGCTACTTGGGGAGTTGTGGCCACATTTAGGCACATATCCCTACCTTCGAACTTGAAGACAAACTCTTTCTCCAGGAGGGGTGTAATGTTATGACCTCAATAGTAGGTTGAGTCATGCAGAGGCGCAATGGCTAAGTGAATTAGTATTAAGTTAATTTCTTTTCTTTCAATTTCCTTGTACTTTATTTTTATTTCAGTTAAAGAGTTAATATGCCATAGGGCTATTATTATAATATTTTATCTTGAACCTTGTTAGCGTGAACCCTACTTAAGGGGGTGAAAGAAAAGAGAAAAGGTAAGTATTGATTTAGAATAAACAAGGGTTTTGAGTTCTCCTCAACGAGCTCAAGGGTGTGCGTTTTCCTTAACGAACCTAGGGTTTTCATATCTAACCAAATTCAAAACATGAAAGTTGTAGAAATTTTTCTTAGAGTTCCATATCATCTTGAAACATCTCAATCAGAGCATGGATGAGAGAGTTATGCCCAGATTACGAAGTAATGTTGAAACTGTCTAGAATCGCTCAATAACTTTGTTTTGCACTTAACGCCTCCATTTGTATCCTAAATTTAAATATAAAAATAATGAGTATATTTAGGTACCAAATAGTTATAAAAACCAAAGCATTAAGGGAAAAAAATATGACATTTTGCATTCTCATCAAACTCCCTCACACTTTGCTTTTGTTCGCCCTCGAGCAAAACTCAAATTCACTTTCCAAAAAACACCAAGGTTGAAACGCCATCAACAAAGAACAACCAAGCTCTTCAAAACTCATAACATATCATGAACAAACATTCTTAAACAACTTAAAATTACTTAGTAAGCATTTTTCATTCAAAGATGGAGTAAACTAAATAAGTAGACCTACACAGAAATAAGCCCTCGACTCTTATGTGTTTGAAGGGTATGTGTTTCGCTCAAATTCATTCTAATGGAAATGATCTACCATAGGCTTGCATATCTTCTCATTCTCCACCACTTAGATCACATGCATAACACGAATCATAAAGACTTTTCAAGGGTAGTAACGGGGTTTGGGATCAAGGTGGAAAATATTTGGGAATGTAGCTCAAAAGCGATCGAAACTAATGAAGAAAAAATGAATCAACTCAAGCTCAAATATATAAGATATGTAAAACCAATCACTCCACTTAGTAGCTTCTTCAATTTGTATCTATGTCGTATAAACAGACCCCTTTCTTGGAATTTTAGGAAGAATTATGAACACGGATAGTTTGTAGTGTTAAAATCCTTTCCCTTCATCACTTCCTTTCTTCTTTTCTTTTTCTCTTCTCTTTTATTTTTTTATTTTATTTTTTTTTCATTTTTTGTTCAAAATTACACTAACAATAGAACTCATCAATTGAGGATGAAAACATGTTCCATTTCACCAGTCATAGCCATACCACAAATTCAAACACCCCCACACTTATTTCTTGCACACCCATGCGAATCATAATGATGAACAATGCTCCACTAGCTCCACTGCTTGGGGTAAAGGTTTTTTTTTTGTTTTCAAGTTTAAAGCTTGTAACGTGGGTTCACAAAAAAAAAAAAAAAACAATAAAGCTCAAAGGGGTTCAACAAAATAAAAATAAAATTACAAGGTAGGCGATTTGGCTTATGTAGCTTATTACAAAGAGGGCCTTAATCATGTTTATGCATGTATGTATCAATGTGACCTCAAAGAGAATCAAGGCAAGTTCTAGAGAAACAAATCCATGGAAAAATATCTCTCATGAAACAAAATAGTGAGACTGATATGGATGTGTTAGTCTAGAGGCTCAAAATCTCATCGGCTTTTGTCTACCAAATTTAGTCACTACCATACTCAAAGAAAATAACTAAACTAATTAATTCTCAGTTGGAAGATTACTTATTCAATCATGTTGTGAATTTTTCATGAGCCTAATTTAATCTTGCTCATGACATACACAACCAAAAATCATTAAAAACACAACCTAAATCCCCTCCTCCACACTTAGAACTTACATTGTCCCCAATGTAAAGTGAAATGTAAAGAGAAGGCAAAAATAACCAAATATAAATGCGAAAATAAAAAGATGGAACGAACTGCCCTTGGATTGCCTCCCAAGCAGGACCTTTTGTCATTGGCTTGACTCCATGCTTCCTACTTCAACTAGTATAAATTGGATCCTTAAGGTCCAATGATGCCGCATTCTCCACTTGGCAACCTTCATAGAAATGTTTAAGTCATTGGCCATTCACCTTGAACTCTTTGGAAGTTGATAAACTTTGAATATCAATTGCACCATGAGGAAAAATATAAGTAACAACAAATGGTCCAATCCAACGAGAATGCAACCTACCCAGAAACAAACGAAGCCGTGAATGGTATAGAACGAATTTTTGACCAAATTTAAACTCCTTCCTAGAGATCATCTTGTCAGGAAAAACTTTCATCTTTTCCTTGTAGATCTTTGCACTCTCATAGGCATCATTGGGAATTTCCTCTAACTCTTGTAGTTGCAACTTCCTGTGTTCTCCACTTTCATCCGTCTTCATGTTGAAACTCTTGAAAGCCCAATAATCCTTTTGTTCTAACTCAACTGGAAGGTGGCATGGTTTCCCAAACACCAACTGATAAAGTGACATACCAATGGGCATCTTATACGCAGTCCTATATGCCCACAAGGCATCATCCAAGTGCAAACTCCAATCTTTTCTGCTTGGATCGTCCATCTTTTCAATGATGGACTTGATCTGTCGATTTGACACTTCCACTTGTCCACTAGTTTACGAATGATAGGTAGTTGACACCTTGTGGTCACATGGTACTTTCTCAGCAAAGCCTCCATAGTTCGATTGCAAAAGTGAGTTCATCAATCACTTATTAGAGCTCCTTGAATTCCAAACCTGGAGAATGTGTTAGACTTGATAAAATTTGTAACAACTTAGAATCATCAGTCCTGGTAGCCTTAGCTTCCACCCATTTCGAAACATAATCAATAGTAAGAAAAATGTAAACATAACCAAAAGATACAAGGAATGGTCTCATGAAATCGATTCCTCAAACATAACAAATTTCACAAATTATTATGGGGGTTTGTGGCATCTTTCCTTGGGGATATATTACCTGTCTTTTGACAATATTTGCATGACTTACAAAAAGAATATGAATCTTAGAATAAAGACGACCAATAGAAACCACATTCTAGCACTTTTCTTGTCATCCTCTTAGCTCCAAAGTGACCTCCACAAGCATAAGAGTGACAAAAGGTGAGAATAGAAATAATTTCATTTTCAGGAACGCACCTTCTTATCACTTGATCTGCACAATAATTCTATAAGTATGGGTCATCGCACACATAGTATTTGGCATCACTCTTGACCTTATCTCTTTGAGCCCTAGACAAACCATGAGGTAAACATATTAGCAAACAAATAATTTACAATATTCGCATATCAAGGTAATGTCACACTAACGGAGACCAATTGCTCATCAGGGAACGTTTCCTACAAATGAAGTTCATCCTGCACATGAACTAAACGACTCAAATGATCTGTGACATGATTTTTTGTCTATTTTTTATCATTGATTTTTCCTCTTTCTTCTTCATCAAATAACAAAGAGCTCCATGATCAGAGTAAACAATGACTTTAGTACCAAGCAAATATGATAAAAACTTTTCTAAAGCAAAAAAAACAACTAAAAGTTCTTTTTCAATGGTAGAATAATTTCTTTGGGAATCATTCAAAGTCCTGGAAACATAATAAATGGAACGGGATGCTTTTCCAATTCTTTGACCCAAAATGGCATCTGCTGCATAATCACTTGCATCGCATTATCTCAAAAGGAACATTCCAGTTAGGGGGTTGGATAACTAAGGCAGAAGTCAACAATTCTATCAGCTTATCAAACTCTTTTTTCTATACCTCATCGAACTCAAAAGCCACATTATTTTGTAACAACTTGCACAGGGGTAAAACTATTTTGGAGAAATCCTTTATGAATCTGTGGTAGAAACCTGCATTCCCAACAAAAGAACGAACTTCCCGCACATTGCTGGGATAAAGTAAGAATAATATCGATTTTAGCTTTGTCTACCTCAATTTCCCTAGATGAAACAACATGACCCAAAAGTATGCCTTGTTAAACCATAAAATGACATTTTTCAGAATTTAACACAAAGTTAGTTTCTATGCATCTTTGAAGAACAAGTGTAAGGTTATGAAAATTGTTACAATGTGGGACCCACCATGGTGCTCGAGCTGGTGGGACCCACCATGAGGACGTGGGACACCAAGAAGAGTCCTCACCCAAGCTATCACGAGTTAAGGAATTAAGAAGCACAAACTAAAATGAGTTAGAAGACTTGAAGATCAAGTAGGACCCACAAATATCCTACGAGCTGGCAATCTTATCAAGATAAGCTAGAAGATCATGAGGGACCCACAAGGATAAGGCCACGAGCTGGCCTCCTCCCTTATATTCACGTGATTGAAGAAAGAGTTCTAGTTCAACTCATATTAGTCTTCTAGTAGATTGTTTTGAATAGACTTATCTTAGAGAGTTAGAGTTGGAATGTAATTAGAAGATTGAAAGGTTAATTGTATAAGGAATCTATCTCTTCCTCTACTATAAATAGAGGTGTTGTAATTCAGAATTAATCAAGTTACACATCTCTTTCTTGAGTTAATCTCTCCCTCTCTCTTTGCTTGGCGCATACCTCTTTTTCTCTTTTCTTTTTTCTTCTCTCTAACCGAGAGCTCTTCTTCCATTTTCTTCTTTTTCTTTCTTCTTTCTCTTGCTCCGAATATTGGAAAAGGGATCATAAATTCAACATGGTTTCAGAGCATTAAATTTAGGATCCCTTATCAAAGGAATGCTCTAAAGAAGTGATGATCAACACTACTCAAAGAAGGTTCTTTTGTGAAGGAAGATCACAAGCCGTGAGATAAGTGCTTAAATTTTTTTTCTTCATGTTACTTGTTTCTGAATTTAGAAGATGATTTAAAGATGAGTATGCAAATTCTTTCATCATAGTATATTATGGATATGCATGCCTCTCTATCTAGAATAAGCTATCAAAATAGTTTTGTCGATTTGGACATTCTATTAACCGATACCAGTCCATGATCAGATTGTTGGAATTTTTTTTTTCGTGGGAATAAGTTCCCTGATATAGAAGATTGTTATTGAATCTCTTATGAGTGGTATTAGATGGAAAAAATCAGAATAATAATTTAGCATCAATGCTAAAATTCCTCATACATTGAGTTGTTTGAAGAGTACTACTTGGTGTTATTATTAGAATTTTTGAAGAAGGGCCTATCATGGCTGAAGAGAATATCAAAAGTGATATACTGAGAATCACCACCATACCCTTACGTGGGGTATCAAATTTTATGAGTTGGTCCACATCGGTTCGGAGGTTTAGGGTTTAGGGTCAACTATTCTATCCGGGTCTGTGTCTTCAAAATAAGGTTTAAGGTTTGATACATGAAAAACATTGTGGAACTTAAACCTTTTCGGTAGCTGCAATTTGTAGGTGAGGTTGCCCACACATTCAATGATAGGAAAGGGGCCATCATATTTCTTCAAAAGACCTTTGTTCATGCTTTTTAGGTGACAAAATTGTTCAGGTCTGAATTTGAGAAGGACCTGGTCACCTACATTGAAAGAAGATGTCATCCTCTTCAAATTAGCATGTTTCTTCATCTTTTTAACTGCCTTATGCAATAAGACCCGTGCAAGCTCCGTTTTCTCTTTCCACCTCTTCGCCAACAGATGAGCTGCTAGACTTTTCTGTGAAGTGTCAGGAATGAGACCCATGGGAGCCAAAGTTTGTCGTCTTGTTGCCAACTCGAAAGGACTGTTCCCGATTGATTCTGTTTTCTGAAAATTGATGAAAACTGGGCCACGTCTAACAAGTCTGAGCAGTTTTTATGATTTGCTGCAACAAAATGGCGTAAGTATTGTTCTAAAAAAATATTTACCCACTCTGTTTGGCCGTCACTTTGAGGATGAAAACTAGAGGAAAAATTTAGATATGTTCCCAATAGTTTGAATAACTCGGTCCAGAATTTCCCTATGAATTTGGGGTCACAATCACTGATGATCGTTGTGGGCAAGCCCCAATGCTTCACCACATGTGCCATTAATGCTCTAGCTGCTCCGTCTGTTGTACAATCACATGGCACCGCTACGAATGTACTATACTTCGTAAATCTGTCTACCACCACCATGATAGACATCAACCCATCTTTCTTACGTAATCCAAAGATGAAGTCCATTGAAACAGACTCCCACGACCGCATTGGAATAGGTAAGGGCTGTAGCAAACCCCTAGGCTTGCGTTGTTCGATCTTATCTTGTTGACAGATAAGACATGTGCATAGAAACTCCTCCACATCATTCTCCATGTCCGACCAATAATACTGACCAGACAGCAAGGCCAGTCCTTCTTTGACCTGGATGTCTTGCGCACAAGGTATCATGGCATTCCCTCAAGAGGTCATGCCATAGGTTATCGTACTTTGGCACATACAGTCGATTACCTTTGGTCTTGAGAAATCTGTCGTCAAGCCAGAATCTTCTCGTCTCGCCCAAGGCTGCAGCTTGTGCCATGCTGTAAGCATGTGCGTCTTGGCAAAGTCCAGTGTGAATCCTGTCTAGCAATGAAACATTGACCAATGTAATTGCTGCTAAGCCTCGTAACCGCAACGTCACATTTTCTGTTTTTGCGCCAAGATGGTCCTTCATGTTCACGCTCGCGCCTTGCACATAGCGCATGTCTCTTGTGCCTACGTGCGCATCTTGCTCCTCTTCATGTTCTGTTGCTACCGCACCGTGCGTGGTGTGAGTGAAGCATGGGCTTGCTGCTGCGGTATACGGGGTTTCAGCCGCTCGAATGCAAGGTGTTGCACGTGTTTCCTCCTCGATCGCGCGCGCATAATGCTGGTGTTAGCTACGCCATGCGTGCCAAGCTCTGGCTGGTCACTTCTTCGTAAGAGTTAGGTGTGTCTGGCTTCCTGTTCAATGCGTCTACAACACCATTGGCCTTCCCCACCTTATACATCATCTGAAAGTCAAACTCAGCCAAGAAATCTTGCCACCAGGCCTACTTTGGACTGAGTTTTTTCTGCGTAAGAAAGTAGCTAGATGCGACGTTGTCAATTCTAACAGTAAATTTGGAGCCTAAGAGATAGTGCCTCCAAAGACGTAAACAATGTACATCTGTCGTCATTTCTCTTTCTTGTATAGTATGTCGTTGCTTAGTTCCATTGAACTACCTACTCTCATAAGCGACTGGGTGTCTGTCCTGTTCTAGTACACCTCCAATGGCATAGTTTGAGGCGTCTGTATGTACCTCAAACGGCTTACTGAAATCAGCAAGGTGCAACACTGGTTCAACCACTAAGGTGTCCTTTAGCCGCAGGAATGCTCTTAGGCATGAGTCCGTCCGTTGCCACTTTTGGTCCTTCTGTAGGAGGTCGGTCAAGGGGGCTGCTATAGCTGAGAAGACCTTGATAAACCTCCTATAATAAACCTCCTCATCTCCTTCAACAATCCAAACTTAGTAATAACCACTTCGCAAATCCAGTTTGGAGAAAACTCACGCCTCTTTCAACTGATCAAAGAGGTCTGCAATAAGGGGAATAGGGTAATTGTTCTTTATGGTTACCTTGTTGAGCAACCTATAATCGATGCACAATCTCATACTTCCATCCTTCTTAGTCTGAAAAAATATAGGGGCCCCATAAGGTGTTTTGCTTGGCCTAATGAACCCAGCATCCAGTAGCTCGCTGAGTTGTTTTCGCAGTTCGTCCAACTCTTTGGGCGCCATCCGTTATGGTGCTTTTGCTGGCTTTCTTGCTCCGGGCTCAAGCTCTATGCAATGGTCCACCCCTCTCCTAGGTGGTAACCTCGTTAGGAGTTGTTCAGGCATGACGTCTCTATACTCATGCAGTACAGTTTGTATCTCCTTAGGGGTAGGCATGACCTCAACCTGCCCTATTGCACAAATAGAAGCAATGTAAGTAGAACAACCCTGCTTAAGACCTTTCTTAAGTTGGAGGGCTGATAGAATTAAGTCCTTTTTTGTTACATCTTTGTTGTCAAGTTCAGAAACAATACAAGGACTTTGCTCGTCCATAATCCCCACTACCCCAACATGCTGCATTACAAAAGCCTTACAAAGCGTGAAAAACTCCATTCCCAAAATCACATTGAAATCATCCATGCCAACAATAGTAAAATTCAAAAATCCTACCCACTTGCCTATCTCCACTGGGATATTCTTGGCAATGCCTTGGACTTCACGAGCAGCCGAATTTACAGCTGTCATTTTGCTCTCATCTTTCTCTTCTTGTATCCTTAGGCGTCTAGCCTCCTCCTCTTAAAGGGAGTTGTGGGTGGCGCCAGTGTCCACCATTGCTTTAACAATACATTCAGTAAGTGTTAGAAACATAAAAAAGGAGTTCCCTTAGGGTCTTACCGGAAGTGGAGCAGCCTTCTCCTCCTTTGAACGGACAACAACATTGAGAAGTGTTAGAGAGCTCTTCCTAGGCTCAATTCCTCCATTGTCCGGTTCAGTTTGAGCAGCATTGAGGAGCCTCTTTTTAGTACAATCCCTTGCATAGGGCTCTCCCCCGCATATGAAATAATGGACCTTCTTTTTCTGTTTGTCCCCTCTTTTCTTCTCTTCCGGCCTAGCCTTGGCGTCCTTTACCCATGGCTTCTTCTCCTATTTCTCCTTCTTAAAATTTTTTTTACCATTGTTATTTTCCTTAGACACTTTGTTAGTCGAATCATTCCTTCTCTCATATTCGGTTAACTTTTCAGCCATAGATAAAGTTGAAGCTAATGTTTTTACCTCCCGTCTTCTCAATTCTTACTCAGCCCATGGACGTAAGCCAGCAAGAAAAGAAAAGAGATGATCCTCATTTGTCATGTTTGAGATACAAAGTATAAGAGAAGTGAAGGATTGTACATACTCTCTAATAGTGCCTTTCTGCATCAATGCACGAAGTTCCTTCCTTGCTTGGTACTCGACATCTTTCGAAAAGAACTGTCTCTGTAACTCCCTCTTGAAATAGTCCATAGTGTGGACCGGGTCCTCTCCCTCTTGCTCATCTCCCATGCATCTGCCCCACCAGAGAATAGCATCATCAAATAAGAACATGGCAGTAGAACTTACCTTAGCTTGCTCATTGGTGAGCTTGCTAGCATGGAAGTATTGCTCCACTTGCCATAGCAAATTATCTATGACCTTCATGTCTCTTTTCCTAGTGAAAGACTTTTGCTCAGGCACCTTGATCCTTGCCTATGCATGAGCAACCCCTCCATTTGCCAAAGCTTGTTCGCACAAGGAGAGTCTTGCACGCAACTCCCCAGAGAGGTCTTTGACGTCCTTCCCCAATTGTCTCTGCCAATTCGGAGTTGGCTAATGCTCCTCAATCGTCCTTTGAACGAACTCCTCCTAATTCGTACAAAGATTTTCAACACTGTACAAACGATGCTCAAGAGTTGTAAAACGAAAGTTAATGTCACTTACTTGTTCTTTGCTTCTTGAAGAATCTTCTCCACTTGTGGAAACCATTGATTGCAACTTGGCTCTAATACCAGTTGTCACGCGGTTAGTTTTGGACTAAGTCTGTCTAGCCAAGCGGAATATCTACCTCGTGCAGCCTGGCTCTTCCCAAGAACTAGTCACCCTCCTTGTGCCTCGGATCCTCCACCCAACCTCCACACTAGATGTTGCAAGAAAAAAAGACAACGGAAAGACCAAAGATATGGAAGAGAAAAACCAACTTTGTATTGAGAAGACAATGTTACAAAGGGTGGCCAAACACTATTAGAGTAAGTTGCAATCAATGGCTTCCACAAGTGGAGAAGATGCTTCAAGAGGCAAAGAACAAGTAAATTACATTAACTTTCATTTTACAACTCTTGAACATCGTTTGGATAGCGTTGAAAATCATTGTACAAACTTGGAGGAGTTTGTTCAAAGGACGATTGAGGAGTATTAGCCAACACCGAATTGGCTGAGAGGATTTGAGGAACACGTCCATTCAACCATTGCCGTCATGAGGGTGGAGATGGAACTCTCTGGGGAGTTGTGTGCAAGAGTCTCCTTGTGCGAACAAGCCTTGGCAAATGGAGTGGCTCTTCACTCACAAGCAAAGATCAAGGTGCCTGAGCCAAAGTCTTTCACCGGGAAGAGAGACACGAAGGTCATAGATAACTTTCTATGGCAAGTGGAGCAATATTTCCATGCTAGCAAGCTCACCATTGAGCAAGCTAAGGTTAGTACTGCTGCCATGTTCTTATCTGATGATGCTATTCTCTGGTGGAGAAGACACATGAGAGATGAGCAAGAAGGAGAGGACCCCGTCCACACTTGGGATGGTTTCAGGAGGGAGTTGTAGAGGCAGTTCTTTCTGGAAGATGTCGAATACCAAGCAAGGAAGGAACTTCGTGCATTGACGCAGAAAGACACTATTAGAGAGTACGTACAATCCTTCACTTCCCTTATGCTTTGTATCTCCAACATGACAGATGAGGATCATTTTTTTTCCTTTCTTGTTGGCTTACGTCCATGGGCTGAGCAAGAATTGAGAAGACGGGAGGTAAAGAAATTAGCTTCAGCTTTGTCTATGGCTGAAAAGTTAACCGAATATGAGAGAAGGAATAATTTGGCTAACAAAGTATTTAAGGAAAATAACAATGGTAAAACAAATTTTAAGAAGAAGGAGAAAGGGGAGAAGAAGCCATCGGTAAAGGACGCCAAGGCTAGGCCCGAAGAGAAGAAAAGAGGGGACAAACAGAAAAAGAAGGTCCATCGTTTCATATGCGAGGGATTGTCCTAAAAAGAAGCCCCTCAATGCTGCTCAAACTGAGACGGACAATGGAGGAATTAAGCCTAGGATGGGCTCTCTAACACTTCTCAATGATGTTGTCCGTTCAAAGGAGGAGAAGGCTACTCCACTTCCGGTCAGACACTTAAGTGAACTCCTTTTTATCTCTCTAACACTTTCTGGATGTACTGTTAAAGCAATTGTGGGCACTTGCTCCACCGGAGGAGGAGGCTAGACACCTAAGGATACGAGGAGAGAAAGATGGGATAAAAAAGAAAAATGTAAATTCTGTTGCTCGTGAAGCCCAATGCATTGCCAAGAACATCCCAACGAAGATAGGCAAGTGGGTAGGATTTTTGAATTTTACTGTTGTTGGCATGGATGATTTCAATGTGATTTTGGGAATGGAGTTTTTCACAGTTTGTAAGGCTTTTGTAATGCCGCATGTTGGGGTAGTGGGGATTATGGACGAGCAAAGTCTTTGTACTGTTTCTGAACTTGACAACAAAGATGTAACAAAAACGGACTTAATGCTATCAACCCTCCAGCTTAAGAAAGGTCTTAAGCAGGGCTGTTCTACTTACATTGCTTCTATTTGTGCAATAGACTAAGTTGAAGTCATGCCTACCCCTAAGAAAATACAAACCGTACTACATGAGTATAAAGACATCATGCTTGAACAACTCCCAGCGAGGTTACCACCTAGGAGAGGGGTGGACCATCGCTTAGAGCTTGAGTTCGAAGCAAGAAAGCCAGCACAAGCACCATACAGGATGCCGCCCAAAGAGCTGGATGAACTGTGTAGACAACTCAGCGAGCTACTGAATGCTAGGTTCATAAGGTCAAGCAAAGCACCTTATGGGGCCCCTATATAGTTTTAGACTAAGAAGGATGGAAGTATGATACTGTGCATTGATTATAGGAGCTCAACAACGTAACCATAAAGAACAAGTATCCTATTCCCCTTATTGCAGATCTCTTTGATCAGTTGAAAGAGGCGCGAGTTTTCTCCAAATTGGATTTGCGAAGTGGTTATTACCAAGTTCGGATTGCTGAAGGAGACGAAGGGAAGACTACTTGTGTAACGAAATATGGGGCTTACGAATTCATGGTTATAACCTTTGGCCTAACCAACGCACCTGCATCATTTTTGCACTCTCATGAACGAGGTATTTTTCGAATACTTGGACAAATTTGTCAATGTTTATTTGGATGACATTGTAGTGTACAACAAGAGTATGGACAAACACAAGGAACATCTTCGAAAGGTATTCAAGACATTGAGACACAATTAGTTGTATGTCATGGAGGAGAAGTGCTCGTTTGGGTTGCAAGAGGTGTCTTTTCATGGGCATTGGATAGGGGGAGGACGGATATAGATGGACAACAAGAAGGTGGAGGTTGTGCGTGACTGGTTGATCCCTTACAAGGTGCGTGAACTTAGGAGTTTTCTTGGTTTTGCAAATTATTATAGGAGGTTTATCAAGGGCTTCTCAGCTATAGAAGCCCCCTTGACTGACCTCCACGAGAAAGACCAAAAGTGGCAATGGACGGACTCATGCCAAAGAACATTCTAGCAGCTGAAGGACACCATGGTGGCTGAACCAGTGCTGCACCTTGCTGATTTCAGCAAGCCGTTTGAGATACATACAGACGCCTCAAACTATGCCATTGGAGGTGTACTAGAACAGGACGGACACCCAGTCGCTTACGAGAGTATGAAGCTCAATGAAACTGAGCAACGGTATATTGTACAAGAAAGAGAAATGACGGTGGTAGTACATTTTTTATGTCTTTAGAGGAACTATCTCTTAGGCTCCAATTTTACTATAAGAATTGACAATGTCGCATCTAGCTACTTTCTTACGCAGAAAAAGCTCAGTCCAAAGCAGGCTTGGTGGCAAGATTTCTTGGCCTAGTTTGACTTTCAGATGATGTATAAGGCAGGGAAGGCTAATGGTGTTGCAGACGCATTGAGCTGGAAGGTGGACGCACCTAACTCTTACGAAGAAGAAACCAGCCAGAGCTTGGCACACATGGCGCAGCTAACACCAGCATTATGCGTGCGCGTGGCAGAGGAGGAAACGCGCGCGGCACCTTGCATTTGAGCGGTTGAAACCCTGCATACCGCAGCAGCCAGCACTTGCTTCACGCGCACCACGGGCGATGCGGTAGCAGCAGAACATGAAGAGGCACACGGCGCGCGTGTAGGTAGAGGAGACATGCGTTTTGCGCAAGGCGCGCGCGCATATGAAGGACCATCTTGGCGTAGAAACAGAAAATGCGACTTTGCGATTACGAGCATTAGCAGCAATTACATAGGTCAGTGCTTCATTGCTAGACAAGATTCGCACTGGACCTCGCCAAGACGCATCGGCTTACAGCTTGATGCAAGCTGTAGCCTTGGGTGAGACGAGAAATTTCTGGCTTGACGACGGATTGCTCAAGACCAAAGGGAATCGACTTAATGTGCCAAAGTACAATAACCTACGGCGTGACCTCTTGAGGGAATGCCATGATACATTGTGGGCAGGACATCCAGGTCAAAGAAGGACATTGGCTTTGCTGCCTGGTTAGTATTATTGGCCGGACATGGAGAATGATGTGGAGGAGTTTGCGCACGTGTCTTATCTGTCAACAAGATAAGATTGAACAACGCAAGCTTAGGGGTTTGCTACAGCCCTTACCTATTCCAAAGCGGTCGTGGGTATCTGTTTCAATGGACTTCATCTCTGGATTATGTAAGAAAGATGGGTTGGCGTCTATCATGGTGGTGGTAGACAGATTTATGAAGTATGGTACATTCGTAGCGGTGCCAAGTGATTGTACAGTAAATGAAGCAGCTAGAGCATTCATGGCACATGTAGTGAAGCACTGGGGCTTGCCCACAACGATCATCAGTGATCGTGACCCCAGATTCACAGATAGATTCTGGACCGAGTTATTCAAACTATTGGGAACATCTTTAAATTTTTCCACTAGTTTTCATCCTCAAAGTGACGGCCAAATAGAGTATATAAATGCTTTGTTAGAACAATACTTGCGCCATTTTGTTGCAACAAATTAGAAAAATTGTCCAGACTTGTTAGACATGACCCAGTTTTCATACAATTTGCAGAAATCAGAATCAACTGGGCACAATCCTTTCGAGTTGGCAACAAGACGACAACCTTTGGCTCCCATGGGTCTCATCCCAGACACTTCACGGAAAAGTCCAGTAGCTCATTGATCGGTGCAAAACTACAAGTGCACAATATAGTATTTTTATAGTAAAGTGATGAGAAGAGTATCGTCCTCAGGGATTGGTAGCTTACTTTTGACAAATACCAAAATTATACTAATCTTAGTTTTATCTAGAAAAATCACTAAGATTTTTGTAATTGCAATTCAAAATAAAATCAATTCAAAGCAAAATACGCAAAGGGAAAGAAAAGATGATGTTTGAAGATCAAATTAATGGGAAAGGAAACTTCTAGGAAATCGATTTCACCTAATTCCTCATTATGTTTTACTCATCTAACTAATTTAATTTAATTCTTTCTGTTTATTAGCAAATATTTAATTCATCCAAAAGTCTCTTTTGATAGTCAATTGGAAATTATTCTTGTTTTGATAGTCAATTGGAAATTATTCTTGTTCATTATTTCACACAAGAGTATGCAAATTAATAAAGCAAGAAAGCAATAAGACTCATGATTTCAATACTACATAGGTTCATACAAGTCTTTCGATCTCTATATTTACCTATGCCGAAATATTTAAGATCTATCCTATAATTTCCTCTTTCGATAGCAAATCATAAGATTAACATCATCTAATTAATAGCCAGTTAACTAGAAGCAATAAACTCAGAATAAATCAAATAAACAAAGAAAGAATTACTTTAAATTAGTATAGAAAATCAACCATAATTCGGAACTAGATTATATCATTTTCCTAGAATAAATAAAATTTAGTTTGTGCTAAAAATTTAATTCAATATAAACGAATTTACCATAATTATTTTGAGAATAATGGAAGGAAAATGAACACTGAAAAATATTCCCTCTTTCGGTCCCAGCGTCCTCGCAATGCGTCGTTCGTCTTAAAAAACACCAGGGAAAACATTCCCCCTTTCGGTCGCCGCTCTGTTTACCATAATTATTCTGAGAATAATGGAAGGAAAATGAACACTGAAAAATATTCCCCCTTTCGGTCCCAGCGTCCTCGCAATGCGTCGTTCGTCTTCAAAAACACCAGGGAAAACATTCCCCCTTTCAGTCGCCGCTCTGTTTCGCAGTCTTCTCTCCCGTCTCTGATCTTCCCTTCCATCTATGATCTTCCCTTCCGTCTATGTTCTTCTTTTCCTCGCAATGCCTCGTTCTCGCTCAAAACCGCTCGCATCAAATCCTATATCTCTTCCGTAAAATCCAAAAATCAGTAAAATCCTTCCGTAAAATCCTTTCGTTCTTTTTCATATCGGAATCATCCAACCAGATTAATTCTTTTTTCCGTTTTCCTCTCTGGATCGTATCTTCACTGCTGTTATCCATCGGGAGTATGTGGTTTCTCGCCGAAGAATAAGGCGACGAGAAGTTTTTTTCTGTTCCGTGGAAGAAAGACTGTAGAATAATTGAGTTTTTCCTAAGGACTCTCAATTAATGAGCCGGGTCGCTCCTGTCCTGCCGAGACCCGGAATCGCCCGAGTCAAGCCAGCGAAATGTTCCCGTCCTTTATCCTTAAATTGCACCAATAACAATTATATCTTTATTTTCTTCAATAAAAATTATATCTTTATTTTCTTCAAATCTGACATAACATTTAAATAAAAAAAATCCTAAAATAAATGAAAATAAATAAAATTAGACTAAGTTTTAAAGTAAAAAAGTGAAAAAATATATTAAATTATGCAAGTCATCACTCATCAGCCTCGCGGCGAAGAGGTGGAAAGAGAAAACGGGACTGGCATGTTACGGTCCCGGATATGACACAAGGATTCGCAGGAAAGAGGAGGAAGAAGACGAAGATCAAGCCAAAGGGAAACTTGAAACCCTAGAGCTCGTTGAGGAGAACTCTAAGCCTGTTTACTCTAGAATTAACCTAATTCTCAATACTTCAATGCTTCAATCATTTTTCCCTTCTCATTACTCTTACCCCTTAAATAGGGCTCACCCGGTTAGGGTTTCATAAAATATTACAAAAATATCCCTATAAATAAATAATTCCAAAAATACCCCTATGACCTAAGATTGAAATAAAATAAAGTAAATTAAAAAAATAACTAAAATAATAATGTTATTGTGTGCATAACATTACACCCCCTAGAAGACGAGCTTATCCTCAAGCTCGGAAGTAGTGTTTGTATGCCGACCGTCTCCTCCGGTGCGGAAGTAGCATCCGCGATAGTTATGACCCCCCCTCTGGATGCCCAAAATTGGAGTTTTTTTTTTTTTTGGCCTGGTTCGAGTTAGCCTAGGTTGACTCAGTTTAGGAACCCCAGTCCGGCGCGTGACTCAGCTTCGTGCGCTGATAAAATTTTCCTAACATAGGAAAATTTGAATTGGAAGCCAACTTCTTCCTTCGGCGGAAATTTCGCCGACGGGTCTTCCGAAATCGGAAACCTGCCGTATCCTCCTACCGATCCCGAACATAGCGGCCGTCGGTAAGTGCAGGAACTTGTCGATAGCTGCTCCTTCCCTCAGGACATCGACGAAGGCGGGTGATGGTCATCTTCCATCCTCACGGCCCCGAACAGGGTGGACATTTCACCGACGGAGTCTCTTGCTGCTTCGACGGTGAACAGTAGCCCTTAGAGGCTTGGCTGCTTGGAAATTTGACGAGACAGACTCTCGAAAATATTTCCTGGTCGAAATGGTCGGAAAATTTTTCCTCTCCCGTGCGGAATGGAGTGTGGCTTGCCGTGAGCAGGGGAGGATTTATTTTGGAATTTCTAGATCATTTGTAGAGATTTTTGGGGCCCTCGTAGTCGGATTTGGTGTCGCAGCAGTATCACCCACCACCGATGACGTCTTGGCAGAAAACCCTACCGAATGCCCCAAATCGTGATCCCGTCGTGCAGCTTTGGATCTTCCTATGGGAAAATTTTGAAAGTTTTCGATGCCTTGCCTTTTTAGTCGTCAGCGTCCGCCTCTGCTACAGGGACTTCAGCCGGTAACGGAGACAAATTTTTTGATTTTTCCGGCCATTGGCCGTTCTGCCCGTCCGAGACTTCTGCTACTTTCTCGTCCGCGACAGCTTCGGCTACCTCTTCTCCACAGACGTTGTGATCGGATTTTTGAGGGTTTATGATCTTTTCGGCCGCAACGCAAGCAAAAAATTCTCCCATCAACTCCTGCAATTCTAACATATCTTGATACATATCTTGATAGAACTTACCGCTTGTTGTATGCAAATTTTGGACCATGCAAGTCTTTTCTCTCAGGTAGAAGAATCCATCATTGTGTTCCTGCTCTGATACCAGTTGTTACGGTCCCGGATCTGACACAAGGATTCGTAGGAAGGAGGAAGAAGACGAAGATCAAGCCAAAGGGAAGCTTGAAAACCCTAGAGCTCGTTGAGGAGAAATCTAAGCCTGTTTACTTTAGAATTAACCTAATTCTCAATACTTCAATGCTTCAATCATTTTTCCCTTCTCATTACTTTTACCTCTTAAATAGGGTTCACCTGGTTAGGGTTTCATAAAATATTACAAAAATATCCTTAAAAATAAATAATTCCTAAAATACCCCTATGACCTAAGATTGAAATAAAATAAAGTAAATTAAAGAAAAGAACTAAAATAATAATATTATTGCGTGCATAACATGGCACGGGTCTTATTGCATAAATCAGTTAAAAAGATGAAGAAACTTGCCGATTTGAAGAGGAAGGCGTCTTCTTTCAATGTAGGTGACCAGGTCCTTCTCAAACTCAGACCTGAACAATTTCGTTACCTAAGAAGCAAGATCAAAGGTCTTTTGAAGAAATATGAAGGCCCCTTTCCTATCATTAAAAGTGTGGGCAACCTCGCCTACAAATTGCAGCTGCCGAAAAGGGTTTAAGTTCCACAATGTTTTTCATGTATCAAACTTTAAACCTTGTTTTGAAGACCCGAACTCGGATAGAATAGTTGACCCAATAGCTCCTATGGATGTATTAACTACTTTTGTAAACAAAGTAGAGTATATTATTGCAGACTGAGAGGAGCGCCAAAGGGGCAAGCCCCAGAGGACGCAATACTTGGTCAAGTGGCAGGGTCAACCGGAAAGCGAGGCAACATGGCAAGACGCTGCCGAGTTGTGCAAGTTTGAAAAGAAGGTGGCCGACTATCGCCAGGGGACGCAGATGAGGGCGTATGCCTTATGGCAATGGGAGTATGAGATGGAGGATGAATCCATGGTGTGGCCAAACACCAAGGCCAAAGACTATGCAAGTCCAATGCATAGCAATAGCACCGACGAGAGATTTCTAAGGGCTAGGGACAAAAGTTGGTTGGTTTCTGAGTATTTCTAGGGCCTTCTAAAGGCCAGAGGAGGAGGCTATAAATAGAGGGGCCTCTCCCATTGTAAAACATTCGGGGGATTCTTAGCATTCTTTGCTCTTCAAGTATATAGAGAGAGTTTTTAGCCTTTGGCCTTCAAGAGTATTTGGCCACCCTTTGTAAAATTGTCTTCTCAATACAAAGTTGTCTTTTCTCTTCCACATCTTTGATCTTTCCATTATCCTTTTGTCTTGCAACATCTAGTGTGGAGGTTGGGTGGAGGATCCTAGGCACAAGGAGGCTGACTAATTCTTGGGAAGAGCTAGGCCGCATGAGGTAGATATTTCGCTTGGCTAGACGAACTTAGTACAAATCTAACCGTGTGACAACTGGTATCAGAGCGGCGGTGGGAGTATGAGATGGAGGATGAAGCCATTGTGTGGCCAGACACCAAGGCCGAAGATTGTGCAAGTCCAGTGTATAGTAATAGCACCGACAACCAAGGCCAAGTGCAATGGCACAACACAGAGGGGTGCACACATATGGCCGGCTTGGCAGCTGTTGCAGAGAAAGAAGACATACTTGAGCTTGCCAGATGGATGGCCAAATAGCAAGATGCGCAACGACGCCAACAACCCGACCAACAAGTGCACAAGCGGATTGAAATGGGGTTGCGGCTAGCAGGCATGTAGGCGGGTTGCAATGAGGTTACGGCCAACAGGCGTACAGGTGGGTCAAAAAGGGGTTGGGCCAACAGGCACGCAGGTGGGTCGAAATGGGGTTGCCGCGACTAGGACTCCAGGCGCATCCATAGGCACGGGCACCACCAGGACTCCAAGCGCATCCGCAGGTGTGCGTTCGACCAGGACTCCAGGCGCATTCAGAGGCGCACAAAGAGGGGTTGTGCCCAGGCACATCCTGAGGCACGTGAAGCGGGGTTGCACATTCAACGACACTTGCGCGACCAGGACTCTAGTCGCACGCGCAACCAGGGCACCTTTGACGCCAGAATTCGAACTTCCAAGAATTGGTGGGGGTTGCTGGGCATCTTTAGAGATTTCTAAGGGGCAGGGACGGAAGTTGGTTGGTTTCTGAGTATTTCTAGGGCCTTCTAAAGGCCAGGAGAGGAGGATATAAATAGAGGGGTCTCTCCCATTGTAAAGCATTCGGGAGATTCTTAGCATTCTTTGCTCTTCAAGCATATAGAGAGAGTTTTTAGCCTTTAGCCTTCAAGAGTGTTTGACCACCCTTTGTAACATTGTCTTCTCAATACAAAGTTGGCTTTTCTCTTCCATATCTTTGGTCTTTCCGTTGTCCTTTTGTCTTGCAACATCTAGTGTGGAGGTTGCGTGGAGGATGTGAGGCACAAGGTGGCTGACTAGTTCTTGGGAAGAGCTAGGCTGCACAGGGTAGATATTCCGCTTGGCTAGACGGACTTAGTCCAAATCTAATCGCGTGACAACTGTCACAGAGCCAAGTTGCAATCAATGGCATCCACAAGTGGAGAAGATGCTTCAAGAGGCAAAGAACAAGTAAGTGACATTAACTTTTGTTTTATAACTCTTGAGCATCGTTTGGACTACATTGAAAATCTTTGTACGAACTGGGAGGAGTTCGTTCAAAGGACGATTAAGGAACATCAACCAACTCCGAATTGGCTGAGAGGCTTTGAGGAAGAATTCCATTCAGCCATTGCCGTCATGAGGGTGGAGATGGAACAATTGGGGAAGGACGTCAAAGACCTCTCTAGGGAGTTGCATGCAAGACTCTCCTTGTGAGAACAAGCCTTGGCAAATGGAGGGGCTGTTCATGCACAAGCAAAGATCAAGGTGCTTGAGCCAAAGTCTTTCACTGGGAAGAGAGATGCAAAGGTCATAGATAATTTTCTATGGCAATTGGAGCAATACTTCCTTGCTAGCAAGCTCACCAACGAGCAAGCTAAGGTTAGTACGACTGCCAATTTCTTATCTGATGATGCTATTCTCTGGTCGAGAAGACGCATGGGAGATGAGCAAGAGGGAGAGGACCCCGTCCACACTTGGGACGATTTCAAGAGGGAGCTGCGGAGGCATTTATTTCCCGAAGATGTTGAGTACCAAGCAAGGAAGGAACTTCGTGCATTGACGTCGAAAGGCACTATTCAAGATTATGTACAATCCTTCACTTCCTTATGTTTTGTATCTACAACATGACAGATGAGGATCTTCTTTTTTCGTTTCTTGTTGGCTTACGTCCATAGGCTGAGTAAGAATTGAGAAGACGGGAGGTAAAGACATTAGCTTCAGCTTTATCTACTGCTGAAAAGTTAACGGAATATAAGAGAAGGAATGATTCGGCTAACAAAATGTCTAAGGAAAATAACAATGGTAAAACAAATTTTAAGAAGAAGGAGAAAGGGGAGAAGAAGCCATGGGTAAAGGACGCCAAGGCTAGGTCGGAAGAGAAGAAAAGTGGGGACAAACAGAAAAAGAAGGTCCATTGTTTCATATGTGAGGAGAGCACTATGTGAGGGATTGTCCTAAAAAGAGGCTCCTCAATGCTGTTCAAACTGAGATGGACAATGGAGGAATTGAGCCTAGGATGGGCTCTCTAACACTTCTCAATGCTGCTATCCGTTCAAAGGAGGAGAAGGTTGCTCCACTTCCGGTAAGACCCTTAAGGGAACTCCTTTTTATCTCTCTAACACTTGTTGGACGTACTGTTAAAGCAATGGTGGACACAGACGCCACCCACAACTTCCTTTCGGAGGACGAGGCTAGATGCCTAAGGATACGAGGAGAGAAAGATGAGAGCAAATTAAAAGCTGTAAATTTTGTTGCTCGTGAAGTCCAAGGCATCGCCAAGGACGTCCCAGTGGAGATAGGCAAGTAGGTAGGATTTTTGAATTTTACTATTGTTGGCATGGATGATTTCAATGTGATTTTGGGAATGGAGTTTTTCACGTTTTTAAAGGTTTTTGTAATGCCGCATGTTGGAGTAGTGGAGATTATGGACGAGCAAAGTCCTTGTAGAATTTTTGAACTTGACAACAAAGATGTAACAAAAAAGGACTTAATTTTATCAGCCCTCCAGCTTAAAAAATGTCTTAAGTAGGGTTGTTCTACTTACATTGCTTCTATTTGTGCAATAGAGCAGGTTGAGGTCATGCCTACCCCTAAGGATGTATAACGCGGGGAAGGCCAATAGTGCTGCTGACGCACTGAGTAGGAAGGTGGACACACCTAACTCTTACGAGGAAGAGACCAGCTAGAGCTTGGCACACATAGCTCAGCTAGCACCAGCATTATGCGTGCGCGCGGCATAGGAGGAAACGTGCACGACACGTTGCATTCGAGTGGTTGAAACCCTGCATACCGTAGCAGCTAGCACTTGCTTCACGCGCACCATGCGTGGTGCGGTAGCAGCAGAACATGTTGAGGCGCACAGTCAATACATCGTGGATTGGATGGGGGCTGATGTGTTATCGCATACAACCAAAAATAAAACCTATACTCCTAAAAATATATGTACCAGTGCGAGTAAGGATCATTCCCTTGAAGAGTGATTAGTTTAATTTTATGCTCCATGAACAAGGATGGAAGGGGCGTAGGTGGGTGGGTTTGAGTATAATGAAAAAACTTTTAAGAAAAACAACTAAGAAACAATTCAAATTAAAGGATTGAAATCAACCAAAAGAACAAACCTTGGTCTAAGTCAACATCTACCATCGGAATTTCACAACTGATCATCGATGCAAACATGTATTAATTCGCACTTGAGTATTCACCGTTGGAACTATCTTCTTATCTTTCCTTAGTCATAGTTAATTAGAAAATAACAACTAAACAACCCAAGACAAGCGCTAAAGGTTTAATCTAGCAACAACCTTAAGAATTAGAGAGATCAATGAAACTAAACAACACAAGCACAAGCGACTGCATTTAATTTAGTCCAACGTTCTTCTTAAGGTCTAATTGACGCAACAAATCATCAAATCTCAATTGCTTCACAAGTTAGAGGGATAAAAAATTTACAGATTTGACATCTAACCCAGTAGATTGTAACGAGTAATAAACTAGTAGGCCTCCTAGTGATTAAACGAGACAATCATGAAAAAAATTACAGAAGAATATATGATACTCAAAACATAAATTAAACGATGAAAAAGAATCAAATCTCACAGTTTTATTGATTCCTATGACTTCAGTTTCCTTTGACCAAGTCTGAAAGTTTAGCCACGCAGTGCCATGAAGAAAATTGAAGAAAAAACTAGAGAAAAGAGGAGGAAAAGCTAGATAAGGGAAAAAAACAAGGTGGGGAAGGGGTGTCGGCTGAACTCCCCTTGTACCTCCTCTTCTTAGTCCCTTAAGGTTTAGGGTTTTCCTCTTTTTATTCCCCCTCTTTTTTTCCGTTCCAGGACATCACAATCCACATGTTGTGACTTCAAGCCCGATTTCGACCTGGATTCAACCAATATCTTGTTATGACCTCAATAGCAGCCCAGGTCATGCAGAGGCACCATGGCTGAGTCAATTAGTATTAAGTTACTTTCTTTTCTTTCAATTTATTTTTACTTTATTTTTATTTTAGTTAAAGAGTTAATATGTCGCAGGGGCATTAATCTCCTCAACGAGTTCAGGGGTGTGTGTTCTCTTTAACGAATCTTGGATTTTCAAGCTTCCATTCAGCTTAATTCTTCTGTTTTTTTTTTTTTCTATGAATCACTATGTGAGATCCAGGATCGTAATAACTGGTATGAGAGTGGTATCATTGAACACAATGATCGATTCTTCAACCTGACAGGAAATAGTGCAGGAATTGCACCCAACGGTACGTGACATGCATCAAGATTTGCGCACAGAGGTTTTAGTACAGCATGATGGAATGCGTGAGTCTTCCATTAGAATATCTATGGAATGGGACGCAACCGAGAGGCAACTTTCCAAGGCCGTAGAGAATAAGGTCGTGCGACCTCAAATCTCTGAGTTGGGAAATCCATAGCAAAAGTCCAAGTCCCTGGAAGTCCGAATCGGACGGGTATTCTGCTAAAACTCAACGGTAATGGCTGATCTGGGTTTGACCTCAAAAACCCTTCTCACGGCCAGCAGAACGTCTCCCAGAATAGAAGAGGGAAAAATTCCGATCAGGTTCTGTCTCGGCAAAACAGTGCGGCTAACCTCAAGTTTCCTCGGCACAACCCCATTCTGTTTCACATGCCGTCGACGACCGCCAACCCTATTCGAAATTTCAGCCCCGACTTGCTGTTGTTCACCATCGGAAAAGGTTGAGGCCACGGCTGTCTGCTGTTCGCCGTCAGAAAAAAGGTGAGGTTGCCTTTCGCGGAAGAAGAAACTTTAGGAACAGTGAGTTCGCATTTAAATTCCGACACCTCTCAATCTCGCTCTCTGCAGCCTAGCGGGAATCCAACTTCAACGAATTTCGGGGTAAGTTTTTGAGACGATTTTCTCCGACATTTTTCTTCTCCTTTCTCAAGTCCTTTGATGTTTACAAAAACCCTCTACAATGGCGTTGGGGGTGTTCCATTGGACTAGAAAAACAGAAAGGTTACTCCAATTTTGACGGAATTCAGGCTTTATTGTCAGAAATTCGAGATGGAAATTTTCTGATGATAATTCCTATTTGTAATTCTATGCTTAGCAATTTGGGGTTTGTGGAAATGGTAGAGAATATGCTATGGTTGATGAATTATATTGCTGTTCATGAGAACAAAATCAATTTCTAGGCGGTGACAGAACAGGGAATAATTGATGCGGTTTTGTGTGGGCATATCGATTTTGTGTCTGATCCATGGTCATCAATTTCCAGTAGTCCAAAAAAACTTGTAAATTAGATGTTGAGAGCAGATCCTACAGAACGCCTTTCTGCAATTCTAGTTCTAAACCATCCATGGGTCCGTCTGGGTGGGGATGCACCTGACAATCCAATGGACAGTGCAGTTTTAACTACAATGAAGCAAAGTTCAGAAGTGACATCCGACTCTTCTTTGTCCCCCAAGGCTTCGGCGGTGACCAGGGACATACTGCCTTCTGCCAATGGGGAAGCCGTGGTGGCATATCATGCCAGGGCTGTTAATGCTGTGCGGGTTCAGACACGATGTGTTGAATCGGATCCACCCGTAGATTTTGTTAATGAAACAGTCCTAAGTTTAGAAGTTGCAGTGGCTAGCGATGCAAAGCTCAAATTCAGGACTTTTGAAGCAAAATTATAGTCCGGTGCAGGATGTTGATTCTTGCCGCACAGGGACTACAACAAATGCATGTGCTATTCTTGGAGCTCTTGAGACTGAGATGATGCTGAAATTTAAAATTGCTGTTGCTGTTGCAGTGAAGAAAGGTGCACAACATCAGAAAATGCAAACTGAGAGTAAGGATTTTGATGCAGCAGGTGGCCCTTCTTCATTTTGGAAAGTCTGACTTTATTTCATCGGTGGCAAATCTGGGTGCTGCCAGTGGAACATTAGATGCTGCCAACCAGGATAATGGGGTAATGTTGATGGATGTATATTCAAATTGTGGGATGACTACAGTCAATTTGTTTTCAGCACTGCCCACTGTTCCAGCAGTATTGAAGGTCAATCTGCCCACAGTTCAGATAACCAATCTCTTGCAGTGGGCTAATCCTATACTGGATGAAATGCCTACAATAGAGGTGGAGTACTGGAATTATATAATCAGAGGTTATGTTGAAAAGGGGATCGTTATACTGGCTGGAAATTTACACGGAATACATCCAGGCCATTGTCGGAAACTGTCTAGGGAGATGGAGAAGTTGGGTTGGGCAGGAGAGGCCACCCAAGTATTTGTTAACCTGAACTGGAAAACCTGAACTGGAAACTCATGCAAGCATGGAATGCTCTCCTTGAGGGTTACTGCAACTTGGGGGAACAGGCACTGGGTTTATAGCCGGATCAATTTAATGTAGTGGCTGGATATGTGCTTCGTGGAAGTAGGGACTGGATGGAGCTGGAAGAGACAACACATTTCAGTCCTCCATTCTGTGACACAAAGGTTTCTGCGGTTGACAGCCATATCAAGGGAATTATACCTGGAACAGAGGATTTGGCACAGAGGAGTTTGAGCATTACACAGAGTCATCCTGGGATGAACTTGGCAGCAGCTGCTGTAATGCCTTCATTCCCCTCCACTGACAATTCAACTAGTGATACTACAAACTTGGGCGCTCCAGTTGAACAAGGGCATGATGGTGACACTGCATTGACTTCACTTATGGATGTGGAGAGGCGACATGGTAACTTCAATGCTGTTATCAAGAAGGCCATAGCTGATAATTACTGGTTTTGCGTTCTTCATAAGCAGATAAATGCCATAGAGAGAGTGGTTGGGGTAAGTACTAGAAATATTTCTGTTTTCCATAGTACTGCAATTTCTGAGTTGTTTGATCTTGACGTTTTTACTGCTGCCTACAAACCTGTGTTGAACATACAATCCATTCTTGCTCAATTTATTGTAGTGGGTTTCCTCACAGCTTGCCCCAATCTGGGTGCATTACATCAAGAGAAAATATGGCAGCCTTACATCAAGTTAGCTATTAATTGCCCACATTCAAGCTGCTTTTCAACAGCAGAGATTATCACTGAAATTTGTGCACGGCTGTTGATGGATTACTTGACTGAATATGATTATTGCGGCTCAAGTTTCTGGTATCTTTTATGGGATCCACCATACTGAAAGTGGCCACCAAGTGCCAATGATTTCATGCCAACTATTGTCAGTACCAATCGAACCTCATCTGGGTCTAAGTCTTGGAGTGGCTGGTGTGCCAGAAATTGGATTTATATACTCGGCATTAGTCAAGGCTGTAACCAGTACTGCCACGGCTGTTTGTGGAGTTGAAGAGGATACGCAGAGTGATCCTAGAGCAGCAGAGTATGCACAAAAAAGTGAGGGTACACTGGAAAAACTTGGGCAGACAACAGTACTTGTGAATGTTTGGATTTCACAAATCAGAGTTGTGTCTCAAATTGAAACTGCCCGACCATTGGTATGTAGGGTGTATGATGTTGCCACCCAGTTTCACGACATGCCTGTCAAGGCACTTAAGGTGGATGATACTAGCAGAGTTTTCGACCAAATCTCACAGAGGAATTTAATTTGTGGGCATGCAATGATGTGGGGACATTGTCTTCATGGCTATCTTGCAGCAATGGTGGGTTTATTATCACATGGGTTTCACAAGATTATGGTGGAATATCTTGTTGGCCAGTCATGGTTTTCCAAAAATGGAACAAGTAATAGTTCAGACAGTTGTTTGGTTGCTTGACAGTGTGGTGGGTTGCTGCAGCGAGTGATGTTTGTAGTGTTCGATTCTTACCCAAAAAAAATAAAAAATTTGGTTAAACATTTTGCAAACGGGGGAAACCGGTGGAGGTTTTCGGATACCAAAATCTCTCCGTTTGGGGTGTTACATTGCACCGCGTACACCACTTGTATCATCCAAAAGGTTGACACGGATGACACAAATGCTACTTGGGGAGTTGTGGCCACATTTAGGCACATATCCCTACCTTCGAACTTGAGGACAAACTCTTTCTCCAGGAGGGTTGTAATGTTATAACCTCAATAGCAAGCTGAGTCATGCAGAGGCGTTGAGTGAATTAGTATTAAGTTAATTTCTTTTCTTTCAATTTCCTTGTACTTTATTTTTATTTCAGTTAAAGAGTTAATATGCCATAAGGCCATTATTATAATATTTTATCTTGAACCTTGTTAGCGTGCGGGTGAAAGAAAAGAGAAAGGGTAAGTATTGATTTAGAATAAACAAGGATTTTGAGTTCTCCTCAACGAGTTTAGGGGTGTGTGTTTTCCTTAATGAACCTAGGGTTTTTATATCTAACCAAATTCAAAACATGAAAGTTGTAGAAATTTTTCTTAGAGTTCCATATCATCTTGAAACATCTCAATCAGAGCACGGATGAGAGAGTTTTGTCCAGATTGCGAAGTAATGTTGAAACTGTACAGAATCGCCCAATAACTTTGTTTTGCACTTAACGCCTCCATTTGCATCCTAAATTTAAATATAAAAATAATGAGTATATTTAGGCGCCAAATAGTTATAAAAACCTAAGCATTTAGGGAGAAAATTATGACATTTTGCATTCTCATCAAACTCCCTAACACTTAGCTTTTACTCGCCCTCGAGCAAAACTCAAACTCACTTTCCAAAAAACACCAAGGTTGAAACGTCATCAACAAAGAACAACCAAGCTCTTCAAAACTCATAACATATCATGAACAAACATTCTTAAACAACTTAAAATTACTTAGTAAGCATTTTTCATTCAAAGATGGAGTAAACTAAATAAGTAGACCTACACAGAAATAACCCCTCGACTCTCATGTGTTTGAAGGGTATGTGTTTCGCTAAAATTCATTCCAATGGAAATGATCTACCATTGGCTTGCATATCTTCTCATTCTCCACCACTTAGATCACATGCATAACACGAATCATATAGACTTTTCAAGGGTTGTAACGGGGTTTGGGATCAAGGTGGAAAATATTTGGGAATGTAGCTCAATAGCGATCGAAACTAATGGAGAAAAAATGAATCAACTCAAGCTCAAATATATATAAGATATGTAAAACCAATCACTCCACTCAGTAGCTTCTTCAATTTGTATCTATGTCGTATAAACAGACCCCTTTCTTGGAATTTTAGGAAGAATTATGAACACGGATAGTTTGTAGTGTTAAAATCATTTCCCTTCATCACTTCCTTTCTTCTTTTCTTTTTCTCTTCTCTTTTTTTTATTTTTTTGATTTTTTGTTCAAAATTACACTAACAATAGAACTCATCAATTGAGGATGAAAACATGTTCCATTTCACCAGTCATAACCATACTACAAATTCAGACACCCCCACACTTATTTCTTGCACACCCATATGAATCATAATGATGAACAATGCTCTACTAGTTCTACTGCTTGGGTAAAGGTTTTTTTTTTTTTTTCAAGTTTAAAGCTTGTAACGTGGGTTCACAAAAAAAAAAAAAAAAACAATAAAGCTCAAAGGGGTTCAACAAAATAAAAATAAATTTACAAGGTAGGCTATTTGGCTTATGTAGCTTATCACAAAGAGGGCCTTAATCATGTTCATGCATGCATGTGTCAATGTGATCTCAAAGAAAATCAAGGCAAGTTCTAGAGAAACAAATCCATGGAAAAATATCTCTCATGAAAGAAAATAGTGAGACTAATATGGATGTGTCAGTCTAGAGGCTCAAAATCTCATCGGCTTTTGTCTACCAAATTTAGCCACTACCATACTCAAAGAAAATAACTAAACTAATTAATTCTCAGTTGGAAGATTACTTATTCAATCATGTTATGAATCTTTTATTAGCCTAATTTAATCTTGCTCATGACATACACAACCTAAAATAATTAAAAACACAACCTAAATCCCCTCCCCCACACTTAGAACTTTCATTGTCCCCAATGTAAGGTGAAATGTAAAGAGAAGGCAAAAATAACCAAAATATAAATGCGAAAATAAAATGATGGAACGAACTGCCCTTGGATTGCCTCCCAAGCAGGACCTTTTGTCATTGGCTTGACTCAATGCTTCCTACTTCAACTAGTATAAATTGGATCCTTAAGGTCCAATGATGCTGCATTCTCCACTTGGCAACCTTTATAGAAAGGTTTAAGTCATTGGCCATTCACCTTGAACACTTTGGAAGTTGATAAACTTTGAATATCAATTGCACCATGAGGAAAAATATTAGTAACAACAAATAGTCCAATCCAACGAGAATACAACCAACCCAGAAACAAACGAAGCTGTGAATGGTACAGAACGAATTTTTGACAAAATTTAATCTCTTTCCTAGAGATCATCTTGTCATGAAAAACTTTCATCTTTTCCTTGTAGATCCTTGCACTCTCATAGGCATCATTGGGAATTTCCTCTAACTCTTGTAGTTGCAACTTCCTGTGTTCTCCACTTTCATCCGTCTTCATGTTGAAACTCTTGAAAGCCCAATAATCCTTTTGTTCTAACTCAACTGGAAGGTGGCATGGTTTCCCAAACACCAACTGATAAAGTGACATACCAATGGGCATCTTATACGCAGTCCTATATGCCCACAAGGCATCATCCAAGTGCAAACTCCAATCTTTTCTGCTTGGATCGTCCGTCTTTTCAATGATGGACTTGATATCTCGATTTGACACTTCCACTTGTCCACTAGTTTACGAATGATAGGTAGTTGACACCTTGTGGTCACATGGTACTTTCTCAGCAAAGCCTCCACAGTTCGATTGAAAAAGTGAGTTCATCGATCACTTATTAGAGCTCTTGAATTCCAAACCTGGAGAATATGTTAGACTTGATAAAATTTGTAACAACTTTAGAATCATCAGTCTTGGTAGCCTTAGCTTCCACCCATTTCGAAACATAATCAATAGCAAGCAAAATGTAAACATAACCAAAAGATATAAGGAATGGTCTCATGAAATCGATTCCTCAAACATACAAAATTTCACAAATTATTATGGGGGTTTGTGGCATCTCATTCCTTGGGGATATATTACCTGTCTTTTGACAATGTTCGCATGACTTACAAAAAGAATATGAATCTTAGAATAAAGACGGCCAATAGAAACCACATTCTAGCACTTTTCTTGTCATCATCTTAGCTCCAAAGTGACCTCCACAAGCATAAGTGTGACAAAAGGTGAGAATAGAAATAATTTCATTTTCAGGAACGCACTTTCTTATCACTTGATCTGCACAATAATTCCATAAGTATGGGTCATTACACACATAGTGTTTGGCATCACTCTTGACCTTATCTCTTTGAGCCCTAGACAAACCATGAGGTAAACATATTATCAAACAAATAATTTACAATATTTGCATATCAAGGTAATGTCACACTAACGGAGACCGATTGCTCATCAGGGAACATTTCCTGCAAATGAAGTTCATCCTGCACATGAACTAAACGACTCAAATGATCTGTGACATGATTTTTTGTCTGTCTTTAATCATTGGTTTCCAAATATAATTCACTCAAGAAAAGTATCCTTCTTATTGGTCTGGTGGTTGAACCATATAAATTTCCTCACTGATATCACTATTTAAAAAAACATTTTTAAGATCCAACTGATAGACGGGCCATGAGGAGTTAGTAGCAATAGATAAGATGATGCGTACCGAATTCAATTTTGCAACAGGAGAGAAGGTCTCCTCATAATCTATCCCATAGCACTGCATATAGCCCTTAACAACCAGTCGAGCTTTAAGACGAACAACTGATCCATCCGGATTATGTTTCACTGAAAAAACTCATCGACAACCAACAGTTCTTTTACCTTTCGGGAGTGATGTTAAGTACCAGGTTTGGTTTTCGTATAAGGCGTGCATTTCTTCATCCATAGCCGCCTTCCATCCTGGATGTCTCAAGGCCTCCTGATACGACTTCGGAATGGAAGTAGAAGAAAGGGACGCAAGAAATTGAAAACACTCATAAGACAAGCGATGGTGAGACATAAAATTTGAGATAGGATGCGAAGTAGTATAGGATCGACGTTCTTTTCTTAAAGCAATAGGCCGAGTATCAAATTCAGGCCCATACATAGGAGGAGAAGGACTTACCTCGGGTGGATCCGACAACTCCACAGGTGAAGGTACGGCCGGTGTATTAGGGGATGGATCCACTTCAAGATTGAACGGCACAAGCGGACAAGGAGTAGAAGAAGGACAAGTCCATCCTGGAGGAGCATCATGGGAGGAGTAGAAGGGAGTGTCCTCAAAGAAAGTCACATCCCTAGAGATAAACATCCTCCGAAGGGTAGGACTGTAACAGACATAACCTTTCTGCGTGCGAGAGTATCCCAAAAAAATGCACTTCATAGACCGAGGATCAAGTTTATTTTTATGTGGAGATGTAACATGAACAAAACATGTACATCCAAACACTTTCAAAGGAAGAGAAAAAGAATCTTCACCATTAAATAACACAGAGTAAGGAGTTTTATGATGAAGGACTGATGAAGGTAACCTATTAATGAGAAAACATGCTGTAAGTATAGCATGAGACCGATAGAAATAGGGTACCTTCATGGAGTAGAGGAGGCCCCGAGCAACTTCAAGAAGATGACGATTCTTCCTTTCAGCAACACCATTTTGTTGAGGAGTATAGGCACATGATGTTTGATGAATAAACCCATTACTCTCACAAAATGATTTGAAGTCATGAGACATGTATTCCTTAGCATTATCAGATCTAAGGGTTTGAATTTTCTTCCCAAATTGTGTCAAGACCATAGCATAAAAATTTTTAAACAAAGGAAGAATTTCAGAACGCTCTTTAAATAGATATAATCAAGTTAGTCGAGTAAAATCATAAAAAAAAATGACATAATATTTAACTTGGGAAATATTTGAGACACATAAAGGGCCCCATACATCAGAATGTATTAGCTCAAATGGAGCAGTACTTGTAGTTATAAGACGAGGAGAATATGTACTCCTGACATGTTTACTTAATTGACAAACCTCACAACTGATATTAGAAAGTCCTTTTAAAGATGAAACCAAAGAACTAAGTGAAGGGGTAGACGGATGACCAAGTCGGTTGTGCCAAAGTTGGGCCTCAGATGTAGTAGAAGATAATGCAGCTAATGGTAGAAGAGTGAAGTTGTACAAACCCCCCTTTTCATGGCCGCCACCAATCACCCACTTCGTAGTGAGATCCTGAAAGACACAAGAAGACGGTGAGAAGGTGATAGAGAAATTTAATTGTTTGGTCAATTGGCTAACCGAGAGCAAATTTAAAGGAAATTGAGGAACAAACAAAACATATTGAAGGGGAATAGATGAAGTAAGAGAGGAGGAACCTTTGCCAAGGACCTTGGTTTGGGTACCATCAGCAATAGTAACGAATTTATGAGGATAACAAGGAGATAAGGATTGTAACAAGTGTTTGTTACCTGATAGATGTTTAGAGGCCCCGGAGTCGATGATCCAAGAGGAAGAGGAAGACGAGGAAGAAAGCATACCTGAGGCAATAGTAGTGGCAGAAGTAGATGATGAGGGAATAGATGATTCCATGAAGGACTTCATTTTCTGAAATACAGTATAGTCCTTAGCAGTAAGAGTCACATTTCCGGATGATGATTCAGCCTTATCTTCACTTTTCTCAACGTTAATTGAGACTGGGTTAGCCGTGGCCCAATCAGGCTTGCCATGAAGTTTCCAGCATGATGCCACAAGGTGGTTCTGACGGCCACAATAAGTGCAAAGTTGAGGCTCAGTACGGAAAGAATTCTGACCCATTCTACCACCTCTATTTTCAGCCCCTCTCATAGTTCGGACCCCTCTCATATTTTTGCCCTGTCCTCAGAATGAGGAAGATGTTCCCTGATTGCCAGAGAACATCGCCGATGGAGCATCAATAGGAGGAGGGGATGGATCCGGTATCCTAAGTAATGTAGCACTAATATCATCAAATGATGGAAGAGCAGAAGAACTTAGAAGTTGAGTTTTGGCCACCTCAAGGTATGGTTTAATATTCGATAACCAAATGGCTGCTGCCAAAGCTTCTCTTTGTCGTTCTTGAACGGCAATATCAGTGGAATATGGCTGAGCTAGTTTCCATTCTTGAAGAAGACCGCGAAATCGTGCCAAAAATTCATGAATATTATCTCCATGTTTCGTATGCAACATGTTTTGTAATGAAGCAGTGCTTGAGTAAAGCTTGGCACAAGTGTCCCATATGTTCTTGGCTGTTTCCAAGTAGACCACATTGTTGGCCACCTGCTCTTCCATGCTATTAATGAGCCAACTTATCACCATGTTATCATCCTTAACCCACTTGTGGTAGGACACATCTTCTTCATCAATCGGAGGAAAGTTAACAACGCGGCTCAAGAGGTCACGAGTAATAAGAACCCTCTGAACCGATTGTAACCAGCTCATGTAATTGGAGAGACCTCTACGTGGAATTGTAGTAATACGGAGTATATCACTCTTATTACTATTGTATCCAATCTTCATAATGAGGCAAGTAAAATATGGAGGTCAAGGGAAAAAGACCTTCTTCAAAGAACAATTACTCTATGTAATTTGAAGAACCCGTAGACCAAATTAATCACCAACAAAAGAGAACAAGAACCAATTTCTTTCACACGGGCAAGCACCAAATTATCAACAAATTTGTGCCTTTAGAAAGTGATAATAACATCCAACCATCACTCAACTTCTCTTGTATTCATAAGAACAAAGAGAAGAAAGTAGATGCAACCGATTAGGCCTTAATCCAAACTCCAACACAAACGAGCAACGGACAAAAATTTAGAGAAGATTTAACGACAAACCAAGACACTTGGAAGAGATTTATCTTCAGCTCATGGGAGACTTCAACGTAAGAAAAAATTCAATTGTTGAAGTTAAAAAAAAAAGGGAACTACAAAGGGTAAATGGTTGTTGGCATTTCATCAAACATATAATGGGCATCCAACAACATAACACAAACCTATGAGCAAACTTAAGTAGGAGAAGGTACAACAACATGTGCTAGAATTCTACCTCAAATGAGATGGATCCAAGTTACATAAAGGTAATTGAATTTCACCCATCAATCTTAATAAGATGCAAACAACAAATGATCTTGATCACTCTTGTAATTGATTTACAAGGAGTCAAGATTATAACATCAATTTAGTCATAGAAATAAATCTTTACAACATATAAAGATTTATCTTGACTTGATGTGACTCAAAATTCAAGAAGTAAAGAAAAACAGTAAAAAGGAGTATGTAAATAAGAAAAGGAAACAAAAAAAAAAACGTAAATAAGAAGATGAACTTATCTCTTTATGACTGAACTCCTTTTACAACTTCTTGAATAGATTTCATAATAACTCCATGAAGAGATCCTAAACTCCTTGCTTTGATACCATGTAGAATTTAGGATCTCATGAAAGGAACTTTAGATCAACAAGAAAGAAGAAGAAGAAGAAGAGAGAAGGAGAAGAGAAGAAGAAGAACGTGGAAGAAGAGAATTTGGATTAAGGGAGAAGAGGGTTGCGTCAAAAAGAAAAATGAGGGCTGGACGAATTTGTGGAAAGAGAGGAGAGTGCTTCAATGCCCTACCTCTTAGCCAATGCCTTTATTTATAGTTTTACAATACCCTTAGGGCTACAACTTGATAAAACAAAAGACATAAAGGAACACATATTTACACTTCTATGCCATCTTTATGGAAAGTACCATATTTTACACATATGCCACTCCTTTGACGTGTGGGCTTCTTGTCTTGAGCTTGTGGGCTTGAGCCCATCTTCCAACAAGCACTTAGACACTATATATCTGCTCCTTTATGTTGATGACATCATTATTACTAGAAACAACTCAGCTCTTACAACTAGGCTCACTCGTGAGCTTAATTCTGAGTTTACCACTAAATATTTGGGTAAGCTTAGTTACTTTCTTGGCCTTGAAGCTTCGCAATGAATTATTTATCAGTCAACTCAAATATGCACGGGATATTCTTACTCGACCTCAACTACTTGCTAGCAAACTGGTTTCTACGCCTATGGTCATTTCACAACATTTGTCCCCTGATGATTTTCTATTTTCAGATCCCACTCTTTACAGGTTTCTCATTGGCGCCGTTCAATACTTGACCATAACTCTCCCAGACATAACCCATGCAGTCAACTCTGTTAGCCAATTCCTGCATGCTCCCATTGAAGATCATTTTCTTACTATTAAGCATATTCTTCACTATGTCAAAGGCACTATTCACTTTGGCGTTACCTTTCGCCCATCTGCTACTCTTGGTGCTCTAGTTGCTTACTCTGATGCTAACTAGGCTGGCTATCCTGATACTCGTCGTTCGACCTCTATTTACTCCATTTATCGTGGAGACAATTTGATTTCTTGGAGTGCTAAAAAGTAACCTACGGTATCACGTTCCAGTTGTGAATCTGAGTATCATGCTCTTGCGCACACTGCAGCTAAACTTATTTGGCTTACGCATCTCCTTTGCGATGTACAGTTCCTATTCCACATCCACCTTTACTCTTATGTGACAACAAAAATGTAATCTTCTTCAGCTTCAATTCACTTTATCACAAGAACGCCAAACATGTTGAGTTTGATTACTATTTCCTTCATGAACTTGTTGTTGATGACAAACTTCACACACAATATGTGCCATCTCACTTGCAATTTATCGATATTTTCACCAAAATTATTCCATGCACTCTTTTTGAATTTTTTCACTTCAAACTTCACGTCTGTTCCAATCTAACCCTCAACTTGCGAGAAGGGGTGAACGATAGGCCACCATAAGGGTGTGAGCGTCACCGTAACAGAAGCATGAAGACTAGGCTTCCATTATTGCAACAGAAGGAAGACGACAATCGGATCATCAACTCTAGAAATAGAAAATTTTCGTTTCCAATTTATGTATTAATATATCATGTAATCTTGGTTTCTAAATTGTGGTGAATAAAACTTTCTTATTAAAAGGTCATAGAGTCTATGTCAAACCCAACACTGACGAGGGGGGAGAAGGTTGTTGGACAAGAGAACTTCGAGCGGGGAGTGATGATGGTAGTATTTCTTCGCAATAAACCACCCGTTTTTCACATGAATGACCACCAAGACATGCTAGTCACCCGTCTGAACCTGCATTTTGCTGTCTACATCTACTTTATTTGGAGTGGCATTTGTTGCCTCATCCCCTAGGAGAGGAGCTTGCTACGGTCTCTATTCCGTAGCAATTCTTTGTTCTAAACATCGGTGAGGATGAACACTCAGCTACAATAGGAGAAACAGGAGGGTGACGAGGTGGAGTAGGGGTAGTATAGCAAGAATCCACTACACTTCTTGCATTGATCAACGGTGGAGCCATTGGAAGAGATGAAGTTCATTGGAAGTCTGTTTCCAATGGTCTGTTTTTGCTTCTGTTTCTGGAGACTATGAATTCTCACTACAAGAAAGTTTGCTCTAGTCAAGATGGGATTTCCACCGACTGCCTGGAAGAGTGACCGAGCATTGAATCTTGATAGGATCACAAAGTTGTTCTCTCCTCTATAACCAGCTCTAATACCATGATAATGTTGGAATCAAAGGTGGGCAAGCAACTCACTCTAAAGAAATAGAAGAAGAAAGAAAGAAGATAAACAAAATATAAAAGGAATTCTGGTTTCAATTTCTTTCTTATTCAAAGCTTAAGTACATGGGTATTTATACTACTCAAAAGACACTTTTACATTTAATGCCGTGTAACCAAATACATTCTCTAAATACCAAAATGCTTCTTTCAGCTAAAACCTTTAAAGCTGCCTCAATGTGTCATGCCCACTATTGTCGTATTTTGGCTGAAGCATTGTAGTGATTCCACTACAACACCTCCTTTAATCCTGAAAGTGGGGCCTAGAGATTGTTGATGAGGACTTCCCTTCTCCAGGAGGCCGCAACTTGTTCTGAGGTTCTGTTTTTTGTTGAAGAAGTAGAGGCATGGCTTGACAGCTACTTCATTAGAGTGATATTGAATGTTGGACTCGATGGTTGCATTGGTGGAGCTATCGGTGGTCTCTCATACCTCTTCTTTGGTGTCTCTACAATGCTCCCACCGTGCCTCATGATTGTGAAAAGGCAAATGCTTCCATGTTTGAGTATACTCATGGAGCTTTCAATCAAGAACTGGTTTGGTTTGGGTCTGAAGTTGGGTCTGACACTGGGTTTGATTCAATATTATAAAGTTCAGATAAATTTCAACATTGGTTTGATCATGATCATTATGTAAGTTCAATCTCAATAAAATTATTTTTTTGTTTTTAGGGAGACGACACAAATCAATTTGGCTTGGGGTTACCTCTCTTGTATTGGGTTGCTTGTCTACATCGGTCGCGTATCTTTCACATCGTCAACTCCAAAAAAATTTAGTCACCCCCAAAAACTCCTTTGAGGTCAAACTTGGTCAAATTGATTTGTTAAGTTCTACTCTTATAGTCTCCCCTATTTTTTTTAAAGAAGTGACACATTCTAGATTCGTTTGGAAGTTTGAGTGTTGCATAGTCACCTCCTATATGTTAAAGTTGTTTTCCTTTAGTATTTCTTTATTTTATCATCTTGTGTTTTCATCACTTTAGAGCAATACCTTTACGCTACTAACTAAAAATATAGGAGTGTGCCCAACATCCAGCTTGAGTCAAGTATTTTTTTCTTCACCCAAGAGATGATTTATGTTTGAGTTACCCTTAAAAAGTGAGTAGTCTCTTTGTTATGCCCAAAAAGTTGGGCCATTTTTCCACCTTTGAAATTGAGCAGAGTGTGTTTTAGAGTATGACCATTTTGATTGTTGTGTGGAGTTTTATCGTATGACTAAGAGTGGTTTTCTTCTCCCATATTGTGTTTTGTCCAAGTTGGGTCTTTATGTTATTTTTTATCCAGTTTGAGGGAGATAAGTAGAAGTACAAGAAAGAGGTATTTAATTCCACATGTTGTGGTATTTTTTATGTGACCAAAATATTCAAGAAAAGGGGTAGACAAAGATGAAAACTTTGCATCTATGAAGAATTATTTCTACAAAAGAAGATTGAAGACCGATGAAGTCATAAAGTCCAGCTTGATGGGGAGTGTTGAAGAGTAGGTAGGGAAGAGTCTTACATGACTCTCACAACAAGAAGTCTCACAGACCATCAATTCGTATAGCAGAGTCTTGCAGGAGTTTCACAAGAGGTCTTACATAAGATTCTAAATTATAGGAGTTGTCGTTATGTTAGTCTTCTATTTATATTCAATTTTTTAATTAATTCTGGGACTTAGCCTTTTTAGTGTAAGAATTTGGGTGTAACTAGGACATGAGTAGTTTATTTGTAATTTGACTCTACTTGTTCTCTATTATAAATAGAGCCTCACTGTACTCAATTTTAATAAAGTCAATGAATTATTTCTCTTTTCTAGAAATTGAACAAATCCCATAATATTGAGTATATCCTTTAGCCACCAATCGAGCTTTAATTCTGGCCATTATGCCATCGAGGTTGTGTTTAACTGTGAACACCCACTTACAACCCACTATCTTTTTGTTTGGTGGTAGAGAAACCAATTGCCATGCTTGATTTTCAAGGATCATTTCCTTCTCCATGACTGTGATCCATTTTGGTTGATGAAGGGCCTCCTGATAAGACAGAGGAAGCGAGGTAGAAGAAAGAGAAACAAGAAATGTGTAACAACTAGAGGATAAACAATGAAAGGACAAGAAATTAAATATAGAGTGAGGCGTAGAATGTTGAGTGCAACATCGAGGTTCTTTTCTGATAGCAATAGGGCAGGTGTTAGAAGGAGGACCAAAAAGTATAGGAGGAGGAGAAGTCAAGGGGATCTAGAGACTCCACTAGAGATGGATCAGCCAAGCCAGTAGAGGCTAGGACTCATTTTGTTCAATGCTCGGGTATTGAAAATCTTCCAATGGTACAATACACATGGGCTAACCTACAAAAGAAAAAAAACCAGGTGGTGCACTTCCAATTGGGTAATTAGATTGATCTTAAAAAAAGTCACATTTGTCGATACAAACAATTTTTTTTTAAAATGTTTATAATTAACACATCCCTTATGGGTATGATAGTATCCCCCCAAAAAATGTTTTAAATAGCTCATGAGCTAACTTGGTTGTGTGATGAGATGTTTCATGGACAAAGAAAGTGCATCCAAACACTTTCAAAGGAAGTGAAAAAAATAGTATCATTGGGGAACAACCGATAATAGGGTGACGTATTTTGAAGAACCGAGGAAGGAAAATAATTTATAAGATAATAGGCAATCAAAACAGCATGTGGCCAGTAAAAGTGAAGTACATTTATACATTGTAGTAACACTCGAGCAACTTCAAGCAACTATTTACTTTTTTGTTCAGCCATTTCATTTTATTGTGGAGTGTAAACACAAGATGTGTGATGAATAATGATATTTTCATTAAATTTTCCAAATCATTGAACATATATTCTTTCGCATTATCAGAATGAAGAATTTGAACCAAACTGAATGGAGACCATACCATGGCATGCGTTGAGAATAGGAAAAACTTTCCTTCATCAAGAATAACTAGGTTAATCTGGTATAGTCATAGACAAATATAATACAATACTTAGATTGAGATATATTTGAAACATTCATAGGTCCCCATACATGACTATGTAACAAAGAAATGGGAGGGTGGGGGATCCATGGAGAAAAAGTACTTCTACGATGTTTATTCAAATGACACACATTACACCATAAATCCGAAATAGTCTTGAAAGAAGGAAATAAAGATAGGATAGAATGAAGGGAAGGGTGTTCCAATCTATTATGTTATTGTAAGATTTTTGCTTGGGAATTTGTTGCGGCAGTGACTGCGGGATTGTTCTAGTAGTAAAGGCCCCTCTGCGACCTCCACTAGTCACCTATTTCATTTGCAAATCTTGAAAAGTGCAATGTGCAGAATACAAAGTTCTGAACAATTAAACTTTTTGCTCAATTGACTAACAAATATGAGATTTAATGGAAATTGAGGAACAAAAATGACATCACATAAATGTAAAGATAGTGTAGAAGAAGTGGATCCTATTACTTGGACCCTAGTTTGGGATCCATATGATATAGACACAAACTTATCCTTTTGACAAGGAGACAATGAAGACAAAAGATTAACATTACCAATCAAGTGCTCGGAGGCTTCTAAGTCAATAATCCATGGAGAGGAGGATGTAACAGAAAACATACATGTCATAGTAGTAGCATCAGTAGGAGGGATATTAGAGGCCAAGGAAGGGGTAGATTTGAACATAAACTTGACCTTCTAAATTAATTAAAAAAATCCTCATTCATGAAAACCAATTTGCTTTTGACAGACTCAACATTTTGTTCAGTTTTAGTTGAAACAATGGTTGATGTTTGGTTAGTAGTAATTTAATCTAGTTTGACATGTATTTTCCAACAAGACTCGATGAAATGATTATGAGTCCCACAATAAGAACCCATCTGAGATTATTTATCGTCTCTACGGCCTTTGTCTAGATTTTTGACCTCTTTCTATACCACCTTTATTAGTTCTTTTTCAACTTCTTCTATTTGAACTTCTCCCCTATTTTGGGAGTACATAGTTGAAGATATACCAATGGGTACAATTGAAGGTGTCTGAAATACGAAACATTGTAGCACATATATCATCAAATGAGAGCAATGCACAGAGCTAAGAATTTGAGGTCTAGCCACCTCAAGATATGGTTTCATATTTTCAAGAAAAATTGCAGCCATCAAAACTTCCCTCTGCTTCTCTTGAATTGCAATATAAGTGGGGTATGGTCGAGCAATTTTCCATTCTTACATAACTCCTTTAAATCTTGCATATTTCCTTATGTTTAGCAGTATACATGTTTTGAAAAATATTATAAATCTTTTACAAACTGTCAGCAGTAGAGTAAAGTTTGGCACAAGTATCACAAACGATTTTTGTAGTTTCAATGTCAATTATATTATTTCCCACATTTTCTTCAATACTATTGATTAGCCAGCTAATAACAAGTGTATCCTCTTTAAGCCACCTTTTGTGCGCAACATCATCCTCATCTATGTTAGGAGGTGGCTTAACAAGATGATTAGATAAGTCAAGGATAATAAGAAGCCTTTTTACTAACTGAGACCAACCTAGATAGTTTGATAGTCCTTTCAAGGGTACTTTAGTTATTTTAAGTAATTCACTTTTTCCAGCCATATGATGGAAAATTTCTTCAGCCATGGAGCCTTTATGATCTTTGAACTAATCAAGCTTTCTTAAAGCAAAAACATGCAAAACCACTCACCCTTAATAATGCTTTAACTAATCAAGCTTTCTTAAGGAAGTATGCAGCAATTAATCACTTACCAAGTGTGGGGCCACATGAAAAAGAAAAAAAAAACAATGTAACCAACAAGCTTGGGTGGACTGAATCTGAGAGTAAAATAAAAATAAAAATGAAACTATTAATGAATTTCAACAGCACGACATGTTCAAGTGAAGTTTCCATCTTAAGAACTACATCCGAGCGTAAGTTTACCATGCAACAATGAAAGTTTCCAAGCTTCAAACACAACAATGAAACTTTCCAATTTCAGAACTTTGCTGTTCAAGCAAAAGCACGCAACAAAGCAAGGAAAGTTTCCATGCATCAAGAATAAATTTAGCATGCAACATGGAAAGTTTTCAAGCTTAACACGCAGCAAGGAGAGTCTATTTTTTGGAACTCTGCTATCAAAGTTTGACGCACAAAAATGCAAGGAATTTTGTTTTCCTTATGCAGAACTCTGCTCACCAGTTGGATAAAAACATATGAGATGTATTTTGGCTATCCTAAGCAGCAAGTATGAGAAAAGTTTCTGAAACAGGCTTGGAGAGGTTTTTAAATAAACACAAGTAGTAATTATGTAGATTTAAAGGAGAATAGAAACACGATACCTCTATTTTTACTCTATTTTCTGCTATTATTTCACATGAATTTGTGAGCTTTCATGTGCCTAGTAGTAGTAAACAAATCACTCTAAAGAGAAGCATTAGAGGGACCTTACTACGAAGATCAAAGCTCCTTATTCCTTTATTCATGAAAGGACAAAAGGACTGCGTTTTGCCTTCAGAATGTTTGCATGCATGAACATAAACACGATCACCTTATATGTGTTCTCGTGCTTAAAATAGAAATATGAGCATCACTAAGCAATATCTAAAGACTCTTTCATGCACTTTTAACGAATTTGTCTTATTGAGTTGCATCCAAAATACTTTTCTTGCAGAAAGAAGAACTCATTCACCGATCAGCATATGAAGACCCCTTCATGCAATTTTAACAAAAGTTGAGTAGAAAAATAAAACAGGATCCTAATACTTCTACTTTGATACCATGATAGTATTAAAAAATAGTCCTACATAGATTAGTGAGAACAAAGACCTTAGTTTTATTAATTCAAAAAAATACTTTCTAACTTGGATAGTCATTTTGGAATGAAAACCCAATTTCACATGGTATCAGAGCAGGTACTGATATGTAGGCCTCCACCCAAATTATCCTACACTTGAGGGAGAGTTTTAAATAATATACCATATGGATTAGTGAATACAAAGATCTTTGATTTATTAGTTGGGAAAGAGGCATCCTAACTTGACTAGTCATTTTGGGATGGACCTTAGACCCAACTTCACAGATGGTACTTAGATCCCATTAGTTTAATGTAAGAGGTTTGTGAGTGGAAGAGAAAAGATGAGAAGGTGTAAGGAAGGAGTTTACATAAAAGGAGTTAGAGAGAAAAAGAAGGGAAGATTAGGTTAATGAGCGTTGATATAATCCTCCCCCTAAAGCCATTTTATAATTGTAGAATTTATGGAAAAGGTAAATACTTCATTGACTTGTTGTAATCAGAGTACATGAACTTCTATTTATAATAGAGGAAGGTAGTCGTGTCCAATTGTAATAAAACTACCTTTGTCCCGATGACACCCAAACTCTAACACTTAAAGGTAAGTCCTAGCATAATTAAATAACTCAATATAGATAAAAGATAAACATAACTCAAACTAGAACTCTTTTAGGACGTGACCTTAAGAAAAAGATGTCTTTACGAGTCCTTCTTGATCTTTCAACTTATGTGATAAGGATGACAACTTGTGGTAATCATGGTGGGTCCTTCTTCTTATGGGTTTGGGCCCATCTTGTGGGCCTTTCTTGGTGGTGTGGCCCATCTTATAATACTCTTAGATATGTGGTCCTTCCTTGGTTGTGTGGGCTAGAGCCCATCTTCCAACACTCCCCATCAAGTTGGGGGTGAGAGAACATCATGAACTCCCAGCTTGTTGCAAATGATGTATAGAATTTTTTTGTATAAAATGGCACATCATCCAATATGCCTTCATCTTCCAACACTCCCCATCAAGCTGGGGGTGAGAGAACATCATGAACTTCAGCTTGCTGCAAATGATGTATAGAATTTTTTTGTATAAAATGGCACATCATCCAATATGCCTTCATCTTCCAACACTCCCCCTCATGCTGTTGCGTCCTTCCATGAGGCCCTGCTGGGATAATATTAGTGAGAGTAAAAATCACTCCTAGTCGGTATGACATTGTTTCATACTCCTGTCCTAATGCTGGATGTAAGGCACACTCTGTCTTCTGTAGGTAGCATGTCTATCGGCATTGTTCTGAAGTGTCCACCATTGTGTCCCTCCACAGCACAACGACTCTCAAGTGGTAGGAGTAATAAAAACCATTACAGGGGGGATAGTGGCTTTACTTAAAATGGTGTTCCAATCCGGACACCGACTCTCATTGTATCCCAATTGTGATATTTTTGAGAGTTAAATTTATCATGGTGTCCCAATCCGGGCACCGACTCTAATAGTGTCCCAACCGTGATATTTTTGAGAGTCAAATAAATTATGGTATGAGAAAGGGTACTGAGGCCACATCTTCTTCAATAATAATATCTCATCCAAAGAGACATAATAGCAGCAACTGTAATGTAACACAACCATCTTCCAACACATATAACACGAACCAAAATAATAAAACTTGTAGAAGGACCCATAAAATAATCATAATCAGATTTAAATATTTTTTCTTAGATGCAGAAGCTTCATTTTTTGTGCTCCCCCTTTCTTGAATATTTTGGTCACATAAACTTATCTACAACATATGGAATAAAACACCTCTTTCATGTACTTCTTCTACTTCTCCCCCTCAAGTTGGAAAGTAATGAAAGTGATCCCAGCTTGAACCAAATATCATAAATATAGCAATATGCCCAAATAACAGAGATGTATAAATAAGCCCTCAAAATAGGGAGAAGTGAGATATTTTCCTGATATATCAACTCAAAAAGTGACGCAAAACAATGGGCATAAATTCGGATTTTTCAATATAATAGAATACCAACATGACCTTTGATTCTTCCAATGTGAATATATCTTTAAATATAGATTAGATTGACATGAAATTTTCTCCTTCTGAAACTAAACTTAAAATAAATTTTTTCCAAATATTTCATTTCTTCATAAAATGTATTTATTAGGAGATAAATAATCTGATAGATTTCGGTCTCTATCATCTGGCTGAACTAAGTACTATTTCTCATTTTTTTCTAGAATGACCATTGACTCTTCCAAGATCAATATCTCCTTATAAAAACATCATACCGAGAATTGGTTGAATAGGTAAGAAAATAGACTTACATATCTTTATTTGATATATAACTCTCCATATAAATTTTCTTTCTTGATAGCAAAAAATACCTCAGAAATTGAAGCTTTTTGTTGCTGCTCAAACCTCTTTTGCAATCTTACATTTGCTATTTCAAATATTGATTTCTCTTTGTAGATAACTCAGATAAAAAAATTGGTTGAATAGTTAAAAGAATACACTTACAAATATTTATTTTTATATATATATTTATCCTCATAAAGTCTAGTTCTTGATAGCATAAAATACCTCGAAAGTTGAAGGTTTCTACTACTACTCGAACCTATTTTTGCAATCCGACCTTTGATCATTCAAATATCGATATCTCTCCCTAGATAACTCCGATTGAAAAAAAGCATTTTTCTTTGGAAAGTAGTCTCAAATATCTTTCCGTCAATTTGTAATTTGTAATATGAAAATCTCAGTATAGAGGTGAAAAACACAAAGCTAACTATGGTGTAGGGATTGAAAAAAAATAACTATGAACCTAGACTTAGCATTTAGGGTTTAGAGAAAAGGATCTCATTATCTCTGTGGGTTGACCAAGTCAACTCACAAAACCTGCTATGAAAAAAAAATTATAAAAAGTACAAGAAAGAGGTATTTTATTCCATAATCTCATAAGATAAAAAAAATAGTGACATACTCATCTTTAAATCATCTACTAAATATGGAAACCAGTAACATGAAGTAATAAAAAAAATGAACTTATCTCACACTTTTTATCTTTCTTCTGAATGAGCCTTCTATGTGTAGTGTTGATCATATCTTCTTAGAGCATTCCTTTTGATGTAGGGATCCTAAATTTAATATTCTGATACCATGTTGAATTTATGGTAAAGATAAATACTTCATTGACTTGTTGTAATCAGAGTACACGAACCTCTATTTATAATAGAGGAAGGTAGTAGAGTCCAATTACAATAAAACTACCTTTATCCCGATTAAACCCAAACTCTAACACTTAAAGATAAGTCCTAGCATAATTGAATAACTCAATATAGATAAAAGACAAACATAACTCAAACTAGAACTCTTCTAGGACGTGACCTTAAGATAAAGATGCTTTTGTGAGTCCTTGATCTTTCAACTTATGTGATAAGAATAACAACTTGTGGTAATCATGGTGGGTCCTACTTCTTATGGGCGTAGGCCCATCTTGTGAGCCTTTTTTGGTCATGTGACCCATCTTATAATACTCTTAGATATGTGGATCTTCCTTGGCTGTGCGGGATGGAGCCCATCTTCCAACAATAATCAAGTGTAATTTAAGAATTATATCAACACCCTTGGGTTTGCGGCTAAACATAAAGGCTAAAATATAGAGCAAATCACAAGTGTGCCACTATGCTTCTTGTCTTCTAACAATCTTATCTTGAATCGTTCTGCATCACCTACATTTGTTGACTTCTTTTTCATGTTATAAGATCTAAGAGTGTTGTAAGTAGCTATTGATGTTAAAATGATGGCAAATAATTTTCAGACACTTTTGATTAATTTTCCTGCATCTCTATATTTTCCGTTTATTCTTTTTATAATTTTTCATTAGAGCAATAGAACACGATATTTTTTTTTATAAAATAAGTGAAATTTAGATGAAAATTTATCATCTCCTAAAATTTTTGTACAAACAAAAAAATAATATAGCCGTTTTATATGAGCCCATATTGAAACTTATGTATAATAATAGAAATTTTTAATTCATAATTTTTTATTTTCTCTTTTTTCTGTTTTCTTGTTACTTTCTATTAGAAAACCCGAAGAGGATAGTGTCATAGACGAGGAAATCAGGAAAATCCTTGATGGGCCAATACCAACGGGGCAACAGTTTCTCTTTAAAGGAAAAGAAAAGATTTTCTCGGAAAGAGTGGAGACAGGTAGAGCAATAACCCATCACTTCTAGCCGCTTCCGATGGTGAACGAAGACAAACTGCAAGTCCCCTTCGACGACTGCCTTAGGATATATCTGACTCTCCATCTTTCGTCCATCTTTCTATCTATTTTTCAAATGATTGTTCCTGGAAAACTGCACGAAAGGATTTTTCCAGTCGGACGACGACTCGCTTTCAGAAAAGAAATTATAATCCCGGGAATGGGAATGGCTATGTAAGGCTCCCATTACGCTGTGGCGTGGAGATCAAACATGCTTGGATATTCAATGGCGGACCATCTTGTCATCCTGTTTAAACGACAAAACAAAACCAGTACTATGAACCTACACAGTGGTTGTAACACTTCCGCCATTAACGGCGTTGAGTGATAGGGTGAAAACGGTGACGAAGATTTTACCGGTGGCTGTAACACTTCCACCATTGACGGCGTTGAGTGATGGGGTGAAAATGGTGACGAATATTTTACGATCTTTCCATTTAGCTTTCACCTAGATGGGAACCAAAGGGTGACATATTACAACATAAGGAGAAGGCAATTATCATGAACTAGTGGAGTCATGGTAGTAGCTATGCATTAATAATCTCCTAATAGGGATGCTAAGTATGCATTTAGTTGGAATTTGAGAAAAAAAGTGGATGATTCAACCATGGAAGAAATGTTTCTAGGAAGAAAGACTTCTTTTTTCCACGTCCAGAAGGACGTTGAAGTTTTGTAGAATTACATCACATAGTTTGCAAAAGTCAAGATTTTGCAACAATGTTATTTGTTTGAAGCTGTCATACATAATAAAATATCCAAATTTTCATTGTTAGATGTCATATGGTGTCCGATAGTGAGTATGATCGCAAGCCAAACGAGGAAAAAACCCTTCTAAGACACATTCAAAAGCTCATATAGAGTTTCTCGAAATCTCATCGTAAAGTTTATAATAAATAGAAACCCTTATGCAATTCGTTGCCTCTTTAAGTCATCAAAAATAGCACAAGAGAAAAACTTTCTCCATAGAAATCATACAATAGCCAACAAAAAATTGTGTTAGCCAAACATAGAGATCAAATCAAAGCATTAATGTAACCATGGGATCATCAAAATTGATCTTGAAGATTGCATCAAAGGATGAATCCAGAGATTGAACCCTACAACCTAAATTTTGGTGTATTTCTTCTTAGACCAACTTATCTTTGTTACTAACATTTTTGGCATACTTGGTGGGATATCTATACCTCACAAACCTTAGGGAACAAAAAAATATCTATATCATGACTTCTCAAGGATCTAAAAGTCAATATGATTGTCACCCACCTAATTCTAATTAGGCAGTCAACACACAACCCATTAGGGAATCATGAAAGCAAAAAAAAAGTGGCTCTCACAACCCACAACTTGTAGGAGGATATTGGTCCCCAAATCCTCTTTCTACCAAGCTTTGATGATAAAAAATATCTAGATCTAACCTTGTGTTTTGAGTAAGTTTTGGACAATAGGGGTGGATGAAAAAAATTCAAGAAGAGGAGGTCCAACAAAATGTAAAAATATATACATGATAAAAACGTAAAAAATTTAAGTATCTCAACAAAATTTTATAGTGAGGTTAACATAAATCACCATCTAATCATTGAAGGGCTCCTATAAGACTTCTATAGTGAGTAGGGATAGAATAAGGAGAACTTTGAAAATATAGTTTGTGTTATTGGCTAGAGGAAGTGTCATAGGTGTACATGATTCCATCCCTGCTCGATTTAATATATCTTTTAGGTATTGAGTTCAATAAAGAAAAAGATTGGTGGACATAGGTTCAGATATATGTGTAACCATATGAGTTTGAAGTGTTGAGGCAACTACCTTAATCTTTGTTGTACTCATCATGGGTTGGGTATTAATGTGAGAAGGATGGGGAGTAGGTGGAATAATTCCAATTTGACCACTATCTAAGGAAGATTGTGAGGAAGTAGAGGACGCGGTTGGAAGTGTTGTGGTGGACTTGGATGATAAGTTTGCAGGATTTTGAACATAAACGTCATTAGAGGTTGAAAGAGGAGGTGAAGTGGTAGGTGGTTTTTGTAAGTTGTCGAACACTTTTTTACACTAAGAGTAAGTGGATACATAATTGTATTTTTTTCTAGTGATGAATAAGGGAAACACGACTTATAAAAAACAACATGCCTAGTAATAAACACTGTTTAAGATGGATAGAAACATTGATAACTTTTATAAGAATTAAGAAATCCAAGAAAAACTCTGGGTATAGAGAATGGTTCAAACTTAGTTTTGTTATAAGGTCGTAAATAAGGAAAACATAAAATTCAAAAACACGAATATGATTGTAAGTCAGAGAGGCATTTAGAAATAAAGAGTAAGGAGCTTTACATTGTAAGGGAGCAATAGGTCGCCGATTAATCAAATATATTGCAGTTTGAAAATCTTCAACCCAAAAACTAGTTAGAACGTTACTTTGATATAATAATGTTAATCCATTCTCAACTATGTGTCTATGTTTTCTTTTCAGCTATTCCATTTTCTTTTGGAGTATAAGGACAAGAGAGATGATGAAGAATTCCATATTGAGTCAAATAATCTTTAAAAAGAGAGTTTTATATACTAACCTCCTCCATTTGAATGAACTACCTTGATCCATCAAGAAAAATGATTTTCCACCATGTTTCAAAATTTAACAAATGTTTCAAAGGCTTCATTCTTAGCCTTTAGAGGACACATCCACACAAATCTATTATAATCACAAACAAAAATAACATAATATTTGAAGCCAAATTTAGAAATTAATGATGAAGGTCCCCAAAAATCAAAATGAATGACTTCAAGTGGCTAAGTAGCTTTATGTTGAATATGATCAAAAGGCAATTTAGTTTGTTTTGTCATTCGACAACTAAAACAAGTGTCTAAAAAAGAACATAAATTAGGGAGTAATTTTTTTCTTACTAAGGATGAAATCAAAGTTGAAGATAGATGACCAAGTCTTCTATGCCACAACATAGATTGTGATTCTTTTGTGACTGCAAAATCTTTTTCTTCTCGAGGAAAGAGGTAGAGATCATCATACATTGTCCAATTGGAGTGAATTATTCCATTCTGTGTGTCCTTCCAATGAAAAAATTTTGGATGAAACTCCATAAAAATATTATTGTCTTTTGTAAACATCGAAACTGAAATGAGATTTTTTATTTTATTTGTGGAACTAAAAAAACATTATTAAGTTAAAAGGAACAAGTAGAGTATGGTAGTTGAACTTGTCTTTTTCCTTCAATAGAGAGAGCATTACCATCTTGTACTTGTACTCTTTTTTATCCTTTATAAGGAGATATGTTTGAGAACATACCCGAATTGTTTTTAATATATGTGTTATAGCACTAGTATCAGGAAACCATTGTGAGTCCTCTCTCAGTTCGGAGATGGTGAGAGCTGCTAAAGCACTTGGAAAATATCAGCTTGGTAATTTTCATTGAACTGATGCCAACATGTATCAACAATGTGATTGGGTTTATGAAAAATTTGATATCAAATCCCATTTTATGAGGTAGTAGATGATGACTGCTTCTTGTTGTGGAATTGACCAGAAGTATTACTTCTAGATTGGGTGAAGTTGTTATGTTTAGGGGATTTATCTGAATTTTGGTTGAAAAATTGGTTGTTACTTTTTTCCTTGAATGACTTGTTGGCAAATTTTTTGTACACCATCATGGCTGAAAATAAATTTTTAAGTGTTTGACTTATCTGAAGGTCATGACTCTGGAGTATCGATAGAATTTTTTCATAAGTTGGCAATGACGGTCGGGCAAGCATTGTTGTGACCAAGGATTCATACGGGGCAGTTAACCCATGGAGAAACCAAAAATATTTGTCCTCTTCTGAAATAGGACTTTGTGTGGATGCTAAAGGGTCACATATTCCTTTGAATTTGGTGACATCGTCATTCAGAGTTTGATCTTTTGTCTTCTTCATTGTTTTTAAAGCTTAACAGAGGTGCATCTCTCATATCTTTGAGTGATTTAAAAAATGATTTCGCATTTTTTCCATATATCCTTTGAGGTCTTGAGTTCAACCACATGGCAAAGGGCTTCTTCAACCATTGTAGTATTGAACCAACTAATAAGTAACTGGTCTCTAAGATCCCATTCTTCAAATGATGGATTTATCATGGATGGATTATCGCTAGAAAATTGTGAAGGTGGTGTAATGGATCCATTAATGAATCCCTTAAGGCATTGAGATTTCTAAACTAGAATCCATTGACTTCCATAACATAGTTGTTAGAGGAGAGTTTAATTGAAATGAGTGCAATAATAGATGTCAGTGAATGAGATCATCCTCTTCAAGATCAAATCGTTAAAACTTCAAGACATTCACCAAAACCCAATAGAGAGAACCAAGGCAAGGGATGGATTTTTTATGTGTATTGAATGAATTTTGGAAGGATTAGAAGGGTTTATATAGGTTTTTTAAAAACCTTAAAGGAGAAATAAATCACAAGGACACCATCTTACAAGTTGTAATCTAGGTGTCTTGACATAATTACATAAATCAATTCAAAATAGAGTTGAAACTGGGAGTTGTTTCTTGGAAAACCAAGAGAAACATATTTCCCAGTAGTTGGCAACTACCACACGTACTCTTTCAGTCAATTTTGTAAAAAAAAATCAGCATCTGAGTAACCGACTAGATTAATGGCTGAATTTTGAGTACCATAGACCTAAATTGGGTGTTCCAAATAGATAAAGAAAAATTCTTTTCGCTGCCACTAAGTGAGATTCTGTAGGATTGGATTGATATTTCTCACATAGGCATACCAAGAATATTATATCTGGTCTTAATAGCTGAAAGGTAAAGTAGGAATCATATCATGCTTCTATACAATTTTATCTATGATTCTACCGGAGTTTTTCGAGTCAAGTTTCAAGGACGATCTCTTCGGTGTGCTAATTGACTTAAGATTTCCAATGTTGAATCTCTTAATCAATCCCTTAGTGTATTTGGACTCATTTATGAATGTGCCATTTTCAGTTTGAGTTACTTGAGGTCCAAGGAAGAATGTGAATTCACCCATTAAACTCATTTCAAACTCATTCTTTATTACACGAGAAAATTCTTCACAATGAGAGAGATTTGTAGAACCAAATATGATATCATCCATATAGATTTGAACGATAATAAAATTTGATCATGGTTCTTAGTAAATAGAGTCTTATCTACAATCCCTCTCTTATAGCCATTCTTTTCTAAGAATTCGATTAATCTTTCTCACCATGCTCTTGGAGCATGATTTAACCCATATAATGCTTTATGAAATTTTTACACATGGTCAAGCTTACTCACATCTTTAATTCCTTTGGGTTGTTCAACATATACTTCTTTTTATATGAAACCATTTAAAAATGCACTCTTTACATCCATTTGGTACAACTTGAATTTCATGTGACAAGCATAGGCTAGGAGGATTCGAATTGCCTCTAGTCTTGCAATGGGTGATAGGTTCTCTCAAAATCTATACCTTCTTTCTTGGTTATATCCTTTGGCAACTAACATAGCTTTGTTTTCTTCCAAATCAAAGGGCGTAATTTCAATCTCTCATTCTCTTCAACTTAGTCACATGGACTTAGTTGGACCTACTCAAACATTATGCCTAAATGAAAAGTGTCCCACCTTAATGGTGATAGATGGCAACTCAAGGTTCACATAGGTAGATTTCCTAGCTCGCAAGGCTGATGCTTTTCTGGCCTTGTTGAATTTTGTGAAAAAATTTCAAAAATAGCAAGGCTATAGCATTGTCTAAATTAGGCGTGACCATGGGGGAGAATTTTAAAATTCACACTTTGAGGAATATTGCACAAAGCATGGTATAGACCATACATTTTCATCTCCTAAAACTCCTCAATAAAATGGTGTTGTTGAGAGAAGAAACTAAACCTTAATTGAAATGGCAAAAGCTACGCTACATGCTTACAACATGCCACATAGGTTTTGGGCCGAAGCTGTAAACACCGTATACTATATCATAAACCAAGTTAGCATAAGGCCTGTTCTCAACAAAATTACATACGAGTTGTATACATGCAACCTTTCCAACATCACCTATTTTAGAACTTTTGGATGCAAAATGTTCATATTGAAAGAACCAAAGGAAAAACTAGGGAAGTTTGACTCTAGGGCTGATACTAGAATATGTGTTTATTTTTAAAAAAAATGAAAGGAGACTATAACGATAGAACTTAATAAATTTGACCAAGTATAATTTTTTTTTGGGTGGCCACAATTTTCAGAGTTAAGGATGCATAAGATACAACCAAGTAACGAAAACTCAAAACCTAAAAAAAACTTTGAAGCAGTAATTCTGACCATCATGGAGTGATTAAGTCTTACCAAAACTCTATGTTACTTCTGATATTGATATCTTCAAAAATATATCCCATAATCACAAAAGGTTTGTTGGTCAAGAAACTAGGCTCAAAGATCTTTTAAATTGATACCTAATTTGATATAAAAATCTTCATTCTTGAATCTTTTATGACATCTTGATTTTCTTCATTCTCTAGCTTAACCCTTGTTGACTCCAATGTGATTGTCTCCTTAAAAGATAGAACAGATTCACATGAAATTTTCTTCATATGAAACTAGACTTTGATAAATTTCATTCAAGTATAATTCTTCATAAAATATAATTCTTTTTAGAGAAATAATTTGATAGATTTTGGATTCATTAATACAGCCGAACTGAGTACTCTTTCTTCTTAGGCCAGCGTGATTATTGACTCTTCTGAGATCGATATCTCCCTCTAGAAAACTCGGATTGAGAATTGGCTGGATAGGTATGAAAATATAATTATAGATATTTATTTTTAAGTTTAATTCTCCATATAAAGTCTAGTTCTTGATAGTATGAAATGCTTCAAAAGTTGAAGCTTTCTGCTACTACTCGAACCTCTCTTGCAATCTAACCTTTGCTACTTCAAATGTCAATTTCTCTTTGAATAAAAATCATATTGTTATACTTATTTTTGCATTGGAAAATGGACTCGAAGATATTTCCTTCAATATATATTTTTCAATATAAAAATTTCAGTATGGAGGTACGAATGCCAAGAAAATAATGGGTACTTGGACGAAAAAGATAGAAAAAGATAAAATAAGAACCTAAAATATTAGAGATTATAGATCAAAATGGTAGGAATTAGATGCTCTAATTCCAAAATAGCGAAAGAAATAATAATAAACACAGAAGACATAAAAAACAAGGACAAAGAAAGACACAATATTTATATAGTTTCGCCTCAAGGTGAGACTACGTCCTATCTTCTGCTGCTACAGTTCCACTATAATGATGAAATAGTTTACAAGATAAATCACTTCTCTGACCTCTCTCAGGCAAAACTGATGATTCTGCTAGATGATCTTACAATGGGTGATAAAACCCTAACAATGGTGCCCCCGAATATAAAGAGAAAATTAGGACAACTGGATGACAAGTGTGAAATCCCCAAACTAACCTTAATGAAACATTAGTTAATACAGCTTCAGCATGAGACATTAATTAGGCTCCATAACTTAACACAAAAAGGAGTTAAATTATCTCTATGGGTTGACCAAGTCAAATCATAGAACCAACTCTGATACCATGTTGAATTTCTGGAAAAGAGAAAAACTTCACTAACTTATTGTAATTTGAGTAAAACAAGCCTCTATTTATAATAGATGAAACAAATATAATCTAATTACAATTAAACTATCCTTATCCCAATTACACCCAAAGTTAAACACTAAAAGATAAAGTCCTAGAACAATTGAACAATTGAACATAAATAGAAGGCTAACTTAATTAAAAAACCTTTAATTGAGACTCTTTTGTATCATCTTCTCTTGTGAGGCTCTTGTAAGCTCTACCACAATAATTTTGGCTCTGCAATACTTCTTGTTCTGAGAGTAATGTGAGACTCGTTCACACCTTCTCTTCAACAAGAACCCTTCTTTTTTTTATGTCATTTGTGTACTTAATTTGGAAAATATGGGAATAGTGACCCACCTCATTTCAATAGTGGCAACGAATGCGATGAATGGGAGTGAACTTCTTGCTTTGTCGCTTTTGTTTTCTTCCAAACCTTCCTCATGGGTCTGGATCATCATCATCAATAGCCATAGAGTCTAACATCACTATCTTCTTCTTCGCTAGACTCTTCATCCATGGAACCCTAAGGTGAGACCAAGACCATCTTCTTCTTGTTCTTCAGATAATTTCTTGAGGATGGGGTTCTTCCTTCAAGATTTTGACATTTTTCCTTCTATGCCCTAGTTTTCTACACTCAAAACAAACATCAATTTATCTAAAAGATTTGTCATTTTAGTTCTAGTTTGGCCTTTTTCTAAAATATTTCTTTTTCCTATAAATCCTTTGTAAGTATCTAGTGAAGAAGCACACTTCATCATAGCTTTCTTCACTAGAGATGCTTTCAGCACTCACTTTGGCCTTAAGAGAAATGGTTTTTCTTTTGGATTACTCTTCCTCAACTCTTCAAACTCCATCTCATATGTGAAAAGGATCCCAAGTAGGTCTTCTGAGCTCATTGTTCTAAAATTTGCAATATCACGAATGATTGTCTTTCTCATGTCCCATGACATTGCACATGCCATGAGAAGTTTTTTGAATTTCTGGAAAAGAAAAATACTCCACTGACTTCTTGTAATTTCAATGCCTGAACCCCTATTCATAATAGAGGAAAGTAGTAGAGTCCAATTACAATTAAACTACCCGTATCCTAATAAAACCCAAAGTTTAACACTTAAAGATAAGTCAGAGCATAATTAAATAATTGAACATAAATAGAAGGCTAACATTACTAAAACACCTTTTAACTGAAACTCTTCTATGAGACCTCATTCCATAATAATTTTTGCTTTGTAAGATTTCTTATTATGAGAGTCATGTAAGACTCTTTCATATCTGCCCTTCAACACTCCCCCTCAAGTTGGAGTTTATAACTTCAATTTGAAATTAAAAGATTTTTTTTTTAATTTTTTTTAGCTAAAAAAAATTCTTTATAGACGTAAAAACTTCATCTTTTATGCTTCCCCTTTCTTGAACAATTTGGTTACATAAAAATTACCACAACATGTAGAATACAATACCTCTTTTGTTTACTTCTTCTTTTGCTTCTCCCCCTCAAGCTAGAAGGTATCTATGTTATCTTAGCTTGATAAAAAAACATTGTATTTATGATCTCCTCCATCAATTTGTCCTGAGGATAAGAACTCAATTGGACATAGATTCTCAAAAAAATAAGATGAGAGATGTATGTATAAAAAAGGTCAAAACTAACCTCATAGGATTTCAAACAAAGGTATTGATAATAATAATTAAAAAGGATAACACCTGTCTCTCAAAGGGTGGCGATAAAAACCTACTTAAGGGTACTCATAAAAAAATCTCAATGGACTTAAAACACCCATATGTATATAAAAAGAGAAATCAACCGAAGAAACGCACATGAGATTGACACAAAGAGGTATGCGAGAGTCAAAAAAGGATTGTAGGAGAAAGGTAACCGATAAAAAGGGGGTATGAGGAGAATGTAACAATGGAAAAAGGACCGCCTTGATAATAAGAAGGAAACAAAGGAAAAATAACATAAAAAATTTGACCCAGTATGACCTCAAGATAATTTCTTGAGGGTGATAAAATTTTTTTGGAGAATATGATGTTGAAGATATACAACCAAGTAACAAAAACACAAAACTTGAAAACTATATTGACTATGGAAATTCTGATAATTGTTTAACTTAACTTAAATTTTTTTTTCTTGATCAGTCCATATGAGGAAAGTTTCTAATCAAATACTCAACAAATTCCTATTTGGAATAGTTTCCAAATTCTGTAGAATAAAAACAAATTTTTTTCGAGGATTGACTTTCCTAAATTAGACTATCCAAAGATAAGAGATTTTAGGGATCAAAGACGGTTCAAAAAAGAAGATAGTGTTGAATTAAGAACAAAACTCTTTGATTAGAAGAAAATTTTGGCTTAAAACTCGAATTTTAGGGCAAAAGGAAACTCAATTCTCATCAATCTCTAGAGAGATAATAGGAGAGAAAATAGGGGAAAAAAGATTTTCGGCAGAACTGACCTTTGATATCGAAAGTACTAATAACTACATCAGTGCCATCTTTATGAGATGACTCTTTATTAACTATCATGCCACCACTTTGTGGGCATGTGGGCCTTCTCCTTGGTCTGTGGGCTTGACCCCATATTCCACACACTTGGATGTATGGGCCTTCCTTGGTCGTGTGAGTTTGGGCCCATCTTCCAACACTCCCACTCAAGTTGGGGGTGATAGAACATCATAAATGCCCAACGTATTCCAAATGGTGTATAGGATCTTTTCATATAAAATGACAGTCCACCATATCTTCCAACACTCCCCCTCTACCTGGCAGTCTCTTTGTTCTTTTCCAAGAGACCCAACTGGCATAATATGAGAGAGAGTAAAATCACTCATAGCCGTAAGACATCGCTCCATACTCAGTCAAATGGTCATAGTAAAAACTACTTTCCGCTCAATTTTATAAGGAGAAAAGGAACCCTACTATGGGGCACAAATTCTACCCTATTTCTTAGGGTAGCTCAAAAAGCACCTTGTGGGTGAATAATAGACTTTTGACTCATGGTGGATGTTGGGTACACTCCTATCCTTTGCAGGTAGTCGTTCTATAGGCATTGCTCATATTAGAAGATGGGCTCAAGTCCACACATCCAAGGAAGAGAATCCACATATCCAAGAGGTGGCATATTGGTAAATAAGAATACTGCTCATAAAGATGGCATGAAGATGTAATTACTTGTCTATTTTTGTCTCTTCTCTTGTAATGTTTTAGCCCTAATGGCATTGTAAAAACAATAAATAGAGGCCCTTGGCTAAGAGTTAGAGCATTAAGTTCTCTCCTCTCTTCTCAAATTAGTCCTAAGTCTTCTCTCCCTTCTCTTGGAAGTCTATCTCTAAACTCTCTCTCCTTTCTCTCTTTTTCTTCTTCTCCTCTCCCTTTTTGGATCGAGATCATTATGAAGTAGTCCTAAATTCTACATGGTATAAGATATGAGGATTTAGGACTCCTACGTTGAAGTGATTCTTAACTACCTTTGAAGGTTTAATGCGAGGTGCTCTTGAAGGAAGAGATTCAACAATGGAAAGATAAGTGATTTCTGGAAATATTTTTCCTTACATTCATACTATGTATCGAGCCCTTAATCTCTATATTACATCAAGAAACAAATGGGCTTTCATATGAGAATTTGTGAAAGCCAATACTTGGTGTTTAAAGGATATTATGACCTTGATCTTCTTGCACTGAAATATTGCAAGTTTGATCGAGATCGGTTGCCTACGAGGTTATGAAGACCTATTGATAAAGAAGTTGGTGGTTGTATGCTGGAAGAATGATATGAGACTTAGCTTGATCTCTCATTATTCAAGACCAGTAGTTTACTTGATATTTTATGATTAAATCAGGTTGGTTTATGATTTATGGCACTCGAATTCTCAAAAAATATAAAAATTATTTGAGGGACTTTGCCGAACTCAAAGAGCAGTTGGTTTTTAGTGATTTATGATTTTTTAGACTTTCTAATTCCTTCTCCAACCCTCTAAGACTTATGAGAAATTTCATTGCCTAAAGGATTTTTGGAAATGAGTAAGGGAAAGGTGTCTTTTTAAGTGATAAATATGACACATATCATAAGGAAAAGTTAAGGCATGTTAAGATTAAGAACCAGCCAAGAGTTCTTGAGTCTTTGAAGACCAAAAAGAGGATTTGAATTGGTATTGAGTGAGTAATTTATCTACTCCACTTAAGATACGATTTTTGGTTTATTTGGAGCATGATTTAGTGGCTATTGTAGTGGATAAGAACTTATCTTAATTTGAAAGTGGCTGGTATTTGAAAGAAGGCTGTTCAAATTTGATTAAGTGGATTATTTTTAAAATTTGAAAAATGGATATTTTTAGCAAACATGAGCCTCCCAAGATTGGGGTTTCAGTTTGAATACAAGTTCATTTTTTTGGACTCTTAAGGTCCTTGAGTTTAAAATTCGGATTGGGAGGAAGGCAACCACCTCACTCAGGTTACCTCTTTTTTTTTGACAGCATATCATTGCTTTAATTGCTTCTCAAGCTTGATCATTGGATTATAGCAGTTCTACTTCGGTCCATATCAGTTTTTCAATATTGGATTATAGCAATTGTGCCATCATAATTGGAGTTTTAGTTTGATTGGATCTTCATCATATTCTCCTCTCGTTTGTGTTTTACTAGGCATTGGTGGACTTAAGAAGGTAGAGGAAATACTAGTAAGAGTGACATATTCAAAATTACTACTATTCCCTTAAAGGGATTATCCAATTATCTTAGTTGGTCTCAATCGGTAAGAAGGTTCCTTATTACTCAAGACCTCTCGATCACTTAGCCAAGCCTTCTCTACCGATTGATGAAGAAAGTCAATCCTATCTAAAGAGGGTTAAGTATGGCAATTTGGTAATTAGTTGGCTTATTAATAGTATGGGAGAGCATGTATCCAACAATGTTGTGCACTTAGAATAAGCGAAACATATTTGGGACACTCATACTAAGTTATATTCTAGGACAACTTCTTTATAAAAGTTATTTGATGTATTGTAAAACATGCTCAAAACTAAGCAACGAGATAATATTCATGAATTTTTGGCTCGGTTTCAAGGTCTACTTCAAGAGTGGAAGATCACTCAACCATACTCCACCTATATTTTGGTTCAAGAGAGGCAAAGGGAATCTTTAGTGGTAGAAATATTTGACAAATATCAAGCCATACCTTGAAGATGCTAAAACTCAACTTCTAAGCTCCTCCGTACTACCATTCTTTAATGAAATAAGTGTCACATTGCTGAGAATCTCTGATCCGTCTCTTAATTCAAATAATGATGCTTCATCTACTATGTATTCAGGGAATATAGGTACATCATCCTCCAACTGAGGCCGCGACAGAAATTCTAGAGGAGGTCGAACAATAGGTGGTAGAACCGGTCCTAGCTACTCTTGAACAACGCCTCGAATATACACTTATTGTGGCGATCAAAACCACATTGTGGAAACTTGTTGGAACCTTCATGGAAAATCGGAATGGGCCATGACTACTCCAACCTCCATTACCAATGATAAATGGGAAGAAAAGGTTGAATCACAAACCAGGAAGATGACTCTCTCTCATGAAGTCTATGAAACATTTCAGAAAATGAAGTCATTCATGGGGTCTTCCCTTACATCTTTACCTACGACTATTACCACTATTGCTTCAAGTATGCTTTCTTCTACTTCCTCCTCTTCATCTTGGATAATAGACTCTGGGGCCTCCAAATATCTTTCAAGTAACAAACATATGCTAATTTTTTTATCTCTATGTATTCCCGATAAGTCTGTTAGTATAGCTAATGGTACCCAAACCAAAGTACTTGGAAAGGGATCATCTTCTATTACTCCCTCTAACCCATTTCGAGATGTCCTATTTGTTCCTCAATTCCCATTAAACATACTCTTGGTAAGTTAGCTCACAAAACATCTAAATTGTTTTGTCACCTTCTCACCCTCTTCTTGTGTATTTTATGATATAACAAAGCGGATGATTGGTAAAGGCCATCAAAACGTGGGTTTGTATTACTCAAACTTGCCTCTATTAGCTGCACTTTCATCCTCTCCATCTGAGGTACAACTTTGGCACAACCGGCTTGGCTATCCTCCTACATATTCTCTTCGGCATTTATTTCCTTCTTTCAAGTCTTTGTCTACTTTAAATTGTGAGGTTCGTTAGTTGATCAAACACTAGAGGAGCACATATTCTGCATGCTCTACCAATAAAAGTGTTACTCCCTTTCCTCTAGTACACTCTGATGTATGGGGACCTTTCAGTGTCTCCAACATTTCTCAAGTTAAATATTTTGTTACTTTTGTTGATGATTTTACATGGGTTACTTGGTTATATCTATTTAAAGAAAGATATGACATATTTACTATCTTTAAGGCCTTTCATACTATGGTGTTAACCTAGTTCGGCAAGAAAATTCAAGTACTTAGGTCTGATAATGCTAAATAGTACTTGTCTAGTGAGTTTCAATCCATCTGTCAAGGTAATAGCTTTATCCATCAAACATCATGTACCTATACACCTCAACAGAATGGTGTTACCTAAAGAAAGAATTGTCATTTTCTTGGGGTTGCCTGGGGCCTCCTCTACTCCATGAAGGTACCCTACTTTTATTGGCCTCATGCCATACTTATGACATGTACTTGGTCATAAGAATGCTGTTACCTAAAGAAAGAATTGTCATTTTCTTGAGGTTGCTTGGGGCCTCATCTACTCCATGAAGGTACCCTACTTTTATTGGCCTCATGCCATACTTATGACATGTTTTCCTATCAATTGGTTACCTTCATCTGTACTTGGTCATAAGACTCCATATTCTGTATTATTTCCAAGTGATAACCCATTTTCTCTTCATGTAAAGATCTTTGGGTGTGCTTGTTTTGTCCAAATCATATCTCCTCAGAAAAATAAACTTGCTCCTCGCTCTATGAAGTGCATTTTATTGGGTTACTCTCGCACCCAAAAAGGCTATGTCTGTTACAATCCTACCCTTCAGCGATTACTTGTGTCCGGGGATGTGAATTTTTTTAGGACACCTCATTCAATTCCTCGAATGATGCTCCGTCGGGTTTGTCATTCCCTCCTACCTCTTCTCGTCCATTTGTGCCCTTTAATGCTAAAGTCACTCCCCCCCCCCCCCCCCCCCCCCCCCCCCCCCGAAGCATCGGACAACACTACACCTATGGAGTTTTCAGATCCTATCAAGGGAAGTCCTTCTTCCCCTATTCCATTTGGTCCACAATTTGATAATCGTCCCATTGCTCTAAGAAAAGAACTTCTCATCCAATATCCAACTTTATGTCTCGCCATCGGCTGTCTTCTACATGTTATCATTTCCTTGGATCTCTTTCTTTCATCTATATTTTATAGTTCGATCAGGAGGCCCTAGAACATCAAGGATGGAAGGTGGCTATGGATGAGGATATTCAAGCCTTATATGAAAATTAGACATGGAACTTAGCACTGCTTTCGATGGGTAAGAAACTGGTGGGTTGTAAATGGGTTTTTACTGTCAAACATAATCTGGATGGGTCTGTTGCTTGCCTTAAGAAATGCCTCATCGCACAATAGTACACTCAATTTTATGGAGTGGATTATGAGGAGACCTTCTCTCTTGTTTCCTAGTTAAATTCGGTACGTATCCTATTATCGCTTGCCCCAAACTCTTCATGGCTTATCCATCAACTTGATGTAAAAAATGCTTTCTTAAATGGTGATATATGGGATGAAATTTATATGATTCAACCACCTGGTTATGTGGTTGAGGAGGAGTCCGTATTCTGCTTAAAGAAGTCCTTATATGGGCTTAAACAGCCCCCTCGAGATTGGTTTGATAAATTTAGTAAAGCACTACTACGATTTGGATTTTGTTGGTGCTCAATAGATCATTCAATATGTATTAAAGATACCTCAAAAGGAAAGATATTATTAGTTGTGTATGTTTATGATGTTGTCTTAACTGGAAAGTATGAGAATAACATACAAGAACTCAAAAACATGATATATCATGAATTTAAAATGAAAGATCTTGGACTTCTAAATTATTTTCTAGGCATAGAAGTTCATCAGTACAAGTATGGGATAATATTATCTTAGAGGAAGTACATCTTGGACCTCCTCAAAGAAATAGGAATGATGGGGTGTTGCCTAGCTGACACACCTATGGATGCGAATATTAAATTATGTACAAGTTTTGGAGAAGATATTGATATTGGAAAATATCAAAGACTTGTGGCCAAACTTAATATCTCACGGTAACTAGACCAGACATATCATATGTCATAGGTATGGTGAGTTAGTACATGCATAAACCACAACTTACCTTTGGCAAGCCTTGGAAAGGATATTATGATACATAAAAGGAACCCCAAGAAGAGGATTGCTTTATATGAAAAGTAGTTCACTTCTAAATAGTGCACTCTTGTTGGAGGAAACCTTCGTACATGGAGAAGCAAGAAGCAAAATGTGGTTGCAAGATCTAGTATAGAAGTAGAATAGAGGGTTATGGCTCACACAATTAGTGAACTCCTATGGATCAGGTCCCCTCTTACCGAATTAGAATTTTAAAAAGGAGGTTCTATGGGTCTATATTGTGATAACCAAACAACTATTCATATCACTTTGAATCCAGTTTTTCTTGAAAGGACCAAACACATTGAGGTAGAATGCCACTTTATATGGGAGAATTTCAAGCAGGTATAATCTCCCTCAAACATGTTTCATCACAAGATCAAGTAGCGAATATTCTTACTAAATTGGTTACGTCTAAGATCCTATGTTTTTTATGTGGCAAGCTTGGTATTTATGATGTTTTTTCTCCTCTAGCTTGAGGGGGAGTGTTAGAAGATGGGCTCAAGCCCACAAGTCAAAGAAATAAATCCCACACATCTTTTTGGATTTAGGATCCCTTTCCATAATTCCGAGCAAGAGAAAGAAGAAAGAAAAAAAGAGAAATGGGAAGAAGAGCTCTCAAGTAGAGAGAAGAAAAAATAAAAAGCAAAGAGAGGTTGCACCAAGCAACGGGAGAGAGAGAGAGAGTAACTTGAGAATGAGATGTGTAACTTGATTAATTCTGAATTAAAACACCTCTATTTATAGTAGAGGAGGAGGTAGAGTCCTTATACAATTAGCCTTTCAATCCTAATTACATTCCAACTCTAACTCTCTAAGATAAGTCTATTTAAACCAAACTACAAGAAGCATAATATGAGTTGAACTAGAACTCTTGCTTTCTTCACGTGAATATAGGGGAGAAGGCCAGATCGTAGCCTTATCCTTGTGGGTCCCTCATGATCCTCCAGCTCATCTTGATACGGTTGACAACTTGTGAGATATTTGTGGGTCCCACTTGATCTTCAAGTCTTCTAACTCAATTCTGCTTGTGCATCTTGATTCCTTAACTCATGCTTCCTTGGATGAGGGCTCTTCTTGGTGTCCCACGTCCTCATGGTGGGTCCCACCAGCTTGAGCATCTTGATCACCATGGTGGGTCCCACATTGTAACACTCCCCCTCAAGCTGGGGGTGAGAGGACATCATAAATGCCCAACTTGCTGCATATGGTAAACATAATCATGTGAGTGACTGACTTGGTGAGAATGTCTGCAACTTGATTTTGTGATGATATATGCTTTAGAGATAAGAAACCAGCTTGGAACTTTTCTTGTATAAAATGGCAATCCACTTCAATATGCTTTGTCCTTTCATGGAATATTGGATTCGATGTAATGCTACTTGATTGTCACAGTATAGATCAATTGGAAATTCTTTGTAGAATCCCAACTCAGTGAGAAGAGATCTTATCCATATGATTTCACTAACAGTGTGTGCCATGGCTCTGTATTCTGCTTCTGCACTCGACCGTGCTACTACATTTAGGATTTTGCTTTTCCATGTGACCAGATTTCCTCCAACCATCGTACAAAATCCCGAAGTAGATTTTCTGTCATCTGGGGATCTAGCCAAGTTTGCTTCTGAGAATCCTTCGATATTGAAGTGACCATGATTTTTATATAGAAGCTACCTTCCAGGAGCTCCTTTCAGATATCGTAATATTCTTTCAAGTGCTTGCCAATGACTAAGTTGTGGCTTGTGCATGTATTGACTTACAACACTTACTGGGTATGAAATATTTGGCCTTACAGGTAAATAAGTCATCCCACTAGTCTTTGATATTTTCCAATATCTACATCTTCTCCAGTTCCTCCATAGGAGTGTCTGCTGGTTTGCATCCCATCATTCCTATTTATTTTAGTAGATCAAGAGAATACTTCCTTTAGGATAGGACAATCCCATGTCTGGATTGTAACACTTCAATACATTATAAATATATAGTAATCCAAGATCCTTCGTCTTGAATTCTGCACATATTTTTTCCTTTGTCTTCTGAATGCCCTCGGAATCACTTCTAGTTAAAATAATATCATCAACATACACAGCTAGAATCACCTTACCTCTCTCTGTATTTTCAATAAATATTGAGTGATCTGCAGAGCATCTGTGAAAACCAGCCCGTCTGATGGCTTGACTAAATTTCTAGAACCATGCACGAGGGGATTGCTTTAGACAATATAGAGATTTTTTAAGGCAGCATACGGACTCCCCCTCAACCACATACCCAAGTGGTTGTTGCATGTAAATTTCTTCTTTAATATCACCATTAGAACTACATTTTTTACATCTAATTGATATATTGGCCATGATGAATTGGCTGCCAGAGATAATAAGATACGTACCGAGTTCATTTTAGCCACTGGAGAGAAGGTTTCTTCATAATCAATTCCATAGCACTGAGTATAATCTTTTACAACCAATCGAACCTTCAGTCGTGCAATGGACCCATCCGGATTGTGTTTGATAGTATAAACCCACTTGCAACTAACTAGTTTTTTATCTATGGGAAGAGGAACCAATGACAATGTATGATTGTCATTAAGTGCCTTCATATCTTCATCCATTGCTGCCTGCCACCCTAGATGTTGTAGAGCCTCCTGATATGACTGTGGAACAGATATGGAGGAAATAGAAGAAAGAAACTGACAACATAAAGGTGAGAGGCGATGATGAGACACAAAATTGGAATTAGGATGAGAAGTAGAAGGTTGAGTGCATGATCGAGGTTCTTTCCATATAGCAATAGGGCGAGTATCATATTGAGGACCAAAAATAACTGGTGATGAAAGACTTACCTTTGGTGGATCTATTAACTCGGCAGGTGTGGTGACGACCACTTGCTCTGAGGGTTGACTGATCTTTGTATCACGAGGCACAACCGGTCTAGGGGAACTTGGTACTGAGGATAGACCAGGAGGAGCGCTATCAAAATAATATGAGGAGTCTTCAAAAAATGTTACATCCCTGGACACAAATGAACATTGAAGAGTAGGACTATAATAAACATAACCCTTTTGCGTGTGAGAGTATCCCAAAAAGATACACTTGATAGATTTAGGATCAAGTTTGTTGTGTCTAGGTAATGAGTTATGAACAAAACATTGACATCCAAAGACTTTCAACGGTAATGAAAATGGATCATCATTCGGTAATAATCTAGAGTAGGGAGATTTATTACCAAGAATAGTAGATGGTAGACGATTAATAAGAAAGCAAGCCGTAAGGATGGCATGAGGCCAATAAAAGTATGGAACTTTCATGACATATAACAAACCTCGAACAACCTCAAGAATATGATAATTTTTCCATTCGGCTACACCATTTTGTTGAAGAGTATAGGCGCATGATGTTTGATGGATAATGCCATTTTCTTGGAAAAATTAGAGACACTCAAGGGCCCCCAAACATTAGTATGAATTAAAGAAAATGGAGTGTCACTTTTGACTTCTGGACGAGGGGAGTATGTACTCCTTTGATGTTTACTCAATTGATAGACCTCACAATGAAATTCTGACTTGGTTTTAAGAGATGGAAACATATAATGAACAGACTGTGCAGAAGGATGTCCCAACCGATTGTGCCATAAATGTGTCTCATTTTCATTAGTAAAAACCATATTGATTTTTGGCACGTCCAATGTAGTAAAACTCCCCTTGTTCATGGCCTCCACCAATCACCTACTTCGTTACAAGATCCTGAAAGACATATGTAGTGGGTGAGAAGGTAACCGGGCAATTAAAATATTTTGTAAGCTGAGTAACAGATAATAGGTTCAAAGAAAAAGTAGGAACAAAAAGAATATTAATGAGCGGAAGTGATGGGGTGACAGAAGTGGAACCTTTCCCTTAGCCTTTGGTTTGAGAACCGTCAGCTATGGTAACAAACTTGTGTGAAAGACTCGGAGATAGAGAATGTAATAAATTTTTGGTACCTGTAAGATGCTCGGAGGTTCCTGAATCAATTATCCAGGATCAAGATGAGGCAGATAGCATACCTGAAGCGGTAGTGGCAGTAGTAGTTGCGGAGGAACTAAGAGAAGAACCTAGCATTGTCTTCATTTTCTGAAATAGCTCATACTCTTCGTCAGTAATATTTTTTTGTGCATCTGTTGTTGTGGGATGTTCTTCTTTTGTATCATTCATAAAGGCTTGATTAGCCCTTGTCAATTCTGAATTTTAATTTCTTTATAGCATATTTCTTTATAATGGCCATATTATCCACGGTAAGTGCATGCCATTTAATGACACTGATCTATAGTGTGGCAAAAAATTGGACAACAAGTACATTTGGTATCATCTATTCTGCCAACACCAATCCTTCCACCTCTTCCTCTGCCCCCTCTATAACCTCTTCCTCGGCCTCGGCCGCGGTCAGATGATGATCCTCTATGATCAAAATACATAGGGGATGATACATTAGTAGTGGAGGAAGAAGTGTCTGGAATACGAAGTAGTGTTGCACACACATCATAAAACTTTGGGACAACAGAAGCACTCTAAAGTTGACTCTTGGCAATCTCAAGATGAGGTGTAACATTTGCAAGACAAATAGCAGTAATTAAGGCTTCCTTCTGTTTGTCTTGGATAGAAATATCAGTGGTTGAGGGCTGAGCTAACTTCCACTCTTGAAGAAAGCCTCTAAAGCTGGCCAAGTACTCATGAATATTTTCTCCTTGTTTTGTATTCAACATTCTTTGGAGAATATCATAGGGTCTATGTAGTGTATCCGGGCATGAGTATAGTTTAGCACATGTCTCCCACATTTGTTTAGCAGTATCAAGATGAATAATATTACTAGAGACATGTGCTTCCATGCTATTTATTTTCCTACCAATTACCAAAGTATCATTCTTCAGCTATTTCATATAAAACATATCATCTTCATCAACAGGTGGTCCTCGGGTAGTGAGGTGACCAAGTAGGTCTTTTGTTATAAGAAACCTCCGAACCAATGTGGACCAAATCATAAAATTTGATACCCCACGTAAGGGTATGGTGGTCATTCTCAGTATATCACCTTTGATATTCATATTTTCGTCAGCCATGATAGGCCTTTCTTCAAAAAAAAAAAATTTCTAATAATAATTCCAAGTAGCACTTCTTCAATCAACTCGATGCAATGCAAAATTATTATTCTTTTTTTTTTTTTCAAAAAACCACTCATAAGAGTCACAATAACATTCTTCTATATCAGGGAACTATTATCCCATGAAAAAAATTCCAATAATCTGAATATGGACTGATCTCGGTAAATAGAATTTCCAAACCGATAAAACAGTTTTGATAGCTCCTTCTAGATAGAGAGGCATGCATATCCATAACATAATAACATGAAAGCATTCACATATTCATCCTTGAATCATCTTCTAAATTCGAAAACCATTAGCATAAAAAAATAATTATGAACACTTATCTCTCGTCTTGTGTTCTTCCTTCATAAAAGAGCATTCTTTGAGTGGTGTTGATCATCACTTCTATAGAGCATTCCTTTGACGAGGGATCCTAAATATAATGTTTTTATACCATGTTGGATTTAGGATCTCTTTTCCATAATTCCGAGCAAGAGAAAGAAGAAATAAAAAAAGAGAAAAGGGAAGAAGAGCTCTCGGGTAGAGAGAAGAAAAAATAAAAGAGTAAAGAGAGGTTGTGCCAAGCAAAGGGAGAGAGAGAGAGAGTAACTCGAGAATGAGATGTGTAAGTTGATTAATTACGAATTAAAGCACCTCTATTTATATTATAGGAGGATGTAGAGTCCTTATACAATTAGCCTTTCAATCCTAATTACATTCCAACTCTAACTCTCTAAGATAAGTCTATTTAAACCAAACTACTAGAAGCATAATATGAGTTGAACTAGAAATCTTGATTTATTCACGTGACTATAGGGGAGAAGGCCCGCTCGTAGCCTTATCCTTGTGGGTCCCTCATGATCCTCCAGCTCATCTTGATAAGGTTGACAGCTCGTGAGATATTTTTGGGTCCTACTTGATCTTCAAGTCTTCTAACTCAATTCTGTTTGTGCTTCTTGATTCCTTAACTCGTGCTTGCTTGGGTGAGGAGTCTTCTTGGTGTCCCACGTTCTCTAGGACTCTTCTTGGCATCCCACGTCCTCATGGTGGGTCCCACTAGCTCGAGTATCATGGTGGATCCCACCAGCTCGAGTACCCTGGTGGGTCCCACTAGCTCGAGTATCATGGTGGATCCCACCAGCTCGAGTACCCTGGTGGGTCCCACATTGTAATACATCTAAAAGGTGGCATATTGGTGAAAAAGAAGACTTCTAGTAAAGATAGCATAAAGATGTAATTACTTGTCTATTTATGTCTCTTCTCTTTTAATGTTTTACTCCTAAGGGCATTATAAAAACTATAAATAGTGGCCCTTGGCTAAGAGGTAGAGCATTAAGTTCTCTCCCCTCTTCTCAAATTCGTCTAAACTCTCCTTCTTGAAAGTCGATCTCTAAACTCTCTCTCCTTCCTCTCTTCTTCTCTTCTTCTTCTCCTTCTTCTTCTTCTCCTCCCCCTTTTTGGCTCAAGATCATTATGAAGGAGTCTAAATTATATAGCTCAGAAGTGTAGTAATAAAATCCTCTATCACGGTGTCCCTTCACAAGGCATCAACTTTCAAATGGTAGGAGTAAAAAATGCCAAATAAAGGGACAAAGGGTAATCACTGGAAAGTAATATTTTGGGGCTACCATGTAATTTCTTCTTCATAAGAATAACCAATGTTGACAACAATCAGCAACCAAGAAGCCTTTCTCCAATAAAAATATCACAATCAAAGCGACACAATATCAATAGCTAAAATGTTGGCCCCAAATAACACGTACCAATTAGGCAATTATATAGCAGCGGATAACCAGTAGGTAGTAAAAGTCCTTAAGAGTAATGTTGGAAGATGGGCTCAAGCTTACGAGCTCAAGACAAGAAGCCCACACGTCAAAGGAGTGGCATATTTGTAAAATATGGTACTTTCCATAAAGATGGCATAGAAGTGTAAATATGTGTTCCTTTTATGTCTTTTGTTTTATCAAGTTGTAGCCCTAAGGGTATTGTAAAACTATAAATAAAGGCATTGGCTAAGAGGTAGGGCATTGAAGCACTCTCCTCTCTTTCCACAAATTCGTCCAGCCCTCATTTTTCTTTTTGACGCAACCCTCTTCTCCCTTAATCCAAACTCTCTTCTTCCACGTTCTTCTTCTTCTCTCCTCCTTCTCTCTTCTTCTTGTTCTTCTTTCTTATTGATCTAAAGTTCCTTTCATGAGATCCTAAATTCTACATGGTATCAGACCAGGGAGTTTAGGATCTCTTCATGGAGTTATTATGAAATCTGTTCAAGAAGTTGTAAAAGGAGTTCAGTCATAAAGAGATAAGTTCATCATCTTCTTATTTACGTTTTTTTTTTTGTTTCATTTTCTTTTTTACATACTCCTTTTTAATATTTTTCTTTACTTCTTGAATTTTGAGTCACATCAAGTCAAGATAAATCTTTATATGTTGTAAAGATTTATTTCTATGACTAAATTGATGTTATAATCTTGACTCCTTGTAAATCAATTACAAGAGTGATCAAGATCATTTGCTGTTTGCATCTTATTAAGATTGACTGGTAAAATTCAATTACCTTTATGTAATTTGGATTCATCTCATTTGAGGTAGAATTCCAGCACATGTTGTTGTATCTTCTCCTACTTTAGGTTGCTCATGGGTTTGTGTTGTGTTGTTGGATGCCCATTACATGTTTGATGAAATGCCAACAACCATTTACCCTTTGTAGTTCCATTTTTTTTTTAACTTCAACAATTGAATTTTTTCTTACGTTGAAGTCTCCCATGAGCTGAAGATAAATCTCTTCAAAGTGTCTTGGTTTGTCGTTAAATCTTCTCTAAATTTTTGTCTATTGCTCGTTTGTGTTGGAGTTTGGATTAAGGCCTAATCTGTTGCATCTACTTTCTTCTCTTTGTTCTTATGAATACAAGAGAAGTTGAGTGATGGCTGGATGTTATTATCACTTTCTAAAGGCACAAACTTGTTGATAATTTGGTGCTTGCCCTTGTGAAAGAAATTGGTACTTGTTTTCTTTTGTTGGTGATTGATTTGGTCTATGGGTTCTTCAAATTACATAGAGTAATTGTTCTTTGAAGAAGGCCTTATCCCTTGACCTCCATATTTTACTTGCCTCATCATGGAGATTGGATACAATAGTAATAAGAGTGATATACTCCGTATTACTACAATTCCACTTAGAGGTCTCTCCTATTACATGAGCTGGTCACAATCAGCTCGGAGGGTTCTTATTACTCATGACCTCTTGAGCCACGTTGTTAACTTTCCTCCTCCGATTGATGATGAAGATGCGTCCTACCAAAAGTGGGTTAAGGATGATAACATGGTGATAAGTTGGCTCATTAATAGCATGGAAGAGCAGGTGGCCAACAATGTGGTCCACTTGGAAACCGCCAAGAACATATGGGACACTTGTGCCAAGCTTTACTCAAGCACTGTTTCATTACAAAAAATATATGATGTCTTACAAAACATGCTGCATACGAAACATGGAGATAATATTCATGAATTTTTGGCACGGTTTTGCGGTCTTCTTCAAGAATGGAAACTAGCTCAGCCATATTCCACTGATATTGCCGTTCAAGAATGACAAAAAGAAGCTTTGGCAGCAGCCATTTGCTTATCAAATATTAAATCATACCTTGAGGTGGCCAAAACACAACTTCTAAGTTCTTCTATTCTTCCATCCTTCAATGATATTAGTGCTACATTACTTAGGATACTGGATCCATCCCCTCCTTCTCCTATTGATGCTCCATCGGTGATGTTCTCTGGCAATCAGGGAACATCTTCCTCATCCCAAGGACGGGGCAGAAATATGAGAGGGGGTCGAACTATGAGAGGGGCTGAAAATAGAAGTGGTAGAATGGGTCAGAATTCTTTTCGTACTGAGCCTCAACTTTGCACTTATTGTGGCCGTCAGAACCACCTTGTGGCATCATGCTGGAAACTTCATGGCAAGCCTGATTGGGCCACAGCTAACCCAGTCTCAATTAACGTTGAGAAAAATGAAGATAAGGCTGAATCATCATTCGGAAATGTGACTCTTACGGCTGAGGACTATGCTGCATTTCAGAAAATAAAGTCCTTCATGGAATTATCTATTCCCTCATCATCTACTGCTGCCACAACTATTGCCTCAGGTATGCTTTCTTCCTCTTCTTCCTCTTCCTCTTGGATCATCGACTCCGGGGCCTCCGAACATCTATCAAGTAACAAACACTTGTTGCAGTCCTTATCTCCTTGTTTTCCTCATAAATTCGTTACTATTGCTGATGGTACCCAAACCAAGGTCCTTGGCAAAGGTTCCTCCTCTCTTACTTCATCTATTCCCCTTCAAGATGTTTTGTTTGTTCCTCAATTTCCTTTAAATTTGCTCTCGGTTAGCCAATTGACCAAACAATTAAATTGCTCTATCACCTTCTCACCGTCTTCTTGTGTCTTTCAGGATCTCACTATGAAGCGGGTGATTGGTGGCGGCCATGAAAAGGGGGGTTTGTACTACTTCAGTCTTCCACCATTAGCTGCATTATCGTCCACTACATCTGAGGCCTAACTTTGGCACAACCGACTTGGTCATCCATCTACCCCTTCACTTTGTTCTTTGGTTCCATATTTAAAAGGACTTTCTAATATCAGTTGTGAGGTTTGTCAATTAAGTAAACATGTCAGGAGTACATATTCTTCTCGTCTTACAACTACAAGTACTGCTCCATTTGAGCTAATACATTCTGATGTATGGGGCCCTTTATGTGTCTCAAATATTTCCCTAGTTAAATATTTTGTCATTTTTGTTGATGATTTTACTCGAGTGACTTGGTTATTTCTATTTAAAGAGCGTTCCGAAATTCTTCCTTTGTTTAAAAATTTTCATGCAATGGTCTGGACACAATTTGGGAAGAAAATTCAAACCCTTAGATCTGATAATGCTAAGGAATACATGTCTCATGACTTCAAATCATTTTTTGAGAGTAATGGGCTTATTCATCAAACATCATGTGCCTATACTTCTCAACAAAATGGTGTTGCTGAAAGGAAGAATCGTCATCTTCTTGAAGTTGCTCGGGGCATCCTCTACTCCATGAAGGTACCCTATTTCTATTGGCCTCATGCTATACTTACAACATGCTTTCTCATTAATAGGTTACCTTCATCAGTCCTTCATCATAAAACTCCTTACACTGTGTTATTTAATGGTGAAGATCCTTTTTCTCTTCCTTTGAAAGTGTTTGGATGTACGTGTTTTGTTCATGTTACATCTCCACATATAAATAAACTTGATCCTCAGTCTATGAAGTGCATTTTTTTGGGATACTCTTTCACCCAGAAAGGTTATGTCTGTTATGATCCTACCCTTCAGAGGATGTTTATCTCTAAGGATGTGACTTTCTTTGAGGACACTCCCTTCTACTCCTCCCATGATGCTCCTCCAGGATGGACTTGTCCTTCTACTACTCCTTGTCCGCTTGTGTCGTTCAATCTTGAAGTGGATCCATCCCCTGATGCACCGGCCGTACCTTCACCTATGGAGTTGTCAGATCCACCTGAGGTAAGTCCTTCTCCTCCTATGTATGGGCCTGAATTTGATACTCGGCCTATTGCTTTAAGAAAAGAACGTCGCTTCTGTACTACTTCGCATCCTATCTCAAATTTTATGTCTCACCATCGCTTGTCTTCCGAGTGTTTTCAGTTCCTTATGTCCCTTTCTTCTACTTCCATTCCAAAGTCGTATCAGGAGGCCCTGAGACATCCAGGATGGAAGGCGGCTATGGATGAAGAAATGCACGCCTTATATGAAAACCAAACCTGGTACTTAACATCACTCACGAAAGGTAAAATACCGGTTGGTTGTCGATGGGTTTTTTCGGTGAAACATAATCCGAATGGATCGGTTGCTCATCTTAAAGCTCGACTGGTTGTTAAGGGCTATATGCAGTGCTATGGGATAGATTATGAGGAGACCTTCTCTCCTGTTGCAAAATTGAATTCGGTACGCATCATCTTATCTATTGCTACTAACTCCTCATGGCCCGTCTATTAGTTGGATCTTAAAAATGTTTTTTTAAATAGTGATATCAGTGAGGAAATTTATATGGATCAACCACCTGGTTATGTGGTTGAGGGGGAGTCAGTATGCCGGTTAAAAAAGTCTTTATATGGGCTTAAGCAGTCCCCTCGGGCTTGGTTTGATAAATTTAGTCAAACACTCCTACGGTTTGGTTTTCATCGGTGCTCAGTTGATCTTTTCGTATATTATAAAGATACGGTCAAAGGGAAAATATTATTGGCCGTATACGTGGATGATATTATCTTAACCGGTGATGATGCTTTGAGCATACAAGAGGTGAAACAGATGATATGTCAGGAATTCAAGACTAAAGACCTTGGTATGCTTAAATATTTTTTGGGTATAGAAGTTCTTCAATCCAAACATGGGATAATATTGTCTCAAAGGAAATATGTCTTGGATCTCCTTGAAGAAACAAGAATGAAGGGTTGTAGACTAGTTGACACACCTATGGATACAAATGTAAAATTATGTGTCACAAATGAAGCAGATATTGATATTGGAAAATATCAAAGACTCGTGGGAAAACTGATTTATCTCACGGTAACTAGGCCAGACATATCATATGTTGTAAGTGTGGTGAGTCAATTCATGCACAAACTACAAATTACCCACTGGCAGGCTTTAGAGAGAATATTACATTATCTAAAAGGAGCTCCAGGAAGAGGATTGCTGTATAAAAAACATGGGCACTTCAATATAGAAGGCTTCTCAGATGCAGATTGGGCTGGATCTCCTGATGATAGAAAATCTACATCAGGATATTGTACTCTGGTTGGGGGAAACTTGGTTACATGGAAAAGTAAGAAGCAAAATGTGGTTGCAAGATCTAGCGCCGAAGCAGAATACAGAGCTATGGCCCATACCGTTAGTGAACTTTTATGGATTAGGACCCTTCTTACTAAACTAGGTTTTTATAAAAAGGGGTCCATGAATCTGCATTGTGATAATCAAGCAGCTATTCATATCACTTCAAATCCAGTTTTTCATGAAAGAACTAAACATATTGAGGTGGATTGTCATTTTATATGGGAGAAGTTTCAAGCAGGAATAATCTCTCTCAAACATGTGTCATCTCAAGAGCAAGTAGCTGATATTCTCACTAAACCCGTTACATATAAAATCCAATCGTTTATATGTGGCAAGCTGGGTATTTATGATGTCTTTTCTCCTCTAGCTTGAGGGGGAGTGTTGGAAGATGGGCTCAAGCCCACGAGCTCAAGACAAGAAGCCCGCACGTCAAAGGAGTGGCATATGTGTAAAATATGGTACTTTCCATAAAGATGGCATAGTAGTGTAAATATGTGTTCCTTTTATGTCTTTTGTTTTATCAAGTTGTAGCCCTAAGGGTATTGTAAAACTATAAATAAAGGCATTGGCTAAGAGGCAGGGCATTGAAGCACTCTCCTCTCTTTACACAAATTCGTCCAACCTCATTTTTCTTTTTGACGCAACCCTCTTCTCCCTTAATCCAAACTCTCTTCTTCCACATTCTTCTTCTTCTCTTCTCCTTCTCTCTTCTTCTTCTTCTTCTTTCTTGTTGATCTAAAGTTCCTTTCATGAGATCCTAAATTCTACAAGTAATAAGGCCACATAAGATAATTTGCAGCAAGTCCATCCTTGAATAAGGAAGCTATGCACCAGGTAATAAGTTGAGGATAATCTAAGGTAATAATCAAGCCGGAGTCAAGCAGGTAGCAAGTAGTAACTTTGACAATGAGTGAGTGAGTCAAGCCGAGTAATAGACTGCCAATAATAAGTTGAAAGAAGTGACTTTTTATAATCAATAATGTTGATTTTCAGAACTCCATGAAATTATCTCATGGAGAAAAGGGAAAGAAACCCATTGGGATAAAATTGGAGGAAGAAGGGTTATGGAATTGATTCTTCCTTACCCTCCCCCTAAAGCTCTATTTATAGATTTATGAAACTACAATATTACAATAATACCCATGAACTTAGGGTTTAGAGTTTAGGGTTTTAACCCTAGAACTTTAACATAATTACATTAATGCCATCTCTATGAGATGATCCTTTATTTACCATCCTGCCATCAATGTATGTGGGCCTATGGGACTTCTCCTTGATCTATGGGCATTGAGCCCATCTTCTATATCTCTTGGATCCATGGTCTTCCTTGGTTTTAATGGCTTGGGCCCATCTTCTTATACACTTTGATATATGGGCCTTCGTTGGTCATGTGGAATGGGGCCTTATCTTCCAACACTCCCCCTCAGGCTGGGAGTGAGAGAACAACATGAACTCCCAGCTTGCTGCAAATGATGTATAAAATCTTTCTTGTATAATATGCCTTCATCTTCCAACACTCCCCCTCACGCTGGTGCTCTTGTTCATGAGGCCCAACTGGTATAATATCAGTAGAGTAAATCATTCCTAACCGCTAAGACATTGCTTTGAACTGTCCACCTCCACCACCGTGTCCCTCTACAGAGGACAACTTTTCTCAAGTGGTAGAGTAAATGGAGGGAAGTAACATAAATATAACAATAAGTTCCTCCGTCATGGACTTCCAACCAAAAAAATGTGATTTTTTTTACGGGGATGAAGTTCCTCCGTCATGGACTTCCAACCACAAAAAAATTGATATTTTTGACATGGATGAAGTTCCTCCATCATGGACTCCCAACCACAAATAAATTTGATATTTTTGACAGGGATGAAGTTGTTATGGGACATCCTGGTTATGGGCCTGGGTTAAGTATCTATGTCTTCCGCTCCTAACAGGCCGGTCTTTTGGGTAGTATTGGCTAGGTGCTTAACATTTGGTATCAGAGCCGACCCTTGGTCGCGAGTTCGATTCCCGGCAACGCTGCAGAGGCTGGATTAAAATACTGGTAGGCCGTAGGATAAAAACCCGGGTCGGGCCAGTGTCGTTGCATCGCGCGCAAAGGCTAGATTAAAATACAGGTAGGTCGTAGGATAAAAAAAACCGGGTCGGGCCTGTGTCGTTGCGCCGCCGTGGTCGTCGGCTCGCGAAGGGGGGGTGTGATGTTATGGGACATCCTGGTTATGGGCCTGGGTTAAGTATCTATGTCTTCCGCTCCTAACAGGCCGGTCTTTTGGGTAGTATTGGCTAGGTGCTTAACAGAAGTTCCTCCGTCATGGACTCCCAACCACAAATAAATTTGATATTTTTTACGGGGATGAAGTTCCACCGTCATAGACTCCCAACCACAAATAAATTTGATATTTTTTACGAGGATGAAATTTCTCTGACATGGACTCCCAACCCAAAAAAATTGATATTTTTTACGAGGTTGACAATAAATAATGGTATGAGGCTACCTCTTCTTCAATAATAATGTCTCATTAACTGAAACACAATAGCAACAACTTAAATGGGCTTGGCTTGGGCCCATTTAACACGACCCAAAATAATCCTTGTAAAATGACCCATGAAATAATCCAATGTACATATCTGTACCAAATAATATGTTGACCAAGGAATAATCTGTCAATTCTTCAAAAATAATAATCCAGCCAGAGAAAAAAATTTACCAAGTTGCACTAAAATCTTGAGCACATTTACCGAGGTAGAAATTAAGTGGCCCGAGTCAGGTTGACCCAGACCCGAGTTGTCCCGGTCCGGGTTGGTCCAAGTAGACTCAGTCTGGCTGGGAACTTGGTCGCTGGCTTGACTCGGCCGCGCTGAGTTGACTTGGGCGAGTCCGGATTGTGCTCAATTAAACTTTCCGAACTTGGGCGCTGAAATAATATTTCTTAACTTAGGACCCATTTAATCGGGAAACAGCCTTCTTCCCCACGTGCAACTGGTTTCCTGATTTATCACCTAGAAACAGAAACCAGTTGGTTTGAGCAATCAGCAATGGCTTGGTAAGATGCCATCGACTTCGACATCCAAAAATGGAAAGGCTCTTCCCGGCGAGCAGTTCCGATAAAATTGGAATGGCTTTTTATTCCCACGGCATCAAACAACATGTATTTAGAACGTAATCTTGACATCATCGTCCTCTGACAGGAACGAAGCAGCAGAAAAAAAATTTCTCTCAGGTGCAGAGTTGTCTTCTCCGATGACGGTGGGTCGTCTTCCCCCATGGCTATTTATTTTTAAAAAATAATCTGAAACAACGTACATATTTAAATCATTTCATGCTATGGTTGTTACTCAATTTGGACAGAAAATTAAAGTACTTCGGTCCAATAATGCCAAAGAATATACTTCCAGAGATCTTGACTATTTTTGTCAGGAGAATGGCATTATCCATCAAACATCTTGTGCCTACACCCCCCAACAAAATGGTGTAGCAGAACGGAAGAACCGTCACCTTCTTGAGGTACCTCGCAGCTTATTGTATACTATGAAAGTCCCATACTTTTATTGGATGCATGCCATACTTACTGCATGCTTTCTTATAAATAGGCTACCTTCTTCCATTCTCGGTTATAAATTCCCATACTCCTTATTGTTTCCACATGGTGATCCTTTTTTGATTTCCTTGAAAGTCTTCGGTTGTACATGCTTTGTTAATATTACCTCCCTCAACATACTAAACTTGATCCAAAATCTATCAAGTGTATCTTCTTAGGAAACTCTCTCACATAGAAGGATTATATTTGCTACAATCCCACTCTCCAATGGTAACTTGTGTCCAGGGATGTAGCTTTTTTTAAGACTCTTCATTCTACTCTAACAATGCTCCTTCAAGTCACTCTTCAGCTTCTTAGGAAACTCTCTCACACAGAAGGATTATATTTGCTACAATCCCACTCTCCAATGGTAACTTGTGTCCAGGGATGTAGCTTTTTTTAAGACTCTTCATTCTACTCTGACAATGCTCCTTCAAGTCACTCTTCAGCTTCTTAGGAAACTCTCTCACACAGAAGGATTATATTTGCTACAATCCCACTCTCCAATGGTAACTTGTGTCCAGGGATGTAGCTTTTTTTAAGACTCTTCATTCTACTCTGACAATGCTCCTTCAAGTCACTCTTCAGTACTAGACTCTCCTCGACCGGTTTTACCTTGTGCTACAGAAAATTTTTAACCCCAAGAAGCACTGCTAACACTACACCTATAGAGTTTTAGTATTCCATCGAGGTAAGTCCACCTTCTCCTGTTCTTTTTGAACCACAATATGATACTCGAACCATTGTCTTAAGAAAAGAACCCAGAACTTGCACTAGGCCTTCAACTTCTCACACCAAATCCAATTTTGTGTCTCATCATCGTTTATCCTCTTCATGTTGTCAATTTGTTTCATCTATCTCCTCCATCTTAGTCCCACGGTCCTATCAAGAGGCTTTGAAATATCCAGGGTGGAAGGCGGCAATGGAAGAAGAAATGCAGGCACTTTAGAGAATAAGACATGGGCTCTAGTTCTTCTTCCAATAGATAAAAAAACTTTTCATTTGTAAGTAGGTTTTTACTATTAAACATATTCCAGATGGGACAGTTGTTTGCCTTAAGGCCCACCTCATTGCTAAAGGCTATACGCAATGTTATGGGATCGATTATTAGGAAACACCTCTCCGGTGGCCAAAATGAACTCGTTACATATTTTATTATCTCTTGCTACAAATTCTTCCTAGTTGGTCTATCAGTTCGATGTGAAAATTGCTTTTCTCCATGGGGATATAAAAAAAGAAAACCACCTAAATTTGTGGTTGAGGGGAGTCGGTATGTCGATTGAAGAAATCCATTTATGGTCTAAAATAGTCTCCTTGTGTATAGTTTGATAAATTTAGCCAAGCACACATACAGGCTGGATTTCATAGATGTTATGTAGATCACTCTATATTTCTTAAAGACACACGTAAAGGAAAAGTGATTTTGGCCATATATGTTGATATATTGTCTTAATCGGTAGATATCCAGAGGGCATTCAGGAAACCAAGGAAAAGATATGTGAACAATTCAAGACAAAAGATCTTGAACTACATAAATACTTTCTGGGTATTGAAGTACTACAATCCAAACATGGGATTGTACTATCTCAAAAGAAGTATTTCTTTGATCTACTGGAGGAGATAGGAATGATGGGATGTAGACTAGCAGAAACCCATATGGATTCCAATACAAAATTATCTGCAAGCATTGGAGAAGCTATGAATATTGGAAAATATCAAAGACTTGTGGGAAAACTCATTTTTGAGTAACAAGGCCGGAAATATCATATGTAGTAAGTGTGGTGAATCAATACATTCATAAAATTCAACTTAGTCATTGGCAAGCACAATAAAGAATATTGTGATATTTGAAAGGACCTCCAGGAAGAGGGTTTCTCTATATGAACCATGGTTACTTCAAGATAGAAGGATTCACAGATGCAGACTGGGCCAGATCCCTGGATGACAGAATATCTACTTCGGGATATTGTACAATGGTTGGAGGGAACTTGGTTGCATGGAGAAGCAAGAAGCAGAATGTAGTTGCAAGGTCTAGTGCAAAAGAAGAATACAGTCATGGCACACACAGTTAGTGAGCTTCTATGGATTAGATCCCTTCTCACTGAATTGGGATTCTATAAAGAAGTCCCTATGGATCTACATTGTGATAATTAGGCTGCATTACATATCACCTCAAATTCCGTCTTCCAAGAGAGAACAAAGCACATTGAAGTAGACTGCCATTTCATAAGAGAGAAATTCCAAATGGGCATATTATCTCTCAAACATATCTCCTCACAAGGCCAAGTTATAGACATTCTCACCAAAGCAATCACTCATAAGATCTTGTCCACCATTTGCAGCAAGCTAGGGGTTTACGGTATTTTCTTGCCCCCAACTTGAGGGGGAGCGTTACAAGTTGGGACCCACCATGATAACGTGAGGTGGCATGATGGGTTATCACACGAGCTAGCATCCTTATCACATGAGTTGGAAGATTTGGCAATCTTCCTTGATTAATGTAATTGTTTTATCTTCCCTTGATTTATGTAGATTTGGATAATCAAGATTGATTTAATTAGGGATATTATAAATCCTATCTTATCTCTAAATATGTAATAAAAAATAGTATACGTAGGGGTCTTGGTTGAAGGTTTCAATTAAGCTCTCCACTTCTCAACTCGTGAAGAATTTCACTCTAGCCTAAACTCTTTTTCTCTCTTTTCTCTTCTCTCCTCTCTATCTGAGCTCTCTCTCTCTCCCTCTCTCTCTCTCTCTCTCTCTCTTTCTCTCTCTCTCTCTTTTCTCTTTTTCTTCTCCCTCTCTCATCTTTCTCTAGATTTCAGTCATGGGGTCCTAAATTCAACACGCATGAAATCATCATCTATGTATTCTCCCCCATTATCTGACTTCAAATACTTCACCTTCAAATATGTGTCATTCTCAACCATTGCTCTCCATCTCTTAAAGGTATCAAAGACATCAGATTTCATTCTCAGGAAATAAACTCATACCTTTCTAGTTGCATCATCAATAAATGTCACATAGTAGTTAGAACCACCATGGAAGGTAACAGTTGAAAGCCCTCACACATCTATGTGATCCAACTTCAATTTTGCTATCTTTTGCTCCATTCCAGCCTTAGAAAAGCTTACCCTTTTTTCTTGCTAAAAATACAACCTTTTTTTACAACAACCCCACTTCTCATCAAACAAGTACACACCTAGGAAAAAACTTGGGAAGAACAAAAAGAGGCAAAACCAAAAGTTCACTCCCCACTCATCACTTTCGATGCCACTAATGCAACAAATTCGGACACTATGTCCATATTTGTGAAATTAAGAATACAAATGGCATTAAATAAAGGTGGGTACCCAAAACAACCAATAGGTTATGGTAACCCTAAAAAACTTGGGAAAAAAACATGGATACACAAACCTACTAGTGGAACAAGCATTTTCTCAAAGAGACCAAACCTGAATGGGAACTCTAATAGATGATTTTTTCATTTTTTATTGTCTTTGAGCCAAGACAATAAAGAGCATATGGATTTTGGAAAGTGGGTGTTCAAGGCACATGAACAGTAATAAAAAGAAGTTTGTAGAATTCATTCCAAAGGGTGAAGGTCATGTTACATTTGGATACAATAGTAAAATACCATCAAAGGAATTGGAAAAATAGGTGCATCCAACTCTTTCCTATGAGATGTTTATTATGTTAAATGGTTGATACTTGATTTACTTAGCATTTGTTAATACTATGATAAAGGAAACAAAGTGACATTTTAAAAGGACAAAGGTTTAGTAAAAAATGAAAAAACTTGTGAGAGGGACAGAGAAGCAAAAATTTCTATGTGATAAACATTAGTGACTTACCTTCTACAGGTGAAATGGGTGCAAATGTAGAGGAATATTGGTTATGACACAAGAGGTTAGGGCATATAGGAATAAACTTGATGAACAAGTTAGCAAGGAAAATCAGGTTAAAGGACTACAAAATTAGAGATTTTTAAAGGAAAAACATTATGATGTTTGCAAACTTGTTGTTGAATAGAATGTATGGAAGAGTCTTACATGACTCTCCTAAAAAGAAGTCTCACAGAGCCAAAATTAATATGCAGAGTCTAAGACGAGTCTCATGGAAGGAGGTCTCATAGAAGAATCTCAGTTAAAGGTGTTTTAGTTATGTTAGGATTTTGTTTATGTTCAAATTTTCTATTTTTCTAGGACTTGTCTTTTAGTTTTTGACTTTAGGTATAACTTGGACAAAGGCAGTTTAATTCTATTTTGATTCTACTCGTTTCCTCTATCATAAATAGAGGCTCGTTGTACTCAATTATAAAAAATATAGTGAAGCATTTATCTTTTTCATAAATTCAACATGGTATCAAAGTGGGTTAATGTGATCTTTTTCTAGTTTATCTTCTCTAGGAGTTTAGGTTCGTATTCTACAATTTTTTTTCTTTCTTGTCCCAATACTTGTTGATTCCTTGGTGTTTTCACATACATAAAGAACTTTAATATTAATAGTTATATATTAGCAGAAATATCTTTGAGTCTACTTTCCAAAACAAAAGGAATTTTGGCAATCATAGTTTTCTACAAAGAGAATTTGACATTTGAAATAGCTAAGGTCAGTCAGCCAAGAAGCAGCAAAAAAATTCAATTTTTTAGGCATTTTAAGCCATCAAGTATGAGACTTTATATGTAGAATTATATGTCAAAAGAAATATTTGTCAGTCTATTTTCTAACCTATCAAACCAATTCTCAATCTGTATTTTCTAGAATGAGATATCACTATAAAAAAATCAATGGTCATGTTGGCTAAAGAAGAAAGAGTACTTAGTTAAGCTAGATTGCAAAATCCAAAATTTATCGGGTTATTTTCTCGAAAGAAATATATTTCATGAATGAATAGTATACTTTAATGAATGTTACAATGTGGGACCCACCATGGGGCTCAAGTTAGTGGGACCTACCATGAGGACGTGGGACACCAAGAAGAGTCCTCAACCAAGCTAGCAAGAGTTAAGGAGTTAAGAAGCACAAGTTGAAATGAGTTAGAAGACTTGAAGATCAAGTGGGACCCACAAAGATACCACGAACTAGCAACCTTATCAATATGAGCTGGAATATCATGTGGGACCTACAAGGATAAGGCCACGAGCTAGCCACCTCTCTTATATTCACATGATTGAAGAAAGAGTTCTAGTTCAATATATATTTGTCTTCTAGTAGATTGTTTTGATAGACTTATCTTAGAGAGTTAGAGTTGGAATGTAATTAGGAGATTGAAAGGCTAATTATATAAGGACTCTATCTCTTCCTCTATTATAAATAGAAGTATTATAATTCAGAATTAATAAAGTTACACATCTCCTTCTTGAGTTAATCTCTCTCTCTCTCCTTTTGCTTGGCGCACACCTCTCTTCTTTTTTCTTTTTTCTTCTCTCTACCCGAGAGCTCTTCTTCCCTTTTATTTTTTTTCTATCTTCTTTCTCTTGCTTGGAAAATTTGAAAAGGGATCCTAAATTCAACATGGTATCAGAGCATTAAATTTAGGATCCCTCATCAAAAGGAATGCTCTAAAGAAGTGACGATCAACACCACTCAAAGAAGGCTCTTTTGTCAAGAAAGATCACAAACCATGAGATAAGTGCTTAAATTTTTTTTCTTCATGTTACTGGTTTTTGAATTTAGAAAATGATTTAAAGATGAGTATATGAATACTCTCATCTTATTATATTGTGGATATGCATACCTCTCCATCTAGAAGAAGCTATCAAAACAATTTTGTCAGTTTGGAAATTCTGTTAACCGAGACCAATCCATGTTTAGATTGTTGGATTTTTTTTTTCTTCATGGGAACAAGAGTCCCCTGATATATAAGATTGTTATTGAGTCTCTTATGAGTGGTATTAAAGGAAAAAAAATCAGAATAATAATTTAGCATCAATGCTAAAGTTTCCCATACGTTGTTTGAAGAATACTACTTGGTGTTATTGTTAGAATTTTTTGAAGGGCCTATCATGGCTGAAGAGAATATGAATATCAAAAGTGATATACTGAGAATTACCACCATACCCTTATGTGGGGTATCAAATTTTATGAGTTGGTCCATATCGGTTCGAAGGTTCCTTATAAGAAAAGACCTACTTGGTCACCTCACCACCCGAGGACCACCTATTGATGAAAATGATATTTTTTATAACATATGGTTGAAAATGATACCTTGGTGATTAGTTGGATAATCAATAGTATGGAAGAACATGTCTCCAATAATGTCATTCATCTTGACACTGCTAAACAAATTTGGTAGACATATGCTAGACTGTACTCTAGCCCGGATACTCTACATAGACCATATGACATTCTCCAGAGGATGTTGAGTACTAAACAAGGAGAAAATATCCATGAGTACTTGGCACGCTTTAGAGGTTTTCTTCAAGAGTGAAAGTTAGCTCAGCCTTCAACCACAAATATTTCTATCAAATACAAGCATAAGGAAGCCTTAATTATTGCTATTTGCCTTGCAAATATTAAACCCTATCTTAAGAATGCCAAGAGTCAACTTTTGAGTGCTTCTGCTATCCCCAATTTTGATGATCTATGTGCAACACTACTTCGTATTCCAGACACTTCTTCCTCCACTACTGAAGTATCATCCACTATGTATTCCAATCATAGAGGATCATCATCTCACCGCAGCTGAGGCCGAGGCAGAGGTTATAGAGAAGGCAAAGGAAGAGGTGGAAGGACTAGTGCTGGCAGGGCATATGGGAAAGAAAGTACTCATTGTAAGAAAGTTGGCCATACTATAGATCAATGCTATTACAAGGATTACAAGGCATGCAATTACTGTGGACAATATGGTCATCATAAAGAAATATGCTATAAAGACAATGAACAGTTAGAATTGGCAAAGGCTAATCAAGCCTTATTAAGTGATACAAAAGAAGAACAACCCACAAAATCAACAGCACAGAAAAATTTTACTCATGAAGAGTATGAGCAAAAATGAAGACAATGCTAGGTTCTTCTCCTAGTTCCTCCGCAACTACTGCTGCCACTACTGCTTCAGATATGCTATCTGCCTCATCTTCATCATGGATAATTGACTATGGAGCCTTCGAGCATCTTACAGGTAACAAAAATTGATTACATTCTCTATCTCCGAGTCTTTCACACAAGTTTGTTACCATAGCTGACGATTCTCAAACCAAAGTCCAAGGGAAAGGTTCCACTTCTGTCACACCATCACTTCTGTTCATTGATAATCTTTTCGTTCCTACTTTCCCTTTGAACATAGTATTTATTAGTCAACTGACAAAATATTTTAATTGCTCTGTTATCATCTCACCCACTTCATGTGTCTTTAAGGATCTTATAATGAAACAAGTGATTGGTGGAGGCCATTAACAAGGGGGGCTTTACTACTTGAATGTGCCAAAAATGAATATGGTTTCCACTACTGAAAATGAGACACGGTTGTGGCACAATCGGTTGGGACATCCATCTACACAGTCTCTTCACTATATGTTTCCTTCTCTTAAAGTAAGGTCAGAATTTCATTGTGAGGTTTGTCAATTGAGTAAACATCAAAGGAGTATATACTCTCCTCATCCAAAAGTCAAAAGTGTTACTCCATTTTCTTTAATTTATACAAATTTTTGGGGGCCCTTGAGTGTTTCCAACATTTCTCAAGAAATTTTTTAATTAAATTTATTGATGATTTCACTCGCACAACTTGGTTGTTAATATTTAAGGAGCGTTCTGAGATACCATTTATTTTTAAGTCATTTCATGCTATGGTACTCACACAATTTGGTCAAAAAATAAAAATTCTCCGGTCTGATAATGCCAAAGAATATGTTTTCAAAGACCTTGAATCTTTTTGTCAAGAAAATGGCATTATCCATCAAACATCATGCGTCTACACTCCTCAACAAAACTGTATAGCCAAAATGAAAAATCATCATATTCTTGAGGTAGCTCGAGGTTTATTATATGTCATGAAAGTTCCATACTTTTATTCGCCTCATGCAGTCCTTACGACTTGCTTTCTTATAAATCATTTACCATCTTCCATTCTTGGTAATTAATCTCCTTACTCTAGATTATTACCAAATGATGATCTATTTTAACTACCTTTGTAAGTCTTTGGATGTCAATGTTTTGTTCATAATTCATTTCCTAGACACAACAAACTTGATCCTAAATCTATCAAGTGTATCTTCTTGGGATACTCTCGTACACAAAAGGGTTATGTTTGTTATTGTCCTACTCTTCAATGTTTATTTGTGTCCAGGGATGTAAGATTTTTTTATGACTCATCATTTTATTCTGATAGTGCTCCTCCTAGTCTATCCTTAGAACCAAGTTCCCCTCGACTGGTTGTGCCTCATGATACAGAGATTATTCAACCCCAGAGCAAATGGCTGACACCGTACTTGCCGAGTTAACAGATCCAATAGAGGTAAGTCCTTTATCACCAGTTATTTTTGGCCTTCAATATGATACTCATCCTATTGCTATAAGGAAAGAACCTAGATCATGCACTGGACCTTCTACTTCTCATCCCATTTCAAATTTTGTGTCTCATCATCGCCTCTCACCTTTATGTTGTTAGTTTCTTTCTTCTATTTCCTCCATATCTATTCCACAATCCTATTAGGAGGCTCTACAACATCCAGGGTGGAAGGCAGCAATTGATGAAGAAATGAAGGCACTTAATGACAATCAGACATGGTCACTGGTTCCTCTTCTAAAAGATTAAAAACTCGTTGGTTGCAAGTGGGTGTATACTATCAAACATAATCTGAATGGGTCAATTGCACGATTGAAGGCTCGACTGGTTGCCAAAGATTATACTCAGTGTTATGGAATTTATTATGAAGAAACCTTCTCTCCAGTGGCAAAAATCAACTCGGTACATATATTATTATCTTTGGCAGCCAACTCGTCATGGCCGATATATCAACTTGATGTGAAAAATGCATTTCTGAATGGGGATATTAAAGAAGAAATTTATGTGCAACAACCACCTGGGTATGTAGTTGAGGGGGAGTCAGTCTGTCACCTAAAAAAATCTTTGTATGGTATAAAGCAGTCCCCTCCGGCATGGTTTGAGAAATTTAGTCAAACCCTCATATGGGCAGGCTTTTACAGATGCTCTGGAGATCACTCAGTATTTATTCAAAATACATCAAGAGGTAAGGTAATTCTGGTTGTGTATGTTGATGATATTATTTTAACTGGTAGTGATTCCGAGGGCATCCAGAAAATAAAGGAAAAAATATGTGTTGAATTCAAGACGAAGGATCTTGAACTACTCAAATATTTTTTGGGTATTGAAGTATTACAATCCAAACATGGGATTGTTCTATCCCAAAGAAAGTATGCCCTTGATATACTAGAGGAGATAGAAATGATGGGATACAAATTTTATGGACTCAATAGCACACCGAGTCACTTAGAGGAGGAGACAATGACTCACCGAGTCACCTACTTTTACTTTCATTATTTATGTTGCTTTTAATTTCGAATTTCTTGATTATGTAATAAGACTTGGACGTAGGGGTATAGTTGGGATTTATAACCCTAAACTATCATGACATGGAATACGCTATTTAAGGGGCAAGGAAAGGGAAATAAAGCAAGTTCGGATTTAGAGTAAACTAGGGTAATTAAGTTCTTGCTCAAGCTCCCTATTCTAGGGTTCTTGCCGTGAACTCTCTCTGGTTGTTTGGTGAATACATTGGGGGGTATCTAAGGTGATCATGACAGGAGGGAGAAGAGGCATTACCTTTCTCTTCCGAGCTGCAAGAGAAGACTATCTCTTTCACGAAAATTCCAAAAAGGGAGAAGGGTTGGCGTGAGCTAACATGGACGACAAATTCTGGTTGCTGGATTGGTGTTGACGTCAAGAGGTAATTCTTAATCTTGTTCCAAGTATTGAAGATTAGAGTTCTGTTTCTTTTTACGTAAGGTACCAGTATTGCATGGTAGAGGAAACCCTACCTTGATGTGAGTCATAAGAAAGGGGGTTCCACATTGGGGCATCAAGGAGCTCCATTGATTCTCTGATTTCATCCATAATTAAGAAAAGGAAACTCGTTTTCAAGGGAAACGAATTCAGAAAATTGTTCTTGGATCATTACAGTGAGTCAAACCCTATGAACGTGCTGGATTCATCTATACCTCATCGAGTTACTAGATCCATGGCTAGGGACCATAACAACTTGGTATCAGAGCAGCGTAACACGACAAAGAGAAGCAACAATGAATTGTTTGAATTGTTAGACAGAAAATTAGATACACTCATGGAGAGGTTCTCTAAAATTGATATCGATATGGAGACCTTGAATGGAAGGATGGATAGCATGGAGACCGGTCTGACTACTAGAAGGAACACAATTCCAGAGCAAAGAGGAGGGGACCATTCGTATAACAGAGGGGGAGATGAGTTTACTAGACGCAAGAGTTTCTCGGGCCAACAAGGACCCTTCATTCCGAGGGGACACTTCAACTAGGGGTGAGGCACCGTACCCAGGTATACTAAACTTGAATTCCCTACTTATAATGGGTCAGAAGATCCTTCGATATGGCTGTATCGATGCAAAATATTTTTTGCCCATCAAAAGTAGTAGTTTATGATAAGGTACAGTTGGTTGTTTTCCACTTACTCGGGGAAGCACAATTCTGGTATCAACAGGTTGAGATGGATAGACCGGTTATAGGTTGGGATGAATTTAAGACTTTATGCTCTCTTCATTTTGGTCCTCCGGCTTACAGTAACCCTTTGGGGGATTTGGTTTTGTTTTGCCAAACTGGTTCCGTGGAGCAATATCAAAAATTAGCACGAGCACGCAATATGGTACGAGGGGATCAACAAGTTGCACTATTTACAGTAGGCTGACTGAGTCATTAAGGCTTGAGGTGGAGCTCTATGCACCTATTAACTTATCCAGTGCGATGAATATAGCCTGTGCCTTAGAACTAGGATAGAAGGTCCAACACAGATGACCACCATGGTCAAGAAAGAGGAGCACTTCCTCCAACTGGCAAGGCTGGTGCAATTATCCTCAGGGGGTTCAATCAACAGCACCTCCTCCCAGACACACTTTGAGTAATACTGTACCAGGGGATACGAGATCGAGCAGTCATCCACCTCAGTACATAAAAAAATTGACAAGCGTTGAGATGGGGGAAAGGTGGTTCAAAAATATGTGTTACAACTGTGATGGACTATTTTGGGCGGGTCATCAGTGCAAAAAGTTGTTTTGGCTTGAGGTGGATGAAGTTGATGATCTAGGGGAGGCAGAGGAGATGATAGAGGAAGAACTGCCGGAAATTTCTTTGCATGCCATTACTGGCAGAAACCACCCAAAACCATGCAAGTCAGAGCTTAGGTCTTTGATCGGGAACTTGTGGGACTAGTGGATTTGGGGAGCACCCACAATTTTCTTAGCTTGACTGTGGCTCAACACTTGCAGTTACAGATTCTTCCACATCCAATAGCCACAGTCTCAGTGGCCAATGGGGAGAAGGTTCCTAGCTACAGAATCTGCAAGGCGATAAATTTTTCTATTGGCACTATTGTGTTTCATGTTGAGTTTTTTGTTATTCCTCTGGCTGGTTTTGATATGGTGCTCAGAATAAAATGGTTGCAAACATTGGGACCCATTCTGTGGGACTTCTCTAACTTACGCGGTAGCCAAATACTCCTACATGGAAGTCAAACGGATACACAACATCACATTCATTCTCTGACTACCCCGGATAATACAGAAGGCACTATTGATAGTCTTATTGATGAGTTTTCTGACCTTTTCTGTGAGCCTACAGGGTTCCCCCTTTTGCGAGACTGTGATCACCGAATATGTTTGAAACCAGGGTCAGATGTGGTAGTTGTTTCCCCACATCAGTATCCTCACCTCCAAAAAGATGAGATCGGTCCCCCTTCTCTTCACCGGTGCTGCTCGTGAAGAAACATGATGGGACTTGGCGCTTTTGTGTTGATTATCGGGAATTGAACGCGCAGACAGTGAAAGATAAGTTTCCAATTCCGGTGGTGGAGGAGCTCCTCGACGAGCTACATGGATCGTGGGTCTTCACAAAATTAGACTTATGATCGGGTTATCATCAGATTCGCATGCATCCCGCAAATATTGAAAAGACAGCGTACCGCACACATCACGGCCACTTTGAATTTGTGGTCATGCCTTTCAGGTTATCAAATGCTCCTTCCACTTTCCAAGCACTGATGAATGAGGTATTTAGCTCTTACCTTCGGAAGTTTGTACTTGTATTTTTTGACGATATACTCATATATAGCAAGTCTCGAGAGCACCATTTAGTACCTTTTAGGATTGTCTTTGATTTATTACGAGCACATCAACTGTATTTGAAGAAGTTCAAATGCTCCTTCGGGGCATCTCATGTTGCTTACTTGGGCCACATTATTTCCCATGAGGGGGTCATTGTGGATCCCGAGAAGATCCAGGCCATTAGTGAGTGGCCACAGCCTCAGTTTTGCTCAGCATTATGCGGATTCTTGGGTTTGGCAGGCTATTACCAGAAATGTATTCAGAGTTATGGTCCTTTGGCAGCACCTCTGACAAACCTCCTCAAGAAGAATTCCTTTCATTGGAACGAGGAGACCAAACAGGCATTTGACACACTTAAGGGTGCTCTTGCATCAACACTGATTTTACAACTACCAAATTTTGATGACTTATTTGTGGTAGATTGCGATGCTTCTGGTGGGGGCATTGGGGCCGTGTTACAACATAACTCACACCCCATTGCTTATTTCAGTCGACAGTTGGCCTCTCATTATAAAAAATTGGCTACATATCAACGAGAGTTGATCGGGTTGGCCAAGGCGGTCCAACACTAGAGGCCTTATTTATGCTGATAATTATAGTCTCAAGTTCTTACTTGAGCAGCTCCTCACTACGTCACCTCAGTAGCATTAGATCAGTAAGTTGATGGGCTTTGATTTCTCTGTGGAGTATCGTGCGGGAAGACGGAAAAAGGTGGCAGATGCTTTGTCCAGGCGTTTTGAACAACATCAACTCATATATGCCATCAGCCAGCCGCTTTTCCTCATCCCAGACATGGTGTGTGATGCACATGCCACTATTCCAGAACTACAGAAGCTGCGCAGAAAGATTTCAGAAGGGCAGATGGATTCTAAGTAGTCAGTTCAGGATTTACTCATTTTTTACAAACAGAGGATTTACCTTCCGCCCACGTTCGAGTTAATTCAAGCCATTCTCTCGACTTATCATGATTTTACCCATGAGGTGTTACAGAAAACATTGTTGAGTATTCAGGCAGATTTTTATTGGTAGGCTATGAAGACCTCGGTGGCCACATATGTCTCTGACTGTCAGGTATGTCAACGAAACAAATCCAAACATTTAAGACCAGCGGGTCTTCTACAGCCTCTCTCTCTCCCCACTCAGGTCTGGGCAGATATTTTGATGGATTTTGTGGAGGGTCTTCCACTCCCAGCAGGGAAATCAGTTTTGTTCATGGTGGTTGATCGATTCTCCAAGTATAGTCATTTTATTCTGATGGCTCACCCCTACACGGTAGCTTGCATGGCCCATACTTTCCTGGAGCATATTGTCTGCTTACATGGCATCCCATAATCTATTGTCAGTGATCGGGACGTGGTATTCACGAGTACTTTTTGGAGGGAGCTTTTTCGTCTCAGTGGCAATAAATTGAAAATTTCCTTTGCATATCATCCTTAGGCGGATGGCCAAACCAAGGTGGTTAATCGGACCATCGAAATGTATCTTAGGTGCTTTGTTGCAGATCGACCAAAATAATGGGTTCAGTGGTTACCATGGGTAGAATACTGTTATAACACTTCATTCCACTCAGTCTTGCAAACCTCTCCTTTTTGGGTTCTTTATGGGAGGGATCCCCCACGGCTTCTCTCTTATACCAGAGGCTCCACCCGTGTGGACGCCATTGATGAGGCGCTCATGGACCGAGATCAGGTGTTGAAGACCATTACAGATAGTCTCCAACGGGCTCAGGACCGGATGATGATTGCCTACAACAAGGGACACCGGGATGTCTCTTACGAGGTTGGGGACTATGTTTGGCTATGCCTCCAACAGTATCGGCAACAGTCCCTCACGGGGCCGTCGCACCATAAGCTCTCCCTCAAGTTTTTTGGGCCTTTCGCCATTGTTCGACGCGTAGGGCAGGTGGCGTATCAACTGCAATTGCCAGACATGGTAAAGCTGCATGATGTGTTTCATGTCTCACTCCAAAAACCTCACAAGGGGCCACCACCTACTTCCACTCCATTCCTTCCTCCAGTGGACAACGGCCACGTCATTATAACACCTACACGGTATACGGGCACGTTTGATCGATGCTCAGTGGCATATTCTCGTGCAGTGGACCGCTACAGACCCAGATGCAGCTACATGGGAGCGGTTAGAGACCTTAAAACAGGTCTAACCAGCTTATGAGCTTGAGGGCAAGCTCTTTCTCCAAGGGGTGGCAGATGTTATGGACTCAATAGCACACCGAGTCACTCAGAGGAGGAGACAATGACTCACCGAGTCACCTACTTTTACTTTCATTATTTATGTTGCTTTTAATTTTGAGTTTCTTGATTATGTAATAAGACTTGGACGTAGGGGTATAGTTTGGATTTATAACCCTAAACTATCATGACATGGAATACCCTATTTAAGGGGTAAGGAAAGAGAAATAAAGCAAGTTCGGATTTAGAGTAAATGAGGGTAATTAGGTTCTTGGTGTGAACTCTCTCTGGTTGTTTGGTGAATACATTGGGAGGTATCTAAGGTGATCGTGAGAGGAGGAAGAAGAGGAATTACCTTTCTCTTCCGAGCTGCAAGAGAAGACTATCTCTTTCACGGAAATTCCAGAAAGGGAGAAGGGTTGGCGCGAGCTAACCAGGAAGGAGAGCGAATTCTGGTTGCTGGATTGGTATTGACGTCAAGAGGTAATTCTTAATCTTGTTCCAAGTATTGAAGATTAGAATTTTGTTTCTTTTTATGTAAGGTACCAGTATTGCATGGTAGAGGAAACCCTACCTTGACCTGAGTCATAAGAAAGGGGGTTCCACGTTGGGGCATCAAGGAGCTCCATTGATTCTCTGATTTCATCCATAATTAAGAAAAGGAAACTCCTTTTCAAGGGAAATGAATTCATTAAAAGAGAACAGGTTGTTTTTGGATCATTACAGAGAGTCAAACCCTCTTAACGTGCTGGATTCATCTATACCTCGCCGAGTTACTAGATCCATGGCTAGGGACCATAACAGCAAACCAACAGACACTCCTATGGACTCAAATACAAAATTAAGTGGAGGCATTGGAGCAGATGTAGATATTGGGAAATATCAAAGATTAGTGGGAAGGCTTATTTACCTGTGTGTAACAAGGCCGGATATATCATATGCAATAAGTGTGGTATGTCAATACATGCACAAGCCAAAACTTAGTCATTGGCAAGCACTTGAAAGGATACTACGGTATCTGAAAGGAGCTCCAGGAAGAGGGCTTCTCTTTAAAAACAATGGTCACTTTAACATCGAAGGATTCTCATATGCAGACTGGGTCGGATCCCCAGATGACAGAAAATCTACTTCGGGATTTTGTACGATGGTTGGAGAGAATTTGGTAACATGGAAAAGCAAGAAGCAAAATGTAGTAATACGGTCTAGTACAGAAGCAGAATACAGAGCCATGGCACACACTGTTAATGAAATCCTATGGATAAGATCTCTTCTCAATGAATTGGGATTTTACAAAGAAGATCCGATAGATCTATATTGTGATAATCAAGCAGCAATACACATTACATTGAATCCAGTCTTCCATGAAAGAAGAAAGCATATTGAAGTGGACTGCCATTTTATACGAGAAAAGTTTCAAGCAGGTTTTATATCTCTAAGGCATATATCATCACAAAGTCAAGTTGAAGATATTCTCACCAAGTCGGTCACTCACAAGATTATGTCTACCATATGCAGCGAGTTGGGTATTTATGATGTTTTCTCACCCCCACCTAGAGGGGGAGTGTTACAATGTCGGACCCACCATGGAGCTCAAGCTGGTGGGACCCACCATGAGGACGTGGGACACCAAGAAGAGTCCTCACCCAAGCTAGCACGAGTTAAGGAGTTAAGAATTACAAGCTTAAATGAGTTAGAAGACTTGAAGATCAAGTGGGACCCACAAAGATACCACAAGCTGGCAACCTTATCAATATGAGCTGGAAGATCATGTGGGACCCACAAGGATAAGGCCACGAGCTGGCCTTCTCCCTTATATTCACGTGATTGAAGAAAAAGTTCTAGTTCAACTCATATTAGTCTTCTTGTAGATTGTTTTGATAGACTTATCTTAGAGAGTTAGAGTTGGAATGTAATAAGGAGATTGAAAGGCTAATTGTATAAGGACTCTATTACTCTACTATAAATAGAGGTGTTTTATATTTGGAATTAATAAAGTTACACATCTCCTTCTTGAGTTAATCTTTCTCTCTTCTTTTGCTTGGCGCACACCTTTCTTTTCTCTTTTCTTTTTTCTTCTCTCTACCCGATAGCTCTTCTTCCATTTTCTTCTTTTTATTTCTTCTTTCTCTTCTTCAGAATTTTGGAAAAGGGATCCTAAATTCAATAATGAAAGATATTAAAGTCTAGTTCTGAAAGAGTAACTTTCATGTCAATCTGCACTATAGGTAAGTAGATATTCTAATTGGAGTCAATAAGGGTTATTCTAAAAAATGAAACAAATTAGGCACTCATAAAAGATTCAATAATAAAGCTTTCTATGTCAAATGAGGTCTCTTTGAGGGTAGTTTCTTTATCAAAAAATTGTTTGTGATTCTAAATTATATTGCAGGAGATATTGATATTAGAAGTACAAAAGGTCAATGTTGTCCAAAAATCTCTCATTTTCCTATTTTTTCTCCTATTATCTCTTCATGTATTGATGTGAATTGATTTTTATTTCTCCTAGAGTCCTAGATTTTTGGAAAAAAATCTCTTTTAGTCGCAAAGGTATCGATAACCTTCTTTGATGTTATTTTTTATTTTTTACTTTTTTGTTACTTGGTTGTGTTACTTCTGCATTTTCATCTCCGAAAAATTGTAGTCAACCCCCAAAAGTCATATTTGGTCAAATTTGTTAAGTTATTTCAACTCTACAGCTATAGATTTTCTTTTTTAAAAGGCTACATTTCATATTCATTTGGAAGTATGAGTGTTGCTTAGTCGCCTCCTTCTTCAATTTGTCATCTTGTTTTTTCATCATTCCAAAGCAATGCCTAAAACCACTATCTAAAATGTAGAGGAATGTGCCCAACTGTTATGAATAAGATGCCCTAATTTCAAACTAACGAGACCAATAATAATAAACGAGGAAGAATGGAAAAACATGCATGGAAAAGCACAAAAAATTTATACAGGTTCGCCTCAAGGTGAGACTACGTCCTATCTTCCGCTGTTGCAGTAATCCACTATGAAGATGAAATAGTTTACAAGAGAAATCGCACACTAACAGGTGTTTCTCTCTAACCCCTCGGGTTGCAACTCGAGATGCTCCTCAGATTAAGATGATAAAACCCTAATAGCGGTGCTCCTCAATTATAGAAAAAAATCAGGGCAATCGTGATACAAGAGTAAAACTCCCAATCTGCCCTTAATAAAATAACAGTTAATATATCATGGACCTCTCGATCCGTGACCAACTCAGTGTAGGGCGATAATTAGGCTACACAACTTAACAATCTCCCACTTGGAGACTAATCCATCATCAATATCTCCTCTACAATGGCAACAGCTTCTCAATCCTCAGAGAGAAGTCCAATTGAAGCTAAACACAACTTCAGTTTCTCGATCATAACAGTCCTTGTTAACATATCTACCAAATTTTGTCTTCCTTGAATCTTCTCAAGAGCTAAGACTCCATCCTCTAGAGCCAATTTGATGAAGTGATAACACACCTATATGTGCTTTGTTTTGGCATGATAAATAAGATTCTTTGCTAAATGAATAACACTTTGATTGTTACAATATAACACATTCTTCCCAGAAAGATTGCAGCCATACCATCTCTTTGCTGGCTTTGGTTACGATGACATATTTTGCCTCAGTGGCGCAAAGAGCAACTATCTTCTGCAAATTAGAGACCCAGCTAACTGTTGTACCACCCAATGTGTATACATATCCAAGGTACTCTTTCTACTATCAATGTCTCCAGCCATGTCAGCATCTACATAACCATGTAATCCCAAGTCTAACTTTTTGAAACATAAGGCTGAGTCTGTAGTGCCTCTCAAATACCTGAGAATCCACATCACTGCTTCCCAATGTTGTTTACCCGGATTACTCATATATCTTCTCACAACTCCCACTACATGAGACTGCCAATGGCTTGAGCATAAGGCACGTTGTCCATGTTGGCTCACTCCTACTCTGCTGAAGGTGACTGCTCCTTAGACAGCCTAAAGTGACAAGCCAATGGAGTACTCACTGGTTTTGCATCATTCATGTTGAATCTACTCAACACCTTCTTCACATATTCTTCTTGTGACAGTTTCAAGATAGTAGTATCTCTAGTTATCCTCATCCCAAGCATTGGTTTTGTAGTAACCAAATCCTTTATTGCAAACTTCTTTGGCAACTACCTTTTCAAATTATCTATTTCCTGTTTGCAAGCACCTGCTATCAACATGTCATCAACATATAGCAGTAGAATGATGTAGGAGTCATCAAGCTTCTTCACATAACAACAATGATCTGACTGGCACCTCAAGAAAGCATTACTACTCATAAAGGTGTCAAACTTCTTATACCATTGTCTTGGAGCTTGTTTAAGACCATACAAGCTCTTTTGAAGTTCGTACACTATTTTCTCCTTTTCTTGTGCTTTGAAACCAAGTGGCTACATCATGTAAATTTCTTCTTCCAAATCACCATGAAGAAAGGTTATCTTTACATCCAACTGCTCTAAGTGCAAGTCTTCATTTTCCACTAGTCCAAACACCGTTCTAATAGTGGTCAATTTCACTACTAGAGAGAAAATCTCAATGTAGTCAATGCCTTTATTTTGGTTGAAAGCCCTTTACCACCAGTCTTGTCTTGTACTGCTTGTTGCCATCATGTTCGTCTTTTAATCGGTACATCCATTTATTCTGCAAGGCCTTCTTTCCTTATGGTAGCTCGATCAACTGCCATGTCTGATTGGATAACAATGAATCCATTTTGTTGAATTTATGGAAAAGGAAAATACTTCATTGACTTATTATAATCATAGTACATGAACCTCTATTTATAATAGAGGAAGGTAGTATAGTCCAATTACAATTAAACTACCTTTGTCCCAATTACACCCAAACTCTAACACTTAAAGATAAGTCCTAGCATAATTAAATAACCCAATATAAATAGAAGACTAACATGACTATAACCACCTTTAAGCTGAAGCTCTTCTATGAGATCTGCTTCCATAATAATTATGGCTCTGTAAGACATCTTATTGTGTAGGACTTCTCATGCCACCTCATGTGATCATGGTGGGTCCCACATCTTATGGGCTTGAACCCATATTCCAACACTATTTGATATGTGGGCCTTCCATGGTTCTGTGGGCTTGGACCCATCTTCCAACACTCACCCTCAAGCTTGGGGTGAGAGAACATCATGAACTCCCAGCTTGTTGCAAATGATGTATAGAATATTCTTGTATAAAATGGCAGTCTTCTATATCTTCCAACACTCCCCCTCATGCTGGTGATCTCTTCCATGAGGCCCAGCTGGCATAAGATAAGTGTGAGTAAAATCACTCCTGGCCGTATTGTCTATACGCCATGCTCAGAAGTGTAATAAAATCCCTCCATCAACGTATCTCTCCACCAGACAATGACTTTCAAGTGGTAAGAGTAATAAATGCCAATTAAGGGGGGTAACATATATGTAGTAATAAGCTCCTCCATCACGGTATCCCAACCCGGGCACTGACTCTTACAGGTATAAATGGGTGATAAATGTCTGTCATTCACAAGATGGCTATAAAAGACGTGATTAGTGGTAATTCTTGTCATTCACAAGATGGCGATAAAAGACCCATGGGTATATATATATATAAGTCTCAATGGACTTAAAACACCCAACCATGATGGCCTTAAATTCCCAACTGAAGCGACATGCAAGAGGTTGGCCCAAAGAGGTATGTGAGAGTCAAATAAAGGATGGTAGGAGAAAGGCTGACAAATAACAGATGGGTAATGGGTAAAGAGGAAGATAGGATACTTAGGCCACCACTTCTTCAATAATAATGTCTCATCCAAAGAGACACAATAACTACAAATGAAATGGGCTTGGGCTCTTATAACACGAACCAAAATAATAAACCTTGTAAAAGGACCCATGAAATAATTCGATGCAAAAATTTCTTCTTATATGCAAAAGATTTATCTTTTGTGCTCCCCTTTCTTGAATATTTTGGTCACATAAAACTTACCACAACATATGGAATAAAATAACTCTTTCTTGTACTTCTTCTACTACCCTCCCCTCAAACTGGGAGGTAATGGCAATGATCCCAACTTGAACCAAATAACATAGATCTAGTAATAACAGAAACTCAAAATAGAGACAAGTGAGATATTTTTCTGATATGGCAACTCAAAAAGTGACGCAAAACAATTGGCTTAAATTCGGAATTTTTAATACAACAGGATACCAGCATGACCTTTGATTCTTCCAATGCCAATATATCTTTAAATAGATCAAATTGACATGAAAGTTTCTCCTTCTGAAACTAGACTTAATTACCTTTCATACAATTATAACTTCTCTTCATAAAATATAATTCTATTGAGATAAATAATCTGATAAATTTTGGTCTTTATAATCAGGCCGAACTAAGTACTCTTTCCCCTTTTTTTAGCATGACCATTGACTCTTCCAAGATCAATATCTTCACATAAAAAAATTCAGATCGAGAATTGGTTGAATAGGTAAGAAGATAGACTTACTGATATTTCTTTTAATATATAATTCTCCATATAAAGTCTCATTCTTGATAGCATATAATAGCTCGGAAGTTGAAGTTTTCTGCTGCTAGTCGAACCTCTTTTGCAATCTGACATTTTCTCCTTCAAATATCGATTTCTCTTTCTAGATAAATCCAATTGGAAAAAATAGTTCCTCTTTGGAAATAGACTCGAATATATTTCCATCAATATATAATATGCAATATGAAAAGGTCAATATAGAGGTGAAAACGCAAAGAAAATAACTAGTGTAGGGACTGAAAAAAAAGATAAATACGAACCTAAACTGATAGAGATAAGAAAATAATCACATTACCTTTGTTGGTTGACCAAGTCAACTCAAAGAACCTGCTCTGGTACCATGTTGTATTTATGGAAAAGAAAAATACTTCATTGACTAATTATAATCATAATACATGAACCTCTATTTATAATTGAGGAAAGTAGTAGAGTCCAATCACAATTAAACTACCTTTGTCCCAATTACACCCAAACTCTAACACTTAAAGATAAGTCTATCTGATGGCCAAGTGCCTCAAGGGAGGCAGCCCGGAGAGTTCTTGGAACAAGTCTAAGAATTCATCCAAGAGATGTTCTATATTGCTGTCAAGATTGTCCAGTGTGTGAAGCGTATGAATGTGATGTGGCTTGTCCACGTGACTGCCCTGTAATAGTACTTGTTGTCTGCTTATTTCAAAACTCATAGTTAAAGCAATAAAATCCCATAAAATAGGGCCTAATGTTTGCAGTCATTTAATACCCAATACCATATCGAACCCAGCTAGAGGTATGACAAAACATTTTGAATGAAAGAAAGTCATACGGATTGAGAATTTTATTTTTTTGCTAATGTCGTAGCTAGGAATTTTTTATCCAATGGAAATCGAAACTGTTGTTGTTGAGTGTGGAAGTTTCTGTAGTTGAATGTGTTGAGCAGCGGTCAAACTGAGAAAATTATGTGTATTTCCTGAATCCACAAGGCCGACAAGGTCTTGGTCCATCACCCGAGTCCAAACTTGCATAGTTTTGGTGGATTTCTATCCTGTAATGGCATGTAGAGAAATTCCTGGTGTATCCTCCTCAGTAGGATCACCAATCTGTTATGATTTTGTGATTTCATCGACCTCTAACCAGAACAACCTTTTCCACTGATGGCCTGCCCTATATGGCTCATCACAGTTGTAACATAAGTTCTTTGCCTTGCGGTCAGCCATCTCCAAACTAGTTAATTTATGAATATACTGGGCGGGCGGGTTGTTGGGCCATGTATCTGCTACAGGGGTAGTACTGAGATGATTTCTGACCTATTACCTTGTTGGAAAAGTTCTCTAAGTGTTGGAAGATATGCCCAAGCTCATACGACCAAGGAAGGCCCACATATCTAAGAGTATTATAAGATGGGTCTCACAACCAAGGAAGGCCCACAAGATGGGCCCAAGCACATAAGAAGTAGGACCCACAATGAATACCACGAGCTGGCATCTTTATCACATAAGTTAAAAGATCAAGGACTCACAAAAGCATTTTTATCTTATGGTCACGTCCAAGAAGAGTTTTAGTTTGAGTTATGTTTGTCTTTTATCTATATTGAGTTATTTAATTATGCTAGGACTTATCTTTAAGTGTTAGAGTTTAGGTGTAATTGGGACAATGGTAGTTTTATTGTAATTGGATTCTACTACTTTCCTCTATTATAAATAAAGGTTCATGTACTCTGGTTATAATAAGTCAATAAAGTTTTTCTCTTTTCAATAAATTCAACATTGAGGATTAGTGTTGCGCCTCCCTTGCCAACTATTGGAAGTGTTCCGGTCCCCTTGCCAAGTTGTCCTCTTGTCTTGAACTTTTTGACGAGTTTCCAGTGTGCGAGCTAAATTCATTGCTCGAGCTAAGTCAGCAAGTGCATGGAGCTCCACCTCTAACCTTAATGACTCATTAAGGCCTGCCATAAATAAATTGACTTGCTGATCAACGCTAACCATTCAGTTGGCTTGTGCCAATTTTTCTTGGAACTATTTTTTATATAGTTCCACTAGGCCAGTTTGTCGTAACAGCACCAAATCCCCCAAGGGGTTACTGTGGGCTGGAGGACCAAACCGTATAGTGCATAATTCCTTAAACTCTTCCCTATCCAATACCAATCTGTCCAACTCTACTTGATGAAACCAGAGTTGTGATTCATCGAGCATCTAGAAGGCGGCCAATCTCACCTTATCAATTTTTTATGTTCATTGATGGGTAAAAATTTTTATCACCTTTGTAACCAAATCAAGGGGTCATCTGACCCATTAAAAGTAGAGAAATCAATTTTTATATACCTTGGTACGGTACCTCCTTCTTGGTTGAAATTTCCCATATGGATAGGAAAGGCAGTGCGCCTTGCAAACTAATCTCCCTCTCTGTTGTGTGAGTTGTCCTCTCCTCTTTGTTCCGAGGTTGAGTTCCTTGCAGCCGTCATATTTCCCATCATCCCCGAAAGTCTATCGATTTGAAGATTCATATTCAGAAGTTGTACCAACTGCTCCATGATTAGAGCAAATTTTTTTTCAGTCTTTGTTTGCGCTTGCTGGCCTCTGATCACCGCCTCTTTTAACTCACTAATGTTGTTCTCCACCATGTTACCCTGCTCTGATACCACGTTGTTATGGTCCCTAGCCATGGATCAAGTAACTCGGCGTGGGATTTGTGAATCCAGCACTATAATAGAGTTGTTGCTCTCGGTAAAGATGAAAAAAATCTCTTTTCTTTACAACTTAGTTGTTGTTCTCGGTAATGGTTGAGAACCCCTTGCTGCTCTCAGCCAGGAAGGGCTTGGTTGTTCGCTACTGAGAGGGGTTAGGACCCTCTTGGCTAAGTGCTGCTACTCACAGTTGTGAGATTAGGTATCCCTAATCCTACTCTTTGCTGGATTAGAGGTTGACGCACCTCTCTTAGAGGTTGTACTCAGTTTGGGGCTGGAGAGCCCCTATCCTTGCTCGGAATGAGGGAGAGAAGCCCTCAACTTTCTGTTGTAGACGTAGGGGAGGCTATAGCCTCTGATTGAACTCGTAAACAGGGAACAAACCTTCCCCCCTTAGCTTCGGTAAGATCAATGCAACACAAAATTCAAAAGGGAAAGAATAAACCCAAAATCAAAAGAGAGACTATACCAAGAGCTCGTCAAGAAGACCTCCAAAACCCTAGAGCTCGTCAAGGAGAACTCCAAACCCTATTTAACCTAATTCAATGATTGCCTCCCTTTTGTTCCACTACCCTCTAAATAGGCTTTGACGTTATTAGAGTTTGGGGCTTAAAATTGACAATTCTGCCCCTACGACTTGGCTCCTTACATATTTAATGAAAAACTATACTCAAAAGCAAATTAAAATATGAAATTAAAAGTAATTAACTCAGTGAGTCATTGCTGCCTCCTTTAGGTGACTTAGTGGGCTATGGAGTCCTCAACATAGCCTTTGTCAATTCTGACTGTCCATATTGTCCAAAATAACTGCATGCCTTGTAATAGCATTGATCTACAATGTGGCCAAATTTCTTACTATGAGTACATTCTTTCCCATATGCTCTGTTGAAGCTAGTCCTTCCACCTCTTCCTCGGCCTCCTCTATAACCATTGGCTCAGCTTCGACCGCGGTCAGATGATGTTCCTCTATGATCTGAATACATAGCAGATGATAAATCAGTAATGGAGGAAGAAGTTTATGGAATACGGAGTAGTGTTGTACGGACATCAATCAAACATGGGGACAACAGAAACACTCGGAAATTGACTCATGGTAATTTTAAGATGTGATTTAATATTTGCAAGGCAAAGAGCAATAATTAAGGCTTCCTTCTACTTGTCTTGGAAAGAAATATTTGTGGTTGAAGGCTGAGCTAACCTCCACTCTTGAAGAAAGCCTTTAAAGTGGGCCAAGTACTCATGGATATTTTCTTCTTTTTTAGTATTCAACATCCTTTGGATAATATCATATGGTCTATGTAGAGTATCCGGGCAAGAGTACAACTTAGCACATGTCTCCCAAATTTGTTTAGCAGTGTCAAGATGAATGACATTGTTGGAGACATGTTCTTCCATGTTGTTGATTAGCCAACTATTCACCAAGGTATCAGTTTTTAACCATTTGTTATAAAAAATATCTTCTTCATCAATAGGTGGTCCTCGGGTGGTGAAGCGACCAAGTAGCTCCTTAGTTATAAGAAACCTCCGAACTGATGTGGACCAACTTATAAAATTTGATACCCCATGTAAGGGTATAGGGGTAATTCTCAGTATATCACCTTTGATATTCATATTCTCTTCGACCATGATAGGTCTTTCTTCAAAACATTTCTAACAATAACACCAAGTAGTATTTTTTAAACAACTCGATGTATGGAGGAGAACTTTAGCATTGATGCTAAATCATTATAATGATTTCTTTTCTTAATACCACTCATAAGAGACTCTATAACAATCTTCTATATAAGGGTACTCTAGTTCCCACGATTTGTTTTTCAACAATCTGATCAGGGACTGGTCTCGGTTAACAGAATTTCCAAACAGACAAAACTGTTTTGATAGCTTCTTCTAGATGGAGAGGCATGCATATCCACAATATCATAAGATGAAAAAATTCACATACTCATCTTTAAATCATCTTCTAAATTCGAAAACCAGTAACATGAAGTAATAAATAAATGAAGAGCCTTCTTTGAGTGGTATTGATCATATCTTCTTTAGAGTATTCCTTTTGACGTGGGATCCTAAATTTAATGATCTGATACCATGTTGAATTTAGGATCCCTTTTCCAATATTTCGAGCAAGAAAAAGGAGAAAGAAAAAGAAAAAAAGGAAGAAGAGCTCTCAGTTAGAGAGAAAAGAAGTGGAAAAGAGAGATGTGCACCAAGCAAAGAGAGAGAGAGAGAGAGAGAGAGAGAGAGATTTACTCAACAATGAATTGTGTAACTTGATTAATTCTGAATTACAATACCTCTATTTATAGTAGAGGAAGTGATAGAGTCCTTATACAATTAACTTTTCAATCTCCTACTTACATTCCAACTTTAACTCTCTAAGGCAAATCTATCATGAAAAGATAACACAATCTACTAGAGGTTTAATATAAGTTGAACTAGAACTCTTCTTCAATAACATGGACATAAGGGAGGAGGCTAGCTCGTGCACCATGGTGTGTCCCACATTGTAACAATTAGGCCTGACCATGGAGGAGAATTTTGGAATTCTCATTTGAGGAATATTGTACTCAACATGGCATTAAGCATACTTTTGTAGCTCAAACTCCTCAACAAAATTGTGTTATTGAGAGAAAGAATAGGACCTTAATTTAAATGGCAAGAGCCATGTTACATGCATATAACTTACCTTAGAGATTTTGTATCAAAGCTATAAATATAGCTTGCGATATTGTGAACCGAGGTAGCATTATGAGTTTTATAAGGTACCCTTCCCTGCATAACCTATTTTTCAACCTTTGAATGCAAAGTATAAGTATTAACAGAGCCAAAGGAGAAACCAGGGAAGTTTGACTCTAGGGTTGATATAGGAATATTCCTATGTTATTAATCTCATAGCAATGCCTACCGAATTTACAATAAAACGTCTATAAGAATCATGGAGTCGGTATATGTTGAAATTTACGAGTCGAACCCATCAAGTACAATGCCAACTCAAATTTCCGATGATGAAGAGGAAGCCCTTCTTAATCCATCACCAGTTTCCCAACCTCAAAACAGAAAATCTTAAAGAGAACCCAAAAGACATAGATAACCAAGAGGAACCTCCTACCATGCCAAAAAACTATAGGTCCATGGTTGATCAACCTCTAGATCACATAATTGGTGGCCCCAAAAGGAAAATTGCTACTAGAAGGACAACTCATAAATTCATGGCAAATAGTGCATTTATTTCTCAAATAGAGCCTAAGTGTTTTGTTGAGGCAAAAAAAAATATGATTTTTTTATCATGGCTATGCAAGAGACTTAATTAATTTCAAAGAAATCAACTTTGGACTCTAGTACCTATACCCCAAAATCAACAAGTAATTGGAACCAAATGGGTCTTTAGAAACAAAGTCGATGAAGAAAATAAAGATGTGAAAAACAAAGTTAGGTAGTTGCCAAAGGATATAACCAAAATGAAGGTATAAATTGTGAAGAAACCCCATCATAAAAAAATAGTGGAGAGGCGGAGGGACCACTCCCCCATCACTCTGTTGTAAATGGTGTGTGGTAGCGCCCTCCATCCTTCTACCATTTTTGTTGTTGAGTAGGGATGATCCATCACCCTTCTTTTTGTTGATGGTAGGGTGGACAAGGGCTCATCCCTTAAGTGGTAAAAGAGAGGAAGGGAATGATTTCCCCTTCACATCTATCTTCTCAAATAGAAAAATTCCATTGAGACCCTATTAATCTTGTTAGATCAAACGATTCAATGGTTGAACTACCAATAATGTGGTCAAGCAAAATTTAACCTAAGTTATAGGCTTATGATAATTATATAGAGCAAAGGTGCATGATTAGGTCTAATTGAACCCGTAGTTTAATGCAAATTTTATAACACTAATTTCAACATGCCTAAACTCCTTTAGACTATCTTCTAACTAGAATACATCTTTCCATGTTATGAAAGTGAATACATCCATGTGAAAGGTCAACATATTTATGATCTTAACATTGGCATACCCTAAAAGGTGGGAATACGCTATCGTGATTGAAACTTTTAGAGAGAAAGTAACTTTCTCACATATTTTTTGTTAGGAATTAGATGTCCTAATTCCAAACTAACGAGAGAAATAACAATAAATGCAGAAGAAGGAAAAAAAACAAGTACAGAAAAACACCAAGAATTATACAGATTTGCCTCAAGGTGAGACTATGTCTATCTTCATCGCTTGCACTCACTTATGGGTGTTGTTTTATTCTAACCTCTTTCAGCCGCAACTGAAGCTCCTCAGACGATAACACACCCCAGCACCCCCCACCCCTTACCTCAATATAAAGAGAAAACTAGCGCAACCGCTTTACAAGAGTAAAATTTTCAAACTGCCTTTAATAAAACAGTAGTTAATATATCGTGGACCTCGCAAGGTCTCCGCCCCCACACCCCTGGGAGGGGGGCTCCTAGCCCCCCTTCCAATCTCCATGATGATCTTACCGCGAATGTCGATCCACATGGCTCCACAACTTAACATTTTCTTTTCTTCATAAATCTGTGTTGTCAAACACTAGAAAATGTACATACCATGTGATCAAAGAGGGGAAGTGGACCCACATTCTATGTTGGCACGGTACAACCTTGGGGCTCAAATGTGCTACAACACAATGAGGTGTAACAATATAACAACTATAAGAGATTCTTATATAAACTCTGAAAATGAACTTGGTGGAGCAAAAAATGAAATTTGGTGGCATTAAATTTAACTTGGGAAAAATTAAATTGAATCTAGTAATGCAAAATTCTATTTTAATAAAAATACAAAATTTTAATAAAAATACCCATTCTGAAGTTGGTTATTTTGAATTTAACTCTGTCAAATTCAATTTAGTGTCACCAAATTTTAATTTTAACTTTACTAAATTTATTTTCAAAAATACCCTCAACATCTTTGTGATCTTCTGACGTATTTTTTATTATATGACAAAATTTTATTATGCACCCTTATTGCATTTCAGCAGATTTTAACGCGTCCTTGTTAACATCCAGCTCGCTTACCGTTTTGTTTGTATCGCTAAGTCTTTAACCAGCCACTCTTTGTCTGGATGCGGCGCGTCGTCGCTTGTAAACAAAAATCAGCTGCAGCCTCACCACGTTGATATACATGCAGCAACCTAGTCGCCACGTCCCTTCCATTGCCGCCCTTTCTTTCCCTATAAATTCAGCCCCTGAGCCATCCTCCCTTCACTACACCATAACACCATCTCTCTCAGCCATACCATAATACCAATGGCGAGACTCCTTCCTCTCTTCCTAATTTTCTCCGTCGTCCTCCTTTCGGCGTCCTTGGCTGTCTCTTATTCAAGAGACGATCCTCGGTACCAGCAATGTCAGAGGCGGTGTGAAAGTGAACAGAAGGGCGGGGAGCGGAGGCAGTGCGAGCAAGCTTGCATGGAGGAGTACCCTGCCGGCGGCGGCGGCGGCGGCGGCGGCCTGGAGGACCTGGTCCTCCGCATCGGCACCCTGGAACAACTTCAGAAATGCATGGTGGAGTGTCGTTACATGCAAGGCAAGGAAGAACAACGGGAATGCCGGCAACAGTGCGAGGACATTTACGGTCTGGAAGATGACCGCGGCAGTCAGCAAAGAGAGCTAGAGCAATGCAAGCAAGTGTGCAAACAGTATCCCCAAAGCCAACAGTATCTGTGCCAGCGCCATTGCGAGCAAAAGTACGGCCAGGAGGATAACCAGCAAAAGCAACTGGAACAATGCAAACAGGAATGTCAGCAGTATCCACAAAGCCAGCAACCCCAGTGCCGGCGCCAATGTGAGCAAAAGTACGGCCAGGAGGATAACCAGCAAAGGCAACTGGAACAATGCAAACAGGAATGTCAGCAGTATCCACAAAGCCAGCAACCCCAGTGCCGGCGCCAATGTGAGCAAAAGTACGGCCAGGAGGATAACCAGCAAAGGCAACTTGAACAATGCAAGCGGGACTGTCAACAGTATCCACAAAGCCAACAACGCCAGTGCCAGCGCCAATGCGAGCAAAAATATGGCCGAGAGGATAACCAGCAAAAGCAACTGGAACAATGCAGACGGGAATGTGAGAAATATTCACAAAGCCAACAACGCCAGTGCCAGCGCCAATGCGAGCAAAAATATGGGCAGGAAGAAGGCGGTGACAACCAGCAGAGACAGCTCGAGCAATGCAAACGGGAATGTGAGAAATACCCACAAAGCCAACAACGCCAGTGTCAGCGCCAATGCGAGCAAAAATATGGGCAGGAAGAAGGCGGTGACAACCAGCAGAGACAGCTCGAGCAATGCAAACGGGAATGTGAGAAATACTCACAAAGCCAACAACGCCAGTGCCAGCGCCAATGCGAACAAAAATATGGGCAGGAAGAAGACCGTGACAACCAGGAGAGACAGCTTGAGCAGTGCAAACGGGAATGTGAGCAACACCCACAAAGCCAACAACGCCAGTGTCAGCGCCAATGCGAGCAAAAATATGGGCAGGAAGAAGGCGGTGACAACCAGCAGAGACAGCTCGAGCAATGCAAACGGGAATGTGAGAAATACTCACAAAGCCAACAACGCCAGTGCCAGCGCCAATGCGAACAAAAATATGGGCAGGAAGAAGACCGTGACAACCAGGAGAGACAGCTTGAGCAGTGCAAACGGGAATGTGAGCAATACCCACAAAGCCAACAACGCCAGTGTCAGCGCCAATGCGAGCAAAAATATGGGCAGCAAGAAGGCGGTGACAACCAGCAGAGACAGCTCGAGCAATGCAAACGGGAATGTGAGAAATACTCACAAAGCCAGCAACGCCAGTGCCAGCGCCAATGCGAGCAAAAATATGGGCAGGAAGAAGACCGTGACAACCAGGAGAGACAGCTTGATAAGTGCAAACGGGAATGTGAGCAATACCCACAAAGCCAACAACGCCAGTGTCAGCGCCAATGCGAGCAAAAATATGGGCAGGAAGAAGGCGGTGACAACCAGCAGAGACAGCCCGAGCAATGCAAACGGGAATGTGAGAAATACTCACAAAGCCAACAACGCCAGTGCCAGCGCCAATGCGAACGAAAATATGGTCGAGAGGATAACCAGCAAAAGCCACTGGAACAATGCAGACGGGAATGTGAGCAATACCCACAAAGCCAACAACGCCAGTGCCAGCGCCAATGCGAGCAAAAATATGGGCAGGAAGAAGACCGTGACAACCAGGAGAGACAGCTTGAGCAGTGCAAACGGGAATGTGAGCAATACCCACAAAGCCAACAACGCCAATGTCAGCGTCAATGTGAGCAAATGTATGGACGTGAGGAAGGCAGCAAGAACCAGCAAAGGCAGCTGGAACAATGCAGAGAAGAATGCAAACAATATCCGCAGGGCCAACAGCGTCAATGCCAACGCCAGTGCGAAGAAAAGTACGGGCAAGGGAGTGACAACCAACAACGGCAGCTAGAGGAATGCAGAAGGGAATGCGAGCAGTATTCTCAAAGCCAGCAACGCCAGTGCCAGCGCCAATGTGAGGAAAAGTACGGGCAAGGACAGCCAGACGAGAGCAACGATGGGGTGGAAGCATGGCACCACGAGCCCCTCGGTTCCATTCTGGATTTCTCAGGCTTCTAAGGAATAACTACAAGAGCTCTCTGTCTGCTTTCTCTCCTATGAGTAAATAATGCTTCGGCGAGTTGTAGTAAATAAGGAAATTCCATCTTCGTGGAATTTGACAAATAAAATAGCATCTCTTTTATCTAATATGCAAAAAATTGCTTCGTCTAGCTATTGCTTTCTTTCTCTGGCTTGAATTCTTATTTTTCTAAACAACGAAATTATCTTGAGTTCACCACAAACAAAATAAAAATTAGAAACTACCCAGTTATCCTTCTGGGCATTTTGTTCTGAGAGATCTTCATTTCAGGGATTGCTCAGCTTCCAGTAGCCGAAATTTTCTTATGGGGGGTAGCTAAGCCAAACAGATTTAAGCGGTGGAAGTATTAATCAAATCAGTTGAAATAGATTGACATGATTTTGCTGTGAAGTTGTGTCCAAAATTCATCCCATAATGATTAACCAACTTAAGAATTATCTTTCCCAACTAATAAACCTAATCTATGTGAAACTATTCCTGAAAACTCTTCGTCACGTTAGATAATTTGGGTAAAAATCCGCATATTAATACTTGCTCTAATACCATGTGAAGTTGGGTTCAAGACCCATACCATAATGACTAACCAACTTATGATACCTCAAGATCTTTGTTCTCATTAATCCATTTGAAACTATTCTTTTTTAATTTGTTATATAAGGGCCTGGATGACTTTTGGTAGTTAGCCCTGCCAGATGTGGGATGCGGAACTTACTTAGCTTTCCATTTCTTTTTATACAGGACCTATAGGAAGAAATCAAACACATTCAGCCTAAGACAAAAAAAAAATTATATCAGAGGCAAAATAAGATGAACCACTAGAATGAGAAAGTGGAAATAGTGTTAGTTTTAGGCTGAAACAGCAACAAGCTGCATGAAACTTCTGCTTGAAAATTTAACCTTGCACTGTAAGCTACAAAAATTGGTCTGATCTGCAATATATTTGAGAGCTAAACAATTAACACAAAAAATAAATAAAAAGTGAACTAAAATATCTTGATAGTCCAGTTGTCAGAAACTCGGACATTAGGATTACGAATGACAAGGGCAGCAGGTTTCGAACCCTTCCGGAGCATAAGAGGCCCAGATTCAACCTCGGCTTTGAGGTTCATGGGTTCTATCAGAGCGCCCTTAGCACCAGCAGGCAGTCCTAGCAATATGATTCTTTCAACAACGCAATTAGATGAAAAGTGCTTTTCACTTGAAGCTGGAGCCATATTTGATGATTTCAATCTTCCATCTGAAAAGAGGAAATGAAGATGGATGTACGCCCCTTGCTGATAATCAAAAGTTTTGCCATCATCAATGTAGAGTTCACCTTCAGCTGCTAGAGAACTGTTCAATGCTATGACCTAAAAACACGCACCGGCCGCACAAGAAGCCGGTTAGTACCAGTAAGTTTTTCTTAGTGTGAAGGAAATATTACACGAGAAGGTTCAATGTTTGTACGACTAGAAAGAGCTGCACAGTATTTCCATTCCATTTAATAAAATTGACAGAAATTCAGACAAACAGATAAAATTGACACCCTTACCTCCATGTGACCATGGAGTCAAAGGAACCATATGTCTCATGAAATTTGTTGGGCCCAAATCATAATGCGATGCATGACCGTCTCAATTATACTACCAACAGTTTTCTGTTTGTTTTTAAAGGTTAGTGTATAGCACTCTTTTCAAAAAGACTGCAGCAGATTGCAACAATTGCAGAGATCCCAAAAGTTCTGTCTGATCTTTTCCTAGGAACAATAGTTGATTGCTCAATCATTGCAGAGAAAGAAGAGGGAGAGCATAGATGAAGACTTAACTTTTAATGTGAAAGCATTTCAAATTTGTCAACAAAATAAACTGAATAAGAACAAAAGTGTAATGCTGTAAGGCTCATTTCCATACAATTTTTAGTTTTGATCTACAATCACATTTCTCTCTTCCTTAACTGATCAACTGTTATAATCTTACCTCCTGCCGCACAACAAAGAAAAACAGAAAATTTGTTTTCTCAAAAATTTCCAAAAGAGCAATAATATGTTTTTTTAGAAGATAAAATCCACAAATGAAATTGTGTTAAGAACTAGGATCATTCTTCCAATCATGTAATCATAACCAGAACCACAAATAAAATACATTTCAAATAAAATATCACAAGCTACAAGTGCTTCATCATCAATAAGAGCTCTCCTAATTAACCCAATCATGATAACCTTTGTTTCTCATGTGAGAATTTATTATTAAATATTGGGATCTCTAGCTAATATGAAAAGATTTGAAAAAGTAGAGAGAGGAAACCAATTCCTTCGATCACACTTATATTTCTTCATGATAACTTTCCTCCATATACTATCCTTTTTTCACTACTGAACTTCCATAGTCATTTAGTCAAGAAAGCCATATTCATGCTTTTGACACTTTTTATTCCTAATCCTCCAATAACTTTGGCTTGCAGACCACCCTTCCAATTAACAATCTGGTAGTTGAAGTTGGATGAAGTACCAACCCACTAAAATCTCCTTTGAATGGCTTCAATGTGGTTTGCAGTTTCAACTGGGCATGGTAAGAAAGATAGTAATTTGACAAACCAGCTAGAGTAGATTTATTCCAGCAAGAAGGCACCATAAGGAACAGACTTCATTTATGTTTTACTACTTGAAGGGAGAAAGGAATGCTGTATTGACAGATAATATTTTAAATTACCTCACGGGTAGTCGGTATTTTGGTGACTAGGTTTCCCTCTCCTTAAGGACAGTCATGTGTCTTTGAGTTCAGCTATTTATCTTTAGGAAGTCAATGTAATTGAGGAGAGTGGTTTAGGTATTTTGGCTACTCGGTTTCTGTTGGAAACCAGGGCGAAATTTCAGGAGACTCACCAGATTCAGATCTCTGGTAAACTGTCTTCTCACAGCAACCTTCCAATTCCAGAACCTTACTAGACTTCGAGGGTCCAGAGCCTCCTAAATTGTCCACATCTTCTCTACTGCTCCGCCCCACACGTCCCTTAATCCTCCATTCCCAATTTGTAACCGTCCCTAAAGGCCAGTACAGGTGTTGCCAAGTGGAGCTTCCTCAATGGGCTCCTGGATCCCTTTCCCACTTCCTCCAATGACTTTTCCTCTTTCAGCTCCACCTTGCCCTCAAGGTGGAAGGGAAGGAAGTTGGGATTGGATACTGTCAAAAGGTCCTATGTTGCTTCAAAATCTAGAATGTCCATCCATTTGATTAATACCTCAACATTCCCATCACAAAGTTGTCGAGTATTGAGGATCCTCACAGACTGCACAGAGAGGACCAAGTCATCCGTTAAACACGCAAACAATGGCAAGCAGGAAACTGAAATACCTGCTCACTTTTTTAGCTGGCTCACATAGAAGACAAGGTGAATTCTGGAATATGCTGGTAGGGTACTTCCCCAATCTTCGCAGGCACTTTATAGGGTCCATATAATCGAGGACTGAGATTTTCATTCGATTAATGGCTAAGGACTTCAGGCAATAAGGCTGGAGTTTAAGATAAACTTATTAAGAAATAGTCCCACGTGGATTAGTGAGTACAAAGATCTTGAGTTTATTAGTTGGGAAAGAGGTTTCTTAAGTTAGCTAATCATTTTGGGATGGGCCATGCTATCAGAGTAGGTACACTCATATGTGAGCCTACACCTAAAACTATCCACTTATAGAGCCACAGAGAGGGTTTACACCTAAAACTATCTACTTGTAGAGCCACAAAAGTGGGCCTACACCTAAACTATCCACTTGTAGAGCCACAAAAGAAGGCCTACACCTAAAAATTATCCACTTGTAGAGCCACAAAAATGGCCTACATGTGAGGGGGAGCGTTAAGGAATAGTCCCATATGGATTAGCGAGTACAAAGATCTTGAGTTTATTAGTTGGAAAAGAGGTTTCCTAAGTTGGCTAGTCATTTTGGGATGGGCCTTGGACCCAACTTAACAAAACTAAATCACCCTCCTAAAATTAAACCTCTCTGTATTTGCCATCAGCATAGGTCTTCATTTTTTATTGGGCCTTGTCTAAATTGACATTATGTTCTAGCAGAATTTGATCTGTCTTGTAGCTGCTGATTGACCTCATCCACCGGATATGTGGAATCAGAGTACCTTGAAAGGGAAGGTGGGTCCCTGCCGTATAGAGCTTTGAAAGGGGTCATCCCCGCTGCTCGTGATAAGTGGTATTGTACCAAAATGCAGCCCAAGGCATCCTTTTGGGCCAGTGCTTAGGATGTTCTCCCACAAAGCAATGAAGATAGGCTGGCAAACATCGGTTCACTACTGTTTGTGGATAACAGGCAAAGCTCATTTGGAGTCAAGTACCTGATTGCTTGAAAAGTTTTTTTTTTTTTTTCAGAAATAGCTAACAAAGACCTGATCTCTATCTGACACAATTAAGAGTGGAAACCCATGTAACCAGATGATTTCCTGGACAAACAATTCAGGTACTTGCTTTGCTGTGTACGGATGGCCGAGTAGGAAATGGTTGTACTTAGTCAATAGGTCAAACACCACCAGAATTGTGTCGAAGCCATGAATTTTGGGGAGTCCACCTATGAAATGAAATGTCCTCCCAAACATGGTTAGGGATAGAAAGTGGTTGGAGCAACCCCGTTGGAGGGCATTGTTTTATTTCGTTGGCAGATTTCACAAGCTTCCACAAATCTTTGCACATCACTTTTAAGACCTATCCAATGTACCACATTGGCGATTTCCTTATATGTACGAGTGTGGCCTCCAGAAGGGATTGAATGGAACTCCTTGAGTAGTTGTGGACTGCAAACCGTTGTAGGGGCAGCACTAGGCAATTCTTGAACATCAACAGCCCTTTAATATGTTGTAACGAGGATGGCTGGAGCTGTCCACCAGCAATTCCTGTTGAATTTTTCTAAGCCCGTCATCCTTCTGTATCTCTTGTTCTAACTCTTCTACCCCCGTGAAACACACAAAGGAGATCAGAAATCTCCATGGATTCCTCCTTCCTTGAGAGTGCATCACCCACCCTGTTCTCATTACCAGGCTTGTACAGTATTTTAGCTTCGTCACCCACCTTTGCTGCTCTTCTCCCATTAATCGTGGGTCCATTAGGAAATGCAGACTTTTTAGGTCAGTCCTGATAATAAAGGGTCTCCCCATAAGATAGTGCGTCCATTTTTGGACTGCTACGGACAATGGCCATTAGCTCCCTTTCTTGGACTAATTTTAATCGGCCTTTCTCTAATAATGCTTGGCTTAGATAAGTGAAGGTCTCCCTTCTTGCATGAGTACTTCCACAATTCTCTTTCCGAAAGCGTTGGTTTATACAATGAATAGTTTAGAGAAATCTGGCATTGCTAAATCAGGCGCAGTGCTCATTGTCCATTTCAACTTCTCAAATGTTGTCTGAGCCTCCTCATCCCAGAGGAAGGCTTCCTTCTTGTGTAACCTCGTGAGGGGTTTACCAATCTTACCATACCCTTCCACAAACTGGCGGTAATAACCAGTAAACCCAAGGAATCTCCTGAGCCCTTTGACATCCTGAGGAGATTTCCACTTGAACATGCCCTCTACTTTGGAAGGTTCAACCTAGATTGTTGAAATTAAACGTCCCAGGTATTCTAACTATTGCTTGCAGAAAGAGCACTTCTTTAGGTTAACAACTAGGTGATTTTCTCCTAGTATTTGGAGAGTTATCCTCAAATGAACTAAGTGAGCCACATTATCTGAAATGTAAATCAGAATATCATAAAAGAAAACTAGTACAAACTTACGCAGATGTGGCTGAAAAATCCGATCCATTAAGGCTCGTAACGTTGAGGGGGTATTAGTGAGCCCAAATGGCATTACCAAAAACATAAAATGCCCTTCAAGAATTTGGAGGGCTGCCTTTGGCATGTCCTCTCCCTTCACCCTAATTTGGTGATATCCTCATTTCAGGTCCAACTTAGTAAACACCCGGGCGCACCCTAATTCATCCAAGAGCTCCTCTATGGTAGGGATAAGGAATTTGTCGGGTATTTTAATTTTTTTAAGTCCCCTGTAATCAACATAAAAACACCATCCCCCATCTCTTTTGTTAACCAATAGCACTAGAGTGAAAATAGGCCGCTACTAGGCCTTATAATCCCAGCTGACAACATTTCCCTCACGATCTTTTCTATTTCATTCTTTTGATACAATAGGTGGTGGTAAGGTCAGATGTTGGGCAGTTGCTCTTGCCTTTAAGGGTATGGAACGGTTATATGAATGTGTTGGTGGTAGCCCTTTCTGGGTTTCAAACATTTGCTGGACCTCAATGATCAGTCCATCAACCTCTGGAAACCTCCTCTGTGATGGCTGCTTCTACCTCCCGAATCAAAGTGTACTCTAATAGGCAGCCCTAAACCTCATATTCCAGAATTCTGGTCATCACTTTTAGAGACACCTCTACCTTGACTAGGGGAGGCTCTCGCTGAAATTTTATCATTTTCCCATCGATTTCAAATGTCATTGAAAGATTCCTCCAATTCAGACAGATGTCACCCAGCAATCTTAGCCATGCCACCCCCAAGACCACTTCGATACTCTCCATGGCAAAAAGATGGAAGTGTTGCTTGATTTTCAGTCCCTGAATTTCTAGCTCGAGGTCAGGGCATAGTCCTCCTTGGATACAATTCCCATCAGATACTGTAACTCTCAAATTGCTGTTGCACACAACTGGGAGGTTCCAACTCTTGGACCAGTGATGAGCTCATGCAGTTATGGGAGGCACCACTATCAATGAGGACCACCACCTCCCTTTTGCCAAGCAAGCCACGGAGCTTAAGTGTGTTGTTTGTGGTTACTCCTCTGTGTAAGGCATTCATCAACGTCGTGACAAGATTCTAAGTGAAGCTTTCTTCCTCTTCTACTTCTGTATCGGTGGTCTCTCTCGGCTTGCCCTTCAACCTAAACCTTCCATACTCTAGATTTTCTGCCGATCTTCTAGACTTAATCCCTTGTCGTATCCTTCCCCTACTTTCTGCCACACCGAGCCACCTAAAACCCGGTTCCCCAGAAAATCCCTACAGTATCGACACATGGCAATCCCCAGGCCTTCCACCTTTGCCCTCAAACGGTAAATTTTTCACTGCCATCAGTTAACCTCGAGCTAATAACATGTCAGAATCTGACGAATTGCTCTCTGATTCCCTAGGTCCCTAGGTCCATTTCTAGAGATGGGGGATCGATGGGACTCTATGATCTGGAGCGATCTCGAGAATCCAGACGCCCCCTCCCCAAATCCAAAATTCATGGAGTGGCACAATTACTCCTCCCGGTCAAATAACCGACTGCCCTCCTGTTTAAATAAACACTTCTCCCTCATTCTTTGCCCAACACCTCTAGCAATAATGAAGCCCAAATCCAATACCCTGATGGAGATCTCCAATGCAGAATCCTCAAACAAACCTTCCACCACCCCCCTTTGAATTCTCTTACTCTCAGTGCAGAAAGAAGAACAAGGGTAAAGACATTGCCCTAGCTGAATCCTGTGCATCCAAGAACCACCCTTCCACTCCCTCCGTTCCAAGGCCCGATTATCTTGACGGGCTCCCACTGCTCTCTCACAGAGAGCGTGCTGATAATTTCATCAAGCACCTCGAAACTCAGGCGCACAAATACTCCGCACATGAATTTGAGGAGACGAAGAAGTTAGCCTGGAACTTTTGCAAGTACTACCATGGTACCCTCTACTACTCGGAGGAGGATCTCACTCCCCTCAAATAATAAACCCTTGCCAAAGTGCCTTCATCAGAGGCTGAAATATTCTTGACTCGGCAATGGCTGCTCCTAAACTGCTTGACTCTTTCAAAAAATGCAACCTGCTTATAATTATCTTGAATCTTGACTTTGAAAAAGCCTTTGACCATGTCAACTAGAAGCTTATTGACCATCTTTTTGACCAAATGGGTTTTGGCACCCGCTGGAGATTTTGGATGAGAAGTTGTATCGCAAATGCGTCCTATTTGCTCTTGGTTAACAGCAAATCTTGCGGGTCTTTTAACGGGACAAGGGGTATCCACCTAGGGGACCCTCTCTCTCCACTCCTATTCACCCTCATTGGTGAGCATTTGTCAGCAATGGTCCGCCTTGCCAAATGCACCGGTTGGCTCAGTGCTATCTCTGCTGACCCTGCTCAAGATGCCTTTCTCTAGTACTTCGATGATACTATTTTCTTCGGTGAAGGCACGATGGCCCAAGTCTCACACATTAAAGCCTTGTTTAACCTATTCGAAATTTCCTCTAGTAAAAAAGTCAATTAGACAAAATCCTCCATCATCGGCTTCAATGTTGACCAAAACTTCCTGAACTCAATGGCTAGCTATCTCGGGTGCAAAATTACTACTCCTCCTAGCACCTATTTGGGTCTCCATTTGCCCTCTAGCATGCCTTCGAATGCTCCTGCCATCCAGTAATTGAACGTTAGGAGGGTCGTCTAGCTTCCTGGAGGGGGGAATTTCTTCAAAAGTAGGTAAATTTGTGCTTATAAAATCATGTCTACATGGAATTCCCAGTTACTATCTGTCGCTATTTCGTTGTCCTGCATCAATCAGAAACTGACTTGATAGCATCAAAATAAGGTTTTTGTGTGTTGAGGGGAAGGGGGGAGGGGGGTTGGGGCTAATGGGGAAAGTAAGTATCGCCTTGTGAAATGGGCTGATGTGTGTCAACCCAAACACCTTGGGGGTCTTGGGATCTGCAACCACCAACTCTGCCTATCTCTTGAAATGGATTTGGAAATTCAACTTGGTCCCAGAGCTGATCTAGAGAGCTTTTGTTGCCTCTAAGGCCAACAAATTGACAGGCTGGTAGACTGAGGGTGGATGGTGTTATCGTTTGTCCCTTGTCTAGAAAAAAATCGTTATGCAACTACCAGACTTCAGCAAGGCAGTCAAATGCTACATTGGTAACAGTCATCTCACAAATTTCTGGTTTAATTGGTGGCTAGGAATCAGTAGTCTTGAAAGCAGCCATGGCTACATATCAAACTTGGCTTGGAGCACTGTGTTTCTATCTCTAACCTCTAGTCCGAAACTGGTGGCTGGAATTTGATCCTTCGGAGAGCTCTAACGGACTTTGAGGCCATCTTGGCATCAAATCTCCTTACCAGGTGGTCAGATGATGGGGGCTTTGTGAGAGAAAGATAGTCTCCTATTGTTTTTCTTAAGGGGCAGCCGATCGATATGGAAACGTCCGACATCGAGGATCAACAGCGACAAGAGGATAGGGGAAAACCGCCGGCGACGGAGGAAGATGGACCTTGGTTCACGGTGAAGGGAAGATATGCAACTCGAAAAAGGAGCAGTAGAAGAGGCGAAGCATCGTGGGTTCACGGCGACACGGAAATCTCGATGAAGCAGATTTCGGGCCAGGCAGTTCGTATAATGATAAGGAACGGGCAACGAAGATCTTATATCTCTATCCCACCTGCAACAATCTCAGATTTTGCCCGCATTTTCGAAGATGGAGACTTCGGGAATGCTCCGAGATTTCGTGAAATCCGTATCGATGAAATTTCGTTTACCATCTCTGTATTCCGAAAGAAAGGTATCAGAGAGCTAAAAATTCTTCAGAGGAGAGGACTCAAAGTTATGGCGCGCGTGTACTTACCGGAATCTCTCAGCGACTGTCACTGTTGGAAAGAGCTGCGAAGTTCGATACTTGCACTCGGCGAGAAAATGTTTAAGACTCCTGAGACGAGGAAGGACACGATTAATCTACCTCCCCGAAATGATCTTCAACATTTCCCCCCACCCCCCCCCCCCCCCCCCTTCAAATGTCCATTTCGAAAAACAAACTTCCTAAATCCTCTTTCTCTGTAGCACCCGAAAACCCCCAACAAAAAATCCCCCAAATCCCCCAAACTCCTGATAAGCTCCCAGTCATAAATCTAGCCCTAGATCTTTTCGAAAAAGGAAAACAAAAACTAAGCACAAGCCTCATCGTGGAATCCCCCTCGGCAAGATGGAATAGTCTCAGACTTGCTCTCTGGTTCGGCAAAATTTTCTCTCTTCAACCAAAAATTGCGTGGATGGCACCCGGGAAGTGGCTGGTTACTATGAAATCGAGAGAGGAAACGGAAGAAATTCTGGGGAATAAGAAATGGCTACGAGAAGAGGAACTATTCGCGGCGGAATGGGAAACAACTCCGGTAGGACAGGTTCTCAGCCAATGGATTTCAATCCGTGGCCTACCTATCGAACTATGGACGGAGGAGGTACTCAGTAAATTTTTTACTTCTTTCGGAAAGATAATACAATGGTCGGAATCCACGGCGGATGGCTCCAAACTGGTCGTTGCAATGGCTTTCGTCAACCCCAAATGTCACTGGAGAGAGACAAGATACCAAAAATTGAGCTTCGGGGAAGATTTTGTATGGCTAGAAATGTCTTTCGGGGAGATTGGTGTACTGCGGCCATCGGAAGGTCGCCGAACACGAAAGAGAAGCACTATGCCGGAGACTCCTGCCAGCGGGACTGCGGGACGAGAGGGAATTTTTCGAGAAGCGTGTCGATCCCGGAAAAAGAGGTACGTCTGTCAGCTAAAATAAATTTGATCTCTGATTCAAATTCTGAAAAAGGAGACGCTGCAGTCGAGGCGTATAATGGTATTTCGAAATCCCAGAGAACTACCGAGGGTAGTGTGTCTGGGCTCTCTTCCGTGTTGCCCCTCCCAGCACTCAACAAACCACACACGGTATCCGATGAGCAATGCACCCACTCCCTCCCCACTTTATTTCAAAATTTAAATCAAAACAAGGAAAAGGGTGTACGAAGCACAAATCCTTTCTCGAAAACCATGTCTCTTCAAAATCAAAAAATAAAAGGTCAGCGTATCCCGGAAAATGAGCTTGGCTCCGAAATCGAGTCTGACTTTGCACGTCTCTCGGATAATACTGGTCTTTCAACTTACTCAAATTCCAAAAATACCCTCTCCCCTATCTCAGCGTCATTCTTTTCATCCAAACCCAAGTTTACCGCTCCTCCCGAGATTACAGAAAGGACAAAACAAAAAGAGAAAATAATTTTGAACCTCGAGCCAAGAGCCTCTCATATGTGTCAGCCCGAGGAACCAGTAATCGAATCGGGTTCTGATGATTCAATTTCAAAATTAGGAGAAAGGCAGGAATCCGCCTTCCCCCCGACTTCTGTCTCTCTCGGGGAATGGAATGAACATTCTCAAGGGGCTACTCTAAGTCTTTTTCAAGGATCTGACACGCAGAGAAAAGATAGATTGGTGATTTCTGCAGAATTATCAAACACTCAAGTGAAGACTGATCAGGCAGAATACCCAGGCCAAGGAAAACTACCTATCATGGCTCAAGCTCTCCCCATCTACGGAATACTTTCCAGGAAAGTAGAAGAAATTTGGAAACTAATTTATCTCAGAGAGAAGCTACTAGCCCCGTGGTAAAAAAGAATGTAGAATCGGCTCCTCCTCCCACGGACAGAGCTGAGAGTATTGTAAAGGAACTTCGCATAGAGAAAAAAAAATATGACGAAGAGACATGGAAAAATATGATGGAATTGGCACGCTTAATGGGCGTGATGTATCATGAACAGCTGAATGGGGACATTATGGCGTTGGGAGTTCAAGGCCAGGGTAGCAAATGATCTTGTTGTCTTGGAATGTCAGAGGGATTGGCTCTACCCGGAAGCACGGTACGATATCAAGTTACCTATCTCAATTTAAGCCTTCTATTGTCATATTCCAAGAAACAAAGTGTCAAGAGATGACAGACGATATTGCCAAGGAACTTTGGGCGTGCCCCTCAATCAAGTGGGCATCGGTGAATGCAATTGGCCACTCCGGAGGTATCTTTGTTGCATGGGACACGACTAAGTTTGACTCTCTTAATATCATGGAAGGTCGTTTTTCTTTGGGTATTCAGTTCAGAGATCTTTCCACTAACAGAATTTGGTGTGTGGGTGGAGTTTACGGTCTAACTAGTTACAGGGACCGTAGCCTACTCTGGGAGGAGCTTAGTACGCTTCTGGAGAATTGGAATTCCCCATGGCTCCTTGCTGGGGATTTCAATGCCATCAGATACTGTCATGAGAAGAGCCCCCCGGCTACTCTGATTACAGCCTCTATGCGAGGCTTCTCAGACTTCATTGGGGGGAATGGTCTGGATGAGATTCCCTTATCCGGTAGGAATTACACATGGACAAACAGTCAACAGCAACCCGTATTATCTAAATTGGATAGATTCTTGGCATGTAACAACTGGCTGCAGATGTTTGGAAATGTTACTGGAAGAGTTCTGAACAAGGTAGGCTCAGATCACTGGCCTATCTTGTTGACATCGGTGTTTGAAAAATGGGGGCCTTCGCCTTTCCGGTTTGAAAAATGGGGGCCTTCGCCTTTCCGGTTTGAAAATTCTTGGTTAATGGAGGAAAATTTTGAGTCTCTTATTGATGGTTGGTGGGATGAGGGTCCAAGTCTTGGCAGAAGGGAGTGGGCATTCCCCCTAAAACTGCGCTTCATTAAAGGAAAAATTAAGGAGTGGGCCACTAGTCGTCATACCTCTTTGATTGCCGAGAAGGCTTCCCTCATATCTCAGATTGCGGCTCTGGACGTGGTGGAGGAACAAAGGTACTTAACTTCTGATGAATTTTCGCTTCGAGTCTCTCTCAATTTTAAGCTCAGCACGATTCTGCACCAAGAGAAAGTTCGATGGAAGCAAAGAGCTAGATTCAAATGGCTAAAAGAAGGAGATGCAAATACCAAATTTTTTCATGTCGTCGCTTCAACAAAAAGGAGGTCCAATCGAATTACCTCATTATGCATTAATAATGAGGTAATGTCGTGTCGGATCTCAATAACTAACGAGCTGGTTAAGTTTTTTACAGAACTATACTCGGAGGAGTGTACCAGCAGGCCGAAGCTTACACACATTTGTTTTTCTCGCATTTCCCCAGCAACGGCAGCACTAATTGAATCTCCTTTTTCTTCGGCTGAAATTGAGCGGGCGGTCCTGGGCATGGAGAGTGACAAGGCACCTGGCCCAGATGGTTTTAATGGAGACTTTCTGAAAAAGTTTTGGGCTCGGCTGAGAGAAGATATAAGTGCTATGATCCACGGCTTCTTCAGAAACGGCATCACATACCACAGCATTGGCGCGTCATTTATCACATTGGTGCCGAAAAAAGCAAGTGTTGAATAACCTGAGGATTTTCGCCCCATCAGTCTGGTTACGAGTGCATATAAAATCATTGCAAGAATATTAGCACATCGTTTAAAGGCAGTGTTGCCCATCGTCATTCACAGAGGTCAAGGCGCTTTCCTAAAGGGGAGAGAGATTCTGGATTCCACAATGGCTGCACACGAGCTTATGGATCATTTCAGGTGTAATCAGGACCCAAGAATCGCCCTAAAGCTTGATCTCGAAAAAGCTTTTGATATAGTAAATTGGATCCTGCTTGATGAAATAATGGAAAAAATGGGATTTAGTGAAAGATGGCGATTTTGGATTCGGAATTGTGTGGGTTCAGCATCATATTCCCTCTACTCAATGGCTCGGTATGTGGATACTTTAAAGGAACCAGGGGTATTCGACAAGGGGACCCTCTTTCCCCGCTCCTATTCAACATAGTAGCAGAATTCCTGTCCGCTATGTTCTATTCAGCGGTCGACCTTGGATGGCTACCTCCAACAAGTCCGCACCGGGCTTTTAATATTCCGATCCTTCAGTACGTAGATGATACTATTATTTTTGGAGTCGGAGATATGCACAGTGTTAGGAGGATAAAGGCAGTATTGGGTCTTTTTGAAATAGCAACTAGGCAGAAAGTTAATTGGGGGAAAACATCTCTCATAGGATTTAATGTGGACCAGGAGAACCTTGCAGAGATGGCAAGTTCATTTGGTTGCTCTACTACTGCACTACCTGCCAAATATCTTGGTCTCCCTCTCTTTCATGGGCGACTTTCTAAGAACTTATGGAACCCGGTGCTGGAAAAAATTGAAGCTCGTTTAGCAACTTGGAAGGGGCGGCTCCTCAGCAAAGCAGGTAGATTGATACTCCTCAAGTCATGTATTGCTGGCATACCAAACTATGCGCTATCCTTTATGCCCTGCCCGTCATCGGTATGCAAAACCATGGATAAATTGAAAAGAAGATTCCTTTGGAGAGGTTCGAGTGATTCCTTTAAATATCACCTGGTTAGGTGGGATGAAGTTTGTTTGCCTAAGAAATTAGGTGGACTTGGGATTCGAAAATCAAAAGAACTGAACAAAGCCTTGCTTCTTAAGTGGATATGGAAGTTTAACACAAATTCATCAAACCTTTGGAAGGATATGGTTCGTACCAAGTTGGGTTGGAATTCTTTATGGTGGATGTCAGGGGGAAATCGGAGAAGGCTATCATCAATTTGGAGATCTCTTCATTTACTTCTTCCAGATTTCTCCTCAGCTTGTAGATTTTTTGTGGGTAACGGCAGGTCTCTTAAATTTTGGGACGATTGGTGGACAGGACAGGAACCTTTGAGAAACTCTTTTAGCAGTATATTTCTTATCTCCACTCAAAGGGAGATAACAGTGGCAGATACTTTCGAGGGAGGTGTTTTGAGTCTCCATCCCAGAAGGGGTCTTTCTGATGTAGAAGCAATGGAAGCAAGCCGCTTACTGGATTCTTTGAATCATGTCAGAATGAGGCCTTCTAATGCAGACAAGCTCATATGGTGGCCTGACAAAAGCGGTAAATTCTCAGTTGCATCTGCATACAGACACATTAATGGTTGGGACTCAACGCAGAGGGAGCTTGATATTTATTTTGTGTGGCGGCTTTGTTGCCCTCCAAAAGTAAAATTCTTCATGTGGAGTGCCTGCCAAAATAAGATCCTTACAGCGGATGTGCTTCGAAGAAGGGGTCATCCCTCAATAGACTTGCTATGTCCTCTTTGTAACATTGAAGAAGAATCTGCCAACCATACCCTGTTATTATGCCTGTATTCTTGAAAGGTTTGGACCTCTATCTTTTGCAATTTCGACTTGCAAATATGTATCTCTGCAGATCTGTTCAGCTTTAGCAAGTCAATCTATGGTTATCCCTTTCCTGGGCTCGGTAAAATGATGCTATCGGCATGTGCCAGTTTTGTGCCATGGGGGATTTGGAATGAACGGAATAAGAGGAGGTTCGAGGCTAAATTTGAATATGAGAAAAATGTAGCGGACAAAGTGATGGGCCAAATATCCACCTGGCTCTTGACAAAAAAACCTTTCAGTTCTTTCAAGGGCACTTCTATTCGTGAAAACCGGAGCAATCTAGCAAGGATGCATTTGGGGACCAAGACTCAAGTTATGAAAGAGTGGGTGCCCCCAGAGGTTGGATACTTAAAGTTGAATTTTGATGGTTCTTCTCTCGGTAATCCGGGGATAGCAGGTTTCGGAGGTGTGATTTCAGACTCATTTGGCAACCAGTGGTTTTCTTATGCGGGTCCATTAGGCATCTCCGACTCAACGTCTGCAGAGCTTCATGGTCTTCTCAACGGGCTCCGGATCTTCAAAGATAAATGTAGTGGCCCAATTCACATTGAAGGGGATTCCAAGGTAGTCATTGGATGAGACCGTGGACCGTGGCACTTCTTTCCCGCCATGGAGGCATTGGGAAATTTTCCAGGAGATTTTAGAGATTGCCTCTATTTTCTTGTATTTGGTCTCACACTCCGAGATCTGCAAATTCAGCAGCAGATGTGCTTGTCAAACAGGGAGCATCTCTTCAACATCTTGTTGTTACGGATATGCTCCCTATCTCTTTGTAATTTTTTGTTTTTAATGGATTACATCTTTATCAAAAAAAAAAAAAAAATCTCCTTACCAGCCTCTCCAAGGTAAAAATTCGAGCATCCTTGCCGGATACACTTATTTGGACCCCTTGCCCCAAAGGATCTTTTACCACTGCTTCGCCCTATGACTTCCTTCGCAATCCCAACTCCCCTCAAACTAGCCACCCTGGGACCATTGCCTTACTTTCCCCACCTCGTGTGAAAATTTTCATTTGGAGTACTTGTAGAAATAAAATTTCCACCTCTGATTCCCTCATTAGGCGCAGCACTTCTGTCTAGGATCCCTCTTGCCCTTTTTATCAAAATACTTCCGAAACAGCCACCCATGTCCTTCTCCACTGCTACTGCAATTTGGACTAGCCTCCTTAATAGAATCAGCCTCTAGTACTGTATCTCCCAAAATCTGTCATCCACTATCCTCTCAGTGACTAGTGCTAGACTACCAAAACTCGAAAAACTGCTCTTATCTAGTTGTGTGGGTCGTATCCTTTGGGCCTTATGGCAGGAAATAAATAGCCGGAAATTCAAATTTAAATCTTCCACAATTGAAGTTCTGGTAGATAAAATTGTTGGTCAAGTATCAACCTGGCTCATGACTCGGAAGGAATTCAGTTACCTCAGTGGCTCAAATCTCAAAGGGTACTGGTGTTTGGTTGCTGAGATGGTGCATCCTACTCGTCCTCCAACAATGACGATTTGGGCTCCTCCATTATAAGCTAAACTTCGATGGTAGCGCCTTTGGCTACTCTGGTCCTGCTGGTTTTGGAGGAGTAAACCATGACGAAAATAGTCGTATCCTTTACTCCTTCGTCGGCTTGTTGGGAATCTCCGACTCCACCACTGCAAAACTCTCTGGATTACTCAACGGGCTTCAGATCTTCCAAGGCCATTTTTTCGGCCCTCTCCTTATTGAAGGTGACTCCAAGATTATCATCGAGTGGTGTGCAAAGGCAAACAATCCTCCCTGATAGCATTGGGACATTTACTTTGAAATATGCAATATAACTTCTCTTTTGAATTGTAGTTGGACCCACATCCCTAGGTTTGCCAATCACTTGGCAGATTCTCAAGCTAAGTTGGGTGTTTCCCTCCAACACTTTGTTGTGGAGGAAGGCCCATCTAGTTAGGTTTGTATATTTCTCTCCTTCTTTAATAAAAGTTTTTACATCCTTCATAAAAATAAAAATAAATCTTCATTGCAAACAATTCAATCTTTCATGAAAGAACAAAGCAGATAGAGGTAGAATGTCATTTCAACTAAGATGCAATAATGAAGAAAGAGGTAACTACTCCATATATTCGGTCTAGTGATCAACTCGGCGATATCCAAAAAAGCACTGGGAAAACGTGATTTTTTGAACTTTTGGGGCAGCTGGGGTTGTTTGACATATACTCTCCAGCTTGAGGGAGTGTTAACAAACAAGAACAGGGGCATTATGGTCTTTTTACCTTATCTTTATTTATGTAATCTTATTCTACATGTCAAATTATGTCTATGGACCCAATTTCATGTAAAAAGGACAAAGAATAGGAGATACAGAGAATTAGGGTTTTTACTTAAAGTAAGGGCAATATTGTAAATTTCTCTCAACAATCCGGGGATCGCTGGATTTGGGGGCGTGATTTCGGATCCATCTGGGAACCAGTGTTTCTCTTATGCTGGCCCGTTAGGCATCTCCAATTAAATGTCGGCTCAGCTATATGGCCTCCTTAATGGGCTCCGCGTGTTCAGAGACAACTATAGTGGTCCCATTCACATTGAAGGGGACTCCAAGGTGGTAATTGGATGGTGTGAGCATGCTTCCCCTCCGCCGTGGCAGCATTGGGACATCTTTCGGGAGATCATAGATATTACCTCACTACTCTCTTGTATTTGGTATCACATTCCGAGATCTGCAAATTCGGCAGCAGAGATGCTTGCCAAGCAGCGAGTGTCCCTTCAATCTCTTGTTGTGAGGGATCTGCCCCCTCTTCCTTTGTAATTTTTCTCTTCTTTATATAATACATCTTTATAAAAAAAGGGCAATATTGTAAATTGTACTCAACCCTAATTATAAATAGAAACTAGGGGACGTGCAGGTCTCCCAACGCATTCACTTTCTCAATTTTCTCTTATCCACTTTCTCTCCATCGCATTCTCTCTCTTCAACCTTATTTCTTCTCAACTTTTTCACTAAGATACATGGAAGAGCAAGAAACAAAATCTAATAGTAAGGTCAAGTGTTTATGTCGGGTATATAATCATGGCATACACTACTTGAGAGTTGATGTAGGTTAAGTCCCTTTCTTAATTCGGGTTCAAAGTGAAGAGCCCATGGTGGTGGGGATGTAATGACCAAGCTACAATTTTCATTGGCAATAATCCTGTATTTAATGAAAGAACAATATTTCAAAAAAATAAAAGAACAAGCATACAAAGGTCAATTGTTACTTCCTCAAAGAAGCAATTATGAGTAGCATGCTCTCAACTTCGTATGTCAAGTCTGCAAACCAGCTCAGGGACATCTTCACTAAAGCTCTTAAGGAAGAAAATTTCCTTTTATAAAAAGTTGAGACTATTTGATATATATGCTCTACTTGAGGAAATGTGGAATTATGCATAGAAGGTAATATTGTAATTTGTCATAGTGGATAGTTTAGGTATTTTGGCTTTCTTGACCGTCTCCTTTGGACACTTATATTATGTTCATTAAGTTCAGTTATTTATGTTAAGAAAGTAATCAATTACGTCATTAAGGAGAGGAGCTTTTCTGCAATTTTTACTTAATTAAGCTAAGAGTGTTTAAGAGAGGCTTAGGGGTCAAACTCAACTCCTAATCATAACTTTTTTAAGTTTGCAACAAACCTGCCTCTTATCCTCTCTTCCTCTCGATTTCTCCTCTTTTCCCAATTTAATCTCAATATTTTACTTCTTCAAGATGCAAATAGTCAAATTTTTCACTAGAAAAAGAAATATCAAAATTTTAAGGGGGAATCAAGAATAACAAGAAGGCACCTCCATTTATTCCAAAATAATTTAACTCACTTGTAGGTCTGTAATAGGTTTTGATCATAAACTGAATAATTCTGAAACAACACGTGAATGCATATGTACGTACCAGAGTGTAGGGGTCATGCTCCATTTGTGTTGTACTCCTTCGCAACCTATCTTTCCTGGACACAATGGTTCCTGCCTTCTGAAAGCAGGGTATTCTATCCTCAGTTGCTTCCAATTTATAGGTCTGGCCACCACTATACACGGCACCATTTTTCAGATCATACCAAGATTGGCCCCCAGGTAAATATACTGAGACATGTTTTGCCCTCTGTCACAAATAGTAACAAAATACTAGTTCAGATAAGTTGATGATCTTCATATTGAAGAAAAATGTGAGAGGGATAGTGAGAGAGAGAGAGAGAGACCTCTTCATAAATACCCTGCACCAGAAGACTGTTCCCAACCATGAAAGCCTCTCCATTATTGAATGTTGCTTCATCTGAAGGGAATTCCATCCACAATGGGCGCATAACTGGAATGCCAGTTGTGCTTGCTTCGTTGAACAAGGTATAGAAATATGGTAGCAAAGTGTAACGAGTGCGTATGGCATCTCTCATTAGCGCAGTATTGTGATCTCTGGACATGTAGCCAAGAAAGTTTTAGTAAACAAAATGAGAATCCATACATAATAACTGCATTATAGATTTAACAGTAGCAAAACTACTTGAAGACGTTAAAAGTAGAAAATGTCCTTGTTATCTTTTCAAAGAAAAAGAATTAAAACATTAGAATGTCATGCTGCCAAATTTGTCACGAGTTACATACATTCTGCAACACACAAATGCGCGCACACACACACACATTCTATATTTTTATGATTGATCATCAATTTATCTTTTTCTTATTTTTATTATTTTTCAACAATAAAAAGGAGATAATAATATTATTATTATTTTTTAAATGATGCTGATTTTTATTAAGGCAAAAGCTCAAGAGAGCATAGTACCAGGAAGGGAAGCCTTCCCAAACAATGAGAGATTGCTGGGAAGTTCCGAATTTTGCCAATTTATCAGCCAAAGAGTTGGTTGATCTAGGAATGAGATTCCAATTACAATGTGTAGAAGATACAACGTCAGCAATCCTATCAGTGATGGGCCAGTGGTGCCAAGGGGGGAGGTTGTCTTTGGAACACCAACTAATAACCGTCTTCAAGTTGCCTTCAATGATTAACTTGCCATGGAGATGATCCCTGAAGATTTGGAGGCCAAACAGCAGAGCACTAACTTCAACAATATTTTTTTTCTAGAGGAGGTGTGAATGTATTACTAAAGAAAAAATTACATACCTTGAAGCTAAAAAGGCATTTCCTCCACAAAGAGATGTTGGAGGGTAAAGCCTTTTTTCGCTTGAGCATCGGCTAAGAGATTAGCAGATCTTGGAACATGTTTCCAAGTGCATTGTAAACCAGAATTAAATTACAAATTTCATCAAAAAGCTCCCAATGACACCAAGGAGGTTTTGATGGTTTTGAGCACCAGTTAATAATGACTTGAGAATCCCCTTCAACCAAGAAAGCACCCTCCTTTTTTTGCTTGAAGAGTTTCAGTCTGTTGAACAACCCATGCAATTCCGCACAAGTAGAGTCAGATACTCCAATTGGACCTGCATAAGTGAAGAGAAGATTCGCTTGATCATCGTGAATTACTCCGCCAAACCCAGCTAGCCCGGACACCCAAGAGCACTTCCATCAAAATTGAGTTTAAAGTGTCCAAGAGGAGGTTTGGTCTTTTCAACCATTATAGGAACCTTCGATGGAAAAGACATACCCACAACATTTCACCAATTTTCATGCATGTTTGTCGCTTTTAAATTACAGAATTCTTTGTGAAGGAGAACCCAAGAGCTAACTTGACCGATGATCTGTTCACAAAGAATATTCCGAGGGAGAGCTTTCTGATTGAACTTACGATTGTTTCTTTCTTTCCATAAATTCCACACAATGTGCCCAAAACAACAAGATCAAAATTTTCCCCAACTTTGGAAGATGAGAGCTAACCAAAGTTAAGATTTTATGCAAATCTTGCGAAGGGCAATATAATAAACCGATTTTGTCCATTAATTCGGTCCAAATCTTATGAGCATATTCGCAATGTAGAAGCGTGTGATCTGCTGTTTCAGGGGATGTGTTGCAAAATGGGCATTCTGGATTAGGAATATTAATGCCTCGTCTTTGCAAAGCGACAGAAGTTAAGATTTTCTTACGACATACCGTCCAGATGAAAAACTTAACTCGAGGAGGAATCGGGAGCGACCATGCAAAGGCAGCAGGATGTTCTGCGTGGGGAGGCGGATATGAAATCATATGATGGTACGTTGAAGCTGTAGAGAACATACCTTGTTTGTTGGGCGTCCAGATGAGTGTATCGGAAGAGCTTTTTAAAGTCATACCAGAAAGCAAATTGACCAGGCAGGTGGCTTCAACAGCTTCAGAGTCATTCAACGCTCGCCTGAGATGAAGATTCCAGCCGCCCGAAGACTGCCAATGGTCAGAAATCTTTGAGCTACGAGATCTTGACAGTTGATATAAGCGATGATGACTTTTCTTTAAACAACTTGACCCTATCCACCAATCCATCCAGAATAGAGTATTTGTACTGCTCCCAATGTAGCATTTGACGGCAGATTGAAGGTAGGTAAGAGTTTGGCAATTTTCTTCCATATGGGGGATAACTTGTAAAATCTTCCCCCGTCCGTCCACCAGCCATTATCTATTCCGGATTTAATTGCAACCATTCGGCGCCACGGCAGATTGGGTTGCATGGTGAACTTCCAAATCCACTTTAAGAGCAGAGCCTTGTTTGTGGTAGCAATGTCCCAAATCCCGAGGCCCCCCATTACAAGTGGTTTACAAACATCTACCCATTTTACAAGATTAAACTTTTTTTCCCCATTTGGCCCATCCCATAAGAATCTTCTTTTCAAAAATTCAATTCTATCCCAAATAGATGTTGGACAATGGTACAAAGATAAAAAATAGGATGGGATACCATGAAGGCAAGATTTGATAAGAACCAACTTACCAGCTTTGGATAAAAATTTCCCTTTCCAAGAAGCCAGACGCTTCTCAAGCCGCTCAACAACCGGATACCAGGAGTTTTTCTTAGGCAAGAGCGGAGTCAAAGGTAAGCCCAGATATGTGCTCGGAACGGACGCTACCTTACAACCCAGATAGTTCGCCATTGAGTTGAGAATAAAGGCTTCAATATTAAATCCAAAAATTGATGTTTTTTCCCAGCTTATCTTTTGACCAGAGGTCAATTCAAAGATGTTCAAAATTGCTTTCATGTGTTTGATTTGTCTCATGGACCCTTCTCCAAAAAAGATAGAGTCATCAGCAAACTGTAGAATGGGAACGTCTTGGTTTGGATCAGAAAAAAAAGGACTTAGCCAACCCGAATGTTTAGCAAACCGGATCATAGAGGTAAGCTATTCTCCAATGAGAGTAAAAATAAATGGAGAAAGGGGGTCGCCTTGTCTTATCCCCCTAGAAGCTTTGAAATAACCTCGAGGTTTCCCATTTACCAAGACAGAATAAAAAGGAGAAGAAATACAGCTCCTCATCCAGAATTTCCATCTTGTGCCAAAACCCATACGGTCAAAAAGATAGTCCACCAGTTTCTAATCAACCCGATCAAAAGCTTTCTCAAAATCAATTTTCAGAACAAACCTTGGAAGGGAAGATTTTTTTAAAGAATCAAGGAGTTCATGAGCTGTTAGAGAAGAGTCCAGGATGTTTCTGTCTCGGATAAAAGCACTTTGACAAGGATTAATTACCTTGTAAAGGACTGCTTTCAGCCGATTAGCCATTAGACGCCCAATTTTATATGAACTAGAAGTGAGACTAATAGGGTGAAAATCTTTGGGTACCTCTGAATTAGTTTTTTTAGGAATAAGTGCAATAAAAGATGCGCCGATTCCAGAGTGAGTTATCCCCACTTGGTGAAAATTGTGAACGAGGGCACAAACATCATTTTTTAACAGGTCCCAAAAACAGTGATAAAACTCACCATTAAAGCTATCTGGTCCGGGGGCTTTATCTTTAGGAAGGCCAAGGACAGCTCGTTCAATTTTTTATAAGGAAAATGGTTTTTCAAGATCAGCAGCGTCTTCAACTGAAATGCGCTTGAAGTCGAGCTGATGAATTTTTGGTCTTCTGAAACAGACTTCTGAATATAACTCTACGAAGTACTTCACCAAAAGGTTAGAAATGGAGGCACTATCCGTTACCACTTGGTCTCCGTGACAGAGAGCAGTGATACGGTTAATCCTCCTCCTGGCCGAGGCGATGGAATGGAAAAACTTTGTATTCCCATCACCCTCAGCCATCCAACGAAATTTTGAACGTTGTTTCCAACGGACAGATTCAGAATGAAGAAACGTAAGATATTCAGAATTTAAATTATTTCTAACCAGTAAATCAGAAGGAAAGATTAACCTCTATTCCTCCAGTAGATCCAGCTCAGAAATGTGGCGGCGAATCGACACTTTCTGGGAAGCAGCAGAAACTTGATGATTTTTATCCCACAGTCTGATCTTTGTCTTGAGGCCTTTGAGTTTCCGAGGGAGGGCCCAACCCGGGTTCGAATGATTTTCCAACTCGAGCCACCACGTTTTCATAGAAGGGATGAAAGCATCGGTTAATAACCAGGCGTTCTCGAACCGAAAAAGAGATCTTTCCCACATAACTGGCCGAGAGTTGAGTTGGATAGGCCAATGGTCAGATCCTATTTTGTTTAGGACTTGGCCAGAGGCGTTGGGGAAGAGGAGGTTCCATTCTGTATTGACAAAAAATCTGTCCAATTTAGACAAAATAGGGGGATTCTGAGAATTCGTCCAGGTGATTTTTTTCCCCGAGAGAGGAGTCTCAAATAGAGCAAGACTATTGATAAAATCAGAAAAGACTCTCATGGTTGATGAGGTTCGGGAGGCAGGAGGATTTTTGTTAGAGCAAAGTAGAGTCGCATTGAAGTCTCCTCCAAGGAGCCAAGGGAGGTCCCACAATTAGACAAGCTGAAAGATTTCCTCCCAGAAAGATGCTCGGTCACGGTAACGAGTTGGCCCATATATGCCGGCTAGCGCCCAAGAAGTACCGAGGTTGTGATCCAGGAGTTGGAGACCGATTTTGTATTGTCCCGGAACGACGGAAATAGCATCAAAAGCAGTTGGATCCCAGATGACAATTATGCCACCAGAATGGCCTATTGCATCCACATTTGCCCACGCTGGGTTGGTGTCATACCATAACTTACAAACAATTGAGTAATCAAAAGATTGTATCTTAGTTTCAAGAAGAATAGCAATATTTGGTTTAACATCAAAAAGCACCGCTCTGATGAGGACTCACTTGGCCAGAGAGCCGAGTCCTCTAACATTCCATGATAGAACGATCATGGAGAACGGTGGGTGTTGATATTCCATGCCATGGCGCTAGCTTCAGAGTAGCCCGCACATAAGATGTTGGCGAGCTCCATCATTTCTAAAAATTCCTCCCGTGGAAAGTCTTGTTCCTGTTCCAGCAAAAACAGGAGGAGCTCATCCCACGGATTGGGAGTGAAGGTCTTGGTTGGGGTAGATTCAAAGGTCATAGTTGGGGGGAGGTCGAAACAAATTGGGGGGATTCCAGAGGGGAATGCAAGGGGGAGATCGTACCAATCAAGGGGAAATTCCAATGGAATGACATGAGGGGGGTTTGAAGGGGGGGAAGGTGGGGGGGTAGTGTCTTTGACTTTATCTTTTTTAGTGTTTTTTTGGGAAGGTGCGGGGGTGCTGTTTTTGGCTTTATTTTTCCCTTCTTTTTTTTTCCTGGAATAGGTATACCGATAAGGGGTGTTGGCATTTTGTTTTCCAGTATTGGTGTGCAGGGGAGGGGTGATTGTTTTGGGGGTTGGGGTTTCCATGGTGTCCGAGTGGGGGAGGATAATACGAAGGGGGGTGGGGCAGAGGATAGTGGGAGAGTGAATATAAAAGGGGGGAGGGGAGTAAAAAGGGGGGTCGAAATCCCAGGTGGATTCATTGGAGAGGAGGGATGGGCTTAGCGGGGCTCGAGGGGATAGGGAGGTTTGTGTCAGAGAGGGAGGGTCTGATGGGATGGCAAGAGGAATATTAGAATCGACAATGCCCACCGGACCAGCATAAGAAAGAATAGGGTCTCCATTAAGATAATAATATTATTGTAAATGTAATGGAGTAAATGGCATATTTGTAAGTAGTTTTGTAAATATAATGGAGTAAAAGTGTTACAAGGTGGGACCCACCATAATCACACGAGCTGGAATCCTTATCACATGAGTTGGAAGATTTGGCAATCTTCCTTGATTAATGTAATTGATTTATCTTCCTTTGATTTATGTAGATTTGGATAATCATGATTGATAATTAGGGATATTAGGGATCCTATCTTATCTCTTAATATATAATTGAAATAGTATAAATAAGGGTCTTGGTTGAAGGGTTTAATCAAGCTCTCCACTTCTCAACTCGTGGAAGAATCCCTCTCTAGCCTAAACTCTTTTTCTTTCTTTTCTCTTCTCTCCTCTCGACCCGAGCTCTCTTTCTCTCTCTCTCTTTGCTCTTTTTTTTTCTCCCTCTCTCATCTTGCTCGAGGTTTCAATCATGGGGTCCTAAATTCAAATTTAGGATCCCCACATCAAAGGAATGCTCTAAGAAGTTATGATCAAAGCTACTCATAGAAGGCTCTTTTTGAAGCAAGGTTGAAGCTTGTGAGATAAGTTTTTCATTCTTGTTATTATTACTTCATGCTCTTGGTTTTTGGATCTTTAGAAGATGGTTCGGAGATGATTTTATTGTTGTCTTCATCTTATGAAATTATTGAGTGTTATGCATCTCGGATTAGAAGAAGTTTACCAAGGCAGTTTTGTCAGTTTGAAAGTTCTTGGCTGAAAATCGGTTCATGTTGATATTTTCTGCATAAAAAGTTATAATTTTGTGGGAACAAGATTTTCCTAATGAAGAAAAATGTTCTTGAGCCTATTATGAGTAGTTTTTTATCCATTGGATTTCAGAAATCTAATTACTTAACCCCCATGCTAAGCTTCTCCATTAACTGAGTTGTTTGAAGAACTCTACTCGATTTTGTGATTTGTTGGAGAAGTTTTTGAGAGCCATGAGTTGGATGATTGTTCTTGGAAAATCAAGAATAGAATATTGTGTTTTACATAAAAAAAATCAAGCACAAAATAAGGAAGTGGTCCTTTGAAAGTCAAGTTGACGCCAATCCATTTGTAGAGCCACAAAAGAGGGCCTACACCTAAATTATCCACTTGTAGAGCCACAAAAGAGGGCCTACACCTAAGTTATTCACTTATAGAGCCACAAAAGAGGGCCTACACCTAAGTTATTCACTTATAGAGCCACAAAAGAGGGCCTATACCTAAATTATTCATTTGTAGAGCCACAATAGAGGGCTTACACCTAAAACTATCCACTTGTAGAGCCACAAAAGAGGACCTACACCTAAATTATCCACTTGTAGAGCCACAAAAGAGGGCCTACACCTAAAATTATCCACTTGTAGAGCCACAAAAGAGGGCCTACATGTGAGGGGGAGTGTTAAGGAATAGTCTCACATGGATTAGTGATTACAAAGATCTTGAGTTTATTAGCTGGGAAAGAGGTTTCCTAAGTTCGCTAGTCATTTTGGGATGGGCCTTGGACCCAACTTAACACTACCAATAAATATAAAGCTAATGGAACTATTCACTGATATATAGCTATATTGGTAGCCAAGGCATACAGAGTTGGCGTATTGAAAAAATTATCTCTTGTGGCTAGACTCACTTCGGTTCGTATTTTGATTTTGGTGGAAGTCAACCAAGGTTGGTTGTTATGTCAGTTGGATGTCAAAAATGCATTTTTGTATGGCAACTTATAGGAGGAAGTGTATATCAAACAACCTCTTGAGTATGTTGCTCAAGGGGAGACGGTGAAAGTGTGTTGGTTGAAGAAAGCTATCTATGGGCTTAAACAAAGTTCTAGAGCATAGTTAAAAAAATTCAGCAATATGGTGGTAAATTTTGGGTTCCATAGAAGTCATCGTAATCACTCTATGTTTGTGCTTGTTGAAGAGAAGATATGGAAGGCTCTTATAGGACTCTCACAGTAAGAAGTCTCACAGAGCCAGAACTAATATGGTGGAATTTTAATTGGAGTCTCACAGAAGAGTCTCAGTTTAAAGGTGTTTTAGTTATGTTATTCTTCTATTTATGTCGAGTTATTTAATTATGCTAGGACTTATCTTTAATTGTTAGAGTATGGGTGTAATTGGGACAAGAGTAGTTTAATTGTAATTGAACTCTCCCACTTTCCTCTATTATAAATAGGGGTTCTTGTACTCAAATTACATTAAGTCAATGATGTTTTTCTCTTTTCCATAAATTCAACTTGGTGTCAGAGCCAGGTTCTGTGAGTTGACTTGGTCAACCGACAAAGATAATGTGATCCTTTTCTGATCTATTGTCTCTAGCAGTTTAGGTTTGTATCCATCTTTTTTCTCTCTTTTCAGTCCTTATACCTATTGTTTTCTTTGCGTTTTAACCTCTATTCTAAGTTTTTCATATTGCATATTGTATATTGATGGAAAGACATTCAAGTCTAATTTTCAACGCAAAACGAAGTTTGGCAATCGGAGTTTTCTGCAAAGAGAAATTGATATTTGAAGCAACAAATGACAGATTGCAAGAGAGGTTTGAGCAGCAGCAGAAAGCTTCAACTTTCGAGCCAGCTTATTACATCAAGAACGAGACTTTACAGGGAGAATTATCTATTCAAAGAAAGACCTATAGGTCTGTTTTCTTAATTATACAACCAATTCTCAATCTAAACTTTCTAGATGGAGATATCGATCTTTGAAGAGTCAATGGTCGTTGGCAAAAGAAGAAAGAGTACTTAGTTCGGCCAGATTATAGATTCCAAAATCTATCAAATTATTTTTCTCAAAAGAAGTATATTTTATGAACATAAATTATACCTGGATGAAAGGTATTGAAGTCAAGTTCAAAAGGAGGAAATTTCATGTCAATCTGATCTATATTTAAGGAGATATTCGCATTGGGGTCAGTAAGGGTCTTTATACAAAATAAAGAGAATCAAGAGATCATAAAAGATTCAAGAACGAATATTTTTATGTCAAATTTGATATCAAATTAAAGATATTTGAGTCTAGTTTCTTGATCAAGAAACCGTTTGTGATTTTGAGCTATATTTTTGGAGAAATTGATATCATAAGTATTAAAGTTTCCTTACTCAGGGATGGACTCGCACCGGATAATTTCATGTGTCCTTATTAAGGACTTTCATTATTCGGTACATGTTATATGGGCATTGGCCCATATCCATTGTTACTATTGTGTCTCTTTCACTGAGACATTATTATGAAAGAAGGACTCGTCGGTTGCTAACTATTATCAGCATTAGTTATCCTGATGAAGATTTGATTAAAGAACATTGTGGCCCCGTCATCTTATCTTCCATTGATTCCCATTATCATGTTATTGTTATTTGGAAGACTTACTCCTACCATCCTTTATTTAAATCTCACTTACCCCTTTGGCCAAACCCTTTTGAAGCATTACTTTGGTTGGACCATTTTATTTATATGGGTGTTTTAAGTGTATTGAGACTTTTTATTGGTACTTGTGGGCCTTTTATCGCCGTCTTGTGAATGACAACCATTACCCACTTTAGTGATTACTATCACTATATTTGTTCGAAATCATTTGAGTTTGATTTTGATTTATGTTTTATCACCCATTTCTACCTTTGAGAGTTGGTGCCTGGTGTTGGGACACCGTGATGGAGGAACTTATTATTACAACTATGTTATTTGGTTCAAGTTGGGATCATTGCCATTACCTCGCAGCTTAAGGTGGAGTGTTGAAGAGAAGATATGGAAGGCTCTTACAGGACTCTCACAGTAAGAAGTCTCATTGAGCCAAAACAAATATGGTGGAGTTTTACATGAGTCTCACAAAAAGAGGTCTCACAGAAGTGTCTCAGTTTAAAGGTGTTTTAGTTATGTTAGTCTTCTATTTATGTTGAGTTATTTAATCATGTTAGGCCTTATCTTTAAGTGTTAGAGTTTGGGAGTAATTGGGACAAGGGTAGTTTAATTGTAATTGGACTCTACTGCTTTCCCCTATTATAAATAGGGGTTTTTGTACTCAGACTACATCAAGTCAATGAAGTTTTTCTCTTTCCCATAAATTCAACAGTGCTAAAAAGGAACACTGGTATTGTTGTATCAGTCGTGTATTCTAATGATATTGTAATATGGGAGTGACTTGGAAAGAATTGAGGAAGTAAAACATATTTAATCATGCACTTTACATCAGGGGAGGGGGGTGGGGGTCCCAAACAGTGAGAGATTGGAGGGAGGTCCCAAACTTAGATAATTTGTCGGCAAAAGAATTTTTCAATCAGATTACATGGTTCCAAGAGCAAGAAATAGCAGATACAATGTTGAAAATGAAATGCAGGTAGGCCAATAGCGCCAAGGGGGGAAGCCGATCCTGATCCCCAGCTAATAACAACGATAGAGTAAGATTCCACTGGCTGGCCGAGGGAGGTGGAAATTCAAAATTCTTCCATGTCATTGCCTCGGCCAGGCAGAGGGCTAACCATATCACTTCTCTTTGTCATGGAGACCAAGTGATCATAGATAGATCCCTCTATATCCAATCTTCTTGTCAAGTTCTTCTCAGATCTCTATTAAGAGGAACATTACAACCGGCCCACACTGTTCCAGCTCGACTATCTACGTATCTCACCTTCTAACGCGAAAAATTTGGAACGGCCATTCAGCACCGAAGAAATTGATTTTGCTTCCCTTGACCTTCCAAAAGACGAAGCTCCTGGACCTGATGGTTTCAATGGTGAGTTCTACCACAAATTATGGGACATAATCAAGTCGGATGTGTATGCATTTGTCCAAAATTTTCACCAAATCTGCATCACTCACAAGGCTGTGGGTGCCTCCTTCATTGCCTTAATCCCAAAAAAATCCAACTCTGCCCTTCCTCAAGATTTTAGACCAATAAGCCTCATCACCAGCTACTACAAAATCATTGGTCGACTACTCGCAAACCGTCTTAGGGCCCCACCTCCCCAAAATCATTAACGCCTATCAAAGTTCATTTGCTCGCTCACGAACTCCTAGACTCTTTCAAAAAATCCAATCTACCCAGATTTGTCTTGAAACTTGACTTTGAAAAAGCCTTAGACCGTGGAAACAAGAAATTAATCGATTACCTCTTTGACAAAATGGGTTTTGGGACCAGGTGGAAATTTTATATGAGAAATTGCTTATCTACCGCATCATACTCTATCCTTATTAACGGAAAACCGTGTGGGTTTTTTCAACTCAACTAGAGGAATAAGGCAAGGGGACCCTCTTTCTCCCTTTCTCCTTGATCTCATTGCTGAACACCTAGCATCGATGGTCCATTTTGCTAAAAGATCGGGTTGGCTAAACCCCATCTCAAATAATCCCAATCAAGATATTGCACTTCTACAGTACGTTGATGATACCATACTCTTTGGCAAAGGTACAATGAACCAACACTCCCATATAAAAGCTCTGCTCAACTTATTTGAACTCTCTTCTGGGCAAAAGGCAAGCTGGTCAAAATCATCCATAATTGGGTTCAATATTGACCCCTCGGTTCTAAATTCTATGGCTAGTTATTTGGGATTTAAAATTGCATCTCCTCCTTGTACATATTTGGGACTTCCACTGTCACCTGTTCTTCCCTCCAAAAGTGCTTGGCACCCTGTCACTGAGCATCTTGAAGGCCGTTTGGCTTCCTGGAGAGGAAGATTTTTGTCCAAAGCAAGAAAACTTGTCCTTATCAAATCTTGCCTCCACGATATTCCTTCTTATTTCCTTTCCTTATACCGTTGCCCTGCCTCAGTTCGAAAAATAATTGAATTCCTAAAAAGAAGATTTATGTGGGGTGGGCCAAACGGTGAAAGAAAGTACAGCCTTGTAAAATTAGTTGAGGTATGTAAACCAATTGTCATGGGAGGCCTTGGGATCCAAGATACTGCAACAACAAACTCTGCATTGTTACTTGAATGGATCTAGAAATTTAACAGGCAACCTGATTTGATCTGATGGACTATTGTTGCTACTAAAGCAAACAAAGTTACTGGGGTGGTGTACAGCAGGTGGAAGATATAATAAGTTATCTCCCGTGTGGAAAAAGATTGTAAAAATGTTGCCTAAATTCAAAAAAGCAGTCAATGCTACACTGGTACGGGATGTCTGACAAAATTCTGGTCAGATTGGTGGGTGGGGCCAAGCAGCGTCAATATCAGCCATTGGCAAATCTTTTCCTTGGCAAGAAATAAGGATGTGACCATTTCTGACCAAAGGACAAATTTCGATGAATGGAACTTAAATCTTCAAATAGCGTTGTCAGATGTTGAAGCACTAGAAGCTTCTGACCTTATCACCTGTCTATCGTCGGTACGGCTCATAAATGTACCTGACTCACGCATCTAGACTCCATGCCGACAAGGTACCCTTTCTACTACCTCAGCTTACAACTTCTTGCTTTCCCTCTACTCTCCTCAAACCTACCGACCCGCAGCCATTGTGTGGATCCTTACTCGCGCCTCCTCAAGTGAAGTTCTTTATCTGGAGTGCATGCCGAAACAAAATACTCACATCCGATTCCTTAATCCGTCGGGGAACTCCTGTTCAGGACCCCCTATGCCCCTTCTGCCAAACCTCTCCCGAAACTGCTGTCCACATCTTGTTACATTGCAACTATGCCCACACTGTCTGGACCAGCCTCCTCAACAAAATCGGTTTACAATATTGCCCTTCTCAGAATCTCTCATCCACAATCCTCACTGTTACTAATGTTCATCACCCTAAGCTCGGAAAATTACTTATTTCTTGCTGCATTGGTCATATCATCTGGGCCTTATGGAAAAAAATAAATAATAAAAAATTCAATATAAAATCTCTTCCTAGTAACATTCTGATTGAAAGAATTGTAAGCCAAGTTTCCACATGGATACTCATACGTAAAGAATTTCAAATTTTCAAAGGCTCCAACTTATGAGGAAACTGGCGGCTGGTAGCTGAAATGTCATACCCATCCCCCCCCCCCCCCCCCACCCCCCCCGACTTTGGAAACTTGGTCCCCTCCTCCGATGGGACCCCTCCCCCCCCCCCCACCCGACTATGGAAACTTGGTCCCCTCCTCCGATGGGACACTTCAAATTAAATTTTGACGGTAACGCATTTTGCTGCCCAGGGCCTGCCGGATATGGGGGAGTTATCCATGACAAAAATGGAAATCTTTTTTTCTCCTTTGCTGGGCCAATCGGAGTATCTGACTCAACTACTGCTGAACTTTTTGGGCTGTATAATGGATTAAAACTTTTCAAGCAACGGCTGGTGGGCCCTCTTTGCATCGAAGGAGACTCAAAAATCATTATCAACTGGTGTGAGAAGTCCTCTAAACCCCCTTGGTGGCACTGGGATTTGTTTTATGATATCTGTAATTGATTTTCTCAATTCCAATGTAATTGGAAATACATTCCTAGATCAGCTAATCATCAAGCGGATACCTAGGATAAATTAGGCGTTTCCCTCCAACACCTTATTGTGGAGGAAGGTCCTTTTCAGCCAGGTTTTGTACTCTTCTCTCTTTTAATGACATTTACACCTCTACTAAAAAAATAATAATAATAATGACGCTAGAGTCCCCTTCAATGAATAAATGCCCGGAGAGCTGTTCCTTGAAAATATTCAGATCATGGAGGAGAGCAAAAACTTCAACGGTGGTAGAATCAGCAAGACCCAGAGGTCCCGCATAAGATAAGATGGCCTTACCCGATGAGTTGCGGAATACGCCTCCAAATGCAGCCGGACCCGGGCAACCCAAGGCACTACAAACAAAGTTCAGCTTTTCTTTTTTTTAAATGATATATATATTAACAAAGAAGAGGAAATAAGACAAAATCAGTAGAGCAAACCCGTCAAAGTTCAGCTTCATGCTGTCCAGAGGAGGGGGGACCATTCAACAATGCCAGGTGTCTTTGTTGGGCCCGCCATGTGGGTGAGGATACGCCAAATGATGCAAAGTGGCACCCCATTTAGGCAGAGAATTCTCGACGAGAGTAAAGCCAGCTAGCAATATAACCCACAACCAGCTCGATAGAACGATCAATGCTGCTGGACTTGTGATTAAAACGCCGGTTATTGCGCTCTAACCAAATGCACCAGGGCACATGGGCAAGATAGGCAGATAAAAGGATCTTGTCAAGTTTGGGGAGAGGGGAGCTCTAACCATTTGGATAGTTCCAATTAGGTCTTGCGGGATGGCAAGCTGAACATTGATTTTTTGGAAGACACCCATCCAAACTTTCCAAGAATAGCTGCAATGGAAGCGGACATGCTGGACTGAGTCATTGCACGTATCACAGAGAGGGCAGACCGCATTAGGACTTGAAAAACCCTGCATCTGGAGGTTGTTGGCAGTAAGAACCTTCCCTGTAATGGCTGTCCAGATGAAAACTTGATTTTGTTTGGTGTGGAAAGCTTCTATGCAGCAATGGCATCATGCTCAGGGGAGCTGATTGTCCAACCTCTGATGTGAGAGTATGCAATGGCCACCTAGAAGAGGCTACTTTTGTTTGGCTTCCAAATAATCTTATCTGGTATGTTTCCCCGAATCACAATTAGGAGCAAGAATATCAAGAAGTGCACACAGGTTGTTGGCCTTGCTATCCCGAAGACTCCGTTTGAAGTGGAAGTCCTAGGAACGGTTATGCCAAACATCCGCAGTAAGGGCATATTTCTGAGAAGTGATGGTAAAGAGAGAACCAAAGCATCCATAAGGATTCGGTTGCCGCACCAAAAAAAAAGCCTTTGCCCATTACCTGCATAGAAAGAGGTGGCACTTTTGAAAAGAGCAAGTAGGGGAAGGAGAGACTCCATATGGGATAGGTGCATGTGTCTCCCCCCTCAAACCACCAAGGACGAGAGCATTGTAACTTGTAAGCCACCATGGGTTTCCAACAAGAGGCACGCTGAGCATTAGAGTTCCATATCCACTTGAGGAGAAAAGCTTGGTTCATTTCTTTTGTGGGGCGGACACCAAGCCCACCCAGTAACCACAGTAAGCAAGCAACATTCGAGTTGACAAGATGATAGAGGAAGGACTCCTCGGATCCTCGCCATAAGAAGCATTTTCTGATGGAATCAATTCTTTTGCAAACAGAGGCCGGGCAGTGAATGAAGGAGAGATAATAATTTGGGATGCCAGCTAGACAAGATTTCATGAGAGCGAGTCTTCCTGCAGTGGAGAGTAGCTTGCCACGCCAGGTAGCTAAACGGTCCTCAAACTTTTCAATCAAAGGAAACCATAGGCTTGCACTTGGCCTGCTGTTGAATAGAGGGAGGCCGAGGTATGTCGATGAAATAGTGCTCAGAAAACAACCCAAAAAATCTGCCATATGCCTCAAAATCTCAGGGTCGATGTGATAACCAAAGAGGGTAGTTTTCCTCCAGTTTACCAGTTGACCCAATGAAACCTCAAATAATCCCAAAAGGGCCCTACGTTTTCTGACCTGGTCTATGGTACCAACACCAAAGCATATCGTGTCGTCAACAAACTGAACGATAGGGATGTCGCCCTGTGGATGCTACGGGACCCTTGAAGAGACCACAAACAATACCAATGATGAGCAGGGAATAAGAAGCGGATGATATGCAATTGTTGATCCAAAACCGCCATCTTTGGCTAAAACCCATTCTGGTGTGAAGGTGATCAAGGGGCCTCCAGTTATAAGGGATATTGTACATAGCGGCATTATTGTCCTTATACATCAAACTACTTGAGTGATGTTATAATGAGGGGACTAGCTCGAATTTTGAGCCTAATCTCAACGCAACCCTTGTTGTTTTCCCCGAAACTCTCTTCTCTTCTCAATTTCTTCTATCTCTCTTCTAAATCTCTCCAAGATTCTTATTTTTCAATCCTAGTGAGAAACAAAGTAAGACTTGTGATTAAAATCTACTTCTATATAAAAGAGTCCTAATTCTTCTACGACTTTTCACACTCATACAACTTCAGTGACACAACAATGATATGATGTTCATTTATCATTAAAAATTGAAAAAGAAACAGAAAGCTAAAATGGACATCAATAGGATAATCACATGCAGTACAGGAAGAAGGTATAAGTCGTTTAACACAAATATAATGATAAAGTAACAAAATTGGTACAATAACTCATAGGGACTTGAATCCTTGTTCGGCTCAACTAAAAACCTTTAAGATTATTCACATATAAGGATATAAAGAAATTCCTATCTCATATAGATGCAGCAGAATCCAATTGGGTCTACAATAAAAACCAGTAAACCCCATACAGAAGAAAATTTGAGATTGTTTCTAAATGATAAAAGAAAGAGAAGTTGTAGTGAAATGAAAACATGGTTAAAATTCAGTGGAAATAGCTGTTACAAGAAAAAAAAATCTTCTTTCTTTTCCATTTTTGGCATTTTGAAAGATAATTTATCTCACCCAAATAACCAAGGCTCTCGCCTCTTCGTGTCATGATGAGCATGGCCTCTAAAGAAAGGATAATATGCACCAAGTTGATACCATCGAACCAACAACTCTGGTTCAGGGTTGCCAAAAAATCCACCAACATCCGCCCCTACATTTGACAACCATAATTTTTATATCAATGTCATCGGAAGCATAGTATCCAAAAATAGTCATGAAGAAAATGACGACAAATTATGCATATTATGTTGATGTGACAAGAAGAGGGTTTCTTTTTCTGTCCTTTAGCTACTAGTCGAATCACTTCTTTTTTGAATGATGAGCAATTTATTGAGAAATGGATAACAGGGGGGGGGGGGGAGAGAGGGGAGGGGTGCGTTTCGGCTCCCTTGGCATTCCCCTTGCACCACCATAAATATTGATCTTGGGAGGCAGTACACGAGGAAAAATAACATCAATTCATTGTGATGAATTAAATGTTCCCAAGTTTCCACAATTTTTTATCCCACAAATGGCTAAAAGTTTTCTATATGCCACCCAAAGCAATAATTTTATTGGCTGTTTTTCAAATGATGCACCCTAAAGAACTTGGGTTTTTTTTTTTAAATGGTGATGATTTTATTTCAAGAAAAAGTAAGAAGATACATCAAGGGAGGCATCTCCTTTTTTTTTAATGAAGATGTATAAGCTAATTAAAAAAAGATGAAATTACAATACCTTGCAAAACAGGGCCTACCTCCACAATAGGGTGAGGGAGAGAGACGCCTAATTTAGCCTATGCATCAATTAAATGATTAACTGCTCTAGGAATATATTTCCATTTACAATTTAAAGCAGAAATTAAATTATATATAACATAGAACATGTTCCAATGCCACCAAGGAGGACGTCTGTCTTTGCGCACCAATTAATGACGATTTTCGAATCTCCTTCAATGCAAAGGGGCCCAAAAAGACGACTTTTGAAGATCCATAATCCATTTAGTAATCCAGATAATTCAGCAGTAGTAGAATCTGAAATTCCAATATGTCCAGCAAAGGAAAAAAGAAGAGCACCATTTTCGTCATGAACAATACCACCAAAGCCCGCTGGGCTCGGACATCCAAGAGCGCTTCCGTCAAAATTCAGTTTATAATAGCCCATTGAGGGAGGAGTCCAAATTGTCATAGTTGGGGGTCAGGGTGGATATGACATGCTAGCAATTGTTAGCCAATTCTCTCGAAAGTTAGATCCTTTTAGATTTATGAATTCCTTACGTAGAAGGATCCACACAGTGACTTGAACAATAATTTTTTCAACCAATGTATCTCTAGGAATAGATTTTAGATTAAATTTGCGATTATTCCTTTCTTTCCATAATGCCCAAATGATATGCCTAACACAGCAAGATATTAATATTTTTTCGAGCTTTGGGAGGTTGGTATTTGTAACTGAGAGAATGGTAGATGAGAGGTTTTAAGAGAGACAGTACTGGAGACCGATTTTGTTAAGGAGGTAGGTCCATACAAAATGGGCATAATTGCGATGTAAAAGGATATGGGTGGCTGTTTCTGAAGAAATTTGGCAGAATGGGCAAAGAGGGTCTGGGACATGGGTACCTCTCCGGATTAGGTAAGAATTTTGTTCGTATATACGGACCAGATAAAAAGTTTAGCACGTGGGAGAGCATGCAAGGTCCATGCAATAGTAGCAGGATGTTTAGTTTCTGGAATGTTGGGGCAGCTCAAGAAGTTGTAAGCAGAAGAAGTTGAGAAATTACCTTTCGTGCACGGCATCCAAATAAGAGTATCAAGCACATTTTTTAGACTTACCGAAGAGAGAGCGATGATGAGGTCGGATGCAACCAAGGCCTCAAAATCCAAAAGTGACATTCGTAGATTTAGATTCCGTCCTCCAGAATCAATTTGTTGGTCTGAGATAGATGCTTCCATATTTCTTGCTAAGTTAGAGATCACGTTAAGGCTGATGTTGATGCTGAGATCCAGTCCACCAGTCAGTCCAAAATCGTGTTACAAAACCCGAGCCAGTGTAACATTTTATAGCATTTTTTAAAGCAAGTAACAATATTACAATTTTTTTCCACATATGGGACAACCTATTACATCGCCCACCCTCAATCCACCAACCTTCTAATTTATTTGCTTTTGCAACAACCAATTTCCTCCAAATCAATTTTGGATATAAGTTAAACTTCCAAATCCATTTTAAGTAACAGAGCAGAATTTGTGGTAGTTGTATCACGGATCCCGAGTCCAAGAATTTTTTATTTACATACCTCTGCCCATTTCACCAAACAATATTTCCTTTCACCGTTGGGTCCTCCCCACAGGAATCTCCTTTTGAGCGATTCGATTCTTTTGCAGACAAAAGCAAGGCATCGATATAGGGAGAGGAAATAAGAAGGAATATTGTGCAGACAAGATTTAATAAGAATCAGTTTACCAACCTTAGATGAAAATCTTCCTCTCCAAGTCGCCAGGTGGCCCTCCAAACACTCAATAATAGGATGCCAAGAGCTTTTGGAAGGCAACGTAGGTGACAAAGGCAGGCCCACATATGTATAGGGAGGTGTAGCAATTTTACATCCTGTTGGAAGATAAGATCAAGCCCAAACGACCAAGGAAGGCCCACATATGTAAGATTATTATAAGATTGGTCACATGACCAAGGAAGGCCCACAAGATGGGCCCAAGCTCATAAGAAGTAGGACCCACAATGATTACCAAAAGTTGGCATCCTTATCACATCAGTTGGAAGATCAAGAAGGACTCACAAAAAGATTTGTTCTAATCGGAGTTATCGACAGAGAGATATCGATATTTAATTGAGCGAAGGTCATTTTGCAAAAAGGTTCGAGCAGCAACAACAATCTTCAGTTTCCGAGGTATTTGTTGCTATCAAGAACTAGACTTTATATGAAGAAATATATATCAAAAGAAAGATCTGTAAGTCTATTCTTTTACCTATTCAACCAATTTTTTATCTGAGTTATCTACAAAGAGAAATCAATATTTGAAGCAAGAAAGGTCAGATTGAAAAAGAGGTTCGAATGGCAGCAGAAAGCATCAATTTCCGAGGTATTTTATGCTATCAAGAAAGAGACTTTTGACAGCGCCTAGCCAATACACCCAAAAGACCGATCTGTTAGGTGCGGAAAGCTACCGCCTAAAAGAGTGGACGGAACCACTTTGACACCCACCCCGCCCATTCTTGACCACCTCTCACGGGATTCAAATGCGGGACACGACGTGCCCAACTCTGATACCATGACAGCGGCTAGTCAATACAACCCAACAAACCGATTTGTTAGGTGCGGAAAGCTACCGCCTACAAGAGTGGACGGAACCACTCTGACAACTTTATATGGAGAATTATATATCAAACGAAAGATAAGTAAGTCTATTTTCTGATCTATTCAACCAATTCTTGGTATGATTTTTTTATAAGGAGATATTTATCTTGGAAGAGTCAATGGTCGTTTTGGAAAAACAGGAGAAACAGAACTTAGTTCGGCCAGATGATAGAGACCGAAACCTATCAGATTATTTATCTTCTGATAATTATATTTTATGAAGAGATGTTATACTTGGATGAAATTTATTTAAGTCTACTTTCAGAAGGAAAAAATTTCATGTCAATCTGATTTATATTGAAAGATATATTTGAATTGGAAGAATCAAAGGTCATACTGGTATTCTGTTGTATTGAAAAATCTGAATTTATGCCAATTGTTTTGTGTCACTTTTTGAGTATATCAAGAAAATATCTCACTTCTCCCTGGTTTGAGGGCTTATTTACAAATCTCTGTTATTAGGGATTATTGCTACTTCTATGATACTTGGTTCAAGCTGGGATCACTACCATTACCTCCCAGCTTGAGGGGGAGAAGAAGAACAACAACAAGAAAGAGGTATTTTATTCCTTATGTTGTGGATAAATTTATGTGACCAAAATATTCAAGAAAGGGGAGCACAAAAGATGAAGTTTGTGCATCAAAGAAGAAATTTTTATATCAGATTATTTCATGGGTTCTTTGACAAAGTTTACTATTTGGTTCGTGTTATATGTGTTGGAAGATGGTCGTGTTATATTCAGCTGCAGCTATTATGTCTCTGTGGGGACATTATTATTGAATAAGAGGTGGCCTCATGTTATTATTTATTTTACCCCGTCAAAAAGATGATAATTATTTGTGGTTGGGAGTCCACGATGGAGGAACTTCATCCCCGTCAAAAAGATGAAAATTATTTGTGGTTGGAAGTCCATGACGGAGGAACTTATGATTACATCTATGTTATCCCACGTCCCCCCCCCCTGTAATGGCTTTTATGTCTCCTACCACTTGAGAGTCGTTGTCCTGTGGAGGGACACGGTGGTGGACACTTCAGAGCAATGCCGATAGACGCACTACCGATAGCAGTGGAGTGTGCCCTACATCCAGCATTAAGACTAGAGTATGAAGCAATGGCTTACCGGCTAGGAGTGATTTTTACTCACTTATAATGCCGCAAGGTCTCGTGGAAGGATGCAACAGCATGAGAGGGGATGTTGGAAAATGAAGGCATATGGGAAGATGTGCCATTTTATACATCATTTGCAACAAGCTGGGAGTTCATGTTGTACTCTCACCCCCAGCTTGAGGGGGAGTGTTGGAAGATAAGATCAAGCCCAAATGACCAAAGAAGGCCCACATATGTAAGATTATTATAAGATGGGTCACATGACCAAGGAAGGGCCACAAGATGGGCCCAAGCTCATAAGAAGTAGGACCCACAATGATTACCAAGAGTTGGCATCCTGATCACATCATTTGGAAGATCAAGAAGGACTCACAAAAGTATCTTTATCTTAGGGTCACGACCAAGAAGAGTTTTAGTTTAAGTTATATTTGTCTTTTATCAATATTGAGTTACCTAATTATGTTAGGACTTACCTTAAGTGTTAGAGTTTGGGTGTAATTGGGACAAGGGTAGTTTTATTGTAATTAGACTCTACTACCTTCCTCTATTATAAATAGAGGTTCATGTACTTTGATTACAGTAAGTTATTGATGTCAATGAAGTATTTCACTTTTCCATAAATTCAACACATCCCAAGTAATGCGCCAAGGAATTTAACACATTAGGATCGATATTAAAGCCAGTAATTGAAGATTTTGTCCATCTTACTTTTTGCCCAGAGGAGAGGCATCTCCTTACAACTAGAGATTGAAGGGAGGGACCCAATTTAGCACTAGAGTCAGCAGCCGTATTGACTGATCTAAGAACATGAGACCAAGAACTGTGGTTGTTGTCAAAGACCCACTAACTTCCGCTGGACCAAAGGGATGGAAGAAAGAGATAGCTGCCAAAGTGTCGGCCTAGGATTAGAAGCGGGTGGAGCTTGCTTTTTTTGTTTTTTTTTTTTTTTTTAGTAGCAAATGAAGACATTTTATTGAAGGGGAAGGAGAAGTTTGCCATAGGGCTAGAAGAAAATCAAGAAACAGCATGAAAAACAGCAATGCAAGCACAACCAAGAGATGAGAATCCAGAAATTTTGTTTACAAGAGGACCATGATGCAAGATTTGATTGAGATCTTGCAGTAAATGCAACATGATCAACAGATTTATCATGAACTGAACAAAATCTGCAGATTGTCTTTGAAGAAGCACTGCCCTCATGACAGACTTCTCAGAAATCAGTATCTTGAAGCATAGAAGAGGACGACTTTCACTTTGCAAGGACATGGATCTGGAACAAGCCATATGACAGTGCTGAAGAAGACTTAAATCAAGAAATTTAGAAGACGATCTTACTGCTAATAGAATGGCTAAAGAGGTTCAATATTCCCCTAATTCAATATTCCCAGTTCCTTGTTTCTTGTTTTCACATAACAATCATTCACTAATGCTGTGAGCTGGCCTAATCTAATGTTCCAATTGCCTGAAGCCAAATTTCAGTGGCTCGCTCTCCACAAAAAGACAGACATACAATGATCATCTTTAGGTTTCTGAAATTCTTTTTCCCAGATATTGCCTTAACAACTTTTGCAAGTAATGCTTCTGAAATGTTTTTAGAATACAAGATTTTAAGACAACATAAGAAGATAGCATTGAAGTCCCGGCACCTATTGGGAGGAATCAGAAATCTCTCTATTTCATCTTAGGCATACATTACCTCTCTATTTTGTTGTATCTCAGTCCAGCTGAAGCATTATATAATGTGGAAGAAAAAAAACTGAAATTGAATAAATCCTCTTCATGGCAATGATACGCTCGCAGTCTGACTAAGGGCTGCTGGTTGTTTGATTAAGCATGACATTTTGATTAATTTCGACCTAATCAAAGCTTTTTGGTGGTGATTAAGAAACTTCTTGAAGCTTATGAATCTTCTTGTAGTTTGTTCTTTTAAAGTTTAAAAATTAGATTCAAGTGGTTGCTTTAGACTTGACTTTGATTTACATAGTTTTCAATGTTTCATTTTCTCAAATTCATGACAATAACTAAGTTTTCTATGGTTCCTAGATGGCTGGAGCAAGAAAAGAAAAGGGTATTATGGAAGAAGGCTCTAGAAGAAACTATGACCAATAGACAACTGACATAATGCTCAATGTAGGGGTATTAGTAATTGTAGTTTAGCAATTTTACACAAGGGGGGAGTCTTTTGTAACAATGTATTTTTTTTACTTATTAATACCATATTCAACAAATACTCTAGAACTCTATTTATTAATGATTCCTTCTACACTTTCCATAAGGTTACACTACACAAAAAAGTATATTCCACTACACTTTTCATTAGGAAATAAGAGTATGGATCTAAGTCCATACAAGCTCAGGTGCACCCAATTTTTAATTTCATCATCAAATTGGAATTAACTTATCCTTATAGTAAATTTATTTTTTTTTATTTTTTTTGAAAAGGATGTATTAATAAACAGAAGAAAGTTACAAAGTTTGAGGGGGCATTTCCCTTACAACCAGAGACTGTAGGGTAGCTCCCTCCCCAGCAAGTACATCTGCCGCTGAATTTGCGGACCTCGGAATGTGGGTCCAACAACAAGAAACAATCAAGGTAATGTCTAAAATTTTATTGAATGTATCCCAATGTCTCCACGGAGGAGAAGATACTCTCTCACACCATCCAATCACCACTTTCGAATCCCCTTCAACTTGGAGGGGTCCACTACATCTTTCTTTGAAAACACGAAGATCGGAGAGGAGAGCCTGTAACTCTGCATTCGTAGAATCAGAAATTCCAAGGGGGCCCGCATATGTGAAGAGCTGATTACCGGAATGATCTGAAATTACTCCACCATAGCCGGAAATACCAGGGTTGCCAAGAGATGAACCATCAAAATTTAGCTTGAGATAACCAAGAGCTGGAGGAGTCCATTCTTGCATGACCAGAGGCTTTTTACCAATGTGTATCAAAGCCAAGTTTCTCCAATTTTCACGAATGGAGGAACCCAGATAGGGAGAAAATGCTTTTTTTGTTAAAAGCCAAGTAGATATGTGACCCACCACTCTGTCCGCAACCCGGTCTACCGATTCACTTTTAGCATCAAATCTTCTTTTATTCCGCTCGTTCCAAAGCCCCCACGGGATGAAACTGGAACAGGCAGAGAGCATCATCTTTCCAAGAGGCAGCATAGAGGTACCCAAGAGTGAATTACTAAAAGTGAGGAGGTCCTCCGCCATGCAGAATTGAAGCTCAAACTTTCCAAGGATGCTTATCCACACATTCCAAGAGAAAATGCAGTGTAGGAGAATGTGTCTGATAGTTTCGTTCTCAGAGTTACAAAATGGACATAAGGGATCAACCGAGGGATAGCCTCTTCTTCTCAATACATCAGCCGAGAGGATTTTACCTTGACAGGCACTCCACATGAAGAATTTTACCTTTGGAGGGGCACATAAACGCCATACGAAATTGATCCCATTCTCCCTCCATGCCGAATTACTTCCGTTTAAAAATCCGTATGCCGATGAGACCGTGAAAGGCCCCTTTTTGTCCGGCCACCAAATGAGCTTGTCAGCCTCCCGAGGACGAATTTTGAACAAAGCAACTAAATCCAATAATCGGCTAGCTTCCAATGCCTCACTATCCGAGAGCCCCCTTCTAGGATGGAGGCTCATCCCTCCCCCCTCAAAAGCTTCAGCTACTGATATTTCTCTGCGGGTGGTGAGAAGGAAAAGACTTCTGAAAGCAGTTTGCAGAGGTTCCGGCCCTATCCACAAGTCGTCCCAAAACTTGAGCGATCTACCATTTCCAGCATAGAATCTACTTGCAGATTAAAATTTTGGGAGCAGAAGATACAGCGCTCTCCATATAGGAGATAGGGTTCTACGGTTCCCCCCAGACATCCACCAATGAGGTTCACTACCCAGCTTTGTGAGAACCATTTCCTTCCAAAGATTTGAAGAGTGAGTGTTAAACTTCCATAGCCATTTTAACAATAAAGCTTGATTCATGTCTCTAGATTTCCGGATTCCCAGGCCCCCCATATTCTTTGGCTTGCAAACATCATCCCAACTAACCAGGTGGTACTTAAAAGCATCACTCGATCCCCTCCATAAGAATCTTCTTTTCAACTTATCCATGATCTTGCAAATAGCAATAGAGCAAGGCAAGAAAGACAAAGCATAATTTGGGATACCCGCTATGCATGACTTTAGGAGAACGAGTCTCCCCGCTTTACTAAGAAGATGCCCCTTCCATGATGATAATCGGGATTCCATTTTTTCTACCACCGGATTCCATAGCCTCCTGCATATACGCCCATTGAAGAGAGGTAGACCAAGATATGTTACGGGTAATTGACTTAATGTGCATCCAAATATACTTGCCATCTCAGTGAGAACCTCAGGATTAACATTGAAGCCCATTAGGGAGGTCTTTCCCCAGTTTACTTTCTGACCAGAGGCTAACTCAAAAAGCCCCAACACAGCTTTAATCTTTATTGCACAATCAATGTCTCCGACTCCAAAAATGATGGTATCATCTGCATACTGAAGTAGGGGAATATTAAAAGCTGGACTGAAACTAGTAGGGGGGAGCCAACCAAGATTTCCTGCCGAGTAGAACATTGCAGATAGAAATTCCCCAATCATATTGAATAGAAGCAGGGAGAGAGGGTCTCCCTGTCTAATTCCTCTGCTTCCTTTAAAATAACCACATACTGAGCCGTTGAGGAGGAGGGAGTACGATGCTAAACCCACACAACTTCTGATCCAGAATCTCCATTTGTTGCCAAAACCCATCTTTTCCATGATCTCATCCAATAGAATCCAATTGACCCTGTCAAAAGCCTTTTCAAGGTCCAACTTTAGGGCAATTCTTGGGTCCTTATTGCGCTGAAAATGATCAATTAGCTCATGGGCAGCCATAGTAGAATCCAGGATCTCTCTACCTTTCAAGAAAGTGCCTTGCCCTTTGTGAATTACTGTAGGGAGGAGAGTTTTGAGACGATGAGCCAAAATTCTGGCTATGATCTTGTATGCACTAGAAACGAGGCTGATGGGCCTGAAATCCTCTGGTTTCTCCACACTAATTTTCTTCGGAACCAAAGTGATAAAGGACGCACCGATACTATGGAACGTGATCCCGTTGTTGAAAAAACCATGAACCATGGCTATGATATCCCCCTTGAGATGCGGCCAAAATCTTTTAAGGAAATCCCCATTGAAGCCATCAGGGCCTGGCGCCCTATCACTATCCATGCCTAATACAGCGCGTTCGACTTCTCCCGGTGAAAATGGCAACTCTAGAAATGAAGCAGCTGCTGGAGAGAGGCTAGAGAAATGAATATTTTGAATTTTTGGTCTGTAATGGCATTCCTCCGTATATAAATCTGTGAAAAACTTGAGCAACACATTAGTGATCGAAGTCCTACACGATGTTACCTCATTATTGATACATAATGAGGTAATACGGTTGGTCCTTCACTTAGCTGAAGCCACTGTGTGAAAAAAAATTGTGTTGGCGTCTCCCTCCTTGAGCCATTTAAATGTGGCACGTTGTTTCCAACGGACCTTCTCTTGATGGAGGATTAAATTTAGATTTGAGTTTAGAGAAATACGGGTAGAGAACTCCGCTGGAGATAAATACCTTTGCTCCTCTGCCAAATCAAGGTCCGCAATTTGGGAGATAATGGAAGACTTCTCAGCAGCTAAAGAAGTGCGATACACTGTGGCCCACTCCTTAATTTTCTGTTTAAGGAACCGAAGCTTTAGGGGAAAGGCCCACTCTCGCCTGCCCAAAGATGGACCCTCAGCCCACCATTCGTCTACACAAGCTTCAAAATTTTTGGCAGATAACCATGAATTCTCGAACCGGAAAGGGGAGGGGCCCCATTTCTCGAAAGAGGTGGTCAGCATGATTGGCCAGTGATCTGATCCCACCTTGTTTAGGACCCGACCAGAGACATTCCCAAACAGTTGCAGCCATTCAGTGCAGGCCAAAAATCGATCCAATTTTGATAAAATCGGCTGATGTTGGTTATTCGACCAAGTATAATTCTTTCCCGACAGGGGGATCTCATCCAGACCGCATCCGCCAATAAAATGAGAGAAACCGCGCATAGAAGCCGAGATGCGATTTGCCGGCGATTTCTTCTCACTGCAATAGCGAATTGCGTTGAAATCCCCAGCGAAAAGCCATGGGAAACTCCAGGACTGAAAGAGATTGCTGAGCTCTTCCCAAAAAAATCCACGCTCACGATATCTGGTCGGACCATATACTCCCCCAATACACCAAATTTTTCCCGAGGAGAGGTCTCTAAACTGTAGACCCACAGAGAAGCGACCTTCAGCCACTTGCAAGGAATCCAAAAGAGTCGAGTCCCAAGCGACTAGAATACCACCCGAGAGACCCTCAGCATTAACAGCCACCCACTTAATTGAAGAGTTAGACCAAAGCTCGTTGACAATAGCTTCAGACATCTCTTGACACTTTGTTTCTTGGAGAATCACAATGGATGGCTTGAATTGAGATAAGAAATTTGAAATCATCCCCCTCTTCCGAAAAGCCCCAATTCCTCGAACGTTCCAGGAGAGGATGATCATTTAGTACCGTACTTGATGACTCCAGCTACATTCTTGTCTCCAGGCAACGGGCCTCTGAAAATTGCTCCCATAAGACGGGCCAAATCCATCATATGTTGCCATGTTTCTTCATCATATTTGTGCCTTTCTACTTGTAGTGCCTTGACCACCCTGCCAGGTCTACCAGGAGAGAGGGGGGTTTGGGAGTTTTCTGGATTGTCCTAATTTTGGGCATTAAATTGTGGAGCATTAGTTGGAATAGGCTCATGGTGAGAATTTTGTGGTACCATGGGAGGTTGAGGGGGCAAATTAGAAGATTCAAAAATTCTCGAACAATGGGAATCCGGGGTGCCAGAAATTTTATCAGTACTCATAGATGGGCCATGATTGGGAGGTGCCTTTTGGCACAGTTCTGTTTGAGGTTCTGGGGTGATAAAGTGACAAGATGGGCTAGTTTGAAAATGTATGACTGCAAACTCGAGATCAGTCTTCTGCTATTGCTGTTCCCGAGAAAGTGGACTCCAGAGACAATTGGAAGTGGAGAAAGGGATATCAGGAGGACTTTTATGAGGAAGGGGGGTTGCGCCAGTTGGAGAGTGATTGATCTGGGAGTTTGGAACATTAGCTAAGGAGGTAGCCGAATAGGAGGACAGAAGAGGTTGCGTTATTTCTGGGTTTGAAGGGATAGAAGCATGTTGGTAAGAGGTAGAGTTTTGGGGATTTGGGAAGGTAGAAGAGGGGGTTTCCGAAGATTTTCCTGAATTTTCTGATGAAAAGTTTGAAGACAGCCTTGATATTGGCGAGCACCCGTCTTCCGTCTCTGTTTCTGTGTACTTTCTGCCTACGCCAGTTGATCGAGGAGTCGTTTGAAGCCGAGGCTGTATTTAGTCTGACAGCATCACTTGTAGAATACTCATTTGAAATCGAAATAGTCCTTAGGTTTTCAGGAATCGTACCTGGATGTATCGCTGGAGCAGCTCGGGGATTTTCTTCTCGGAGCTTTGAGCCAGACATACGCCGAACATTGTCTCCTCGAAGCTTTGAGCCAGACAACTGCCGAAAATTTTCCGATTGAACCCCATTATCCTTAGCTTTTGAAAAGGCTTCTTGAAACTGAGCCGGTACTGGATCGAAATTTGGAACTAACTTCGGCAGCTGAGTGCTCGTGCCAGAACCCTCGGGGAGACCTCTCTCGGGCAACCGGGCAACGTATCACTAATTTTAAAGTTTGGAGTACTCGTATAAGAGTTTTCGGGACTCTGACCCACATTTGCTGCATGTTTACGCCCAGACCCAGCTTTGTGACTTGGCTTAGATAAATTGGAGTCCTCGGGACTCTGAATTTTTTTGGCAGCGTGGTACGCCAGGACCTGAAATTATTCAGGGTACTGACGGGGTCTTGTCTCGAAGTACTTCCCCAAGATTTTGAATTTGAACCCGAGTCAGATCCAGAACTCGGCAGAGAAGTTGATTCGCTTAAGTCTGACGAGTTATAAACCGAGTTGACTCGATTAGAGGGAGAGATGGATTCCGATCGTCCCTTTTGAGTCCGGCGAAGCTCCGGTGCCCTCAGAGTCTCCATGGCGCCGAAAACCACCTCAATCCATACGAAATCCCTACTGAAAATTAGCTCCATGAATAATGTTGCCGGCCAACGCGAGTTTGGGGCGACAAACACCCTTGCAACATCCATTTTCAATCTTCCGGATGTGTCTTCATCCCAACGAATAATGCGTCCGAAGGAGTGGAAAATACATTGCAGGACCTCCTCTGACCATAGTTCGATTGGAAGTCCCTTTACGATAATCCACTGTCCGAGGGGGAGATTTCTGGTGGTCTCCTCCCATTCCGACACTAAAAGTTCATTTTCAAACTCCCATAAGCTGTCGGTGAGAACTGCCTTCGCCTCCTCCCTTGAATTGAAATAGACTAGCCATTTCCAAGGACTCAAACGGGAGATTTTTGGAAGGTGATCGGCTTGGAGTTTCTTCCAAAACCAGTGAGCAAGGCTTTCGCTTGTCCAGTTATCAAATTTGGTCATCACCGTCAAAGCCGATTGCAGAGCTTTGCTTCCATTCGAGAACAGATCCGAGGGGAGATGTATGGAAATATTTTGGACTTTGGGATTGGGAGGTTCCTGGACGAAAGGTATCAACAGGGGTGGGTTGGGGATTTGAGATGCAAGGAGAGGGAGGAAATGGAGACCGTCTTTTTTGGGGGGGATGGGAGGAATGGGTGGGGGAGTTATAGACGGGATCAGTGGGGTGAAATTTAGGAGTTTTCCCCTCAAATCTTTCCAACAGAATGAGTCCCCAAATATTTCCGGAATGTAGATTCGAGCCATTATCAACAATCCTCTGCATTGGATGATCTTCAACTCTCTCATTCCTTTCTTTCGGAATGCCGAGACTGAGAAGGAGAGTTCTCCGACTCTAATCTCCCGCAGACGAGGGGCATTCGACTCTTCCTCGTCGACGAAACAGTTAGCGAAATCCACAACTGCAGCTACCGGAAAGGAAACGAACGAGCGTCGATTGTCGTTTTCCACTGTGATTCGAATCATCTTTCCGAATCTCCCTTCTTTGAGCTCCAAAGAGATTTTCGAGTTTCCGCGTACCCACACTGCTTCTGTTTCCATTCTTGTGCCTTTTTTCCCGGATTTCCGACCTCTTGCCGTGCACCAATCTCCATCTTCATCGTCTTCTCCTCGATTGGGGGTTTTTCCGATCGTCGGCAGAAGGACCTTCAATACCGTTGGCGCCGCCCAAGTCGTCGTCTTCGTTGTCGCCAGTGGTTGGGATCGCCGCATTCTCGCCGCCTTCACATTAAGATATTGTATGTTGATGTTGAATAGTAAATTTATTTATTATTCCATGCATTCATGTTGATGTTTACTTTAGCTTTTATTATTTTTATCAATTTAATAATAAAATGGAGGTAATGGCAATGTTGTCAATATAGAAAAGTGAATGACATTATTTTAAACAAAGGAACTTCTCTAAGGGATGAAAGGATGGTCACCGCCAAGTTTGGCTGGACTTGAGTCCTGTCTCATTTCACTCCTTTTCTTATAACACACTAACACAAAAAGGTTAAACTTTTCATATAGCACACTAACACAAAAAAAAAAAAAAAATATTCTTTAGGGAAAGTAGATCACGCTGCAATTCACTTTCACTTTGACTTTCTCTTTCCCTAGGAGATTTATTTTCCAAGTGGTAACTAAGGCATAAGATTCCTTCTAAATAGATGTGTTTACTATATCAATATAATTGGTTGTGTTCTCCCAATTTATGACAAGCTGGGAATGTATGAACCATATTATCCAGCTTGAAGGGGAGTGTTCAAGCATGAAAAATCATATTAGAATGAGGAATGTTATGCATGAAAAGATAAGTGGTTTATAATTCCAACTCAACTCAGGATTAAGATTAGTATGTAAAACCATATAATAAACTAAGGTTTTGAGGGGCAAGAAATTTTATTGACTACCCTTGTGTAATTTCTTTCTTGCCTAGTTTTTTCCTATTTGTGTTTTCTGGTTCTTGTCACAGTAGTCTCATTGATCATGGGGCTCTAGAGTTCAATAGAAAAAGATAAGAAAGAAGATGAAGAAATCTATTTTATTTTATTTTATTTTATTTTTTTCAAAAAGATGTATATATTGACAAAGAAAATTACAAAGGGGATAGAAACAAATCCCTAACAACAAGAGATTGAAGGTTTGCTCCTGTCCTAGCAAGCACATCTGCTGCCGAATTAGCAGATCTCGGAATATGAGACCAAATACAAGAAAATTGAGAAGCAATTTCAAGAATCTCCCTAAAAGAGTCCCGATGGTGCCATGGGGGAGAGGAAGCATACTCGCACCTACCAATTACCACCTTTGAGTCTCCTTCAATATGCAGAGGGCCAATACAATTGCCTCTGAAAAGCAAAGCCCATAAAGGAGGCCTTTGAGCTCAGCCGACATTGAGTTAGCAATGCCTAACGGGCCAGCATACGTGAAGTGCTGGTTTCCAGAGGGATCTGAGATAACTCCCCCAAAGCCCGCAATCCTAAGATTGCCAAAAGAGGAACCGTCATAATTCAACTTTAGGAAACCATGCTCGGGGGGGGTCCAGTCTTACTTAACTAGAACCATGGATGCAAACCTCATTTTGCCATTAAACTCCAGTTGTCGCGGATAGAGAAAACCGCATAAGAAGAGAAAGGCCTCTTGGTAAGAAGCCACGCTGAGATTTGACCCAAAACACGCTCGGCTACTCTCTCCGCGGAATCACATTTAGCCTCAAATCGCATGCGGTTGCACTCATTCCAAAGCACCCACGGGGGGGAGGATTTGAAGCCAGTGCAAGCAATGACCATAAGCTTTCCAAGCCTAGGAAAGGGGGCATCAACAAGCGACTTACTGAAAGATATCAGATCTGCCTCAACCTCTGAGTTGCAAAAGAGACAGAGAGGATCAATAACAAGGTGGCCTCTTCTTCTGAGCACATCTGCCGTGAGTATTTTTCCTTATAGGGCACTCCATATGAAAAAATTTAATCTTTGGTGGAACACAAAGATGCCACGCAAAGAAAATCTCATGATTACTTTGATTTAGATGCCAACCATTGATAAGTTTGTAAGTGGAGGATATTGTAAAGATTCCACTTTTGTTTGGCCACCAAATCAGCTTGTCAACTTCTGAAGGCCTCAGTCTTAAAGAATGAAGAGATTTCATCAACCTGCAAGTCACCAATGCCTCGGTATCAAAAAGACCCCACCTGAGGTGCAGGATCAATCCATCCCCCTCAAAAGCTTCTGCAATTGATATCTCCCTTCTATAAAGATAAGAGAAAAAGATTTCTAAACGAAGACTGAAGGGGTTCCTGTCCTATCCACCAATCCTCCCAGAATTTTAAATATCTGCCGTTTCCAACATAAAATTTGCTATCAGAGGAGAATGCCGGAATAAGAGAATATATCGATCTCCAAATTAGGGATAGACCCCTCCGATTACCTCCCCAAATCCACCATGGAGAAGGACAACCAAGTTTGGCTTTTACCATTTCCTTCCAAAGATTGGAAGATATAGTGTTGAACTTCCAAATCCATTTTAAGAGCAAAGCTTGATTCATTTCCTTCGATTTCCGAATCCCCAACCCACCCATCTGTTTAGGTAAGCAAACCTCCTCCCATTTAACCAAATGATATTTAAAGGCATCACTTGGTCCTCTCCAAAGAAATCTTTTTTTTAACTTATCCTTGCCTTTGCAAATGGAGGCGGGACAAGGCATAAAAGACAAAGCATAATTCAGAATGCCTGCAATACAAGACTTTAGGAGAGTGAGTCTTCCTGCTTTGCTGAGAAAACAGCCCATCCAGGATGCCAGACGGGTCTCAATCTTTTCCATCATAGGGTTCCAAAGACTTTAGGAGAGTGACCATTGAAGAGGGTAAGTGGATGAGGGTAAGTGGATGGGATGCTAAATGTTTACATCCAAAGTGTCACTCGGTTAGATTTTGGCTAAGTCCGTCTAGCCAAGCGGAATATCTACCCCGTGCGGCCTAGCTCTTCCCAAGAACTAGCCAGCCTCCTTGTGCCTCGGACCTTCTTCCCAACCTCCCACACTCGATGTTGCAAGACAAAGGGACAATGGAAAGACCAAAGAGATGGAAGAGAAAAGCTCAACCCTATTGAAGGCTAAAACTCTCTATACACTTGGAGAGCAATGAATGCAAAGAATGCTCAAGAATCAGAATGCTTTCCAAAGGGAGAGGCCCCTCCTATTTATAGCCTCCTCCCTTGCCTTTAGAAGGTTCTAGAAATTGCTAGAAACCTGGTTGTTGTCCCTGACCTCTAGAAAGTTCTAGAGGTGCCCAGAAAACCCCTTAGTTCCAAAGATTTCCACTTCAGGTGCTTTCTGGCGCCTTCTGGTGCGTTCTGGCGCCTTCAGGAGTCTTCTGGAGTCTCCTGGCGCCTGGCCGCGCGCGCCCAGCCTGGAGTCCTGCACGCGCCCCGCCTGGAGTCCTACGCGCGCCCCGCCTGGAGTCTTGCCGCGCGCCCCGCCTGGAGTCCTGCACGCGCCCCGCCTAGAGCCTTGCTGTGCGCCCCGCTTGGAGTCTTGCTGCGCGCGTGCGCTTGGAGTCCTCGCTGCGCGCGTGCGCTTGGAGTCCTCGCTGCGCGCGTGCGCTTGGAGTCCTTGCCGCACGTAACCCCATTTCGACCCGCCTCTGCGTGTCTGTTGGTGCGCTGCCTTGCATGCGACTGGCTCAGCCTTGTGTGCTAGGCTTGCTGACGTTGCTTCCCAGACTTGAATGGCTGCCATACGCGCTTCCTCTGCCGTATGCGCATTGCCTTCTCTTGTGCTGGAGCTGTGTGGTGGGCATGTGGGAGTGCCATATGGACCCCGCTGGCTGTCCCTCGTCACATACTCCCACCGCCATAATGCAGACGTCCTCGTCTGCACGCTATCAACATGCGCCACCCCCTCATGGTTGGCTTGCAGCTTTGACACATCCATCCAAATGTGACCTTCTTGCTGCCTCTGCCAGCAGTTCCTAGAACTGGCGTCTCTCTGCTGTCTCTCCCAGCAGTACCGGAACTGGCGCCCTTCTGCTGCTTCTCCCAGCAGCAGTGGAACTGGCACATCTCTGCTGTCTCTGCCAGCAGCACCGGGTCTGGCGCCTTTTTGCTGCCTCCTCGAGCTGTACCGGAATTGGCACCTTACTGCTGTCTCTCCCAGCAGCACCGGAACTGGCGCCTCCCTGCTGCCTCTCACGACAGCACCGGATTTGGCACGTTTCTGCTGCCTTCACTAGCAGCACCGGAACTGGCGCCACACTGCTGCCTCTCCCAGCAGTACCGGAACAGGCGCCTCCCTGCTGTCTCTCCCAGCAGTACCGAAACTGGCGCCTCTCTGCCTTTCTCAACATGACATCCTCGAACTTGTTCCAGACTCCCGTCGCCTCTTTGGGTATCTCCTGGGCCATCTCCTCTTTTTCCTCACGAAAGGCAGCTAAGTAGGTGGGGTGGCCCTGCTTAAACCTGCGCTTGAGTTGGAGGGCACTGATTGATCCTACATTGGTCTTAAAGCCATTGATCACACAAGCCCCTCCCTCATCAAGGATGCCTACTACGCCCAGTGATGGTAAAATGAAGGCCTTACAAGTTGTGAGGAAATCCATGCCGAGAATGACTGTGAAGTCATCCATGGGTATAAGGGTGAAGTCCAGCTTCCCAACCCATTCTCCAACACTGGTAGAAACGGCTTTGGCTACACCCGAGACCTCTCTTGCAGCGGAATTCACGGCCTTCATCCGGCTGCTATCTCTTGTAGCCTTGAGCTTCAAGCGCCTCGCTTCCTTCTCCGAAACGAAGTTGTGAGTAGCTCCCGTGTCTACCATGGCCTTGACCTGGAATCCATTGATAAGGATATCCAAGTAGAGAAGATTACGGTTTGGCCTTACCTCATTGGCACTCGTCTTTGCCTCCTTCGACCGGACAGCATTGAGCAACGATATAGCCCCCATCCGTGGTTCCTCTTCTTCGCTCTCAGATTGGGCATCATCTAGCATTAGCATTCCCTTCTTGGGACATGTGCTCCCCTTCACAAATAAAGCATTTTAGAGGAAGTTTGATGGGCTTACCTCTATCATCCTTCTTCTTGTTGTTGGTGTGGCGAGTGTTGGTGGGTTCGGTCCAATCCTTTTCTTTCTCTGGCCTCGTCTTCTTCTTTCCGTTGAAGAAGTTGTCCTTGTTTGGCCGAGCAGCATTGTCCTCTGACTTTCGCTCATACTCGGTCAACCTTTCAGCCGTGGCTATGGTTGAAGCCAAGGACTTTACCTCCCTTCTACGAAGTTCGGTCTCTGCCCAAGACTTTAGCCCAGCCAAAAATGAAAAGAGTCTATCCTCGTCGGACATACGAGGAATGCACAACATGAGTGAAGTGAAGGCCTGGACATATTCTCGAATTGTACCTTTTTGTCTAAGGGCACGCAACTCCTTTCGAGCTTGATAGTCCACATCCTCCGGAAAGAAATGGCGTTGGAGTTCTCTCTTGAAGTCCTCCTAGGTCTCCACCGGCGCTTCATCTCCTTGCTCGCCCGAAGTCCTTCTCCTCCACCAAAGTATAGCATCTTCCGCAAGGAACATAGATGCAGTGCTGACTTTGGCTTCTTCACTGGTTAACTTCGAAGCATTGAAATATTGTTCCACTTGCCAAAGGAAATTGTCTATTACCTTTGGGTCGCGTTTTCCAGTGAAGGCTTTCGGCTCCGGTATCTTGATCTTTGCACCCCCTTGCGAACCTCCTCCATTCGCAAGGGCTCTTTCGCATAGGGTGAGCCTCGCCCGAACTTCTCCCGCAAGGGTCTTGACCTCTTCGTCGACCCTCCTGATTTCGGCTCACATCACGGCCATAGCACTGTGCACATCGTCCTCATACCCTTGGAACCATTCCGGGACAGGTAACCGTGCATGTGCAAGGTCGTTCACATACTCCTCCAGCCTTGAAAACTGATCCTCCATGCTTGCAAGTCTGGACTCGAAATCGCAAAAACGTACATTGTTTTCAGAGGGTGACTCCATACCTCTTGCTGCTACATCGCCACTCGTGGATGCCATGGTTGGAAATGCTGCTCTGATACCAGTTGCCACGCAGTTAGATTTTGGCTAAGTCCGTCTAGCCAAGCGGAATATCTACCCCGTGCGGCCTAGCTCTTCCCAAGAACTAGTCAGCCTCCTTGTGCCTCGGACCTTCTTCCCAACCTCCCACACTCGATGTTACAAGACAAAGGGGCAATGGAAAGACCAAAGAGATGGAAGAGAAAAGCTCAACCCTATTGAAGGCTAAAACTCTCTATACACTTGGAGAGCAATGAATGCAAAGAATGCTCAAGAATCAGAATGCTTTCCAAAGGGAGAGGCCCCTCCTATTTATAGCCTCCTCCCTTGCCTTTAGAAGGTTCTAGAAATTGCTAGAAACCTGGTTGTTGTCCCTGACCTCTAGAAAGTTCTAGAGGTGCCCAGAAAACCCCTTAGTTCCAAAGATTTCCACTTCAGGTGCTTTCTGGCGCCTTCTGGTGCGTTCTGGCGCCTTCAGGAGTCTTCTGGAGTCTCCTGGCGCCTGGCCGCGCGCGCCCAGCCTGGAGTCCTGCACGCGCCCCGCCTGGAGTCCTACGCACGCCCCGCCTGGAGTCCTGCAGGCACCCCGCCTGGAGTCCTGCACGCGCCCCGCCTGGAGCCTTGCCGCGTGCCCCACCTGGAGCCTTGCTGTGCGCCCCGCTTGGAGTCTTGTTGTGCGCGTGCGCTTGGAGTCTTGTCGTGCGTGCGCTTGGAGTCCTCGCTGCGCGCGTGCGGTTGGAGTCCTCGCTGCGCGCGTGCGCTTGGAGTCCTTGCCGCACGTAACCCCATTTCGACCCGCCTCTGCGTGTCTGTTGGTGCGCTGCCTTGCATGCGACTGGCTCAGCCTTGTGTGCTAGGCTTGCTGACGTTGCTTCCCAGACTTGAATGGCTGCCATACGCGCTTCCTCTGCCGTATGCGCATTGCCTTCTCTTGTGCTGGAGCTGTGTGGTGGGCATGTGGGAGTGCCATCTGGACCCCGCTGGCTGTCCCTCGTCACACAAAGAGATTATTTCATCAAGTAGATCAAGACTTACATTGAAACCCATGAGGGAAGTTTTCCCCCAGTTAACTTTCTGCCCCGAGGCTAGTTTAAATAGTCCCAAGACTGCTTTCATCCTTCCGGTGCCATCCATGTTACCAATCCCAAAAATGATAGTATCATATGCATATTGTAGAATGGGGATATTAAAAGCCTGTTGGTGACTAGTAGGAGGGAGCCACCCAAGATTCACAGCCGAGTAAAATATCGATGAGAGAAATTCTGCTATAATATTGAAGAAAAGCGGAAAGAGCCAGTCACCCTGCTTGATACCCTTGAACCCTTTGAAATACCCGCAAACCAAACCATTGAGGATGAGAGAATTGGAGGCCGAGCCCTCGCAACTCCTGATCCAAAACCTCCATTTTGCACCGAAACCCATTTTCTCCATTAGCTCATCAAGGAGTACCCAATTAACAAGATCGAAAGCCTTTTCTAGGTCAAGCTTGAGGGTGATTCTTGGATCCTTGCTACAACTTAAATGGTCAATAAGCTCATAAGCTACCATAATGGAGTCGAGGATTTCTCTCCCCTTCAGGAAAGCGCCTTGCCCACGGTGGATACGATCAGGAGCATGGCCTCTAGCCGATGCGCTAGAATTCTTGTAATGATCTTATATGCACTTCTTACTAGACTGATAGGTCGGAAGTCTTCTGGTTTCTCAACACTGGACTTCTTCGGGATCAAGGTAAAGAAAGACACGTCGATGCTGCGAAAAGTGATATTGTTCATGAATAAACCATGAATCATATCAGAGATGTCCTCCTTGAGCCGTGGCCAGAACCTTTTCAGAAAATCTCCATTAAAACAATCTGGGCCTGAAGCCCTATCACATTCCATACCAAGTACAGCCCGCTCAATTTCTCTAGCTGAGAAAGGGGACTCTAATAGGGAAGCTGCTACATGGGAGAGCCAAGAGAAACATATGTGCTGAACTTTTGGCCTATTTGTACATTCATCCGAATATAGATTTGAGAAAAACTGAACCAACACATTAGTGATTGAGGTCCGACACGATGTTACTTCATTATCAATACATAATGAGGTAATTCGGTTGGATCTCCTTTCGATGCGATGGCATGAAAAAATTTGTGTTGGCATCGCCTTCCTTCAACCATTTAAATCTAGCTCTTTGCTTCCATCGAATTTTTTCTTGATGTAGTATAGTATTAAGTTCAGAATTCAGAGAATTTCGGGAAGTAAACTCAACAGGAGATAAATACTTTTGTTCCTCCACCAGGTCAATATCCGCAATCGGAGAGAGGAGAGATGCCTTCTTGGCACCCAAAGAGGCACGACGACTTGTCGTCCATTCCTTAATTTTTCCTTTTAAAAATCGTAGCTTGAGAGGGAAAACCCACTCTCTCCTACCATAGTTTGGACCTTCACCCCACCATTCATTTATAAGGGAATAAAAAAATTTCTCAAAGAGCAATGAGTTTTCAATTCAAAAAGGGGCAGGCCCCCATTTTTCGAAGGAGGAAGAGAGCATGATAGGCCAATGGTCAGAGCCCACCTTGTTGAGCACCCGTCCAGTGACATTGCCAAAAAGCTACAACCAATCAGGGCAGGCCATAGAGGTCCAGTTTTGAAAGAATTGGTTGTTGTTGGCCGTTTGACCAAGTATAGTTCTTTCCAAAGAGAGATATCTCGTCAAGACTAAAACCTCCAATGAAATATGAGAACCCCCGCATTGAAGCAGATATGGAATTTGCCGAAGGTTTCTTCTCATTGCAAAATCAGAGAGCATTAAAATCCCCCGCAAATAGCCAGGGGAGTCTCCACAACTGATAGAGCTCAAAAAGCTCTTCCCAAAAAAACCTTCTCTCCCTATATCTTGTAGGGCCATAAACTCCCCCCACCCACCATACTCTACTAGAGGAGTGGTCCCGAAACTAGATTCCCAAAAAGAAGCGGCCTTCAATAACATTGAGAGCATCAAAATTAGTGGAATCCCAGGCAACGAAAATGCTACCGGAATGACCAATAGCTTTGACTGCCACCCACTTTATTGAAGGGCATGCCCATAGTTCCTTGGCAATGGCATCAGTCATCTCTTGACATTTCGTCTCTTGGAGAATCACAATATAAGGGCTTAAACTGAGATAAGAAACTAGAAATCATACCGGGCTTCCGGGCCACACCAATTCCGTTGACATTCCAAGATAACAAAATCATTTGTTACCTTTCTTTTGGACTCCCAGAGTGGTGTTGTCCCCCGGCAGCTGACCCTTATAAACAACTCCCATGAGACGCACCAAGTTCATCATTTGTTGCCACGTCTCATCATCATATTTGTCACGCTTAAGTTCCTCCACTAGCCGAGACGACCTTTCATTTCGGGGAGGGAAGTAGGTCTCATGAGGCCTAGGTTTGGTCAAACTAGATTCACCGTGATGAATAGTGCTTTCCTGGCGACGCCTTCTTCTTTGGTAGGTTGCTAGGATAGGGGAAGAGGCCGAGTGCACGGGAGCAATGGCTTCAGATGTTGACGCAGCATCGAGATGATGAAGGTGAGAGGGGGAGGTGGGAGGCGATGCCATTTCGGTTCTTTGAGGAGGGGTATCTTGTACGGCAAAGTTGTTTTGGTAGATGAGCTCTGTGTGAGTGTTATCTGGAAGCTGGGTATGCCAATCACCAAAAGATGCAGAACATTTTGGGAGGGGAGAGCTATGGGTAATATCTTCGACCCTCTCAATGATATTTCCGTTCCACTCAGAGTGGATCCCAAAGTTGTGTGACTCATTGGGTGAGATCTGAAGCGTGGGACATGTGCCAGACAGAAACCTGTTGCTTGAGGTTGCCAGCCACGCATAAGAAGAAGAAGAAATTTTAGTCACTACTCTTCTGAAATTTCTTTCTTGTCTACCCTTTTCCTATTTGTGTTTTCTGGTTCTCGTCACCATAGCTCTCATTCACCAAGGGACTCTTGGGTTCAACAACTTCCAGACAAAGTAATTTGGAAAATTGAGTTCAACTTGTAGAAAAAGTAGAAGAAGAAGAAGAAGAAACAGAAGTATCAAGAACCATGGAGACAGAGGACGAGTCTCCAGCAGAAGCTATAGGAGAGAAAAGCAAAGTATTCGATTCTACCTCGAGGGAGCCAAAGTGAGAGCTCTGATACCATGAAAATTTTGAGGTCAAGATAATTCTCACGTGTGAAGATGAACTTTTTATAGTAGAATGCAGAGCCTTACAAGTAGTTACATCAAATAAGTTATAGCAGTAACAATAACTGAATTACAGCAGTACAAAATGGTAAAACACTAAAACAACAATATAGATAACACACGTGTTATTCTATCAAAACACTTACCAGAAAAGGACATGCCAGTAAGGCCAAGATTAAGAACCATAGGGACTGATGCCTTAAGATGATCCCAGTCTGCTGAATTATCTCCAGTCCAAACTGCTCCATATCTTTGACTTCCAGCAAAAAATGCTCTTGACAGAACAAAAGGCCTGTCTTTTCCACCTCCTCGCTTTAGGAGCCCTTCAGTGGAAGCCATGTGGAAGTAGTATCCATATGCATTATGTAATTCTCGGTGTTCTACTCCTCCATAATGTAGTGCATCCCTAGGCATAGTGACCTGGTTCAGGTTTCACAACCATTAAAATAGAGTTCCATGCAAGGAAGAAAGTTCAGCTTTTAATGAATAGCAAAATCAGTTAAATACAGTTCAATGAAAGGAAGAAACTTCAGCTTTAAATGAAATAGCACAATCTTGTGGGTCAAAAAGAAAAAGAATATGCTTGGCTTAAAACAAATGCAAATGCTCAGTAATGCGAGACACTGCTAAATAGCACATTTTGGCAACGAACCACAAACTATAGAAAAGGCCAGGACACTAATCATCTAGCAAGAATTAGAGAAAATTATAAGAAAATAAAAAGAAGAAGAAGAAGAAAAAAAAAAAAAGGCAAAGCAAGCTTTTAGAAAATGAGTAGAAGGGGATTTTGGTAATTTTACCTTAGCTATAATTTCTGGAAATGACATTTTATTGTTCAGCATGTTTAACTTTATTTGTAGTTCAAATTTGATGTAATTTGAGTCAGTCAAAAGGGAGATATAAGGGATTATGTAAAGTCTAACTAATTAGGGGCAATGCTGTTATTAATTGAAAGTTAATTGAATAAGGACCGGGGGTCGTGCATGATCCCCAAGGAGTGCAGTTTCTTGTGGATCTCTTCTCTTTTTCTTCTCTCCCACATCCTCTCTCTCAAACACTCAATTTCACTCATTTTGACATGGTACCAGAGTTCTAGGTATAGGATTCAAGCCTTCTTCTATTGAAGTCAACAAATTCAGAATAAGGGATTGTTGAGGTTTGGTCTTGACAGATTTCCATAAAAACAAATTGATTTTTCCCATTCTTTTCTGCCAAAACCTTTAGGTTGTTGGTTTTTACTGCTATTAGGTGCAGTCTAATACTAAGATAAAGTCCTAGAGGGATTTTTTGACTTGGGAAACTCCCATTTTTCAGGTGCGCAGACCAATACAGGGCTTTGTTGCTGCATCACCCACTAGGCAGGTGATATCAGCCCTAGTTTTTGCATGATATGCAATTGTGAGTGATTAAAATCATATATTCTGGTGTTTTGTTAAAGTATACCTGCAAACCCAATTTCTTGAGGAGTGGGGCCCACTTACCCTAAGCACCTATCTTGTGATCGAAGCTTTATTTGGCTAATTGTGCTTGTTTAGTGACAGATATGGCAGACTCTGGTGAAGTAATTACTCCCTCCAGAGAATCCAGTAATTCAGATGGAAAAGATACAATCATAATTATTTTCGAAAGATTAATTGGTCAGAATTATCTTGTATGGTCAAAAATCTGTTCAGATATACCTAAAAGGCAAGAAAAAATCTAAGTTCATTAGAGATGATCCCCCGGTCCCACTAAATGATGATTGGGAAGCTAAAGATAGACAAGTGATGACTTGGTTACTTAAAAGTACTGATTCCAAGGTCATGAATCGAGTTATCAACTGTGACACAGCTAAGGAGATGTGGGTCTCTTTAGAGTCTATTTATGCTCAAGAAAGTAATTTGTCAAGGGTATATAAGTTATATGCCAAGATGTTTAGCCTCAAACGAGGTCAACAATCTGTTACATAGTATTATAGTGAATTAATTGGAATACTGCAGTAGATTTATGTTTTTCACCCCTTTCCTACTTATTAGAGGGAAACACGAAAGCAGCATGGACAAGTACACATTGCAAAATTTCTAGATGGATTAGGACCAGAATTTGATGTTGTCCAAGCACAGCTTCTAGCTTCCAGGGGTGTTCTTTATCTATTTTTTTTTTTTTTTGAAAAGGATGTATATATATTAACAAAGATAAATTACAAACGAAGAGGGAGCAAATCCCTAACAACAAGAGGTTGCAGGGTTGGCTCCCTGCTTGGCAAGCACATCTGCTGCCAAATTTATAGATCTTGGAATGCGAGACCAAATACAAGAGAAGAGTGAGGCAATTTCTAGAATCTCCTGAAAAATGTCCCAATGGCGCCATGGGGGAGTGTAAGCACAATCACACCAACCAATAACCACCTTCGAGTCACCTTCAATGTGGAGCGGACCACTGCAATTGTCTCTGAAATCGCAAAACCCATTGAGGAGACCGTGGAGCTCAGCCGACGTTGAGTCAGAAATGCCTAATGGGCCAGCATACAAGAAAGACTAATTGCCAGAGGGATCCGTGATAACTCCCCCAAAGCCAACAATCCTGGGATTACTAAGAGAAGAACTATCAAAATTCAACTTTAGGAAACCAGGCTCCAGAGGAGTCGATTCCTGCATGACTTAGACCTTGGTTCCAATCGCCATCTTTGCTATGTTGTTCCAATTTTCACAGATAGAGGAGCCCACAAAGGAGGAAAAGGGCCTCTTAGTAAGAAGCCAAGCGGAGATTTGGCCAGACACATGGTCAACGACTCTTACTACGGATTTACATTTAGCATCAAAACGCATGCAGTTGCGTTCATTCCAAAGCCCCCACAGAATGAAACCAACACATGCAGAGATCATTAGCTTTCCAAGACCAAGAAGAGGAATACCTATGAGCGACTTGGTGAAGGAGATCAGATCTGCCGGCATATAGAATTGCAGCCCCATCTTGCAAAGAATGGAAGTCCAAACATTCCACAAGAAAGGATATTGTAGCAGGATGTGACTGGTTGTTTCAGCCTCTATGTTACAGAGAGGGCAGAGGGTGTCAATAGATGAGTGGCCTCTTCGTCAAAGCACATCTGTCGTGAGAATCTTTCTTTGGCAAACGTTGTGCATGAAGAATTTTATCTTTGGTGGTGCACAGAGACGACATACAAAGAAAATCTCATGCTCCCTTTGATTTAAATGCCAGTCATTGATGTATTTGTATGCAAAAGACAGAGAATATACCACTTTTGTCAGGCCACCAAATGAGCTTGTCCGCCACCGAAGGTCTTATTCTGACATAGTTCAAAGAATCCATCCCTCTGCTTGACTCCAAAGCTCAGTGTCGGAGACCCCTTCTGGGGTGCAAGCTCAAACTATCCCCCTCAAAAGCATCGGCTACCAATATTACCCTTTGTGAAGAAAGGAGAAAAAGATTCCTAAACGAGGTCTGTAAAGGTTTCAGTCCCGCCCACCAATCATCCCAAAATTTTAAGGATCTGCCGTTTCCAACATAAAATCTACTGGTTGAGGAGAATTTTGGAAGAAGTATAGTAATCTCCAAATTGGGTATCTCCGGTTACCACTTGAAGTCCACCATGGAGTAGGACTACCAAACTTAACAAGAACCAGTTCCTGCCAAAGATTAGAAGTAATGGTGTTGAACTTCTAGATCCATTTTAGGAGCAAAGCTTGGTTCATTTCCTTCGATTTCCGAATCCCCAAACCTCCCATGCGCTTGGGCAAACAAACTTCCTCCCATCTAACCAAATGATAATTAAAGACATCTCTCGATCCCCTCCAGAGAAATCTTCTTTTTAACTTATCCATGACTTTACATACGAAGGTGGGGCAAGGCATAAAGGACAATGCATAGTTCGGGATGCCCGCAATACAAGACTTTAGGAGAATGAGCCTCCTGCTTTGCTGAGAAAACGCCCCTTCCAGGTTGCAAGCTGTGTCTCAATCTTTTCCACCACAGGATTCCATATATTTTGGTTTATGCGACCATTGAAAAGGTGTCCTAGGTAAGTGGTTGGGAGGTTAGTTGTTGTACAGCCAGAGAGATTTGCCATATCAGCAAGGAGTTCAGGCCTGACGTTGAATCCCATGAGGGATGTTTTCCCCCAATTAACTTTCTGCCCTAAGGATAATTCAAAAAGTCCCAAGACCGCTTTGATCCTTCTAGCTCCTTCCATATTTTCGATCCCAAAAATGATGGTATCATCCGCATACTAGAGGATGGGGATATTAAAAGCTTGTTGGAGACTAATAGGGGGGATCATCCAAGATTAACAGCCGAATAAAATGTAGAGAAGAGGAATTCCGCTACCATGTTGAACAGAAGCGAAGAGAGTGGATCACCTTGTTTGATCCCCCTGGTCCCTTTGAAATAGCCGCAGTCCGAGCCATTGAGAATGAGTGAGAAGGAGGCCGAGCCCACGCAACTTTTGATCCAAAATCTCTATTTTTCGCTAAAGTTTATTTTTTTCATTATTTCATCAAGAAGGATCCAATTTACTCTATCGAAAGCTATTTCCAGATTGAGCTCGATGGCTATTCTCAAATCCTTGTTACACCGAAAGTGATCAATAAGTTCGTGAGCTGCCATTGTGGAGTATAGGATTTCTCTCCCATTGAGGAAAGTGCCTTGTCCTCTGTGGATGACGATCAGGAGAAAAGCTTTTAACCAATGAGCCAAAATTCTAGCAATGATTTTGCAGGCACTTTTAACAAGACTAATTGGCCGGAAGTCTTCTGGCTTCTCAACACTGGCTTTCTTCGAAACCAAAGTGATAAAAGACGGGCCAATGTTGTGGAAGGTGATGCCATTCTTGAAGAAACCATGTATCATTGCAGTGATATCCTCCTTGGGCCTTGACCAAAACTTTTTAAAAAAATCTCCATTAAAACCATGAGGGCCTGGGGCCCTATCACTTTCCATGCCTAAAACGACACGCTCGATTTCTCCAACACAAAAGGAGATTCTAACAAAGAGGCAGTTGTTGGAGAGAGACAAGAGAAACTGATGTGTTGAACCTTTGGCCGATTTGGACACTCCACCAAATATAAATCTGTCAAAAACTAAATCACACATTAGTGATCGAGGTCCAACACGACATTACCTCATTATTTATACATAATGGGGTAATTCGGTTGGATCTCCTTCTTGTCGATGCGACGGCATGGAAAAATTTAGTATTTGCATCTCCTTCCTTTAGCCATTTAAATTTGGCCATTTGCTTCCATCGGATCCTCTCTTTATGCAGGATAGTATTGAGATTTGTATTTAGAGAAACATGGGAAGAGAAATCAGCACCCAAAGAGGAGAGAAGCCTTCTCGGCACCCAAAGAGGCACAACAACTTGTGGCCCATTTCTTTATTTTTCCTTTTATGAACCGCAACTTTAGAGGGAAAGTCCACCCTTCTTCCGAAGCTTGGACCCTCAATCCACCATCAATTTATAAGAGCTTCGAAATTTTTCTCAATCAACCATGAGTTTTTGAAGCGAAAAGGAGAAGATCCTCATTTTTCAAAAGAGGTGGTCGGCATGATAGGCCAGTGGTCAAACCCAACCTTATTGAGCACCCTTCCAAAGATATTTCTGAAAAGTTGCAACCAATCTAAACAAGCCAAAAAACAATCTAATTTCGAGAGAATTGGTTGTTGTTGGCCGTTAGACCAAGTATAGTTCTTCCGGGAAAGAGATATCTCATCCATACCACATCTGCCAATGAAGTCTGAAAAGCCCCGCATTGAGGCAAATATGCAAGTAGCCGGTGGCTTCTTCTCATTGCAATAGCGATTAGCATTAAAATCACCGGCAAATAGCCAAGGGAATCTCCATGTCTAATTAAGCTCACAGAGCTCATTCCAAAAGATGTTTCTCTCCCGATATCTAGTCCAGCCACATACTCCACCCACACACCATATTCTACCGGAGGAATGATCTCGGAGATGGATGCCCAATGAGAAGCGACCCTCAGTAACGTTGAGAGAATCAAAATTCGCAGAGCCCCAAGCGACAAAGATGCCACCAGAGTGACCAATGGCTTTTACCGCCACCCACTTTATCGAAGGACATGACCAAAGTTCCTCAGCAATGTCATTGGTCATCTCATGACATTTCGTCTCTTGAAGAATTACAATAGAGGGCTTAATTGAGAGAAGAAGCAAGATATCATGCTGCACTTCCGACAAGCACCAATTCCTCTAACATTCCAAGATAACAAGATCATTTGTTACCTTTTTTTGGACTCCCGGCGCAGCGCTGTCCCCAAGCAGCTGACCCTATAGACAACTCCCACAAGGCATGCCAAATTCATCATTTGATGCCACGTCTCATCATCATATCTGTGACGTTCAACTTAAAGAGTTCCTCCACTAGACGAGACGATCTTTCATTCGGAGAAGGGGAGGATGGAGTATTGTGATTTCTCTCAGGAAACCGAAGATTAACTGCACTTCTTCTTTGGTAAGTAGCTAGGACTGGGGAAGATGCAAAGTGTAGGGGAGGGGTGATTTCAGATGTGAATTCAGAATCGGGGTGGTCAGGGTTTCCAAACTCCATGTGTGGGTGAGAAGGTGAGGTAGGAGGCAACGCCATTTCTGTTCTCAGAGAGGAGTCTTGCTCAACATGATTATATTTGAAGCTGGAATCACCGTAGGTATTTCCTAGAAGTTGGGAATGTCATTCGCTGAAAGATGCAGAGCTTGAGGGGAAGGGGACACCGTCAGCAATATTATTATTTTTCCCCTCTGTGTGTTTCTCAATGTGGGGTGACCCATCAAGTGGGTTCTGAAAGGTGAAAAGGCCATTGTGGGTAATGGGCGGAAGACTTGTCACAGAAGGGTTCCCAGTATTCTCGGTGTTAGAGGTTTCGAGCCACGGGAGCTGGTAGTTTCTCTCTCGAGTGGGCTTCCCCACGACCTTGAGATGAAGCATGGTAGGGAGGCTTACCTCATGATTAGGACTTTGTACGACAGGCAGCTCACTCAGGTGAGTATTTCGACTATTCATCATCTCGAGACATTCAGTGCGCTGGTGACAGTTTGACTGCGCACCCCAAGACATCGAGCCCTATGCAAGGGTGTCTTGGGACGAGGGAGACAAAGTGGAAGTACAGCTGTTTTTGAAAGGACTTTTCTGTACGTGACAAGTCTAGCGCTTTTTTGAAAATTTAAAAAAAAAGGAGGATGTGGATATGCGTGATGTCTCAACATAGGAATTCGGGAAAGGTGGGTTGGATGGGAAGTCTGACGTGGAGCCAAGTTTTTCTTTTTGAAATATGGGATTCAAAATTGATATTTCTGAGGGCATAGTCTCGGTATCCGGGACCATGACAGAGGGGGCAAACCTTGAAGAACTCACAAGAAAATTCAAATTTGAATTAGTATTCAAGTCTGAACTCGGTAGCGAGGTTGACTCACTTGAGCAAGAGGATCGTGCTGAGTGGGTTCGGTGTTGACTCGTCGGGAAGACATGTTTGTGAACACTAAGGGGAGAAGCATCCCATTCGATGCCAGCGACTCTCCGACGAACTCAGAATACAAAGTTCCCTGAAAGAAACCTCGATCCATACAAAATCTTTGCCGTAGATGATTTTCAAAAAAAAGAGGTTCGGTCCATCGGGAATTTGGGGCGACGAAAGCCGTTGCCACATCCAGCCTGTCTTTTTTTACGTGTTTCCCGCCCACTGGATTAGTTTCCGAAGGAGCTGAAGATATGATTTAGCACCTCCTCCAACCAGAGCTCGATCGGCAAACCTCTGAACAAGACCCATTGTCCGAGAGGACAAAACAATGAGGTCTCCTCCCACTTCGACGCAGACATCTCTTCTTCTTGCTCCCATTTCTCAGTTTCAAGAGCAGCATCAACATCCTCCATCGATTTGAGAAAAACTAACCATTTTCGAGAGTCCATCCATGCTATTTTGGGCAAGTAATCAATTTGGATTTTATCACGGATCCAAGGTGCAAGGTTTATGCTATTCCAAATATCAGATTTTGTTGCCACGATGAAAACTGGGCTCAAAGCCTTCCTTCCCGTTAAGAAAGTGTCGGAGGGCAAATGTATGGTGGGGTTCTAAGTGGTGGGGTGGGTAAGGCTCAATGTCGGAGGTTGTAATCTCGCTCTCTGGCTGGTATTCAGAAGGAAGGGGAAGTGGTGGACGTCATTTCTGGAGGGGGGGGATGGGTGCTCGGAGAAGTTAGAGTTTTCTTCGGTGGGATATGCGCACATTTTTCTCTGATGGGTGAGATAGTTTCTCACAATGCTTTCCAACGGGGAGGATCCAAAAACCTCCGGGAGGTAAACATGCGCACATTTTTCTCTGATGGTTGAGATAGTTTCTCACAATGCTTTCCAACGGGGAGGATCCAAAAACCTCCGGGAGGTAAACATGCACCATAATGAGCATCCCCCTCCTCTAAATAATCTTAAGCTCCCTTATCCCCTTCTTTCGGAACACAGAGAGGGAGAAGGAAATATCTCCAACTCGAATCTCCCAGAGCATTAGTACTCTCACCGTTTCACCTTCCTCAAAGCATCAGACGAAATCTGAAATCGCCATAGGAATCGAAATAAAAGATCTTCTTCTCCCATTTCTAAGGGTTAAACGAATTACCTTTTCGATTTGCCCTGATATCAATTCAAGAGAAATATCAGAATCTCCACAAACCCATGATGAATCCCACACATTACATTTTTCCTTCCTCTCTGTATTTCTACCTCTTGCCGTACTCCAAAGCCCATCATCCTCCGTCACCATAGTTTTGCCAAAGTCATCGTGCCTCTGTTGCATCGTCGCGGCTGCGTTCTCCTCGTTGTCAGAGACTCTAGACTGAGGGAGGTATGAGATTCGCCAACCAACTTCCCTGGAGGAGGTCGGGGTTCCTCCGCAGACGAGGATATCAGAGGAGCAAACCGACCCCAAGCACCGATGCTTGAAGACGAGAGGGGAAATGGGTTCGCTCCTCCCGACGTCTACACATGCCGACTCCACCTCTGATTCCAGGATGCTTCCAAGGATGTTCAATCTCTCTCTACTGCATATAACAGAGTTCTGCGTGCAAAATCTGCCATTGTTTCACAGGAGGATAAAGTTGTTATAGGTGTCCCTATGTTTGCCTTGAACACTCTAGGATCCACAAAAACTTTTAAAGGTAAAGGTAGTAGTATAAGGGGTAGAGGTAGAGACAATCAGGCAGAGGTTGAGGGCATGGTGGTAGTAAGCAGAATAGAAAGTGTATCCATTATGGACGGACCAACCACTTTTTATAAGTGTTGGGCCAAATTTGGCAAGCCCACATGGGCTAATTCTCTTATCATGAGACTACAGAGACACCTACTAGGCCCATAGTGCATATTGCACCTGGAGCATCAGATGAGATGCAACAGCTAGTGTTGTATGGCATAGTTGACTGGTGCTTCTACTTTGGCATCTATGGCTCTAGCTTCACTCCTACACCTACCCTGGCTAGCTCAAGTACGTCAACTCTACATGTGTGTCCTTCCTCTACCTGGGTTCTTGACTTAGGTGCCACTACTCACATGTCACGTATGTCTTCATTATTTTCTAAATTAAAAGAGACTACTATGATTCCGCATGTTACCTTGGTTGCTGGATCCATATCCTCAGTTCAAGGAATGGGTACATCAGTTCCATCATCTGTTTATTTTTTTTATTTTTTATAAAGATATATTGCATTAAAAGGCGAAAATTTACAAAGGAAAAGAGAGAAGATCCCTAACAACAAGATGTTGAATGGATGCTCCCTACTTGGCAAGCACATCTGCTGCCGAATTTGCAGATCTCGGAATGTGAGACCAAATACAAGAAAATAATGAGGTAATCTCTAAAATCTCCTGGAAGATTTCCCAATGAGTTTTGTTTCTCTTTCGCGTCCGGTGACATTCCGGCGGTCACAGCACACAGAGCTCCCTGAAAGACACCTCCAGCCATACGAAGTATTCACCGAAGCTCAATTTTTGGTAGCACGCCTCTCTCCATCGACAGTTGGGGTCGACGAAAGCCATCGCAACATCAAGTTTTGAGCCTTCCGCCGTGGTTTCCAACCATTGTATTATCTTTCCAAAGGTGGTAAAGATTTTATTGAGTTCCTCCTCTATCCACAATTCAATTGGTAGACCACGAATCGAAACCCATTGGCCGAGAGACTGTCCTACCGGAGTTGTTTCCCATTCCGCCGCAAATAGTTCCTCTTCTTGTAGCCAATTTTTATTTTCCAAAATTTCTTCCGTTTCCTCTCTCGATTTTGTAGTAACCAGCCACTTCCCGGGTTCCATCCATGCAATTTTGGGTTGCAATGAGAAGAACTCGCCGAACAAAAAAGCAAGTCTGATGCTATTCCATCTCGCGGAGGGGGATTCCACGATGAGGCTGTTGTTGAGTTTCCGTTTCCCATTTTCAAAAAAAAACGGGGGTAGATTTATGATCAGGAGTTGGCCAGGAGTTTGGGGGATTTTCTGGTGGGGGCTTGAGGGTGATATAGGGAAAGGGGGTTTAGAATTTTGGTTATTCGGGATGGACATTGAAGGGGGGGGCGGGCGGGGGGGGATGACGAAGATCTTTCCTGGGAGGCAATTGGTTTTTTCCTTTTCTCGTTGCGGAAACCTCAGCACATTTCTCGTCGATAGCTAGGATCGATCTTCGCAACTCTTTCCAACAGTGATAATCTCCGAGAGTTTCCGGTAAGTACACACGTGCCATGACTGTTAGTCCTCTCCTCTAGAGTACTTTTAGCTCTTTGATACCATTTTTCCGGCATACAGAGATGGTAAAGGAAATTTCATCGATGCGGATTTCACGAAACCTCTGAGCATTTCCAGAATCTCCTTCTTCAAAACAGAGGGCAAAGTCCGTGATTGAGGCAGGGGGGATAGAGATATAAGATCTTCTTTGCCCATTCCTTATCGTTAGACAAACTACCTTTGCATTTCGTCCCTGCGTTAGCTCCAACGAGATTTCGGTGTCGCCATGTACCCACGATGTGTCTCCCTTTCTAATGTTTCTTTTCCGGAACGCAGATCTTACCTTCGCCATGCTCCAGGGCCCATCCTCCTCCGTCACCGGCGATTTGCCTCGGTCCTCTTGTCTCCGGCGGGCCTCAGCATCTGACGTTTCCACTTCTTCGGTTATGCCAGGAGGGGGGGATTGTTTATCTTCTTTCCTCCCTTCCGTTGCCGGGGAGAGAATCGTCGGAGACCTATCCTTTAGCCCCGACGATGTCTTCTCACGTTCCTTCGGGCGACGCCTCATAACTCCACTTCATTCGATGCAACAATAATCTCAGGTGACATCAAAGTTGTTTTCTCACCTAGGAGAGCGAGTGCACTAGGTACACAAGGCCTAGACCATAATGGGAATTTCAGTCAACATATAAAGGATTGATTGCTTGCCAAGAGAAAATGGTGGACAAGGTTTGCAGACCTGCCAAGCTTTGCATGAAAACAACCAGAAAATAGCCAGCCTATACTGTTTATTCCCAATTTCCTTTGAATTTATTGTCCATTAGTCAACTCACAGAGTCTATAAATTATTTTGTCACTTTTTACCCTTCTCATTGTATTTTCTAGGATCTTGCAACGAGGAGGACAATTGGTTTCGCATGTGAGAGAGATGGACTACTATTTTGAGAGCCACTCACTACAGTCATTACAGGCATTACACTCTGATGATACTATCACCATGCCCTCAACCTTTCCCACATTTCCTTCTAGTATTTCATTTCAATGTGAGTCGTGTCAACTGAGCAAGCATCGACGGACAAATTTTCCTTTTAGTCAATCTAGAAGCAGACACTTATTTGACATCATGTATTCTGATGTTTGGGGTCCTTATCCTGTATCTAGTACTTTTGGTTATAAGTATTTTTTGTCTTTCAATGATGACTTTAGTCATTGTACTTGGGTGTATTTCCTACAGGAAATATCTAAAGTATTCGATAATTTTCAACTTTTCTATTTTGAAATAAAGACACAATTTGATACTTCTCTTCGTGCACTTCGCACTGACAATAGTTTGGAATTTATGAATTAGAAGTTTGATTTATTATGTCAGAGTAAAGGGATTATACATCAGTCCTCACGTGCGTTTACTCCACAGCAGAATGGAGTGACTGAGCGTAAGAACTGTCATCTGTTGGAACTTGCACGCAGTATGATGTTCCACATGAATGTTCCAAAATCTTATTGGGGCGATGCGATTCTTACTACCTGTTTCCTCATCAACAGGATGCCTTCTTTTGTCCTAGGAGAAAAAATAACTTTACAGGTATCGATGCCATGAGACACATTATTTTCATTGTCTCCTCAGAGTATTTAGATGTGTTTTTGCTTCGCACATGTTTTCTCTTGCTTGCAAAAAAATCATCACCTTTTGGAAAACATGTTATTGGTCCTGGTAGAGATAAATTGTCTCATCGGGCTGTAAAATGTATTTTCTTTGGATATTCTTGTACTCAAAAGGGGTACAAATGCTTTTGTCCATCTACTAGAAAGACATTTCTACCTGCCGATGTCACATTCTTTGAGAATACCCCATTCAATTCATTGGTCTCTATAGATGAATCTCCATGTCTTACAGGTCCAAATATTGTTGTTCCTCTTGTGGTAGAGGATGTTCTATTCCTCCATCCGATGCTACTAAAGGGAGACCTTTATAGGTATATTAGAGACAATGTGTACCTACACATTAAATCTTAGATCCTCCTCTCACATCTGCACCTGAATCCTCCTTGCCTACCGATCCTAAGGTGAGTGACTTACACTTTCCTATTGCTCTTCAAGAAAGGTATGCGCAAAGGTACAAGGTATCCATTGTCTCACTTTGTTTCTTTTGATTCCTTGTCCAATTGTTATGAACACTTTGTTCTGTCACTATCCTTTTTGCAATGCGGAGGCGGAATCCACCAGCCATATTCTGCTACAGTGCCCGTTCTCATGGAATGTGTGTACCTCTGTCCTATGCAAGTTGGGGTTGCAATTTTGTATATCAACTGATCTGATCTCTTTTAGCAAGTCGATCATTGGCTATCCCCTTCCTAGTCTTAGTAAAGTGATGATCTCCGCATGTGCCAGTTTCGTGCCATGGGGGTTTTGGAATGAACGTAACCAAAGGCGTTTCGATGCAAAAAGTGAATATGACGTAAAAGTAGCGAAAAGGGTGATGGGGCAAATCTCGACCTGGCTTCTGACTAAGAAGTCATTTTCCTCTTTCAAGGGTACCTCTATCCGTGATAGCTGGAGCAATCTGGCAAATATGCACTTTGGGGCCAAGGTTCAAGTCATGCGGGAGTGGACTCCCCCGAAAATTGGTTACCTAAAGTTGAATTTTGATGGCTATTCTCTCGGCAATCCGGGGATCGCTGGATCTGGGGGAGTGATTTCGGATTCATCTAGCAATCAGTGTTTCTCTTATGCTGGCCCGTTAGGCTTCTCCGATTCAACGTCGGTTGAGCTATATGGCTTCCTTAATGGGCTCCGCATGTTCAAAGACAACTGCAATGGTCCCATTCACATTGAAGGGGACTCCAAGGTGGTCATTGGATGGTGCGAGTGTACTGCCCCTCCGTCGTGGCGGCATTTGGACATCTTTCGGGAGATCTTAGATATTACCTCACTACTCTCTTGTATTTGGTCTCACATTCCGAAATCTGCAAATTCGGCAACAGATGTGCTTGCCAAGCAGGGAGCGTCCCTTCAATCTCTTGTTGTTAGGGATTTACTCCCTCTTCCTTTGTAATTTTTCTCTTGTTAATATAATACATCTTTATCAAAAAAAAAAATTGTCCTCATGCTCTTCTCTTTCTTCTGTGGAGGATGCCTTATCATCTCCTCAACGGAAGAAAGCCATGGAAGTTGAAATGGAAGCACTTCTGGATATAAGGCACATAGGTTCTATGTGATCTGCCGATTGGTGCTACAGAGGTTGGATGTCATTGGGTGTACACGATTAAATACAAAGCAAATGGCTCCATAGAAGGGTATAAGGCAAGGTTAGTTGGAAAGGGGTATACACAAACTTGTGGTGTTGACGTGTTTGAAAATTTCTCCCCGGTCGCCAGGCTGTCCATTGTACCAATTTTAATTTTTGTGGCTATAAATCAAGGATGATCACCATCCCAGTTAGACATAAAGAATGTCTTCTTGTACGGAGACCTACATGACGAGGTGTATATGGAGCAACCTCTTGGGTATGTTGCTCAAAGGAAGATGAGTAAAATGTGTAGGCATAAGAAGGACATATATGGTCATGAACAAAGTTCTCGGACGTGGTTTGATAAATTCAGTCTGATAGTTGCTAACTTCTCTGGAAGTCACTGTGATCACACCTTTTTCACCATGAAGCGTCAGACTGGTATAGTGGTCTTGCTTGTATAGGTCGATGATATTATCTTATCTGGTAGTGACGAGAAAGCCATTGAGGATGTTAAATACATTTGGCCAAACATTTTCAAACAAAAGATCTAGGAAACTTGAAATATTTTCTAGGCATTGAAGTGGCCAAAAGCAAAGCAGGATTGGTACTAACTCAAATAAAATATGTCACAGACATGTTGTAAGAATATAGCTTGTTGGGAGCTAAACCAGCAAAAACTCCTACGAAAGTTGGGCATGACTTTCATAATGAACAAAGTGAAGAGCTTATGGACAAGACAGTTTATTGTTGCTTGGTTGATTAGCTTATCTATGCTATAGTCACACATCTTGACGTCTCATTTGCTATGAGTGTTGTTAGCCAGTCTATGGAATGTCCATGGAAAGTTCATTTGGAGGCTACACAAAGAATACTGAGGTACTTAAAAGGGTCACCTAGTAAGGAATTGTTTTTTAAATCTCAAGATCACTTGAAAATAGAAGCTTTCTCTAATGTTGATTATGCAAGGTCAAAACTTGATAAAAAATCTACCACAAACATATGTGTATTCTTGGGAGACAATCTTGTTAGTTAGTTGGAAGAGTAAAAAACAAAATGTTGTAGCTAGGTCAAGTATTGAAGCTGAGTATAGAGCTATGGCTCATACAGTCAGTGAATTGATGTGGGTGAGATTTGTGGTTAGAGAGTTTAACCTACAGAAAGATGAACCTATGACAATGTACTTTGATAACCAGGCAACTATATTGATTGTTGGAAAACCAACGTTCCATGAAAGAACCAAGCATATTGAAGTGGACTATTACTTTATTTGGGATGTTGTGATGAAGAGAAGTAGTCACTCCATATGTTAGATCTGGCGATCAATTTACTAAATCTTTGGGGAGACGTGAATTTGAATCTTTTTGTGACAAACTGAATCTCATGGATATATATATACGCTCCAGCTTAAGCGGGAGTGATAGAAAATGAGTAGAAGGGCATTTTGCTCATTTTACCTTAGCTATAATTTCTAGAGATGACATTTTATTGTTCAGCATGTTTAACTTTATTTGTAGTTTAAATTTGATGTAATTTGAGTCAGTCAATAGGGATAAGGGATTATGTAAAGTATAACTGATTAGGGATAATTCTGTAATTAATTGACAGTTAATTGAATAAGGACTAGGAGTCGTGCATGACCCCAAGGAGAGTAGCTTCTTGTGGCACTCTTCTCTCTTTCTTCTCTCCCTCATTCTCTCTCTCAAAAACTCAATTTCACTCATTTTAACACAAGCCATGACATCAACTGCGTTAATTTTCCTTTTTTATCAGACTTATTCCTGCAACAGTTCTATAACAATAGATTTCTTTTTTGACTGAGGTATGAACCAAACGCAGGTTACCAACTAATCCAAATGACAATTAGGGATTTTCAAATCACATAAAGTTTTTAAGTTTCTTCACATTATATGGTTTTTTAGTAACTTGTGCAAGAGTATGTTTGAAGTAACAACAAGTTATTCGTGAGCATTGCATTTTTTTCTTTCTTTTTGGCTCATTTCTTGGTGGAGCTGCCTTTTTTCAATAACATTCTTGCCCTTCAGAAAAATGGAAAAATTGAAGTAACAATATTCTGACTTAAATAAAAGTTTCCCACTATCCTTGCATTTTTTTTCATCAAAGGTGTATAATCTTCAGCCAGTTTCTTAAGGATAACAGTTAAAACACTTCCAGACACCAAACTGTTTTACTAAATATCTTTCTCTAACACTGCCAATGAAAGAGGGGAAAAGAAAAAAGAAAAAAAACTATTATTCTCTCACTTAAAGCATCTTTAAAGAAACTGCAATCTATTAGTGGATATTCCTTATCTCTCCTGCTAGAATTGTTACATACTGCTCAAAAAAAAAAAGATATTCAACCTCTGATACAGGCCTTTTGCATATAAAATCCAAATGTAAAAATGCAGGGCAGAAGAAAAATGGTGAAAGCTACAAATTTAACATGAGTTTCAGGTTGTTGTCCATAAATTTTACAAATAGACCAACAAAGGTAACAAAGAGACACCAAAGACTGCTTATATTTTACAATTAAAAATATCGGATTATCAGCATGAATAACATATCAAAGACGATAAGTTGGGAAATAACCTACCTCAGGACCATTGAAGACTGAAGGCTCGTTCATATCATTCCATATATACAAGGAAGAAGTTGAACCACCATAATTATCCAATGAAAATTTGTCAGCCCACCATGCCCGAATCTCAGGATTCAACGTATCTGGATAAGATGATGAACCTGGCCAGCACCACCCATCAAAATCCTTCCCAGATGCATCTTTCACATAGTAAGCCTTTTCTGTGGCTTCCTTATGCAGATGATACGAATCATCACGTTTAATGTGAGGGTCCACAATTGTAACCATATGTCTTCCTTTAGCTGCCAAGTTATCCTGCATCTGTTCTGGATTGGGGAAGAGGACACGATCCCAGGTGAAGTAGCGTTTCCCATTAGCGTGCTCGATATCAAGCCATAATACATCATATGGAATATCAAATTCATCAAATTTTGAATCCACCTGCGCAATATCTTCTTCATCCCTGTAATTCCACCGGCATTGGTGATAAGCTGTTGCAAAAAATTGTGGCATTGCTGGATTACCAGTGACTGTTGTGTACTGATTCACCACATGCTTTGGGGAGGGACCTACAAAGAAGAAAGCATCCACAATCCCTGCCTCGCTCATCCAGAGTGTGTCAATCCTCTGACTCTGCACTGGTTTGGATGAATCTCCTTCCCAACCAGGGGCAAGCACATCAATTTGCATTTCAGCAGCATTCAACCAGAAGAACCCACTCGTCCCATAAGCTCTACCATGAGCCAGCATGAAAGGAATAGATCCGTAAAGCCCAAAGGGGGATTCATGCTCATACTCGAAAACATCCAAATTAAACAGGCGGTAGGGTTCGGAGAATTCCACCCCGGGACCCCTTGTCGGCTTCAGGGCAAGGCTCGTTGAGGCATGCTCCGGGATCCCATAGAGAAAATCTGCGCCATAGAAGGAAACGTCAAAGCTGATCGACTGAGGCCCATATGGTCGGCTATCGGTGTGGGTCCGGAACCGCTCCTCCCAATCCTCTTCTTTCCCGTCCTCACTCTTCTTCTTCCTGAATTGCTCAAAATTGAACAATCCCTGCGAATTAACTGAGATAAGCTTCTTGCCGCTGTCCTTCCAACGCACATAGATCTCAAACGGGTCATGTCGGACCACTGCTTCATGATCACTGGAAAGGTATACAACAGATGATGGAGAGGAATCTCCTTCCAGTTGGATGGAGGAGATTTGCTGAAGCCAAAGCTTGCTACTCTCAAACTCTGGTATGACAACTTCCGGTGGCTCAAACCGCTTCCGGGGCGGATTTAGACTCGGGTCTTCATAGATCTTCAAACGAAGGATTCCCTTCTGGTAAGCAGAGATTATAAGTAAAAGGGGCTTCACATTTGACTCATCACCTCCGGCTTCAGCCTCCATTTTCCCTTCTTGTGTTCTTGGGAGGAGCTTGGCTGTGAGATCTCCACCATCGATCTTGACATCGGACACAACGAGATTGCATGATTGTGGAGCTCGTTCTCGGGCACGCTTGCAGAAGGGTGTCTGGTTGCAGTTACGAAATTCATCTTTCTTCCAGGAAGAAACGAAAGAAAGGTTTACGAAGCAGAGGGAAAGAACAAGGAGAAGCGAGTATTTTTTCATCATGGATGAGCATCCCATGGTTCTGTTTTGGAATAGAACATCGAGATGTTTACGAAGAAGGGAAAACTCGTTGAGCTACGAGTACGGAGTAACCTAGCGACAAGCCACTACAGTTCTGCCAAAAGACGACGGGGGAGGGAGACATAATATTGGTGGGATTACATCTTACATGAGTTCAACGTGCGATCATCGCACACAAACCGTTCAATCATTATAAACATAATCGGAAGGATCTGTTCAAGAACTATTCCAATTTATTACAAAACCACCACCGAGTAGGAAGGGACAACTGCGAAGGGAAAATTTTTGCTTGACGCTCCCTTCCCCATGAGAGGAAACTTTTGCTTGAGGCTCCCTTACCCCATGAGAGGTGAACCCTTCTGCAATGCCTATTTTATCACATTCATAAGGAGATATAAAAATTGTTGTAAAAGAATCATGTAATTAGATATAAGTGTTGAATTTCTGGAAAAAAAAAATTACTAACTTGATATAATTTGAGTACATACGTAATCCAATTATAATTAAATTATCTTAATTTCAGTTACACCCAAAGTTAAATGCTAAAAAATAAGTCCTAGAATAATTTAATAATTGAACATAAATAAAATATTAACATAAATAAAATATTTACATAACTAAAACATCTTTAAATGAGACTATTTTGTGACATCTCCTCCTGTAAGAATCTACTATATTTATTCTAACTTTATAAGACTTCTTACTATGAGAATTATGTAAGACTCTTTCATATGTACTCTTTAATAATAAGATTTGAAATAAGCAAAAGAAAGAAGTATAAGTGAGAAACCTCCACTAACTTGTTTGTATTTTAATTTTTATATTCTACACCAAAAAACATACGATGCTTATAATAACAATATTAGAAAACACATGTTCCAAAAGTTGATAAAACAACTCTAGTGAAAAGAATTTAGTGGTCTAAAACCTTATTCTTCTTCACCGCGATCCAACCATTTCTCCATCCTTTTGTTCCAACCAACCCACCTACTCATACTCATCGGCATGGTCAATTCTAATGCATAAAGTAAAGAAGAGAGAATGGGTCTAAATAATTTAGAAGAAATGTGAATACAAAATGAAAAAGTAATTATATAGTATTAACTTCTAATATAACTTTAATTCTAGAAATAGGAAGTAAGAAATTTAATACTAAAATAAAATGTCCACATAAACCATAAGCTAATAGAATAAATAAAAATTACTTGAACCTAAAAGTAAATTTTTAATCTAGACTATTCTAAATTTTCTCAATTAACTTTCACTAAAGAGGGAAGATTATGAGAATGCAAAAACACCAATCATGTGATAGAGAAACAATGTAGATTGAAATGAAGAAAGAAGAAGGAGAGAAAAGGAGAAGAGGAAGAAGGTCTTCTTCAAACCCAAGATCCACATCCTGAATTTTTTTAAGGTATGTCCTCAAACAACATCTATACCATATTTATAGTAACCTAAATATAAAAAATCACAAATGCCCTTAAGGCTACATCTTGGGAACATACTAGGAGAAGTACATGAGTTTAAGACTCATAAGCTAAGAACTAACTAAATATAAAACCTTCATCCTTTTAACACTCCCCCTCGAGTTGGAGAGTAAGCATCAAATAAACCCAACTTGGAGCACAACTTTAGGAATAGAGATCCTTGTAATGCCCTGGTGAAAAGATTTACTACTTGATCATTTGAACATACACGAGTAGTAGTAATCTTCCCTTTAATGACTTGATTACGAATGAAGTGGCAATCAACTTCTACATGGTTCACTATTTCACGGATCAAGTGGGTTGTTAGCAATGAAGACGATGGTTTGATTATCAAACTCTATAGTTGTTGAAGATCAGGTATGGAAGAGTCTTGCATGACTTTCATATGAAGAAGTCTCACAGAGCAGTAATTAATATGGTAGAATCTTACAAGAGCCTCATATGAGGAGGTCGCACAAAAGAGTCTTATTTAAAGGTGTTTTAATTATATTAGTCTTTTATTTATGTTCAATTGTTTAATTCTATTAGGACTTATTTTTAATTGTTAGACTTTGAATATAACTAGGACATAGGTAGTTTAATTTTAATATGATTATACTTTTTTCCTCCATTATAAATAGAGGCTCATTGTACTCAGTAAGGAATAAGTCAATGAAGTATTTCTCTTTTCTTGAAATTCAACATGGTGTCATAGCAGGTTTTGTAAATTAACGTCACATCAATTTATAGATGATGGGTTTCTCTCTTTTAATTAGGTTTTAGTTTATACCCTAGTTTATTTTTCTCATTACCTTAGTTTACTGTCGTGTACTTTGGTGTCATCTGAGAGATTATTTGCCCTCCTTCTTCCTTTAATTTTCTTATGTTGAGCTCAAAGATTTTATCTTAGTAAAAACCTCCTCTCCAAACCGTGGAAGTACTTTGCTATCAATTTCCACAATCATTTATAAAAAAGTTTCACTATGGCATCTCTTTGTTGAGGACATTAGTAAAACAAACGACAATGTCTAGTAGCTGACTTGGATCTCTCTACCACGGTGACATAGAGAAGCAAAAAATTAAGTTTGGAAATTTCAGTCACAAATAAGTTAGCATGTTTTGGTGTTCATCCTTTGTTGCTTCTTGACTTGATTCGGAGGTTCCAACGAGATCAACATTCATCTCTTTATGATTTGTGGTTTCAAAATCACAAAGACGAGTAGTTGCAAATCAAGAGACTATGAGGCTAAACTTACATATGGCCTTCTCAATGGTTGCATGAAGAGACATGAAGATAATAGGCACTTCCAACCATAGACTGAAGGCATCTGCCCAATTGGATCAACAATTGTATTCTTCTTTGGTGGAGAGAAAGCTCTTGTGACCATGGAGAAGACGAAGAAGCCTATTGTGAAGGAAGATCCAGAACCAGGCCGACGACATGCTCTTGTTTGTCAGTGAAAACCTCCAACTAGCTAGAGAGCAACATGAGTAGAACTTTATTAAGATCTCTTCCATGACAACTTTGATTCCTAGAGTCCTACTGAAGGGGGACTAAATCATTTTTTTTAATTGTGAGATTTTTTATAAACCTGGGTCATTACGTTACCAATGTTGACCTCGATAGCTTCTCAAGAATTTAAGTAAATGAAAAATAAAAATATAGAGACAAAAATTCACACACCACAAAATAACACCAAATATTTTGTTATCAATGTTCCCTTATTGTTATTCACCACCCAAGAACCTCATTCTTAGAAAAATTCACTAATATCATCCTTATTAGCTTGGAATTTAGAAGAAAGAGATTTTGGCTCTCTCTCAAGCCAAGTGTATGCTCAAATACATGATTATAATACAATCTCCCCTGAGTTAGCTAGATTCTAGCTCTAGCAAGCCCTTCTATATAGATTTCATAAGGTTTTAGATGAACCTATCAAGAAATTGAAAAATTGCAAAAGAAGAAAAACTTATAGCCTTTGTAATTGAGGAGAGACAACCTTCTCCTTAGATATCCAAGTTGTTGGATTTAGGATCCCATGATAAGGTCCTTGAGAAGAGGATGAGAATGACGAGAGGAAGAAGAGGAGGAGAAAAAAGGAGAGGAAGAAAAAAAGAAAAGAGAGAAAGAGAGAGACAACTAGAGAGAGATGGAGCTCAAGAGTGCTTGGGAGAAGAGAGAAAGGCTAGGGACGAATTTGAGAGAAGAGGGTAGACTTAATGATCTACCCCTTACCTTGAGCCTCTATTTATAGTTTATGAAGAAAGTTTAAAATGACTACAATGCCCTTAGGGCTACAGCCTTTCAAAAGAAAAAGACATAAGTAGACATACATCATTTTAGATAATTACACCCTTGTGCCATCCTTATGACAAGAGCACTTAAGTACCCATTGTGCCACCTCCTTGATGTGGGTAAGGTTATTACCTTAATGCCACTTGAGATGTCTCCCAACACTCCTCCTCAAGTTGGTGGGAAGAAAACACCATAAATACCTAGCTTGCCGCATATGGTGGTTAAGACTTTTAAAGTGACTGGTTTTGTAGGAATGTTTGTCACCTGTCCTTGTGATGAAACAAGACAGAGATAAGATACTAGCCTAAAATTTCTCTCGTATAAAGTAGCAGTCTACCTCGATGTGTTTTTTACTCTCATGGAAGACATGATTTGAAGTGATATGAATGACCACATGGTTGTCACAATATAATTCCATAGATTCTCCTTTATAGAATCCCATTTCAGTAAGAAGGATTTTGATCCATAGAAGCGCACTGATTGTGTGTGTCAAAACTCTATACATTGCTTCTGCACTGGAGCTTGCAACAACATTATGCTTTTTGCTTCTCAACTAAGGACTTCCTATCATTAGGTTATCCAACCCAATCTGCATCTAAGAAACCTTCTATGTTGTAGTGGCCATGATTCTTAAAGAGAAATCTTTTTTTTCCCAAATCACCTTTTAAATATCTTAATATCCTCTCCAAGGCTTTAATGGGTAAGTTGTGGTTTGTGCATATACTAACTCACCACACTTATTACATATGATATATCTGGTCTGGTCACCATGAGGTAAATAATCTTTCCCACAAGTTTATGATATTACCTATATCAACATCTTCTCCAGAGCTTGCACATAGCTTTACATTAGCATCCATAGGAGTATCTGTATGTTGACTCCTCCTCATCCCTTGTGTCCCCTAGTAGATCCAAGACATACTTTCTCTGAGATGATATAATCCCATGCTTAGAGTGGAATACCTCAATTTTCAGAAAATATTTTAGAAGTCCAAGATCTTTTGTTTTAAGTTCTTGGCATATCTTTGACTTCTTTTATGTTGTCCGCATCACTACCATTTAAAAGGATATCATCCACATAAACTGCTAGTAATACATTTTTCTTTAACGTATTCTTGATAAAAACAGAATGATCTACTGAGCACCAGTTGAATCCAAACCATAACGTTGCTTGGCTAAATTTGTCAAACCTAGCCCGAGGAGACTGTTTAAGCCCATATATAGACTTTCTCAATTTGCATATACATTCCCCCTCAACCATAAAACCAGGTGGTTGATGCATTTATATCTCTTCTTTTATGTCCCCATTCAAAAAAACATTTTTGACATCCAATTTAAAGATCGACCAAGAGGAATTAACAACTAGAGATAATAAGATGTGTATCAAGTTTAATTTAGCCACTGAGGAATAAGTTTCTTCATAATCAACTCCATGACACTGAGTATATCCCTTGGTAACTAGTTGGGATTTGAGACTAGCAACAGAATCATCTGGATGGTGTTTGATAGTAAAAACTCATTTACAGCCCGCGGGTTTCTTGCCGAGAGGAAGAGGAACAAGGGCCTAAGTCTGATTTTCATATAAGGCATGCATTTCTTCTTACATGGTAGCCTTCCATCTTAGATGTCTCAGAACTTCCTGATAGGACTATTGAACAAAGATGGAAGAAATAGATGCAAAAAAATGACAACATGAGGAAGACAAACGATGGTGAGAAACAAAGTTTGAAATAGGATAAGAAGTGGAGGGCCTAGTGCTAGTCCGAGGATCCTTCCATAGAGCTATGGGCCGAGTATCAAATTGTCCATATACAATAGGGGAAGATGGACTTACTTTGGAGGGATCCATAAACTCCATAGGTGTGGGGTTGGCCAAGTCTGTAGGGGGCTGAAGTAGAACCGCATCAAGTGGCGTGATAGGTTTCAGAGTTGGCCGAACTGATGAAAGACCCTGGGTGCATCTTTTGAGGAATAAAAAATGTGTCCTAAAAAAAGTGACATCCCTAGAGACAAGTAACTTTCGAAGAGAGAGATTATAACAGGCATATCCTTTTTGGGTATGAGAGTAACCGAAAAAGATACACTTAAGTGATTTCAATTCAATTTTACTCTTTTGAGAAGATGTGATATGAACAAAGAATGTGCAACCAAAAACTTTTAAAGGAAGGGAGAAGGACTCTTCATTCGGAAATAATAATGAGTAAGGGATTTATGGCTAAGGACTGAAGAAGGTAGCCTATTAATAAGGTAGTAGGTTGTAAGAATGGCATAAAGTCAATAAAAGTAGGGCACCTTCATAGAGTAGAGTAGGTCACGGGCTACCATAAGGAGATGTCAGTTTTTTCTTTCAACTACAACATTTTTTTGAGGGGTGTAGGCACAAGATGTTTGATGAATAATGCCATTATCGTGACAAAATGATTAAAATTCTATAGATAGGTACTCTTTGGCATTATTTGATTGAAACATTTGTATTTATTTTTCAAACTTGGTGGACACCATAACATTAAAGGATTTAAATATGGAAAAAAATTTAGACCGTTCTTTTAAGTGAAATAGTGATGTGACTCAAATAAAGTCATCAACAAAGGTGACAAAATATTTAACCTGAGATATGTTCGAGACACTTAAGGGTCCCCATACATCTAAATGAATTAATGAAAAAGGAGCAACACATTTGAGTTCAGTTCGAGGAGAGTATGATGTCCTCTGGAGTTTGCTCGACTGGCAGATTTTACAGTTGAAAGTTGATAAAGTATTTGAGGATGGAAATAAATGCTAAAGCGATGTTGTGGATGGATGACCAAGCCGATTGAGCCATAACCTTTTCTCTGTCTAAGAAGTGGCAATCACTATGATTGGAGGTAGGGTTAAGTAATAAAGGCCCCCCTATTCATGGCTACCACCAATCACCTATTGCGTTTTGTGAGATCCTGGAAGATACAAGAAGAAGGTGAAAAGGTGATGGAGCAATTAAAATGTTTGGTTAACTGGCTAACAGATAACAAATTTAAAATAAATTGAGGAACAAAAGCGGAAGAGATGGTAAGAGGATCCCTTCCCAAGAACTTTGGTTTGGGATCAATTGGAAATGGTAACAAACTTACTTGGTCGATATGGCGATAAGGAATGTAACAAACTCTTATTACTTGTAAGATGCTCAGAGGACCTTGAGTCGATGATCCAGGATGAAGAGCAGAATGTGGTAGAAAGCATACCTGAAGCAGTGGTGGAAGCATAAGTAGTTGAAGGTGCTGGAGAAGCTGGAGGAGATACCATCAGAGTTTTCATCCTCTGGAAGAGGTCATAATCATCATTGGTAAGAGTCTGCATTCCTCATTGTGACTTGGATTGGGTAGCGTTCTTCTCATTCTAAACTGAGGCTTGGTTGGCAGTGACCCAGTCAGGGTTGCCATGAAGATTCCAACAAGTATCTACTAGATGGATCAGTCCACCACAATGAGTGCATACCCGGTTGTCTGACCTTGAAGAACCATAGCCATTCCTACCACCTCTTCCTCGGCCTCCTCTATGATTTCTACCGTGCCCCTCGGGTGGTAGAAGATGTACCCCTATTTCCTAAGTACATAGTTGATGATACTTCAATATGAAAGGTGGAAAAACGATCTCATATTTGAAGTAATGTTGCACTGATGTCTTCAAATGATGGGAGTGCGGAGGAGTTAAGGAGTTGGATTTTGGCCACTTCAAGATATGGCTTGATATTGGACAAGCAAATAGTTGCTACTAAGGCCTCCCTTTGCTTTTCTTGAACCAATATATCGATTGAATAGGGCTAAGCAAGTTTCCACTCTTGAATCATCCCTCTAAATCTATCCAAGAATCCATGCAGTTTCTCTCCTTGTTTTGTAGTAAACATGTTCTTAAACACATCATATATTTTCTGCAAATTCTCGAGTACAACTTGGAGCAAGTATTCCATATCTGGTTTGCGGTCTCAAGGTGGACAACATTATTTGCCACATGTTCCTCCATGCTGTTAATAAGTCAACTAATGACAAATGTGTCATTTTTTAGACATTTGATATAGGAACTATCATCCTCATCTATGGGTGTAGTTGGTTTAGACAAATGTCCAAAGAGATCTCTAGTGATAAGGAATCTCTTAACTGACTGAGCCCAACTCAAGTAATTTGATAACCCTCTCAAGGGTATTGTGGTTATCTTGAGTAAGTTGCTTTTACCACTCATATTCACATAATCTTCACCCACCACCAATGTATATTCAATGCACCATATCAACCAACCAATAATAGAGGAAATGAAACCAAGTAAACCAAACCGAGTCAACAAAAAATTCACACTTAAGCCAAACCAAACCAAATCCTTAATCATGTAGGTAATCAAGGAGATTATGACTCCACGTGCTAATCCAAATAAGAGAATATGGATTCTAAATCTTCCTCAATTAAGAAAGAATTATAAAGGTAAGTGAAATCTCAAGGAATATTGGATAACTTAGAAGATCTTTTGAAAGAAGGCAACTTTCCTTCTATGACTCTTGCGCCAACTATGAAGATAAGATCTCAATATTTGACTTCATTCTTTCCTAAATGATTTAGGAAATAAATTCCTAAGAATAATCTAATACAGGAAGCATTTACATAGATAAATCACAATACTTTCTTTTCTTCAACCTTCATTTTTTTCAAGTTTCATGTTGATTTTTAGGACTCCATGATTTAGGTCATGGAGAAAAATGAGAGAGACACCATTGGGAGAAAACTAGAGGTTATGAACTTGATCCAAACCCTCACCCATAAGGTATATTTATAGATATCAAAGCTACCAATATTCTTCACCCTAATAAGAGTGAAGAAGAGACAAGAAACGTAAAGTAATTACATCAGTGCCACCCTAATTACATCATATATTCCAACACTCTAGAAGAAGGAACTTTCCTTCTATGCAAAGTGCGCCAGCTTTATGATTTTTTTAATTTTCAGAACTCCATGGATTTAGCTCATGGAGAAAAAGAGAGAGCGACTCATTGGGAGAAAACTAGACGAAGAAGAGGTTATGGACTTTTGTCCTAATCCTTCCCTTGAAGCTGAATTTATAGATTAATAATCTAATAATATTATAATTAAGCCCCTGAAACTTAAACTAATTACATCAATGTCATCTTTAAAATATGAATCATTATTTACCATAATGCCATCATTGTGGGCTCGTGGGTCTTCTCCTTGGTTTGTGGGCCTTGAGTCCATCTCTTGTATGTGTGGGCCTTCCTTGGTCTTATGGGCTCTAGCCCATCTTCTAATACACTTTGATGTGCGGGCCTTCCTTGGTCATGTAGGCTTGGGCCCATCTTTCAATACTCCCCTTCAAGCTGGGGGTGAGAGAACATCATGAACGCCTTGCTTGCTGAAAATGGTGTATAGGATCTTCCCATATAAAATTGCAGTCCACCATATCTTCCAACACTCCCCCTCAAGTCGTTGGTGTCTTCTAAGATGCCCAACTGGCATAATATAACTCATGGTAGATGTTGGACACACTCCTATCTTCTGTAGGTAGTGGGTCAATAGGCATTGCTCATAAATGTAATAAAACTCCTCCATCACCGTGTCCCTCCATAGGACATCGACTCTCATATGGTAGGAGTAATAAATGCCAATTAAGGGGGGTAACTGGTAATCACCCGGAAGATAATATTCTGGGGCCACCATATGCTTTCTACTTTATCAAAATAACCAATTTTGACAATAATCAACAACTGAGAAGTCCTTCAATAATAATATCTCAGCCAAAGAGACACAATAGCTGCAGTTAAAATGGGCCTGGGCCCAAATATCATGAATCAAATAATCCTTAAAAATGACCCATAAAATAATATGCATATATTCCATCACTAAATAAGGAAGTTGCACCACATAATATGCTGACCGAGGAATAAGCTATCTGTTGGAGCCAAGAAATCGAGTTAAGAGACTGGGTGGAGAGGATTGAGTTGACTAGGCCTGAGGCAGACCTTGCTGGTCTGAGTTAATCCAAGTGAACCTGATCCGGACACTGGTTTACCAGTTTGAGTTATGAAGAATCAACAACTCAGTAGTTGCTCTTGTTGAGATACCAATCATACACATATGATACCAATAAAAAACTCAACAAGGAATCCTGTTGTATCAAAACATCATCATCATGTAGTGATGTCAACAAATAATCCTTAAAAATGACCCATAAAATAATATGCATATATTCCATCACTAAATAAGGAAGTTTCTCCACATAATATGCTGACCGAGGATTAAGCTATCCGTCGAAGCCAAGAAATCGAGTTAAGAGACTGGGTGGAGAGGACTGAATTGACTTGTGAGTCCGAGTTGACTAGGCCTGAGGCAGACCTTACTGGTTTCAGTTAATCCAAGTGAACCTGATCCAGACACTGGTTTACCAGTTTGAGTTATGAAGAATCAACAACTTAGTAGTTGCTCTTGCTAAGATACCAATCATACACATATGATACCAATCAAAAACTCAACAAGGAATCCTGTTGTATCAAAACATCATCATCAAGTAGTGATTTCAACAAATATATCTCAGCACCAAGTAATTTGTCACTTAAAGGAATGATCTTCAATAAAAGCACCAATTGTTGGAGGAGTTGTACCAACGTGTGTTGGGATTTAAGAGAGATGAGAAAGCAACAACTGCTTCTCTTATCAAAGCAAGTGACACTTGACACAACACATTGGTTTCTGAGTTTGTCTTGACATGGTGAGCATAATATAAGCCTCTGCTATTGAGATAATTCAAATCAAAATTTGCAGCTCCAATGGATAGTCCCAAAAGAAAACAAAGGTGAAGGAGATGCTCTCACAAACTAGAGGATGATAATTGAGAAGAGGACACTGATGTTGCAAATAGAGAAGATATTGGTGCTTTTGGAAGAAGAACGCACTCTCTTGATCTCTACTACTGCAATTTTCTTTTCAAAAGAACCAGAGAAGATACGTGACAAACCTGATCTTCAATCAGCAACGTGCCATAGATGCATAATCTCTACTAAATATGGTTGCTTCTATAATAGATGTCTGAGAGAAGAGATTACAGAACCAAGAGATTCTTGAACCCCGAGCTTAATCTAGCTTGTAATGTTTGACTTACAGCGAGCAGAAAAATGCATTCAAATGGCGAGTTTCTAATCAACAAGTATGGAAAATTTCTGTAATTGCATATCTCAACAACAAATAACAAAGATATTTAAAGATACCAAAAATTTGTGTTGGTTTGAAATATTTTTCCGAATTTTGGACTCTCTAGAAGGAAACTAGAAATGGAATGTAGTGACGATCCAACAGTTAGCAGAGAAATTATAAGACAAAAAACCAGACAAACAGAATACCAAATCAATCAAATACCAAACTGACGAAGTTAACCAGCAACAAAGTTGTCATTGTTGCTGGAATGATTTGGATTGAAGACAAATTTCCAAGTTAATTCACTGAGGCAACTTTCGATAGGAAACATGTCACAAGATACCGGGAGGCAACGAAGGCAACTTCCAAAAAATATAATAGAGGCAAAGATCTATCCCGATAATGAACAATGATGAAATTTGGATTGACAGCCAGTGAAGCAGAGAGCAATACCAGCACTACCGCTGGAGGGTGGCCACCTATCGTTGTGTCCCTGTTGAATTTAGGACCCCATGATTGAAACCGCTAGCAAGATGAGAGAGGGAGAAGAAAAAGAGCAAAGAGAGAGAGAGAGTTCGGGTAGAGAGGAGAGAAGAGAAAAGAGAGAAAAAGAATGTAGGCTAGAGAAAGATTCTTCACGAATTGAGAAGTGGAGAGCATGATTGAACCCTTCAACCAAGACCCTTATTTATACTATTTCAATTACATATATAGAGATAAGATAGGATCCCTAATATCCCTAATTACATCAATCATGATTCTCCAAATCTACATAATCAAGGGAAGATAAATCGATTAAATTAATCAAGGAAGATTGAAATTTTTTCCAACTCATGTGATAAGGATTCAACCTCATGTGATGACTCATCATGCCACCTCATGTGATCATGGTGGGTCCCACCAGCTCATGTGATCATGGTGTGTCCCACCTTGTAACACTCCCCTTCAAGCCGGGGGTGAGAAAACATCGTAAATGCCCAACTTGCTGCAGATGGTGGACAAGATCTTATGAGTGACTGGTTTGGTGAGAATGTTTGCAACTTGCCCTAGTGAGGAGATATGTTTGAGAGATAACATATCGGCTTGGAATTTCTCTCGTATGAAATGGTAGTCTACCTCAATGTATTTTGTTCTCTCATGGAAGACCGGATTTGAGGTGATATGTATTGTCGCCTGATTATCGCAATGTAGATCCATAGGGTCTTCTTTATAGAATCCAAGTTTAGTGAGAAGGGATCTGATCCATAGAAGCTTATGAAATGTGTGTGCCATGGCCCTATATTATGCTTCAGCACTAGACCTTGTAACTACATTCTGTTTTTTTCTTCTCCATGTAGCCAAGTTCCCTCCAACCATTATACAATATCCCAAAGTAGATTTTTTGTTATCCGGAAATCCAACCCAATCTGCATCTAAGAACCCTTGTATGTTGGAGTGACCATGGTTCTTATAGAGAAGCCGTCTTCCTGGAACTCCTTTCAAATATTGCAATATTCTTTCTAGTGCTTGCCAGTGAGTAAGTTGTGGTTTGTGCATGTATTGACTTACCACACTTACTGCATATGATATATATGGCCTTGTTACACAAAGATAAATGAGTTTCACCACAAGTCTTGGATATTTTCTGATATCCACATCTTCTCCAGTGCCTGTAGATAATTTTGTATTGGAATCCATTGGGGTTTCTGTTGGTCTACACCCCATCATTCATGTCTCCTCCAGTAGATCAAGGACATACTTCCTTTGAGATAGTAAATCCCATATTTGGACTGTAGTACATCAACACCCAAAAAATATTTAAGTAGTCCAAGATCTTTTGTCATGAATTCTTCACATATCTTTTCCTTGGTTTCCTGAATGCCCTCAGGATCACTACCGGTTAAGAAAATATCATCAACATATACGGACAAAATTACTTTGCCAAGTGTGTCTTTAAGAAATATGGAGTGATCTATGGAACATCTGTGAAATCCGGCCTACATGAGTGTTGGACTAAATTTATCAAACTATGCACGAGGAGACCATTTCAGACCATAAAAGGATTTCTTCAATCGACATACCGACTCCCCCTCAAACACAAATTCAAGTGGTTGTTGCATATAAATTTCTTCCTTAATATCCCCATTGTGAAAAACATTTTTCACATCAAGCTGATAGATCGACCAAGAAGAATTAGCAGCAAAAGATAATAAAATATGTACCGAGTTCATTTTGGCCACAGGAGAGAATGTTTCCTCATAATCATTCCCATAACACTACATATAGCCTTTGGCAATGAGGTGGGCCTTAAGGCGAGCAACTGACCCAGCCAGATTGTGTTTATATGTAAAGACCCACTTATAGCTGACAGGTTTTTTATCTGATGGAAGTGGAACTAGAGCCCATGTTCTATTCTCATTGAGTGCCTGCATTTCTTCATCCATTGCCGCCTTCCACTCTGGATGTTTTAGAGCCTCCTGATACACTGTGGGACTGAGATGGAGGAGATAGATGCAAGAAATTGACAACATGAAGAGGATACATGATGGTGACACACAAAATTGGATATGGGGTGAGAAGTAGAGGGCCTAGTGCAAGTTTTGGTTTATTTTTTTAAGGCAATGGGTCGAGTATCATATTGTGCTCCAAAAGGAACAAGAGAAGATGGACATACCTCGATGGGATCCACAAACTCTACAGGTGTGGTGTCAGCCAACGCTTCAGGGGGTTGAATAGTTTTTGTAGCGCGGAGCACAACCGATTGAGGAGAAGCTGGTACAACAGCGAGACCTAGAGGAGCATTGTCAGAGTAGTATGAAGAGTCTTCAAAAAAAGTTACATCCTTGGACATAAGTAACCTGTGGAGAGTGGGATTGTAGCAAATATAACTCTTCTGCGTGCGAGAGTATCCTAAGAAGATACATTTGACAGATTTTGGATCAAGTTTACTATATTGTGGGGAGGTAATATGAACAAAACATGTACAACCGAAAACTTTTAAGGGAAGCAAAAAGGATCACCATGTGGAAACTATAAGGAATATGAGGATTTATGACCGAGAATGGAAGAAGGTAGCCTATTTATAAGAAAGCATGTAGTAAGGTTGGCATGCGGCATATAAAAGTATGGGACTTTCATGGCATATAATAATAAGCTGCGAGCTACCTCAAGAAGGTGACGGTTCTTCCGTTGTACTACACCATTCTATTGAGGGGTGTAGGCACAAGATATTTGATGGATAATGTCATTCTCTTGACAAAAATAGTCAAGATCTTTGGAACTATATTCTTTGGCATTATCAGACCTAAGTACTTTGATTTTCTGACCAAATTGAGTGACAACCATAGCATGAAATGATTTAAAAATGGATAGTATTTTAGATTTCTCTTTGTTGAATTTATGGAAAAGAGAAATATTTCATTGACTTCATTAACTTATTATAATCAGAGTACATGAACCTCTATTTATAATAGAGGAAGGTAGTAGAGTCCAATTACAATAAAACTACCTTTTTCCCAATTACACCCAAACTCTAATACTTAAGGATAAGCCTTAGCATAATTAAATTACTCAATATATATAGAAGACAAACATAACTCAAACTAGAACTCTTCTATGACATGACCATATGATAAAGATTCCAGCTCGTGGTTATCTTTATGAGTCCTTGATCTTCCAAACCAGCTTGTGGTTATCTTTGTGAGTCCTTCTTGATCTTCCAACTTATGTGATAAGGATGCCAGTTCGTGGTATTCATGTGGGTCCTACTTATGTGCTTGGGCCTATCTTGTGGGCATTCCTTGGTTGTGTGACCCATCTTATAATACTCTTAGATATGTGGGCCTTCCTTGGTCGTGTGGGCTGGATCCCATCTTCCAACACTCCCCCTCAAGCTGGGGGTGAGAGAATATCATGGACTCCTAGCTTGCTACAACTGATGTATAGAATCTTTTTGTATAAAATGACAGTCCTCCCATCTTCCAACACTCGTCCTCAAGCTGGTGCTCTCTTCCATGAGGCCCAAATGGCCAATTCAGGGGGGTTTATCATAGATGTAATAATAAGTTCCTCTTTCATGGTTTCCCAACCGTGATATTTTTTGACAGGGTATTATGTTCTTCCATCATGGTTTCCAAACCGTGATATTTTTTTATAGGGTATCCTCCATCATGGTTCCCCATCTATGATATATTTTTTTTTACAAGGCCAATCATGGTTTCCCAACCGTGATATTTTTTTACGGGGTCAAATAAATGATGATATGAGAAAGGAAACAGAGGCCACCTCTTCTTCAATAATAATGTCCCCAAAGAGACATAATAGTTGCAGCTGAATATAACACGACCATCTTCCAACACATTTAACACGAACCAAAATAATAAACTTTATAGAAGGGCCCATGAATTAATCATAATCCGATATAAATATTTTTTCTTAGATGCAGAAGCTTCATCTTTTGTGCTCCCCCTTTCTTGAATATTTTGGTAACATAAACTTATCCACAACATATGGAATAAAAAACCGTTTTCTCATACTTCTTCTAGTTCTCCCCTTCAAGCTGGGATGTAATGGCAGTGGTCCCAACTTGAACCAAATATCATAGATAAAACAATAAGACCAAATAACAGAGATGTATAAATAAGCCCTCAAACCAGGGAGAAGTGAGATATTTTCCTGATATATCAACTCAAAAAGTGACTCAAAACAATGGGCATAAATTCGGATTTTTCAATGCAACAAAACACCAGCATGACTTAGATTCTTCCAATACAAGTATATCTTTAAATATAGATCAAATTGACATGAAAATTTCTCTTTCTGAAACTACACTTAAATATCTTTCATCCAAGTATAATTTTACTTCATAAAATATAATTATCTAAAGATAAATAATCTGATAGATTTCGGTCTCTGACCCTCGCTGCTTCACATATCGATTTCTCTTTATAGATAACTCTGATTGGTAAAAAACTTTTTTTCTTGGAAAGTAGACTCAAATATATTTAAGTAAATATATACTTTCCAATATTAAAAGCTTAGTATAGAGGTGAAAATACAATGAAAACTAACTGGTGTAGGGATTGAAAAGAAAAAAAATACGAACCTAGACTAGTTTAGGGTTTAGAGAAAAGGATCTTATTAGCTTTGTGGGTTGACCAAGTCAACTGACAGAACCTGGCTCTGATACCATGTTGAATTTATAGAAAAGATAAATACTTCATTGAATTCATTAACTTATTATAATCAATGTATATTAACCTCTATTTATAATAGAGGGATGTAGTAGCGTCCAATTACAATAAAACTACCTTGGTCCCAATTACACCCAAACTCTAACACTTAAAAATAAGTCTTAGCATAATTAAATAACTCGATATAAATAGAAGACAAACATAACTCAAACTAGAACTCTTCTATGATGTGACCATAAGATAAAGATGCCAGCTCGTGGTTATATTTGTGAGTCCTTCTTGATCTTCCAACCAGCTTGTGGTTATCTTTGTGAGTCCTTCTTGATCTTCCAACTTATGTGATAAGGATGCCAGCTCATGGTAATCATGGTGGGTCCTACTTCTTATGTGCTTGGGCCCATCTTGTTGGCCTTAATTGGTCGTGTGGCCCATCTTATAATACTCTTAGATATGTGGGCCTTCCTTGGTCGTGTGGGTTGGAGCTCATCTTCCAACACTCTTTAAATAGAAATAGTCATGTGGTATGAGTAAAATCATCAATAAAATGTAATAAAGTACTTGACTCGGGAAATGTTTGAGACGCTCAAGGGTCCCCATACATCTGTTTGGATCAACGATAAAAGGAGAAATACTTTTAAGTTCTGGACGAGGTGTGTATGTGGTCCTCTGGTGTTTGCTTAGTTGACACGCTTCACAATTTAAATTAAACATATCCTTAAAGGTAGGAAAAAGAAGATGAAGAGATTGTATGGATGGATGTCCCAACTGATTGTGCCATAGACTTGTCTCAGTTTCCTTGGTTGAGATGACATTTATTTTAGGCACGTGGAGGTAGTAGAGCCCCATTTTTCACGGCCTCCACCAATCACCTGCTTCGTTGTAAGATCCTGAAACACACATGAAGTGGGTTAGAAGGTAATTTTGCAATTGAAATGTTGTGTTAGATGACTAATAGATAAAAGATTCAAGGGAAAATAAGAACAAAAAGAATATATATGAGTGGAAGTGATGGTGTAACAAATGTGAATCCTTTCCCGAGAACTTTAGTTTAGGAGCCATCAGCTATGGTAACAAATTTATTTGGGAGACAAGGAGAAACTGAGTGGAGTAGATTTTTATTACCTGTGAGATGCTCGTAGGCCCTTGAGTCAATTATCTAGGATGAAGAGGAGGAAGTGACAGAGAGCATACCTGAAGCGGTGGTGGTAGCAGCAGAGAGCATACCTGAAGCGGTGGTGGCAGCAGCAGTTAAGGAGGAACTTGGAGGAGAGACCATTAGTGTTTTCATTTTCTGGAATAGTCATACTCATCATCGGTAAGGGTTTTCTTTTCTGTTGGTGGGGTAGACTGGTCTTCCTTTGTATCACTTACTGAGGCTTGATTAGCCTTAACCCAATCCAATGTGCCATGGATTTTAAAACACAGATCTATAATGTGGCCATATTTTCCACAATGGGTGCATTCCTTGTCGTCTGTTCTAACAAAACCAGTCCTTCCACCTCTTCCTCATCCTCCTCTATAATTTCTTCCACGGCCGTGGTCGGTTGATGTTCCTCTATGCCTGAACTACATAGCGGACGATACTTCAGTAGGAGAAGGAGAAGAAGAGTCTGGAATGCGGAGTAATGTGGCACATACATCATCAAAGGTAGGAATAACAGAAGCACTGAGTAGTTGAATTTTAGAAACTTTGAGATATGGCTTAATGTTTGCTAGGCAAATGGTAGTGGCTAAGGCTTCCTTCTTCTTGTCGTGGACAAAGACATTGGTGGAAGTAGGCTGAGCTAGCTTTCATTCTTGAAGAAGGCGTCTAAAACGAGTCAAATATTCTTGGATATTTTCTACTTGTTTAGTGTTGAATATTCTTTGGAGAATATCATATGGCCTGTGTAAGTTGTCGGAGCTAGAGTACAACTTAGGACATGTGTCCCAAATTGTTTTGGCGGTGTTGAGATGAATAACATCGTTGGAGACAAGTTCTTCCATGCTATTGATGAGCCAACTAATTACCAAAGTGTCATTTTTTAATCACTTAGCATAAGCAACATCTTCTTCATCAATGGGTGTCCCACTCCATAACATTGAGTGTACCCTTTAGTGATGAGGCGGGCCTTAAGGCATCCAATGGACCCATCCAGATTATGTTTGACGGAAAAGACCCATTTACAACCCACTGATTTCTTACCTGTCAGAAGCGGTGCTAAGTTCCATGTTTGATTTTCATATAAGGCTTGCATTTCCTCATCCACAGCCGCCTTCTATCCTGGATGTTTCAGGGCCTCCTAATAGGACTACAAAATAGAGATGGAAGAAAGAGATGCAAGGAGCTGAGAACATACGGAAGACAAATGATGGTGAGACATAAAGTTGGATATAGGATGAGAAGTAGTACAAGTATGACGTTCTTTTCTTAGAGCAATGGGCCGAGTATCAAACTGTGGAACAAATGGAATAGGGGAAGGACTTACCTCGGTAGGATCCGAAAGCTCCTCAGGTGTGATGTCGGCCAATGCTTTGGAGGGCGGAGTGACATCGGCATTAAAGGGCACAATTGGACGAGGAGCGGTAGGAGGGAATGACAAGCATCATTCGAAGAATAGAATGAGGTGTCCTAAAAAAGGTCACATCACTAGACACAAGTAACCGCCGAAGGGTAGGATTGTAATAGACATAACCTTTTTGGGTGTGAGAGTAACCCAAGAAAATGCACTTCATAGAATAAGGAGCAAGTTTACGTTTCTGAGGAGATGTGATATGGACCAAACATGCACACCCGAAGACCTTGACGGGAAGACAAAATGGGTCTTTAGTAGGAAATAATAAAAAATATGGAGTCTTATGACCAACAACAGATGAAGGTAACCTGTTGATAAGGAAACAAGTTGTAAGTATGGCATGAGGCCAATAAAAGTAGGGTACCTTCATGGAGTAGAGGAGGCCCTGATCAACCTCAAGGAGATGACAGTTCTTTCTTTCGGCAATACCATTTTGTTGAGGTGTGTAGGCACAAGATGTTTGATGTATAAGGTCATTCATTACCTTCACAGAAGGACTAAAACTCACTAGACAAGTACTCTTTAGCATTATCAGACCTAAGTACTTGAATTTTCTTGTTAAACTGGGTTAATACCATAGCATGAAATGCCTTAAAGATATTAAATATGTTAGATCTTTCTTTAAACAAATATAACCAAGTAACTCGGGTAAAATCATCAACAAAAGTAACAATATATTTAACTTGAGAAATATTGGAGACACTCAAGTGTCCCCATACATTAGAATGTACTAGAGAAAAGGGAGTAACATTTTTATTTTTAGTCCGAGGAGAATATGTACTTCGCTGGTGTTTGCTTAACTAACAAACTTCACAATTTAAAGGAGGCAAAGAGTTTAAAGAAGGAAATTCATGTCGAAGAGAAGATGTAGACAGATGGCCAAGCTAGTTAGGAATTAGATGCCCTAATTCCAAACTAACGAGAGCAATAATAATCATGAAAGAAAGAAAATGCAAAAACACAAAAGTAAAACAAGATTAATACAGGTTCTCCTCAAGGTGAGACTACGTCTTGTCTTCCCCCACTTCCGTAATCTACTATAAACATGAAATAATTTACTAGAGAAATTGCACACACTTATGCATACCGACTCAACGCAGGGATTAATTAGGCACCACAACTTAACAAAGCCGGTTGTGCCAAAGTTGCGCCTCGAATGGAGAGGATGAAAGTGCAACTAACGAAGGTAGGTCGAAGTAATATAAGCCCCCCTTTTCATGGCCTCCACCAATCACCCACTTCGTTGTTAGATCTTGAAATACACAAGAAGAGGGTGAGAAGGTGATAGAGCAATTTAGATGTTTTGTGAGCTGACTTACCAAGAATACTTTTAAAGGGAATTGAGGAACAAATAGGACATCTCGAAGTGGGATAGAGGGTGTAATAGAAGATGATTCTTTGCCAAGTAATTTGGTGTGGGTACCATTAGCTATAGAAACAAACTTATCGGGATGATATGGAGATAAAGAATTTAGCATATGTTTGTTACCTGAGATATGTTTAGAGGCTTCAGAGTCTATTATCCATGAAGAAGAGGAAGAAGTAGAAGAAAGCATACCTAAAACAATAGTGGTAGCAGCCGTAGGTAAAGATGGAAGGGAAGACTCCATAAATGACTTCATTTTTTGAAATGTTTCACAATCTTCAAGAGTGAGAGTCATCTTTCCGGTTTGGGATTCAGCATTTTCTTCCCATTTTTCATTTTAACAGAGGCTGGAGTAGCCGTGGCCCATTCCGATTTGCCATGATTCTTCCATCAATTTTCCACAAGGTGGTTTTGACCACCACAATAGGTGCATATGCGAGGCTCTGTGCAAGAGTAGCTAGGACCGGTTCTACCACCTCTTGTTCGACCTCCTCTAGAATTTCTGTTGTGGACTCGGTTAGAGAATGATGTACCTCTATTACATGAATACATAGTAGATGCAACATCATTATTTGAGTTAAGAGATGGATCAGGGATTCTCAGCAAGGTTGCACTTATTTCATCAAAGAACGGTCGTGCGGAGGAGCTAAGGAGTTGAGTCTTAGCAACTTTAATGTATAGCTTGATCTTTGTCAAACACATTGTTGCCACTATAGCTTCCCTTTGCCTCTCTTGAACCAAAATATCGGTGGAGTATGGTTGAGTGATCTTCCACCCTTGAAGGAGACCCCAAAACCGAGCAAAAAAATCATGAATATTGTCCCCTTGAGCATGTTTTGCAATACATCAAATAACTTTTGTAAAGAAGCTGTACTAGAATATAACTTAGCACATGTGTCCAAAATCTCTTTGGCTGATTCCAAGTGAACAACATTATTTGCTACATGCTCTTCCATACTATTAAAAAGCCAACTAACAACCAAATTGTCATCCTTAACCCACTTGAGATAGGATTGACTTTCTTCACCAATTGGTGGAGAAGGTTTGGTTAAGTGACTGAGAAGGTCTCGAGTAATAAGAACCCTTCTTACTGATTGAGGCCAACTAAGATAGTTTGATAGTCCCCTTAAGGGAATAGTAGTAATTTTGAGTATGTCGCTCTTACTACTATTTCCTCCATCCATCTTGAATAAAAACATGCCTAAACCACACTCAAGATCCAATTATAGAATTTCCAAATTTAAGAATGAATAAAACCGAGGTCGTAAGTCACCTTAAAATCATGCATAGGCTGCCAAATAAGTCAATCCGAATTTCCCAAATAGACCAAATAGGGGAATATCTCCTAAAAAAATCCACTAATTCAAACTTGAAGAAACCTTGTACCAAATCAACCACTTTCAAATTGAGATATAGTATCTCCTCCACAAAATTAGGCGCTAAATCATCAAAAAAATTCGTGCCTATGTCAAGTGGATTCACCATCCAGTAATGAATCAAATCCTTTTATACCCTTAAGCAAAAAAACTTCAAGAGGATAGAGTGAAAACTCGTGCCTTAACCCAAAATTCCAAAATCTTGGCTAATCACTTAAGAACCACAACTTTTTTGAATTTTCTTTGAGATCATTTGTAGAAAATAAGGTCTCTTGTAAATCTCATCACATAGGGGAAAATCCCAACTTCCAAATAACATATTATCAATCACTTTAACTCGTAAAAATTCAAAGAGAGAACTTGTCTCATGCTTTGTAGACTAATCCGAGTATAAAGAATTTGTCTTGAATCCAAGTTACCAAATAGGGGATCTTGAACATTAGGAAATCGAACCAAGTTTCATGTAAGTAACTGAAGATCAAATCATTTCAATCATAGAAACATCCTCTTCTCAAATCATCAATCTTGATAAAAAAATTTTGTAACAACCGATCTTGATCAAACTTGTAATTTATCTACAGGAATACCAAAATTATAACATCCTCTTAACACAAAGAATTAACCTTCACAACTTCTCATATGAAGGCCATCTTTGCTTGATATAATCTAGAGATCAAAGGCTTCACAAATAGCAAAAAATATGTGTAAATTATAACCAGAAATAAATTATCTCTTCATGGCTGGATTCCTTCCTTCACGAGTAACTCGTATGAGATCTTCATATTTTTTTTCACATATACCTTAACATGGAGGATCCTAAAATATAAGCTCCGATACCATGTAGAATTTATGATCCCATGATAAGAACCTCAACCAAAGTAAGAAGAAGGAGAAGAGAGAGGAAAGATCTACCACTAAAGGGAGAGAGCTTGGTCGAATTTGAGAAAAAGAGGAGAGAGCTTGATGCCCTACCTCTTAGCCAAGGGCCTATATTTATAGCTTTTTACAATGCCCTTTTGGCTACAACATTACAAGAGAAGAGACATAAAAAAGACAAGTAATTACAAATTCATGCCATCTTTATGAGTAGTCTTCTTTTTAACAATATGCCACCTCTTGGATGTGTGGGTGATGAGAATGCAAAATGTGATATTTTTCTCCCTTAATTATTAGGATTTTATAATTATTTGGTGCCTAAATATACTCATTATTATTATATTATTATATTTTTATTTAGGATGCAAAATGAGGCATCAAATGCAAAATGAAGTTAATTGGGCGATTCTGGATAGTTTCAACATTGTTTCGTAATATGAGCATAACTCTCTCATAAGAGTTCTGATTGAGATGATTCAAGATGATATGGGACTCCAAAAAAATTTTCTACAACTTTTATGTTTTAAATTTTGAGAGATACCGGTTGATTCCAGGTCGACATCTGCCTTGAAGTCGTTGTATGTGCACTATGGTGTCCTGGAACGGGAAAAAAAGAGAGGGGGGGGGGGAGGGGAATAAAAAGAGGAAAACCCTAAACAAGGGACTAAGATGAGAAGGGGCCACGAGGAGAGTTTGGACGACCCCCACTCTTTTTCCCTTCTCCAGCTTTTCCTCCTCTTTTCTCTAGTTTTTCCTTCAATTTTCTTCATGGCCCTGCATGGCTAAACTTTCAGACTTGGTCATAGGAAACTGAAGCTATCATAATCAATAAAACTATGAGATCTGATTTTTTTTCACCGTTCAATTTATGTTTTGAGTAACAGATTTTCTTCTGTAATTTTTTTCACGATTGTCTCGTTTAATCACTAGGAGGCCTACTAGTTTATTACTTGTTGCAATCTACTGCTGGGTTAGATGTCAAATCCATAATTTTTTTATCCCTCTAACTTTTGAAGCAATTGAGATTTGATGATTTGCTGCGTCATGAATTATTAGATCTTAAGAAGAACGCTAGACTAAATTAAATACAGTTGTTTGTGCTTGTGTTGTTTAGTTTCATCGATCTCTCTAATTCTTAAGGTTGTTGCTAGATTAAACATTTAACGCTTGTCTTGTGTTGTTTAGTAGTTAGGGTTAATTGGATCACTTGTTTTCTAATTAACTATGACTAAGGAGAGATAGCAAGATAGTTCCAACAGTAAATACTCAAGTGCGAATTGATATATGCTTGCATCGATGATCAGTTGTGAAATTCCGATGGTGGACGTTGACTTAGACCAAGGTTTTTTCTTTTGATTGATTTCGATCCTTTAAATTTGAATTGTTTCTTAGTTATTTTTCTTAAAAGTGTTTTTGATAGCCATGAGTCCAACATCACTTTCTTCTTCCTCAAAGTGGCTTGACTCATCATCCATAGCATCCCAAGCTAAGATCAAGACTTTCTTCTTCTTGTCCTTGGGATCTTTTCTTGAGGATGGGGTTCTCCCTTCTAGGTTTGGGCATTTGTTCCTTCTATGCCCCGGTTTACCACACTCAAAACAAAAGTCAAATTTCTTAAATGATTTGTCATTTTGAATTCTGGTTTGGCCTTTTCTAAAGTTCGTTTTCTTATACATTCTTTGTAAATGTCTAGTGATGAAACTCACCTCACCGGAGCTTTCTTCACTAGAATCATTTTTAGCACTAACTTTGGCCTTTAGAGCAATGGTTTTTCTTTTATTGCTCTTCCTCAACTTCTTGAGGTTCCTTCTCATATGTTAGGAGTGTTGGAAGATGGGTCCAAGCCCACACGACCAAGGACGGCCCAATCGTCCAAGTGAGTGGAAGATGGGCTCAAACCCACATGTTAGTCTTTTATTTATAGTGGGTTATTTAACTATGCTAGGACTTATGTTTAAGTGTTTGAGTTTGGGTGTAATTAGGACAAAGGTAGTTTAATTGTAATTGGACTCTACTACCTTCCTCTATTATAAATAGAGGTTCATGTACTCTGATTAAAATAAGTCAATGAACATGGTAACAGAGTAGGTTCCATGAGTTGACTTGGTCAACCTACAGAGGTAATGTGATATTTTTTGATTTATTATCTCTAGAAATTTTGGTTCATATTTTTATTTTTTTCAGTCCCTCTACCAGTTATTGTATTTATGTTTTCACCTCTATTATGAGCTTTTAATATTGCATATTATATATTGACGAAAATATATTTGAGTCTAATTTCCTAGGAAAAATGATTATTTGCAATCGGAGTTATCTACATAGAGAAATCGATATTTGAAGTAGCAAAGGTCAGATTGCAAAAGAGGTTCGTGCAACAGCAGAAAACTTCAACTTCCGATATATTTTATGCTATCAAGAACTAGACTTTATGTAGATAATTATATATAAAAATAAATATCTGTAAGCCTATTTTATTACCTATTTAACCAATTCTAGATCTGAATTTTTTCTATGGAGATATTGATCTTGGAAGAGTCAATGGTCATCCTAGAAAAAGGGTAAGAGTAGTTAGTTTGGTAGAGACCGAAATCTACCAGATTATATATTTCAATAGAAGTATATTTTATGAAGAGAATTTATAATTGGACGAAAGGTATTTAAGTCTAGTTTTAAAAGGAAATAATTTTACATCAATCTGATCTAAATTTGAGGATATATTTGCATTAGAATAATCAAAGGTCACACTGGTATCCTGTTGCATTGAAAAATCCGAATTTAAGTCGATTGTTTTGCATCACTTTTTGAGTTACTGTTATTAATCAAATATATCAGGAAAATATCTCACTTACCCATTTTTTGGTTACTAAATCTATGTTACTTGGTTCAAGCTGGGAACACTGCCATTACATCCCAGCTTGAGGGGGAGAAGTAGAAGAAGTATAAGAAAGAGGTATTTTATTCTATATGATATGAAAAGACAATTGAAGATCTAGAATCCTGACTCGTAGTAATAATTGTGGTAATTATTGGTGATACCTGACTTGGCTCAACTCGATTCTATTTCTTCGGCTAGATTATTATTTTGAGGTATTTTGCAACATATTCTTTGGTCAACTTATTATTTGCTATAGATACTCATCGGATTATTTCATGGCTCCTTTTACAAGGATTTTATTATTTTGGTTCGTGTTATATGGGCCCAGGCCCATTTCAGTTGCAGTTATTGTATCTCTTTAGATGAGACATTATTATTGAAGTAGTGGCCTCAACATCCTATTTTCCTTTTTACCCATTACCTATTGGTTATTTGACAACCTTACTCCTACTATCCTTTATTTGACTCTCACATACTTCTTTGGGCCAACCTCTTGTGTGTTGCTTCGATTGGGAGTTTAAGTCCATCATGGTTGGGTGTTTTAAGTCCATCGAGACTTATATATATATATGTACCGGTGGGTCTTTTATCGTTGTCTTGTGAATGACAGGAATTACCTACTTATCATGTCTTTTATTACCATCTTGTGAATGACATGCATTTATCACGTATCATGTCTTTTATCGCCGTCTTGTGAATGACATGCATTTATCATGTATCACATATTTTATCGCCGTCTTGTGAATGACAGGTATTTATCACCCATTTCAACCTGTGAGAGGCGATGCCCGATGGAGGAGCTTATTACTACATATTGTTACCCCCCTTAATTGGCATTTATTATTCCTACAACTAGAGAGTCGTTGTCCTGTAGAGGGACACGGTGATGGAGGAGTTTTACTACACTTCTGAGCACTATGTATAGACCTACTACTTGCGAAAGATAGGAGTGCCACTACCTGAGAATGATAGGAGTATGCCCTACATCCAACATGGGTTATGATTGGAGTATGGAGCAATGTCATATCGCTTTGAGTGATTTTACTCTCACTTATCTTATGCCAGTTGGGCCTCATGGAAGATAGCACCAGTGTGAGGGGAAGTGTTGGAAGATATGGAAGACTGCCAATGTTACGAGAAGATCCTATATATCATTTGCAGCAAGTTGGGAGTTCATGATGTTCACTCACCCCCAGCTTGAGGGGGAGTGTTGGAAGATAAGCCCAAGTCCACATGACCTTGGAAGACCCACATATCCAAGTGTGTTGGAAGATGGGCCCAAGCCTATAAGACCAAGGAAGACCCACATATCCAAGAGTGTTGGAAGATGGGCCCAAGCCATAAGATATGGACCCACCATGATCATGCGAGCTGGTGGGACCCATCATGATCACGTGAAGATTCTTACACAATAAGAAGTCTAACAAAGCCAAATTTATTACGGAAGTAGGTCTCACAGAAGAGTTTCAATTTAAAGGTGTTTTAGTCATGTTAGTCTTCTATTTATATTGGGTTATTTAATTATGCTAGGACTTATCTTTAAGTGTTAGAGTTTGGGTGTAATTGGGACAAAGGTAGTTTAATTGTTGTTGGACTCTACTACCTTCATCTATTATTAATAGAGGTTCATGTACTCTGATTAAAATAAGTCAATGAAGTATTTTTGTTTTCCATAAATTCATCAAGTTGTCCTCCTTTCTGCCCTTTGCTTATCCTGAACCTAGAAAATATTTTTAATTTCTTGATAAACAAAACTATTTCATCATCCAATTTAGTTTCATTCTAAGAGTCATCAGTTTCATTAACTATAAGAACATTTGACACCTTTTTTTTTGTTTCTCATCTTCCTTTTCAAATTCTTTAAAGCTCTTTTCATTAGAAATAATATTACCCATAAGCCCAACAAGTGTATTGGCTTCATTGCCATTGTTTCATTGACGGTTATTTCCTTTGGTATCCATTCCATGGGGAGACTCCTAAGAATTTTATCAACTTTTTTTTTATCGGTGAAGGTGGTGTCCAACAAGGTTTGTTTACTTAGCATATGATTAAATCTTTCACTTATTTTTCTATGGTTGCTCTTATCTTCATTTTAAAGTTTTCATATTCAATTGTCACTATGTTGATTGTTGCTTCTTTTACTTGAGTTGACCTTTGATGGGTCATTTCAAGTTTGTCCCAAACCTCTTTTGTGCTACACGCTCCTATTACTCTTGAGTGTTCAGTGGCATTAAGTGATCATAAGATCAAGTTCAAAACTTTATGATTTCGAGAAGCTTCCTTTTTCTCTTTTATCGTGTACTCTCTAGGTGACTTTTCTACTTACTTTTATTCTTGCCTTTGCATAGGAGTGTAAAGACCTTGGGTTGTGATCTACCATAGGTCAAATTTATAGTCTAAAAAGAAGTGCTTCATTATATACTTCCAGTGAGAGTACTATTAAGTTGTGGAGCATAATGAATGCCCTATGCTGAGTTGGTACGTAGATCGACCTTCATGGTAAGGTCATCATGGGGGTTGGAAGGGGGGGAAGGGGGGATAGGATGCCTGCCTCCTGGGAGTGTGGGAACGAAGCCCCTGCTCGGTCCATGATATATTAACTGCTGTTTCATTAAGGCCAGTTTGGGAATTTGACTCTTGTATCGCGGTTGCCCTAGTTTCCCCTTTATATTTGGGGCACCACTATTATGGTTTTATCATCATAGAAATCATTTGTGGCAGCCCGAGAGAGGTTAGAGAAAAATACTTGTAAGTGTGTGTGATTTCTCTTGTAAACTATTTTCATCTTCATTGTGGATTACTGCAGTGACGGAAGACAGGACATAGTCTCATCTTGAGGAGAACTTGTACAAATCTTTTGTATTCTCGTGCTTAATTTTTCTTTCTTCTGTGATTATTATTATTGCTCTCATTATTTTGGAATTAGGGTGTATAATTCCTAACAAGTAGTTAGCGCCATTATATTGTGGAGGCTTACTAATATTGAATTTCTGACAGTAAAATAATTCTTACTTGATTAATAACTGAGCACAATGCGCTTCTATTTATAATAAAAATAATAATTAGAATATATAAAATTAAACTACCCATGTCTAGTTACACCCAAAGTCTAACTCTTAAAGATAAGTCATAGAATAATTAAACAATTGAACATAAATAAAAAGCTAAAATAACTAAAATTCTTTTAACTGTGACACTCCTGTGAGACTTCCTCTCATGAGACTCCTATAAGATTTTTTCATATTAGTTATTGGTATGTGAGATTTCTTTCTATGAGAGTCATGCAATACTCTTTCATACTTGCTCTTCAACACTCCCCCTCAAGCCGGAGCTCATAACTTCTTCTTGCAAGGAAAAAGATTCAAAGTCTTCAATCTTCATTGTCTAAATATTTCTTCATAGATGCAAAACTTTCATCTTTTTATCTCCTTTACTTGATTATTCTGGTCACATAAGTAAGAGAGAGGAAAATCACTCTTAGTCATATGACAAAAGTAGTCCATACACCCATAAAATGGTCTTAGTTTGTAAAATCTGTGCTCAATTTCAAAGGCAGAAGAGGCCTAATTTTAAACATGAAACATAAAGATTACTCACAATTTAAAGGTTGCACAAACAAAAATTATCTATTGGGTAAATAATGAAAGACTTGACTCAAGTTGGATGTTGGGCACACTCCTATAGTGAGTGGGTTGGGGATCTCAACATTGCTCCAAAGTGAAGAAAAATGATAAATTGAAGAAATATGAGAGGAAAATAGTGATAGAGACAATCATAATTCAGATGGGAGGAGGAAACAATGCAACCCTATACTTCCAAAATTGGCTCTTGAAACTTTTGATGGAAGGAGGCGACAATGCAATACTCTACTTCAAACTGGGTTCTAAAGAACATAACAAAGACTTGATTATCAAATCAATAATGAATGTGTCCTTTTTTTTATAATAAAAACAGGGGATATTGTAACTGTAGAAGTGTAAAAAAAACTAACAAGTTGGATCAAATATGATCTCATAGAAATTTCTGGGGGAGGGGGGGGGGGGGGGGGGGTGAGCAATTTTTTTGGAGTTGATGAAGCAGAAGATATGCAACCAATCAGAAAACAATTGATCATAATGGACATAGTAAGTAGTAAATATGCAAACAACAAAAACAAGTCTTTTTTTTTCTGTTAGGACAATTTGAATAAAAGAGGAAAAACCTCACACTACATCATAAAAATCCATCCTAATTTTGTTATGGGATGCAATTTTAAAAGAAAAGGCAACACAAGGCAAGACTTCATCTTGGAATTGCATATCTATTTGATGTTGATTAACGGGTATGCTGCACTAACAAAACATGATAGGGGAAGAGGAACACAAAGTAAATATAAGAAAAAAATATTTGATAAGCTATAGTTTCTAAAACCTAGAAACCACATCAGCTTCGTCTAAAGTTTGCAACTTTTCCTTCTCCCCCACTGAGATAATTCAATGTCCCCTACCATGCGAACTTGCCTTGGGTCGAACTTGCTATAGGAAAGAGAGCCAAATTGCTTAGGTAGTGTCACTAGTAATAGGCCTTTGCGAAACATGAAGAAATCCTTCAAAAGATTGCCTGGAGTTGAATGAAGATTCGTGGAATGCCCGGGTGGATTTCAATAGAGCTGGCCATGATTGAGATAACTATTGGAAGGAATTAGATTAGTTGGTGTATTACTGAAAGTGGACTCCTATGTTTTAGACTCTCCAATGAGAAAGATGTACATGAGTCAACTTCTATTTTCTATTTCGGAATGCAACAAAAATAAAGCCATCTTCCTTCCACATTTAGGTGTTTTTTGCTACTATAATTTTTTATAATTCATCTTTATAAAGAGAATTATAAATCAAAAGAAAGATCTATAAATATTTTTTTTACCTATCCAATCAATTCTCAATCTGAGTTTTCTAGAAGGGGATATCAATCTCGGAATAGTCCATGGTCATGCTGCCCAAAGAAGAAAGAGTACTCAGTTCGACCAAATTAAAGAGTAAAAAATTTATCAGATTCATTCTCTCAAAAATATGAAGAAAAGTTGTATATAAATGAAAGGTATCAAAGTCTAGATTCATAAAGGATAAAATTTCATGTCAATGTGATCTATATATTTAAGAAGATATTTGCATTGAAGTCGGCAGGTCAAGCTATAGAATGAAGAAAATTAGGAGGTCATAAAAGATTCAAGAAAGAAGGCTTTTATAATAAATTAAGTATCAAATGAAATATCTTTGAGTCAGTTCTGCCAAAAATATCTCCTTTTTTCCTATTTTCTCTCCTATTATCTCTCAATGCATTGACACGAATTGAGTTTTCTTTCATCCTAGAACCCTAGTCTTTTAACCAAATTTCTCTTCTAATTAGAAAGTTTTGGTCAGAATTAATCACTCCATGATGTCCACATTTTAGGTATGCAAATTGTTTTTGCTTCAATGTTGGTTTCAAGATTTGTGTTTTGGTTAGTTGGTTGTGTATCTTATGCATAGTCAACTCTTGAAATTATGGTCACCCCTCTAAAAAAGTTATACTTTCTTGAATTTATTAAGTTCAACCATTATAGTCTCCCCTAGTTTTTCAAAGAAAAAAAAGGTCATATTCTAGATTCGTTTGGAAGTATGAGTGTAGTCACCTCCTTCCATTTAAAGTTATTTTTCTCTAGTATTTCTTTAATTTATCATCTTGTGTTTTCATCACTTTAGAGCAATGCCTAGACCCACTACCTAAAAAGTATAGGAGTGTGCCCAACATCCAGGTTGAGTTGAGTCTTTTATTCTTCACCCAAGAGGTAATTTTTTTTGGAGCTACACTTAAAAAGTGAGTAGTCTATTTGTTAGGCCATTTTTCCACCTTTAAAATTGAGCGGAGTGTGTTTCAGACTATGACCATTTTGACTTGTATTTAGATCTTTGTCGTACAACTAGGAGTAATTTTCTTCTCCCATATTGTGTTTTTTCCAAGTTGGGTCTGTATGTCCTTTTTTATCCCTAGTTTGAGGGGGAGAAGTAGGAGTAAAAGAAAGAGGTATTTTTTACACATGTGGTGGTAATTTCTATGTGACCAAAATATTGAAAAAAGAGGGAGCACAAAAGATGAAGTTTTTGCATCTATGAATAATTTTTTTTTTAGCAAAAGAAAATTGAAGACCAAGAATCATTTTCAATGGAAATTGAAGTATAAACTCCATCTTGAAGGAGAGTGCTAAAGAGAAGGTATGAAAGAGTCTTCATGACTCTCAAATTAAGAAATTTCATAGTGGCATAATTAATATGGCGGTGTCTTACTAGAGTCCCACAGGAGGACGTCTCACCGAAGAGTCTTAGTTAAAGTTTCTAGTTTTTTTAATCTTCTATTTATGTTTAGTTGTTTAATTGTTCTAAGACTTCTCTTTTAGTGTTTAACTTTGGGTGTAACTGAGACAAAGGTAATGTAATTGTAATTGGATTCTACTTGTTTCCTCTATTATAAATAGTCTCATGTACTCAAGTTACAACAGGTTAGTGAAGTTTTTCTCTATTCCAAAAATTCAACTTTGACCTTCTTATTAGATGGATGACACTTCTCTGCTATGTCAATTCCGATATTCAGACCATAGTCACTTCACTAGAGAGTTTCAAGGAGTTTCAAGCGAGTGATACGTGACGTTCTGCTAGGAAGCTGCCCAATAGCCTCATCCACCAACTTTCCTATTTTAAAACCATAGTCTAAGTCCAAATAGGATTCCTTATTCTCTAAAAAGACATCATAAAACTTCTTCAAATAGGACTCACTTTTCCATGTTGTCTTGCCGGTAAAGGTGGAAGCAGTACTCGTGCTAGATCTCATATATCACTAGGTTAGTGTAACTTCAACTTCAGAGTTCTAACATTCTAAATAGAAGCCACTGATTCAAAGAGGGAAGGCGATTAGGAAACTATCCCAAAAAACCAGACATGGTAGACTTGAAAAGGTCTGGAGAAGAGGAGGAGATACTCATAGTAATAGGAAGAATGAAAGACGAAAAAGGGGAAAAAATAAATGATCATGGCAAAACTGAATATTTTAACTAAAACATGTAAAGGACTAAACTAATCAAAGATTAAAGAATGAAAATGAGAACCTTAAAGGATCAAACTGCATTAAGTGCTCTACCATCCCAGAGGGTTGACCGAGTCAACTCACAATACTTGGTTTTGATACCATTAACCTCTAGAGAAGAAAATAATTCACACCATGAAACTCTGGAGAAGAAAATAATTCACACCATGAAACTCTGGAGAAGAAAATAATTCACTAACTTGATTAATAATTGAATACAATGAACCTCTATTTATAATTGAAGAAATAAAATCCTATTTTAATTAAGCTACTTGTGTCCCAGTTACATTCAAAGTCTTAACTCTTAAATGTTAGTCCTAGAATAATTAAACAATTGAACATAAATAGAAGACTAAAATAACTAAAATTCCTTTTACTTGAAACACTCCTATGAGACTTCCTCCCATTAAAAGCCTAAAAGATTTTTCCATATAAATTATTGATCTATGAGACTTCTCTCTATGAGACTCATGTACAACTCTTCATACATGCTCTTCAACAACTAATTGACATTTTTTGTGGTAAAAGCTTGTGAAGATGTGCTTGCAACTACTTCCTGACCTTTATACTTCTCTGAATAATTAACCAAGTTTGAAGACTATACTTGCTCTAATACCACTTGAAATAGTTTTATTCAAGTAAACCTGGCGGTGGTGGGCTTGGTGGGGGGTGGGAGTTATTGATAAGCAAATATGGAAGACTCAAACATGACACTCACAATAAGAAGCTTACAATGCCAGAATTATTATGGAAGGAGGTCTCATAGAAGAGTTTCCATTAAAATATATTTAAGTTATGTTAGTCTTTTATATATGTTTTGTAGAAGTTATGATCCCATGAGAATGACTCTAGATTAAAGTGGAAGAAGAAGGAGAGAAGAGAGAGAAGAGGCAGAAAGGAGAAGGACCTTAGAGAGGAGATTTTGAATTAAGGGAAGGAGAGAATGCTTTAAGGGAGAAGAGAGGGTGGTTGGATGTTTTCTCAAAGAGAGGAGAAGGCTTGAATGCCTTACCTCTTAGCCAATGCTCTTATTTATAGAGTTACAAAGCCCTTAGGGTTACAACTCAATAGATTAAAAGACATACTATGACAATGTAATTATATTTTTATGCTATCCTTATGGAACGTACCATAAATAACCACTTTGCCACTCCTTTGACGTGTGGGCTTTTAGCCTTGAGCTTGTGGGCTTGAACCCTTATTCCAACACTCCCCCTCAAGCTGGAGGAAAAAATACATCATAAATACCTAGCTTGCCACCTATATAAGATAGAATTTTGGATGTAACTGGTTTGGTGAGGATATCAGCTAATTGCTCTTGAGATGAAACATGCATAAGAGAAATTATTCCTGCTTGAAACTTTTTCTATATAAAATGACAATCCACTTCAATATGGTTAGTTCTTTCATGGAAGACTGGATTTGACATGATGTGAATAGCTGCTTGATTATCACGATGTTGACCCATAAAGCCTCCTTTATAAAATCCCAATTTGGTAAGAAGAGTCTTTATCCATAAAAGTTCACTTACAGTGTGGGTCATAGCTCGGTATTCTGCTTCAGAACTAGATCTTGCAACCACATTTTGCTTTTTGCTTTTCCATGTGACCAAAGTCCCCCCAATAAGGGTATAATACCATACGTAGATTTTCTATCATCGGGTGATCCAGCCCAATCAGCATCTAAGAATCCTTCTATATTGAAGTGACCATGTTGTTTATATAGCAATCCTCTTCGTGGAGCACCTTTTAAGTATCGTAGTATTTTCTCTAACGCTTACCAGTGAGTAATTTGTGGTTTGTGCATGAATTGACTTACCACGCTCACAACATATGATATATCTGGCCTGGTTACTATGAGATATATCAATTTTCCCACAAGTCTTTGTTATTTGCCAGTGTCAACATCTTCTCCAATTGTGGCACACAATTTTTCTTTCGCATCCATAGGTGTAACAACTGGTCTACAACCCTTCATTCCTATTTCTTCAAGAAGATCCAAGACGTATTTTCTTTGAGATAATACTATTCCATGGTTTGACTGAAGGACTTCTATACCCAGAAAATATTTGAGCTTACCCAAATCTTTTGTCTTGAACTCTTGACATTTCATATTCTTCACTTCTTGTATACTATGAACAGCATTCCCTGTCAAGATAATATCATCAACTTACACGGCCAATAATATCTTCCCTTTGATATTATCTTTAACATATACTGAGTGATCAACCGAGCACCTATGAAAGCCAAATCGTAGAAGCGCTTGACTGAATTTATCAAACCAGGCCCGAGGGGACAATTTAAGCCCATATAAAGATTTCTTTAACAATCATACAAACTCCCCCTCAACCACATATCCTGGTGGTTGGACCATATAAATTTCTTCGCGTATATCACCTTTTAAAAAGGTATTTTTTACATCGAACTAATATACTGGCCAGGATGAGTTAGCAGCAATAGAGAGGATGATACAGACTGAGTTCAGTTTTTCAACTGGAGAGAAAGTCTCTTCATAATCTATCCCATAGCACAAAGTATAACCTTTTGCAACAAGGCCTGCTTTAAGGCAAGAAATTGACCCATCTTGGTTGTGTTTCACCGAAAAAACCCATCTGCAACCAACTGGTTTTTTCCCTTTTGGGAGCGATGCCAATGTCCATGTTTGATTTTCATATAATGCATGCATTTCTTCATCCATAGCCGCCTTCCATCATGGATGCTTCAGGGCCTCCTAATAGGATTGTGGTATGGAAACAGATGAAAGAGAAGCAAGAAATTGAACACACTCAAAAGATAACTGGTGAGAAGACATAAAATTGGCAATTGGATGATACGTAGTACAAGAACGGGTTTCCTTTCGTAACGCAGTAGGCCGAGTATCAAATTTAGGCCCAAACATAGGAGGAGGAGAAAGACTTACTTCAGGTAGATCGAACAACTCCATAGTTGAGGGGACGGCCGGTGCTTCAAGGGGTTGAGTAAGATCTTCATTAAATGGCACAAGCCGGCATGGAGTAGTATGAGGAAATGTAAACCCTAGAGGAGCCTCATTTTAGGAGTAGGAGGAAGTGTCTTCAAAGAAAGTCACATCCCGAGATACCATTAACCTCCGAAGTATAGGATTATAACAAATATATCCTTTCTGAGTTCCAGAATACCCCAAAAAAATACACGTCAAAGACCGAGGATCAAGTTTACTTTTATGTGGTGAAGTATCATGAACAAAACATGTGCAACCAAATACTTTAAGAGGAAGAGAAAATGGATCTTCACCATGAAACAAAACAGAATACGGAGTTCGATTTCTAAGTACTGACGAAGGTAACCTATTGATGAGAAAGCATGCTGTAAGAATAGCATGAGGCCAATAAAAGTAGGGTACCTTCATGGGGTAGAGGAGACCCCGAGCAACTTCAAGGAGGTGCTGATTCTTTCTTTTAGCAACACCATTTTGTTTAGGGGTATAGGCACATGTTGTTTGATGAAGAAGCCCATTACCCGTACAAAATGATTTAAACTCATTAGACAAATATTCCTTAGCATTATCGGATCTAAGGATTTGAATTTTTTTTTCAAATTGCGTTAGAACCATTGCATGAAAGTTTTTAAAAATAGAAAGAGCTTCTGATCATTCTTCAAACAAAAACAACCAAGTCACTTGGGTAAAATCATCCACAAAAGTAACAAAATATTGAACCTGAGAAATGTTAGAGACCTTTAAAGGGCCCCATACATCAGAATATATTAATGCAAATGGAGCAGTACTAGTAGCTGTAAGATGAAAAAAATATGTACTCCTAACATGCTTACTTAATTGACATGCCTCACAATTGAAATTAGACAAAGATTTAAGAGATAGAACTAAAGAACGAAGGGACGAGGTAGATGGATGACCAAGCCGGTTGTGCCACAGTTGAGCCTCACATGTAGTGGATGAAATAGCAGCTACTAGTGGAAGAGTAAAATAGTATAAACCCCCTTTTTCATGGCTGCCACCATTCACCTGTTTCGTAGTTAGATCCTAAAATATACACGAAGATGGTGAGAAAGTGACAAAACAATTCAATTGTTTGGTTAATTGACTAACAAAGAGAAAATTTAACAAAAAATGAGGAACAAATAACACATCTTGGAGAGGAATAGATGTGGTAAGAGAGGAGGAACCCTTGCCAAGCACCTTGGTTTGGGAACCATTAGCAATAGTGACAAATTTATGAGGAAGACATGGAGACAATGAATGAAGCATGTGTTTGTTACTTGACAAATGTTCAAAAACCTTAGCGTCAATGATCCAAGAGGAAGGGGTTAAGGCAGAAGAATGCATACCTGAGGCAATGGTAGTGGTAGCAGTAGGGCCTGGTGGAGTAGAGGACTGATTCAATAAGGATTTTAACTTCTGAATTGTAGCATAGTCTTCTGTAGAAATAGTCACATTCCCGAAATGAGAATCAGTTCTATCCTCCTTTTTCTCAACATTAATTGAGGCTGGATTGGTTGTTGCCCAATCAGGCTTGCCATGGAGTTTCCAGCATGAATCAACAAGGTGGTTCTGACCACCACAGTAAGTATACAATTGAGGCTTAGTGCAGAAATGGGTTGGACCCATTCGATGACCTCTATTGCGGCCTCCTCTTGTATTTCTGTCGTGTCCTCGAAATAGGGATGATGTACCCCGATTACCAGAGAACATAGCTGATGGAGCATCAATTGGAAAAGGAGTAGATAGATCAGGAATCTGTAACAATGTAGCACTGATGTCATCAAAAGAGGGAAGGGTAAAGGAACTAAGAAGCTGAGTCTTAGCTACCTCTAGATACGACTTAATATTGGTAGGACAAATAGCTGCTGCCAGGGCCTCACAGTGTTTTTCTTGAACAACAATGTTGGTAGAGTATGGTTGAGAAATTTTCCATTCTTGGAGAAGGCCACCAAATCGGGCCAGAAACTCATGAATATTATCTCCTTGTTTGGTAGTCAGCATACTTTGGAAAACATCATATACTCTTTGTAAGGAGGCGGTACTGGAATAGAGCTTAGCACATGTGTCCCAAATATCCTTGGAAGTTTCCAAGTGGACCACATTGTTAGCAACATGCTCTGCCATGTTGTTAATAAGCTAATTGATAACCATGTTATAGTTTTTTACCCATTTATGGTAGACTTCATCTTCTTCATCAATTGGAGGAGGGATTTTGATAACATGACTGAGAAGGTCACGAGTAATGAGAACCCTCCGTACCGATTGTGACTAGTTGAGGTAATTGAAAATACCTCTTAGTGGAATTGTAGTAATTCGAAGTATGTCACTCTTATTGCTCATATGTCCACTCTCCATGTTAACGCAAATCAACTAGAGAGGTCAAATTTCAAAGGGGCTCAAATAACAATTATACAACGTAATTTGAAGCACCCGTGATCAAATTAGTCACCAAAAATAGTAGAAAATATTTTCATGAGAATAAGCACCAAATCATGGAAAAATTGGTGTTTTTGTCAAGTGATAACAAGAATCAGCACTACTGAACTTCTCTTATATTTATACAAAAAAATAGAGAAAAAGAGAATAGATGCAACTCTTATCCTTAATCCAAACTAAACCACAACTTTAGACAAGGTCTTGCTTGGCAAATTAAGAGCAATTTCTTGGCAAAATAAATTCCAACTCATGGGAATACTTCAACACAAAAAAAAGATTCAATTGCTGAAGTTCAAACGCAAAAATAATAGGGATAAGTGAGTGCTGGAATTTCATCAAACACATAACGGTCATCCAATAACATAACACACTCCCATGAGTAACGTTAGATTATAGAATTGACAACAACATATGCTGGAATCCCATATCAACAATGTTTGATTCCTTTACATAAAGGTAACTGAATCCAAATAACAAATAGAAAAAAAATAACCTTTGATCAATCATGTAATTTTGCTACAAGATGATCGAGACTACAACATCCTTTTAGTCATACAAGATAGATTTTCACAATTTTTATGAAGATTATCTTGCCTTGAAGTGAATCAAGAATTCAAGAAGAGGGGAAAAAAATGAAACTGTAAAGAGAGAATATGAAAAAAAAAAAAATTTTTACCTATCTCTTCATGGTAAAACTCCTTCTATAAACAACTTCTTGAATGGATGATATAATTACTTGAATAGGGATCCTAACCTCCATGCTCCGATACCATGTAGAAGTTATGATCCCATGAGAATGACTCTAGGTTAACGTGGAAGAAGAAGGAGAGAAGAGAGAGAAGAGGCAGAAAGGAGGACCATAGAGAGGAGAGTTTGGATTAAGGGAAGGAGAGAATGCTTCGAGGGAGAAGAGAGGGTGGTTGGACGTTTTCTCAAAGAGAGGAGAAGGCTTGAATGCCTTACCTCTTAGCCAATGCTCTTATTTATAGTGTTACAAAGCCCTTAGGGTTACAACTCAATAGATTAAAAGACATACTATGACAATGTAATTATATTTTCATGCCATCCTTATGGAACGTACCATAAATAACCACTTTGCTACTCCTTTAATGTGTGGGCTTGAACCCATCTTCCAACATGTTCAATTGTTTAATTATGCTAGAACTTGTCTTTAAGTGTTAGGCTTTGTGTGTAATTGGGACAAAGGTAGTTTAATTATAATTGGACTATACTAATTTCCTCTATTATAAATAGAGGCTCATGTACTCAAATTACAAAAATTACAAAAATTTCCTGAAATTTTTCTTTTTTCAAAAATTCAATAAGAGGAAGGGGGGGAATGGGTGAGTAGATGAGTAGAATTTTCTAAGCTTCAGAACACATACCTAAAACACATAAGGACTTATAGTCAACAACATGAGGAAAAAATTGATCTTAATGCAAATAATACTTGCTTTAAAATTTGTACAATTGACTATTAAATAGATAAATTTAACATTTATCAAAATAAAGTGTTATACCTTAATCCTAGGTGAACAACCAATATCTCAACAACACAAAAAGTTTGCAAAATATAATCAAGTAATGCCAATTGAATAAAAATATTGGATTTTGAAAATACAAGCTTAAACAATAAAAAATAATTAAAAATGTTGTCACTTGAGAAGTATTTGTTGCATTTCTAGAAAAGATAAATAATTCATTAACTTGATGTAATTTTAGTACATTGAGCCTCTATTTATAATAGAGGAAACTAGTAGAATCCAATTTGAATTAAACTACGTCCGAGTTACACCCAAAGTTAAACACTAAAAGATAAGTCTTGGAACAATTGAAAAATTAAACATAAATAGAAGACTAACATAACTAAAATACCTTTAACTAAGACCTCCTTTCATGAGACTCTTCTTAGACTCCACCATATTAACTTTGGTTTTGTGAGACTTCTTAATGTGAGAGTCATGTAAGACTCTTCCATACATGCTCTTTAACATTCCCCCTCAAGCTGGAGTTAATAACTTCAACTTGCAATAAAAAGGATTCTTGGTCTTCAATCTTATTTTGCTAAAATAAATTCTTTATATATATGCAAAACTTCATTTTGTGCTCCCCCTTTCTTGAATATTTTGCTAACATAAAAATTACCATAACATGTTAAACAAAAAACCTCCTTCTTGTACTTCTTCTTCTACTTCTCCCCGTCAAGCTGAGGATAAAAAGGACATAGAGACCCAGATTGGATAAAATACCATGTGGGAGAAGAAAATCACTTCTAGCCATATGAAAAAGCTCAATACACTAGTCAAAATTGTCATAGTCTGAAACACACTCTGCTCAATTTGTTTCAAAAGTGAAGTGACAAACTCCAACTTGAGGGGAGGTGTTGAAGAAGCCATATCAAGGAGTCTATGACAAGTCTCATGCAACTCATATCTCACAAATTTCATTGAGTCTAAGGTAAATCTTATGCAATAGAAGAGTCGTTAGAGAAGCAAGCTCAAAAGAAAAAGTTGGAATTTAGGAGGATGTTTCCTTGTTATGTTTTGTCTCTTTATGTTATTAATAATTTTGGTTGTAATTTGGAACTTTTGGAATGTTTATTTTTAGTAGGATGCAAATTTTATTCTTTTGTAAAAGGAAGTTAAAATAATAGAGCATAACAACTCTGTCATATTTTTCCTTACATATCTATCTACACGTGCTCTCTTGGTTCTCTCTTTTCTCACCTTTCCTATCCAGTTTTTCTCTTCTTCTCTCCTTCTTTAGTGCTTCCTCCTTGAAACTAAGCATTTCTATCACAAAATAAAATAGGGAGAGCGCTAGGGAAGATTGTAATTTATAGAGGAAGGAAACGTATCATACTCCTCTATACAAATTCAGATGTCTAATGTTGGGGACACAATTTAGAACCCAGATTAGAGCCTAAAATTTTGATACATGTAGATTCCCTAATAGTTAGCACCTAAGTAGGGTAGTGAAAAGGAAAACTAAGCCTCTTAGGATGCCAATTTCCTATGGTGTGAGAAATGCATATTTATATACACAAACCAAGCTTAACATAAAAGGGATTTTTAGAAATGCTTGGTATAGGAAAAGGGGACTAGCATGTCCCCTAGCTTCACATTATTGGTGGAAGCTATTGACATAAATGGGTCAATATGCCAAAAAGATGTTCATATGATTTATATGCATGAATATCATTTATAGCCAGACTTGAACCGAGTGCACTTATGTTCTAGTTTGCCACAAGTGGATCAATAATCCAAATTGATGTTCATATGCTTTATAGGCATAAGTATAATTTATAGCCAATCTCAGAATCACGTGCACTTATGCTGTAGTTTGCATTCAAGATCTTGAGAATTCATTGCATAAAAAAACTAATCAATTATACTCATATTATGAAAACCATGATTTGACTGCTTTGATGAACCTTACAATATTTACTCTAACTCTTGAGTTGAGTCAAAAACATAAACATAAATACCCATTTCTTTTGGCCATTAAAGATTTTTAATATACTTAATACAATTTAAACCTACATATAATTTCAAATGACAATTAGGCATTCACTCATGCACTGTGTTGTGAAAGATCTAATATCAAACATTGTTAAATCTATGAGAACTCCATAAAAAAACACATAGGATCTAGGTCAAGGTTTGGGAGTCATGAAATACGGACCTAGACTTGATCTAGAATTTGAGAATTCCTCCTTGAGCTACGTTATGTGTTCAATTGTTTTTGTCTCTACTTTTTTGAATATATGAATATGATTTGTTTGAGTGCAAGGGGAGTGAGACCATTGGTGCCTCTCAATCAAGCTCCATCCTTGAGTATAGGACATATCCATGGAAAACTCAAATCTCACATGTCAGATGAAAATAAGAAAATCTCCACTAGGAATTAGAAATAAGGCCCTGCGGTAAAACTGACAAATGTACTATCTTAAGAATACCTTTTAAGATATGTGTGGACAGAATAACGAAAATTAGAACAGACAAGACCAATTTTACGGTGGTTCGTCTAAGCCTACGTCCATCAGAGCGACAGGGATAAATCTTTCACTAATGATAATCAAGGTTATATAATCCTTATATAATATTAAACCCTAGAGGTATTAGTGTCTTAATATCCCCAACCCCTCCCCCCCCCCCCCCCCCCCCCCCCCCCCCCGAACCTTATATTATATGAGCCATATGCTCAACAATCTCCACCTTGGCAAATAATCACCCCTTAAGAAAAGAAAGCATAACTTAGGACTCCACCTTGAACAATAGGTTGGGGTTGTCTCTCATCTAGAAATTGGAGACATTTATCAAGTCCAAGCAATGCTTGAACTTATCTGTAGTAACAGGCTTTGTCAACATGTCTGCTGCATTCTTAGAAGTGTGAACTTTTTCAAGCAGTAGTTCACCTGATGCAATCAATTCCCTGATCCTGTGAAAACTCACATCTATGTGTTTGGTCCTCGCATGATACACCTAGTTCTTTGCCAAATAAATGACACTCTGACTATCACAATGTAACTGAACTCCACCTTGCTGGACACCCAGCTCCTTGACCAACCCTATAAGCCACAAAGCCTCCTTGGCAGCTTCAGCTACTGCCATATACTCTAACTCAGTAGTAGATAGTGCAACTATAGACTGTACCATGGACTTCCAAAAAATAGGTCCTTCGACAAGAGTAAATACATAACCTGTAGTATACCTCCTGTCATCCAAATCCCCTGCATAGTCTGCATTCACATATCCCACAATTGAAGGAACACTCTGTTGTCTACTGAACATGATGCCATAGTCTGTAGTATTCCTCAAGTATTTGAAATTCCACTTGACTGCATCCCAATGCAGTCGACCAGGATTTGAAAGAAACTTGCTTACCTCACTGACAGCTTGTGCCAAATTTGGTCCCTTACAAACCATAGCATACATCAAACACCCCAATACACTGGCATATGGGACCTTTGACATGTCCTGAACTTCATCATCTGTCTTTGGGCACTGAGCGGTAGACAATCTAAAATTATTCGCCAAAAGTGTACTTACTGGTTTTGTATTACCCATGCTGAACTTGTCCAACACCTTCTCAACATAGCTATGCTGAGATAGCCATAATCTCCTGGAAGCTCTGTCCCTGTGAATCTCCATCCCAAGAATCTTCTTTGCCGCACCCAAATCTTTCATGTCAAATTCTTTGTTTAGCAAAGTCTTCAACTTGTTGACCTCACTCATATTCTTTGCAGCAATCAACATATCATCCACATAAAGTAGAAGAAAAATAAAAGAATCATCATCAAGGCTTTTCACGTAAACACAACAATCATACTCACATCTTTTGTAGCCAATCTGGATTATGTAAGAATCAAATCGCTTGTACCACTGCCTCGGAGGCTGCCTCAGCCCATAAAGTAATTTCTTCAAATTACAGACCAAATGTTCTTGTCCAGGGTGACTAAACCCTTCTAGCTGTATGATAGATGCTATATTCTGACATGAGAACTAAGTTAATTATAATAGAATAACCTTTATAATTGTGTTATAGGTGGTTATTTATCGGTTTTCAAATGAAATGAGCATTTATTGAATTTGGCATTAATCACTGTCGATATTGCATATTTTTCTCTCCTGAATTATATTTCATTGTTTTTAAGGTTTATTTCTTCCTGAAATGCTGTTTATAGATTTAATTATGGAATTTCAGGAGAATTATGGTGGAGAAGGAGATATTTACCAAAATGCCCTTAGTGAAATGGAGATGATTTTTAGGTCAAATCGTTTTAAAATAAATAAGATGGTATTTAAAGCAAAAGGGGGGCGTCAAAAGAAGAGGTCGAAAGGGGACCCGAGGGGGGGGGACCTGAGAGGGGAGACCCAAGCGGGAAGATAAAACAGAGCACGACCGTCGATCGAAACAGGGGAGACCCGAGAAGAGTTTCCCACCGTCGCTCGCCGGACCGCTGTCTTCCACCGCGCCACCGTCGTCCACCGCCATCCACTGCCGTCCAACAACCGAGAACAAACCCGAGGAGAGCTCGAGAGAGTCTCCGTCGAGGTGAGTTCGACAGTCGTCGCTCGCCAGACCGAGAAGTGATCCGAGAGGGCTTCTCTGGTGTAACTTCCGCTTTCCGACCATCCTCCGGCGTCGGTTACGTATTTCCGACCATTCCCGGAGCTATTCCGACTCCAACCGAGACTCGAGAGAGCCGGTTAGAGAACGTCAGCTCTGTTTCGTTCTTCGCCGGACGTTCCCTCCATCCGTCGGCTTCCAACCTTCGTCGCCGGCGTCATCTCTACCTCCGGCCAGTCACTTTTGCCAACCCGAAGCCACCAATTTCCGGAAATTGCAACACCCGTGAGAACGAGTTGCTGCCCGAGCGAGAGGAGGAAGAAGGGGAGTAATTCGTCATTATTGAATTTAGTTTTTATATGGTTTGAACTTAGGTTTTGAATGTTAATTGAATCTGATTTGATAATTAATGTTTATTTAAGATTTGTTTTCTTGATATTTGATTAAATTAGCTAATTAGGGTAAGATTATAATTGAGGTTGGATTTTGGTATTTTAATCCGATTTCTGTCTTTAACTCTAGGCGCCCGAGAGGGGCTAGACGCAAGGATTGAGAATTCGGATTCGTGGTTACGTGGCGCTCAAGAGAGGCACGAATCACGGTAAAATCCAGAGTTGATAATTTTAGCATCATCACAATAGGAAATTGATTCTCTGCATTCTATTGTAATCCACTCTTTGTCATTAACTCTAGGCGCCCGAGAGGGGCTAGACGCAAGGATTGAGAATCCGGATTCGTGGTTACGTGGCACTCGAGAGAGGCATGAATCATGGTAAAATCCAGAGTTGACGTTTCCTGTTGTGCAAGTAGTTAATTAAATTATTGCTTGATAATTTAGGATATAATTAGTGTTTAGTTCATATTAATTCATCATATTTGGTTAGGCTAGTTGACTGAAGAATACACAAAATTGAGTCCTCCCTGTGGATATGACCCTCGCTTACTGCTAGATTACATGAACGATTCGTACGCTTGCGAGGTATAAAAGTCGATGTAACTAAAATTATACATCACTGTACCATGTAAATCTGTTCCTCCAAGTCACCATGAAGGAAAATTGTCTTTACAAGCATCTACTCCAATTGTATGTCCGAATGTGCTATTAATGCTATCACTACCCTGATGGAGGTGTGTCTGACCACAGGGGAGAAGACCTCATCATAGTCAACCCCTTTCCTCTGTGAGTAACCCTTTGGTACCAGACAAGCCTTGAATTTCCCCCCCTCTTTTTCTGATATGACTTCTTTCTTCTAATAGACCCACTTGCACCCTATCCCTCTCTTCCCCTTGGGAAGCTCCACCAACTCCCATGTCTGTTTTTTGTGCAAAGACTCCATCTCCTCCACCATAACACCCATCTGTCTACTTTTCTTCTGGCTTTGTACTGCCTCCTGAAAAGTAGTAGGATCCCCGCTACTAGCAATAAGTGCATATGAAACCAATTCTTCAAAACCATACCTAGTAGGTGGCTTGATAGTGCGTTTGGGTCTGTCTATGACTATATGGTGATGTTGTTGATCACCTGAGCTAGAACTTTCTGCATGTTGAGTATCCTTTTCTCTACCATGGTTCTCTAGCTCCACCTGCACCACATGCTCATTGGTGCTGCAATTTTCTGACACCTATTTATCTTCTTCTTGAGTACGCTGCAGCATGGTTTTTTCATAAAAAAACCACATCTCTGCTATTCACCATCTTGTTTGCATTGGATCCCAGAGCTTGAAGCCTTTCACCCCTTTCTGATAGCCCAGAAAGATACACTGTCTAGACTTCGCATCAAGCTTCGACCTCTCCTCACTAGAAACATGTACATAAGCTGGACAACCAAACACTCTCAAGCCAGAGTAGTCTACCTCACTGCCTGTCCACACCTCCTATGATACTTTCAAATCTAGTGTTGCTCTAGGTGATCTGTTAATTAATAAACATGCCATATCCATTGCTTCTGTCCAAAAGTTCTTTGCAAGCACAACATTCAACCTGAGACATCGAGCTTTTTCAGCTATAGTTTTGTTCATCCTTTCTGCCATACCGTTCTGTTATGGTGTCTTGCGTACTATGAAGTGTCTCTTCATTCCATGCTGCGCACACAACTCCTTGAACTTTGAGTCTGTGTACTCAGTACCATTGTCTGATCGAAGGCATTTAATCTTCCTCCCCGTCTGGTTCTCTACTTTTGCTTTTCACAACTTAAACTTGGCAAACGTTTCTGACTTGTGCTGCATGAAATACACCCAAAATTTTCATGAGTAGTCATCAATAAAGGTCACGAAATACATGTGTCCTCCTCGGGAAGCTACTCTTACTGGCCCCCAAACATCTGAGTGAACATAGTCGAGAATTCCCTCCGTCTTGTGTGTGGCTGCCTTGAATTGCACTTATTCTATTTCCCAAGGACACAAAACTTGCATAAATCAAGCTTTCATTTTTTGATACCCTTCAATAGATTTCTCTTAGCTCCATCATCCCACGCACTCCCATATGACCTAATCACATATGCCACAAGACTGTACAGTCTGACTCCAACTCTACAACTGCAACTCCACCTACAACTGTGGTATCTTGCAGTGTATAGATATTGCCAGATATTTTCTGTCCCTTCATCACTGTTAAGATACCTTTACTGAATTTCATTGTTCCACTTGCAGACTTGTAACTATATCCATTACAATCTAAAGTGCCTAATGAAATCAGATTCTTTCTTAAATCAGGTATGTGTCTAACATCACACAATGTTCTAATCACACCATCAAACATTTTAATTTGTATACTCCCTATTCCAACAATTTTGCATGAAGTATCATTACCCATCAGGACAGAACCAGAGTTTACTAACCTGTAGGAGTGAAACTAAACTTTATTTGGCATCATATGATAAGAGCATGCCGAATCCAGAATCCAAGAATCTCTGAGATGATTTGAACTGGATGAGACATAAAGCATATCCCCATCACCACTTCTTGAGTCTTCTTCTTCCACTACATTCGCAGACTTTGATGGACCCTCTCTATTCTCTGCGTTCCCTTTCTTTTTCTCTAGACAATCCCGTTTTATGTGCCCCTTTTTCCCGCACTTAAAACACATGATGTCTTTCCTCTTCCTAGATTTAGACCAAGACTTGTTGTTACTCGATCCCCTCTGAGACTTGTTTCTTCCACATTCCTGGTTACCCTTCACCACAAGTCCTTCAACTTGTGAAGTCTCATCACTGGCTTTCTTCCTCTGATGGAAGCCTAATAAAGCACTTGTGATTTCCTCCAATTTGAGAGTTTCTTTTCCCCACATCAAAGTTGTAACCAAATTTTCATATGTAGGAGAATTCGGTAGGGAATTCAGCAACATTAACGCCTTGTCTTCGTCTTCGAACTTCACATCAACCCACCTCAAATCACTAATGAGCTAATTGAAAACGTTGATATGCTGGCTCAGATTCGAGCCCTTTATTATCTTAAGACCATAAAGTTTCTGCTTAAGATAGAGCTTATTCGTCAACGACTTGGATATATACCGACTTTCTAGTTTCAACCAAACTGCCGCCGGTGATTCCTCATCCATGACGTGATACATCACATCATCAGCCAGACAAAGCCTAATAATCACCACAACCTTTGCTTCCATTTCTTTCCAATCCATGTCATCCATTCCTGCCGGTTGTTTTCCATACAACGCCTTCAACATGCCCTACTGCACTAACAGGCTGAAATTCCCAGTGCCATCGAATTTCGTCATATAAAATTTGGTAGAAGAAATCCTAGTCATCATAGCCTAACTTGGGTTCTCGATAATTCGTCTCAAAGAGACGAATCTAACGCCTCCAAAATCACTTTAATGGGACGTCCAACGAAATGTCACGGGCGACAAAACCTGACCAATCGAGCCAGACCGGGTTGAACGGCCCGCGTTAAATGACGACCCGGCCCGTCGTCTTCTTCCCCGCGTTGCTGTTTTAAACAGCGCGGGATGAAGACCAACCTTCTGCGGCGACGGCGACGGCGGCTGGGGCCGGGGCCCGGTGGGGCGGAACCGGTGACGGCAACGGAATAAAGTCAAAAGACTGTAACAGATTCGTCGTCGTCAACCTTCTGCGGCGACGACGACGGCAGCTGGGGGGCGACGCGCGGTGGCGCGGAACTGGCGACGGCAACAGAATAAAGTCAGGAGACTGTAACAGAGTCGTCGTCGTCAACCTCTGCGGCGACGGCAGCTGGGGGCGGCGCGGAACTGGCGACGGCAACAGAATAAAGTCAGGAGACTGTAACAGAGTCGTCGTCGTCAACCTTCTGCGGCGACGGCGACGGCGACGGCGACGGCAGCTGGGGGCGGCGCTCGGTGGCGCGGAACCGGCGACGCTAACGGGAAACCTTCTGGCGCGCGGTGGCAGCTGGGGTGACGGCAACGGGAAACTTTCTCCTCTTCTCCAAAAACCGGCAAGAAACAGAGCGTCGCCTTTCGTGGTCTCCAGCAATGGCGACGTTCCCTCTCCCTGTTCCGTCGTCCCGCTACCTCGTCTCACTGCGGCCCCGTCGTTTCGGCGAACCTCGTCCGCCGACCGAATTTTTTTTTTCTCTGGAGTTACAGAACCAGACATCTTCGTCCGGAAATTCTCCTCGTACAGCCGGAAGCTCTTAACCAATTGTGGACGGAGTAACGAAAATTAGAACGGACGACACCAATTTAAGGTGGTTTCGGCTAATCCTGTAAATCTTTTACTAATTATAATCAGGTTACATAATTCTTATATAATATTATAAAATTTATATCCAAAAAACACAAATACCCTATACATTAATATTCCCCCAACTTTATATTATACAATCTGGAATATGAAAACTTGATACCATAAGCATAAATTTTAAGAACAAGCCAAAATTTCATATATGGGTCTAAACAAGGAATTAAATCTCACTTTGAGAGAAATTGATTGAAGAAGATGAGATTAAAATGAGATGGATAAGGATATCAATCTAAAAAACAAAAGGTTCCAACACCAGATGCAATCAACTTCCATAGGTCACCCAAATGAACTAGCTGACAAAACTAAATGAAAGAAGAACCAAAAAATTTTTTTTGGAACTGGTCGTTTGAACAGTTTGTGGCATCCAAACGATGCATACAAAAATCAAAAGTCCTCAACAATGACTGATCAAATGGTGGGTCGAATAATGAGCCAAATGGAGAAAATTAGGACGTTCTAAATATGGTAATTTAACATGTATTATGTTCCCTCTTACATCCAATAACTGAAAATGATAGTATTTTAACTTAGGTACCTCTAAACTTGTCGCATGCAAAAAAACTAAAAGATTCACATGGAGCTATCTTTGACAAGAACTCCGTCTTCTACATTGGTAGATCAAAAGTATTGTCTTCTCACTCTTATATCTATTGATACAAATAGCCGTGTACTTAGCCTTAACTATTCACTTCTTCTTATTATTTACAGCCTATAGGCAAAGTTATAATTATAACAATCTTTTCACTATAAATAATAACAAATAGAGGAGCTCAAGTCTGCCTTAAGGGGGAGCTCACTTTTCTTCATTTTTCTCACACGTCCTTCTCCGAACTTACCTTCTTCTTCTTCTTCTTTTTCTTCTTCTTTTCATTTTCTTCCTTCTTCTCTTCTATCACCATACCAAAACTTCAATGTGTTAAAGCTCTAGAATTTAACATGGTATCAGAGCAGAGATTCTAGGGCTTCATTTCTACTGCTCAATTTTCAATTTGGAGGCTTGAGAAGTCATGATATCGGTGCTAAAATTAGAGGAGAACTTGAGATACTCCTTGTTGCTAGAATTAACAAAAGCTGGCATCCTCTCTTGAGGTTATTTTTCTGATTTATGCAATAGGGAAACAAGTATACTTCTTAGATTTCCACATTCTCCCATTCATATTTATTTTTCCCCATGCATGCTTTAACCCACAAAACCAGCAATGCAAAATTTTCTTTCTCGATACTTTGTCGTATGCTGCAAAGTTAGATTCATTTGCATTGCCGTGACAAATTCAAGCTGTAAATCTTAGGTTAGTTGAAGTTCTCTAGAATTTGCTAATTAATGAAACCCTAATTGATCGTTTGAAGCTCAGTTTTTGAAATTCACTTGTATCGGAAGATTGATTGATTGTGTCTAGTTTGTTTCTTGTTTTTGGCTTCCTAAAGTGGTTATCATTTCATCCTTTGAAGTTAATTCATATTAGTACTTGTTTCCTTCAGCAGAAACATTGATTTGTATGTCAATTTTGGTTTGGTTGGTGGAATTGTTTCTCATAAGTACTTAGGCTCATTCCTATTGTCATTGTGAACATACAAATCAACCACTTCACTTTTTCTTCAAATCCCTAAGTGATTCATTATAGCTGAGAAAATTTCTCCTTCCTATGAGATTGGGCATTTAAAAATTTATAAAATTACCATGGTGCCCTTGTGTGGTGTTCTTAATTATTGTTGAAAGACACCTCAAATAGCATCATGGTAATATGCATGCCCACATCAAGAAAGTGGAATAAAAGGGTAAATAAGTGTTATTCTCATAAGGATGACACAAAGGTGTAATTATGTAAGATGATGTTTGTCTACTTATGTCTTTTCCATTTAAAAGCATGTAGCCCTAAGGGCATCGTAGACATTATAACACCCTCGCATAAATTATAAATAGAGGCTCAAGGTAAGGGGTAGAGCATCAAGCTTTACCCTCTGCTCTCAAATTCGTCCCTAGCCTTTCTCTCTTAGCCAAAGCTCTCTCGAGCTCCATCTCTCTTTAGCCTTCTCTCTTCTTCACTCTTCTATTCCTTCTTCCTCTCTTTTCTTCTCCTCTTCTTCTTTCTCTACTCTCTCTCTCTCACCCTTTTCTCGAGGAACTTATCATGAAATCCTAAATCCAACTTGGTATCAGAGCATTGGGTTTAAGATCTCGACATTAAAGTGGTGATTAAGAGGTTTTTATCAAGCTTCATGTGCATTGGTGAAGCAAAGGCTCGACAAAAAGGTAAGTAATCTTGTTTATTCTTTATGAGATGTTTTTGATAATGTCTTGATCTTATAAAGAGGTTTACTTATTGTTACTTCTTTGGATCAAATATTCGTAGTTCATCTCATGCATGAAAAGGTCTTGTGCATGGTTTATTTTTCATGCAAAAGAATGCTTGGTTTGAACTTATGTTGGATTATCTTAAGTTCAATTTTCTCTCTTAGAGAAACATATGTTGGATGAAGTTTTCTTGTCCTATTGATGTATCTAAGGATTACCATGATCAAAGTATGATAAAATTCGTTCAAGATCAGTTTACATTGCTGTTTTTCATGATTTTGTGGTTACCAAGAGAAGTTGTTTTCGTAAAAGATATTGGCATCTTATTGAGCAATTTTTTTTATCCTTGATATCTTCCATTGGTGGTGTTATCCTATGGAGTATATTACCTAAACAAATCAACGAGAAAATGTATGGCACACTTGGATTGAAGGAAAATTTCTTTCCTGCATAAAGCTGGCGCCCTTGAAGATTGTGATCATAAAGCTGAATTTTTCTTCTTCCATTGTTGTTCTCCATCTTGGACATTGAAGAGCCTCCAGATATGACCAAGAAAGAGGGGGTAGAAGAAAGGAAAACAAAATATGTTCAACTAATGGAAGACAACCGTTGAGTGGATATAGAATTAGGCAATGGGTGAGATGTAGGTAGTTGGGTGCAAGTCCTTCTTTCCTAATCGTAGTAGGCCTAGTGTTGTATGGAGGACCAAACTTAATAGATGAACAAGGAGGAGAACTTACCTTTGAAGGATTTGTAGATTCCATAGGGAGGTGGTCAGCCAATGAGGTAGAGGGATGGATATTGTAGTTTGTGCTGGAATTGAGTGGATCTTCTAGTGTCAATATAGGCTCAAGAAAACCTACAGAAGGTGAGAACCCAGGTGGTGCAGTACCTATGGGATAAAAAGATTGCCCTTTGAAAAAATTCACGTCCACTAACACAAATAACTCTTTTAAGTGACAATGCTTGAGTTGACAAACCCGCCTTAATCAATTGGAGTTTAACCGGGTGTTGCAAAGCTTTCAACAAAAAGAGGGATTGGGTATAGTTGATCCAAATTCAACCAATTAGTTGAAAAGGGATTAACATAATCCCTTCAATTATTAGATAAGATTTCATTGTATTTATCTCATGTTGTAATTATTTTCGCATGTAAAGCTTGTTGTTTTGGATGGTAAACAATATTAATACCACCTTGATCAATGAAAAAATTGTGGTTCACTTCAATATCTAATATTAGTCCAATATATATATTATTAAAGTATAGGAGGTGTAAACTATAATTTGATACAAGCGATAAAACTTTTTGAGGTGGTTCACACTTTAGTTCCATGTGCTTTTTCTTGAGCACCAACGTACCAGGATGATAACAAAACAAAATGACTCGATGATAACAAAGCAAAATGACTCTGCACCCTACATTTCGTGGAGAAAAATCACTTCAGATAATCAATAGTCAATACCATACCTGGGATAACTAGCCAAGTTGCTTTTCCAGTATACACCACAATAAACGGAAGCAGCAGTTACCAACTATAGGAGCTTCCTCTGCAAGTAATTACCTGATACCACACCTGATACCCATCGTCGGCGTAACGCTCTGGTTAGGTGATTGGGCCAGAAAATGGCAATCTTCGAACACACAAGAAGATATTGGTGGGCCCACTACATCATTGGGTGTCATAAAGTTTGGACCCCACGTTGGGGTCCCATCCTCATAAGAGCTGTGGGTCATCCTCGTCACATGGGACCCATCCACGTCAGCAACAAAGATGTCACCATACGGCTGATAATGGTGCGGATTGCCGATGGGCTCCGCCGACACTGCAGCATGGTCGGACGTGAACACAATCCGCTTAGAGTCTGGGCTGAACCAAGGGTGGTTGGCCCGGCCCGCGTGAGGCCCGCTCTCAAAGACCTTCTTCAGCCCCGTTCCGTCCGGGTGGACGAAGTATATTGCGAAGCTTCCCGACCCCGGCTCGTCGCGGTCCGAAGCGAAGGCAATCCACTCTCCGTCCGGCGACCAGTTACACATGGTATCCGTCCAGTTCCCTTCCGTCAGCCGCACTAGGCTCGCGCCCTCTCCCTCCACCGCGTCCATTATGTAAAGGTTCTTGTGGCCAGACCTCCCTGAACGGAACACCACCCTTTTCCCGTCCGGTGACGGCGACGGGAATGCGTTGTTCTCGCCGCCCTTGGTCAGCTTCTTAATTGACCAGGAACCGTTATCCTGGACTTGGAAGGAAACAATATCCACTTTGGTAAGTTCCTCGGCGAATAGTGGGCCGATACTAGTGTATATCACTCCTTTCCGTTTTGGGTCCCACGCCGTGGAGAAGGCAGTGCCGGGGAATATCTGGCTCCTCGCACCCTCCCTGTTCGCTATGTAAAGACCCGGGAAGTCGACGTAGGCGATTTGATTGCCGTCCGGCGAGAAGGAAGGGAACCTGCCGTCCACTCGGAACAACGAGATGTCTGATACAGGGCTATGGCGATTCTCCAACAGCAGTAATCCGTTGTTGGATTTTCCGCCGTCGCCTCTGCAGCGGTGGTAGCCGAGTAGGTTCCCATCGGGGGAGAGAAAGGGATTGTAGTGGTGGGTGTAGGGAGATATTTTAACAGTAATTTCCACAAACACCTTGGAGCGAGTGTCGAAGAGCTCGATGTGCCGGAATTCCGATGCGGGCCGCCTCGTCGCGACGGCGATGAAGTGGCTGCCAGACACCGCCGCGGGAGTGAAGGCGTGGAGACCAGGGGGAGTGAGTCGCTCGATTACAGCGGGCGAGTCGACTCGGAGACTCGCACGAAAGACGCTCCACCACCCGTCCTCACTGGGGCGGTGGAAGTAAATAGAGGACTCGTCAGCCCAGACCGGCCAGCCTCCGTGCTCCACCACCAATCTTCTCCCCGACCCGTCCATTGACTTGAAGACGTAAATTCCAGTCCTCAAATCATCGACCTCCCCTGCCCAGCCTCCCTCTCCGGACGAGGCCACCGCAGTCCACTCCCCGGAAGGCGAAAGCGCGGGGCTGAAATCCGCAATCCCAGTTGGGGTCAGCCTCACAGTCTCGCCCGTCTTTAAATCGGTGGAGTAAACGGCCGCCCAGCTCTTCCTCGGCTCTCCAGAATCCTCGCGGGTGGAAACGTAGACGAGCTGGTTACCGGCAATCGACGGCCTGTCCTTCATAGATACTTGCATCGTCGGCAACAGCGGTACATGGGCGCTCTCATGGTCGACCTGGAGAGCGGACCTCATCCTGAGAGATTCCTCGCTTGCACCACCAAGGAAAATATTGAAGGAGCCGTTACGTTCGGAAACGTAGAGAAAGGGAAGGAGATGAGGGGCCGGGAGTAGAGAAAGAGCAGCGCTGGGGGAAGGGAAGTGGCCGTTGTAGTTCACGGAGCGGCCATCAGTGAGGCGGAGTTCTGGGACGGGGTCATTAATTCTGACGGAGAATATGTCAAAAGCGTAGCGCGACCGCCTAAACGTCGAGAAGATGATGCTGGTCTCAGCCGCCGTCGCAGCGGCGGCGATCAAGGATAAAACGGCGAATGCCGTGGCAGTGCTCTGGTAGGCCATTTTTGGAGGAGTTTCCGAAAAGAAAAAAGCTAGTTTAGTTTATTAATAGGGAAAATCGGGTAGATAGTAAATAAAGTCGGGTACCCATCAATGAGTGAGGGGCTCATCTACAGAAGGAGGTTACCGTCACCGTCATCAGTCTTCCCAGTCAAGTTAATGCAGCGTCTTTCCTAAATTTTTTAGAAAAAGAAAAAGTATTCTTGTTTTTCCCCAGATTCTTTCAGATAAGAAAGAGACAACCTATCTCATATAAGAAAGAGACAACTTACAACTTACAAATCTTCATAACCATTGGCAGGCATCAACTATCGATTGTTCAAGTATTTTTTTTTTTTTTTTGTTAAATCATATATATTAAATGGTATGAACTTTCAGCACTTGTATAGTTTTGTTTTTTACAGTTTTCTGCTTGATTTTTTTATTACCGTAGCTCCCATCGATAGATACCTTCTTTTCTCTCCACTAGGTACAAAAAAGAATTTTCCCTTTCAAAAGTTGTTTTATTTGCATCACACTGTATTTGTAGGATATTTATTCCACTCAATTACAAATATATTGTTTCGATGATATAACATTTTCTTAGGAATTTTTTTCTAAGTTTTGGCAGTAATCCAAATTATAGTTCCATTCAATGATAGTTTTATCCAGTTTCGACCAACACCATGATCGACTAGACGACCCATACAAAAAGGGAGGCTGATAACTCTTGCTAGAAAGCACCAGGCCAAAATGGTCTAGCAACATCATTTGGCGAAGCAAGAGTGCTAGCTTACTGATCATGCAAGCCCCAGTAAAAATGAAGGAAAGAAAAAGAAAAAGGAGAAGAGAAGCAAGTCGTCCTACTGGGTCCATGTCATTTGGACAACCATGTAAAATGGCCAGAAAGAAAGAAGAACGAAAGATACAAGGTCATTCATCCGACTGAGATCAATTGGATGTTGCATAGAAAAATTGAAAGAAGAGATGATGAAGATCGATCATCTAACTGCTAGTCATTCAAAATGATAGGAGATAGAAAAGTCTTTGTTAGAAGTTGTACATCAAGACAACCGAATGAGTAAGGAACATAAATGCATGAAATAGAAGGGGTACTACCAATGGGACATTTGGGGTTTTTGCATGTATTGACTGGTCACACTAACCACAAAGGTAATATGTGGTCTAGTAACAATAAGATAAAATCAGCTTCCCAACTAACATTTGATACTTGTCCATATCAACATCTTCTCTATAACCAACACAAAATTTTGTATATGTATCCATGGGGGGTGTCGGTAGGACGACATCCCATCATTCCTGTGTTTCTGATTAACTCAAGTACATATTTCCTTTGTAATAGAATAAGGCCATACTTGGATTGAATAACTTCAATACCAAGAACGTATTTTAGGAGTCCCAAGTCCCTCATCTTGAATTCACAGCAAATCTTGTGCTTAACATGATTAATGTTGTCAGTATCACTGCCAGTCAAGATAAAATCATCAACATACATTACAAATAGAACCACACCGATGTTAGTATGCTTGACAAAGACTGAGTGATCTACATAGCACCGCGTGAATCCAAAACGGAGCATAACTTTGACTAAACTTATCAAACCAAGCTCTGGGAGATTGCTTTAGACCATATAATGATTTTTATAAGCGGCATACCAACTCCTTGTTAAGTTGTGGAGCCTAACTAATGCCCTACACTGAGTTGGTTGCGGATCGACCTGTGTGGTCAAGTCGTCGTGGCAGGGTGTGGGGGTGGAGCCCCCGCCTGGTCCATGATATATTAACTATTATTTCGTTAAGGGCAATTTGGAAAATTTACTCTTGTATCGGGGTTCCCCTAATTTTCTCTTTATAATTGAGGGGTGCCGCTATTAGGTATTGATCATCTTAATCCGAGGAGCATCTTGAGTTGCACCCCGAGATGTTAGAGAGAAGCACCTGTAAGTGTGCGATTTCTCTTGTAAACTATTTCATCTTCATAGTGGATTACTGCAACGGTGGAAGATAAGACGTAGTCTCACCTTGAAGGGAACCTGTATAAATTTTGTTGTTTTTTTGTGTTTGTTTTTCCTTTCTTCTGCAATTATTATTATTGCTCTCGTTAGTTTGGAATTAAGGCGTCTAATTCTTAACAAGTGGTATCAGAGCTTTGGTTCGTGATTGAGAGCAATGGCTAGCGGAGAAGGATCGGTACTAGGGATCAACAAATTTGATGGTATGGATCTTGTGTTCTGGAGGATGCAAATTGAAGATTATCTGTACAGTAAAAAGTTGCACGCATCACTTCTGGATATGAAACCAGAAGGTATAAAAGATGATGAGTGGAATCTCCTTGATAGACAAGTGTTGGGAGTCGTCCGGTTAACACTGTCGAAGAACATTGCTCACAATGTGGTGTCGAAGAAAACCACAACGGGGATGATGAAGATTCTGTCCGACATATAGGAGAAACCTTCCGCAAATAATAAGGTACATCTCATGAAAAAACTCTTCAATTTAAAGATGACAAAAAATATATCAATTGCATTGCATTTGAATGAGTTTAGCACGATTGTCAATCAATTGACATCCATTCAAATTAAATTTGATGATGAGGTTCGTGCTTTAATTCTTTTGGTGTCTCTGCCAAATTGTTGGGATCCTATGAAGGCTATGGTTAGCAACTCTGTAGGCAACGGGAAGTTGATCTTTAATGATGTTTGGGATACCATTCTCATAGAGGAAGTTAGTAGAAAGGACTTCGGAGAATCGTCAACATCTAATTCTACCCTAAGTGTCGATACTAGGGGCAGGAACTTCAAGAGGAATTCCAACAAGGGCAATGGTAGAGGGAAGTGAAGGAATGGTAGAAGCAAGTCCAAATTCAGAAGGAATGTGGAATGCTGGAATTGTGGCAAGTCTAGTCACACAAAGAAGAACTGCAGAGCACCAAAGAAGGATAAAAAGAAAAATGATGTTGCAAACGTAGTGATTGAAGAGGTACAAGATGCTTTACTCTTGTCGGTTGATAGCCCTATTGACTATTGGGTGTTAGATTCAGGAGCTTCTTTTCACACCACTGCACATCGTGAGATCATGGAGAATTATGTTGCTGGAGATCATGAGAAGGTGTATCTTGCTGATGGAGAACCTTTGGATATTGTCGGTATTGGTAATGTCAGTTTGAGGATGTCAAACGGGATAGTGTGGAAAATTCACAAGGTGAGACATGTACCAAAATTGATGCATAATCTGATCTCAATAGAGCAACTTGATGATGAATGTCATAATGTGACTTTTAATGGTGCTGCCTAGAAAGTCACAAAGGGATCCATGTGTTGGAAGATGGACCCAAGCCCACACGACCAAGGAAGGCCCATATATTCAAGAGTATTGGAAGATGGGCCCAATCCCATAAGATAGGGATCCACCATGATCACGTGAGGTGGCATAAGAAATTTTACACAATAAGAAGTCTTATAGAGCTAAAATTATTATGGAAGCAGGTCTCACAAAAGAGTTTTAGTTTAGAGGTGTTTTAGTTATGTTAGTGTTCTATTTATATTGGGTTAGTTAATTATGCTAGGACTGATCTTAAGTGTTAGAGTTTGGGTGTAATTGGGACAAAGGTAGTTTAATTGTAATTGGACTCTACTACCTTCTTCTATTATAAATAGAGGTTCATGTACTCTGATTATAATAATTCAATGAAGTATTTCTCTTTTCTATAAATTCAACAAGGTATCCGAGCAAGTTCTATGAGTTGACTCGGTCAACCCACAGAGATAATGTGATTTTATGATCTATTATCTCTAGCAGTTTAAGTTTGTATTTATCTTTTATCTTTTTTCGGTCCCTATTCTCGTTGTTTGCTTTGCGTTTTTGCCTATATACTGAGATTTTCATATTACATATTTTATATTTATGAAAATATATTCGAGTCTACTTTCAAAGGAAAAACTATTTTTTGCAATAAGAGTTATCTACAAAGTGAAATTGATATTTGAAACAGCAAAGGTCAAATTGCAAAAGATGTTCGAGTAGCAGCAGGAAGCTTCAACTTCTGAGCTATTTAATGCTATCAAGAACGAGACTTTGTATGGAGAATTATATATCCAAAGAAAAATATGTAAGCCTATTTTTTACCTATTCAACCAATTCTCGATCTAAATTTTTTATATGGATATATTGATCTTGGAAGAGTCAATGGTTATGCTGGCAAAAGGAGAAAAAATACTAAGTTCGACCAGATTACAGTGACCGAAATCTATTAGAGTATATATCTCTATAGAGGTATATTTCATGAAGATAGTTTATACTTTCATGAAAGGTATTTAAGTCTATTTTCTGAAGGAGAAAATTTCATATTAATCTGATCTATATTTAAGGATATATTCGCATTAGAAGAATCAAAGGTCATGCTGGTATCCAGTTGCATTGAAAAATCCGAATTTAAGCCGAATTATTTCATGTGTCCTTATTACTCTTAAGAACTTTAATTATTTACCCATTATCTACTGCTATACTACTGCAAATTTGGTACTTGTTATTTGGGCTTATTACTACATCTATGTTATTTGGTTCAAGTTGGGATCACTGCCTTTACCTCCTAGCTTGAGGGGGAGAAGTAGAAGAAGAAGTACAAGAAAGAGGTATTTTATATGTTGTGGTAATTTTTAATGTGACAAAAATATTCAAGAAAATGGGGACAACAAAAATGAAGCTTTTGCATCGAAGAAGAAATTTTTGCAACAAAGAAAATTAAAGACCAAGAATCCTGACTTGCAATAATAATTGTGGTAATTATTGGTGATACCTGACTTGGCTCGGCTCGATTCTATTTCTTCGGATGGATTATTATTTTGAAGTATTCACAACATATTCCTTGGTCAATATATTATTTGGTGCAGATACTCACATCGGATTATTTCATGGGTCCTTTTACAAGGACTTTTATTATTTTGGTTCATGTTATATGGGCCCAAACCCATTTCAACTGCTTCTATTGTGTCTCTTTGGATGAGACATTATTATTGAAAAAGTGGTGGCCTCAGTATCTTATCTCCTACCATCCTTTATTTGACTCTCACAAACCTCTTTGGACTAACCTCTTGCATGTTGCTTTGGTTGGGAGTTTGAATCCATCATGGTTGGGTATTTTAAGTCCATTGAGACTTATATATATATATATATATGTGTGTGTGTGTGTGTGTGTATATATATATATATATATAGAGAGAGAGAGAGAGAGAGTTATTATACCCATGGGTTTTTTATTGCCATCTTGTTAATGACGGGCATTACCCACTTATCATGTCTTTTATCACCGTCTTGTGAATGACAGGCATTTATCACCCATTTCTACCTGTGAGAGTCGGTGCCAAGGTTGGGACACCGTGAGCTTATTACTACATATATGTTACCCCATTAATTTGCATTTATTACTCCTTCCACTTGAGAGTCGTTATCCTATGGAGGGACACGGTAATGGAGGGGTTTTATTACACTTCTGAGCATTGCATATAGACTGATTTACTCTCACTTATCTTATGTCAGCTTAACTTCATGGAAGAGACCACCAACATGAGGAAGAGTGTTGGAAGATATGGAGGTCTACCATTTTTATTAGAAGATCTGATACACTATTTGTAGTAAGCTGGGAGTTCATGATGTTTGTTATGATCCCAGATCTGACACAACGATTCTTAGGGAGGAAGAAGAGAAAGACAAAAATCAAGTCGAAGGGAAGCTTGAAAACCCTAGGTTCTTTGAGGAGAACGCACACCCTTGAGCTCGTTGAGGAGAACTCAAAACCCTTGTTTACTCTAAATCAAGGCTTGCCTTTTCTATTTACTCTTACCCCTTAAATAGGGTTCACCCTTACAAGGTTCAAGATAAAATATTACAAAAATGCCCCTATGGCCTATTAATTCTTTAACTGAAATAAAATAAAGTAAATTAAAGAAAAAAACTAATTCTATTCTACATAAATTAATAATGTTATTGCGTGCATAAAATTACACCCCCTTGGAGAAAGTGCTTGTCCTCAAGTTCGAATGTATGTTCTGTTTGCCATCTCCACCTGTTCCCAAGTAGCATCCGCTGTATCTGTGGCAGCCCTCTGAATGACAAAACTAGAGCATTCCAACCGAGATTTTTTTTTTTTTTTTTTGACGACACTGCCAACATCACTTGTTGTAGCACACCCCAATACAGATAAACAACAAGTTGAACTATCACCTATTGCAAACTGGCAACTTCTGCTTCGACATTAACAACCCTTGTGTAATCTGCCCCAATGGTTGCCTCATTGACAAAATGCAGCATGTCCCCGGTAACCTGAGTAATTGGATTGAGCTGATTCCTAATTAAATCTGGCTGCCCAAGTTCATCGAGTGGTCCTTCACTTGTCTGTGCATTCATGGCAGCTATGGCTCCACAAAAATTCCAACACAAGGCAGAAATGAGGTTTTTCTTCTTGTCCCAGGCAACCACGGTCACTATTAAATTTCTGCTAAGAGGAATATGGTCTATATGACCCAAGTCAAGACTCCATGGACCACTATCGAAATCCTTCAACTAGGCAGTAGTGGAGAGGACTGAAAGAACAACACCACTCTCTAGATTAACACCTACAGACCTCATATTTTTTAAGAAGCCATGAGCGTAAGCATAATATGTCCATCTTGATAAGTGAAATTTTTCCTCAGCACCATCCTTCAGATGGTTGATATTCCCACGCAAAATTGTAGCACTTATACTCTGTCCAGATGCCACTAGAATTTAATTTTTTTCCCTTCAACAGCCATAAAAATCATTCCCCATTTTATTACATTCAAATTATGGCCAAGAGAACCTTCATCATTGAGAGTCTCTCTTTCTGCCAACAATTTCTCAAAATCAATTGTATTAAGACATTCATTACCAATGACAACCCCTTTGCCACATAAGATTTTATTTGAGACTAGATCAATGGCAGGTAATTCATTAAATACACCACGAGCATCATCAATGTTCCCAACTTGCACAAGCACATTCAAGTCTTGTCTCATTTGTTCAAAGTCAGAATATTCCAGGTGGTGCTCATTTGCATTATTTTTTTCAGTTTGTATTTTCTGCTGAGGTTTCCTACTCTTCATTGCAATAGCAGCAGCAATTTTAAATTTCAGGATCATGCTGGCCTCAAGAGCTCCACACATGGCACATGCAGTAAGAATAGTAATTACATTTGTTGCTGTCCCTTTTCGGCCAGAATTAGATACATCCTACAGACGAGTATCTCTTGTGCCACAACAACAGATAATTGTGCTCCATAAGTCACTTCTGCCACTACTCACAGAAAAGTCAGCACTGTTTTCAGCAGTGCCTTTGTTGGCAGCAGTAGTTTCTACAATGCCACAACAGTAGCACAAAAAATTTTGTAGAATAAATCAAGTGCTGCAAAACCAACAACTTCCTCCTGTCTCCTCTCCCGAATCCTTCCCTCTAAGTCAGAACCTCCAACATCCACACTCACTGAGGGCACAAAATCTGGCACCACAATTTTGTAAAGCATTTCAAGGAAAAGATTCATGCACTTACATGCTAAGCCATTTAGTTATATCCAGAAATCAGTGCATTCCAGGTAGCTATATTTGGAATCAAACCCTTGAGAACCATTCTTTTATATAATGCATTAGCATCTTGTAGGAGTCCCTCTTTACATACAACATCTATCAAAGTTGAATATGTAGTAACAGAGGGAAGAACATTAATTTTCTCTAATGAATCAAACAACCTAAATGCTTGCACTAGACATCCCTCATGGCACAAACCATTAATCACTGCATTAGAAGTAAATATATTGGGATGGACACCCTTGGCTCTCATATCCTCATAGAGAACTAAAGCTTCTTTAAGACCTCCTTCTTTACAAAGCCCATCAACCACAACATAGTAGACAACAACATCCAAAACCCATTCCAGTTTCTTCAGCTTCCAAGACAAGCTCAGAAGCACGTTGAGCTCTCCCTTGCTTGGTAAGTGCATACAAGATTGCTGCCAGGGCGCTTAAACTGCCCTCACTCCTATAATATAGAAATTGAAGAGCTCCATTTATGTTCTGTTTGCACATGTAATGAACTAGAACCTTGTTTATCATAGGATCAAGAATACCATATTCTGTTAAATATGAAGTCAACATCAGTTGAACTTGCTTGAGATTTTCAAGGTGGATAAGACGTTTGAGGATTAAATAGTAGGAACTATTTGTCACAAGTATGCCTCTTCTCATCATTACAAAGTGAACATCAGAAGCTGCATAATGACAACCTTTCATGCATAAATAACTAATAGCATCATTATAAAACAAACCAAATTTCTCAAAATCTAATCGTTCATGTTACAATGTGGGACCCACCATGGTGCTCGAGCTTGTGAGACTCACCATGAGGACGTAGGTCATCAAGAAGAGTCCTAGAGGACGTGGGACACCAAGAAGAGTCCTCACCCAAAGCAAACGTTAAGGAAGCAAGAAGCACAAGCTCAATTTATTTAGAAGACTTGAAGATCAAGTGAGATCGACAAAGATCTCATGAGCTGGCACTCTTATCAAGGTGCACTGGGAGATCATGAGGGGCCCACAAGGATAGGGCTACTAGATGGCTTATCCATTATATTCAAGTTATCACTTTTATTGATGATTTCACTCGCACAACTTGGTTGTTTATTTTTAAGGAGCGTTCTGAGATACCATCTATTTTAAAATATTTTTATGCGATGGTACTCACACAATTTGGTCAGAAGATAAAAATCCTCCGGTCTGATAATGCCAAAGAGTATATTTCAAAAGACCTTGACTCATTTTGTTTAAAGAATGGCATTATCCATCAGGCATCATGTGCCTACACTCCTCAAAAAAATGGTGTAGTCGAACAGAAAAATCGTCATATTCTTGAGGTAGCTCGAGGTCTATTATATGCCATGAAAGTTTCATACTTTTGTTGGTCCCATGCTATCCTTACAACGTGTTTTCTTATAAATCGTCTACCGTCTACCATTCTTGGGAATAAACCCCCCTACTCTAAACTATTACCACATGATGATCCGTTTGCATTACCATTGAAAGTCTTCGGTTGTCAATGTTTTGTTCATAATACATTGCCTAGACACAACAAACTTGACCCTAAATCTATCAAATGTATTTTTTTGGGATACTCTCGCACACGAATGGGTTATGTTTGTTATAGTCCTCCTTTGCAAAGCTTATTTGTGTCGAGGGATGTAACATTCTTTGAAGACTCCTCATATTATTCTAATAGAGCTCCACCTGGTATGTCATTAGTACCAAGTTCTCCTCGATCGGTTGTGCCTCATGATATAGAGATTGTTCAGCCCCCAGAGACAGTGGCCGATACCACACCTGTCGAGTTGTCGGATCCACTAGAGGTAAGTCCTTCATCACCAGTCAATTTTGGTCCTCAATTGATACTCGTCCTATTGCTATAAGAAAAGAACCTCGATCATGCACTCAACCTTCTACTTCTCATCCTATTTCCAATTTTGTGTCTCATCATTGCTTCTCACCATTTTGTAGTCAATTTCTTTCTTCTATTTCCTCCATATCTGTTCCACAGTCATATGAGGAGGCTCTATAACATCCAGGGTGGAAGACAACAATGGATGAAGAAATGAAGGCACTCAATGATAATCACTGGTTCCTCTACCTATAGATAAAAAAACCCGTTGGTTGCAAGTGGATTTATACAGTAAACATAATCCGGATGGGACTATTGCACGAGTAAAGGTACAACTAGTTGCAAAAGGTTACACTCAATGCTATGTCATTGATTATGATGAGACATTCTCTCTAGTGGCAAAAATGACATCGGTACGTATCTTATTATCCTTGGCAACTAATTCATCATGGCCAATATATCAACAGGATGTTAAAAATGCATTTCTCAATGGTGATATCAAAGAAGAGATTTATATGCAACAATATCCTGGATATGTGGTTGAGGGGGAGTTCATATGTCGCCTTAAAAGATCTCTATATGGACTAAAGCAGTCCCCACAGGCATGGTTTGAGAAATTTAGTCAAGCCATCATACGGGCAGGTTTTTACAAATGCTCTGCAGATCACTTAGTATTTTTTGAGAACACAACATGAGGTAAGGTGATTCTAGCTGTTTATGTTGATGATATTATTTTAACTGGGAGTGATTCTGAGGGCATTCAGAAAATAAAAGAAAGAATATGTGCTGAATTCAAGACAAAGGATCTTGGATTACTGAAATATTTTTTGGGTATTGAGGTCTTACAACCCAGACATGGGATTGTTCTATCTCAAAGAAAATATGCCCTTGATCTACTAGAAGAAACATGTATGATGGGATGCAAACCGGTAGACACTCCTATGGATGCAAATACAAAATTATGTGGAGGCACTGGAGAAGATGTAGATATTAGCAAATATCAAAGGTTAGTGGGACGACTTATTTACCTGTGTGTAACGAGGCCAGACATTTCATATACAGTAAGTGTGGTAAGTCAGTACATGCATAAGCCACAACTTAGTCATTGGCAAGCCCTTGAGAGGATACTACATTATCTGAAAGGAGCTCCTGGAAGGGGGCTCCTCTATAAAAAACATGGTCACTTCAACATTGAGGGATTCTCGGATGCAGATTGGGCCGAATCCCGAGATGATAGAAAATCTACTTATGGATTTTACACGATGGTTGGAGGAAATCTAGTCACATGGAAAAGCAAAAAACTATAGTAGCACGGTCAAGTGCAGAAGCATAATACAGAGCCATGGCACACACTGTAAGTGAACTCTTATGGATAAGATCTCTTCCCATTGAATTGGGATTCTATAAAGGAGCTCCAATGGATCTATACTATGATAATCAAGTAGCAATACATATTACATCAAATCCAGTCTTCCATGAGAGGACAAAACACATTGTGGTAGATTGCCAATTTATACGAGAAGAATTCCAAGCTGGTCTCTTATCCCTGAAGCGCATATCACCACAAAATCAAGTTGTAGACATTCTCACCAAACCAGTCACTCACAAGATTATGTCTACCATATGCAGCAAGCTGGGCGTTTATGATGTCTTCTCACCCCCAACTTGAGGGGGAGTGTTACAATGTGGGACCCACCATGGTGCTCAAGCTGGTGGGACCCACCATGAGGATGTAGGTCATCAAGAAGAGTCCTAGAGGACGTGGGACACCAAGAAGAGTCCTCACCCAAAGCAAGCACAAGTTAAGGAAGCAAGAAGCACAAGCTGGATTGATTTAGAAGACTTGAAGATCAAGTGAGACCCGCAAAGATCTCACGAGATGACACTCTTATCAAGGTGCACTGGGAGATCATGAGGGGCCCACAAGAATAAGGCTACGAGCTGGCTTATCCATTATATTCACGTGAATAATGAAGGACTCCTAGTTCTACTCAAGTTAGTCTTCTAGTAGTTTAGTTTGAATAGACTTACTTATATTGAAGAGTTAGAGTTGGAATGTAATTAGGATTGAAGGACAAGTTGTATAAGGACTGTTGAAATATTTGTTTGTATCAACTGGGCCAGTCCTTGTATAAGATCTGTGCGGATGCTTTCCTAAAAAGGTTCGAGCCTTTTAGTGCACTGGTTTCAACATGGTATCGGAGTCGGTTCTATGAGTTGACTTGGTCAACTCACGAAGGTAATGTGATCATTTTCTCTAAACCCTAAACCCTAAGTCTAGGTTCGTAGTTATTTTTTTCAGTCCCTTCACCCGTAGTTTTTTTTGAGTTATTTACCTCTATACGTAGTTTTCTATATTGAGAATTATATATTGACGGAAAGATATTTGAGCTTAATTTCCAAATAAAGCCTATTTTTTTCCAATCGGAGTTATCTAAAAAGTGATATTGATATTTGAATGAGCGAAGGTAAGATTGCAAAAAGGTTTGAGCAGCAGCAGCAATCTTTCGATTCCGAGGTATTTTTTGCTATCAAGAACTAGACTTTATATGGAGAAATATATATCAAAATAAATATATGTAAGTCTATTCTTTTACCTATTCAACCAAATTTTTATCTGATTTATCTACAAAGAGGAATAGATATTTGAAGCAGTAAAAGTCAGATTGAAAAAGAGGTTTGAGCGGCAACAGACTGCTTCAAATTCCGAGGTAGTTTATGCTATCAAGAAAGAGACTTTATATGGAGAATTATATATCAAAAGAAAGATACGTAAGTCTATTTTCTTACATATTTAAACAATCCTCGGTGTGATTTTTTTTATAAGGAGATATTGATCTTGGAAGGGTTAATAGTCATTCTGGAAAAATTGGAGAAACAGTACTTAGTTCGGAAAGATGACAGAGACCGAAACCTATCAGATTATTTTTCTTCTGATAATTATATTTTATGAAGTGATGTTATACTTGGATGAAATTTATTTAAGTCTAGTTTCAGACAAAGAAAATTTCATGTCAATCTGATCTAAATTTAAAGATATATTCGCATTGGAAGAATCAAAAGTCATGCTGGTATTCTGTTACATTGAAAATCCGAATTTAAGCTGATTGTTTTGCGTCACTGTTTGAGTTGATATATCAAAAAAATATCTCACTCCTCCCTGGTTTGAGGGCTTATTTATACAACTTTTTTTATTAGGCTTATTGCTACATCTATGATATTTGGTTCAAGCTGGGATCGGAGTAGGTTGGTCCTGAGTTCGAGTCCCGCTCCCACCGAATTTGTCCCAGGTTTTTTCGGTGAATTTGTCCACGGGTTTTCCCCGTTTGGGGGAGTGTTGAAATATTTTTTTGTATCGACCGGGCCAGTCCTTGTATAAGATCCGTGCTGATGATTTCCTAAAAAGGTTCGAGCCTTTTAGCGCACTGGTTTCAACAAGGACTCTACCTCCTCCTCTACTATAAGAGAGGTGTTGTGATTCGAAATTAATCAAGTCACACATGCAATCTCGAGTTGGTTCTCTATCTCCCTCTCCTTGCTTGGTGCAACCTCCTCTTCCCCTTTTATTTTTTTCTTCTCTCTACCCGAGAGATTTCTTACCCTTTTCTCTTTTTTTCTTTCTTCTTTCTCTTGTTTGTGATCATGGAAAAAGGGATTCTAAATTCAACAGTTCAATCCAGTGAAGCAACTCAAAGATACCCTCTTCACCACCTTCATTAAACTTGGCATCCATCAATTTCATATAAATAAAATCATGCAGTGGCAACCCATTTTTTTCTTAGTTCAAAAATAAGGCAGCTGCCATTTCCACCATACCTAGTTGAAGAATTGACAAGAACAATGGCCGAGCATCACACATATCACCCAAAAAAATAAGCACAACATTTTCAATTTGACCAAGAACAAACGGACAAGTGTTGTTCGCATCAACAAAAAAAACAAATCACCCCAAGAAATTTTTTTAGCATTCCCGAAATCCTCAAAAAAATTCCCATATCTCCCTTCAGATGCAAAAATCAGAATTCTGTCAAATTTGCACTATTTCTCTACTTCACGGAACATAAAACCTTCATCCAAAAAATTCAAGCAGCTTTGCTGCTGCTCAGCCCCTTTTAGCCCCATCACCCCCTTGAAATAATCATTTTGACATCCAAATAGAGGGCATTTCAAAAACTTACCCCAAAATGTGTTGAAGTTTGTTTTTCGCTGGGCTATCGAGGGCGATATTGATAGGAAGAAGTGTCGTTTTGAAGCCAAAGCCCACTAGAATTTTGTCCGACGGAGCCTCCTCTTTTTTAGGTGTCAAACAAAAGGATGTCATGGTCAAAATTTAGAATAGGTTAGAGGTTGAACGATGAACAAGCATTTGGGTTCCTCTACAACAGACTGCGAATTCAGATTTGAGGTCACACCCAAATCGTCTAGTTCCAACGAGGTTTTGGACGATTTCGGATTTGATGTTTTAGACTCCGATTTCGGATTTGTAGGGTCCCTACTGCTGGGTGTCAACTCTGGATTTCTATGCATGGAAATTGTTAATATTTTTGGCCCTTAGTCTTGTTTCCAGTCCGAGACAGCATCTGCTGCTTTGCGTTCTATGAATTTTTCATGCTCGAAGATTTTAGGTCTTATGACCTTCTTTTCTCTGGCAGCGAGATGCCTCTCAATTGCAGAAATTTTAATGGAAGATTCACTCATTCCATCCCACAAGGCATCTTACCATGCTACAGCTCCTGCACGTATTTCTTCCAATAGATCACGTACATCAATCCAGTTTTCTTGGGACGAAGAATCTCTCATTGTGTTCCTACTCTCATACTAGTTGTTGTGATCCCGGATCTGACACAACGATTCGTAGGGAGGAAGAGGAGAAAGACAAAAATCAAGCCGAAGGGAAGGTTGAAAACCCTAGGTTCTTTGAGGAGAACGCACACCCCTGAGCTCGTTGAGGAGAACTCAAAACCCTTGTTTACTCTAAATCGATGCTTGCCTTTTCTCATTACTCTTACCCCTTAAATAGGGTTCACCCTTACAAGGTTCAAGATACAATATTACAAAAATGCCCCTATGGCCTATTAATTCTTTAACTAAAATAAAATAAAGTAAATTAAATAAAAATAATTAATTGGACTTTAAATAACTTAGTAATTTTATTGCGTGCATAACAATGTTCTCTCACCCCCAACTGGAGAGGGAGTCTTGGAAGATGGGTCCAAGCACAGGACCAAGGAAGGCCCACATATTCAAGAGTGTTGGAAGATGGACCCACCATGATCACAAGCTGGTGGGATCCACCATGATCACGTGAGGTGGCATACGAAGTCTGACACAATAAGAAGTCTTACAGAGCTAAAATTATTATGGAAGCGGTCTCACAGAAGAGTTTCAATTTAGAGGTGTTTTAGTTATGTTAGTCTTCTATTTATATTGGGTTATTTAATTATGCTAGGACTTATCTTTAAGTGTTAGAATTTGGATGTAATTAGGACAAAGATAGTTTAATTGTAATTGGACTCTACTACCTTCCTCTATTATAAATAGAGGTTCATGTACTCTAATTATAATAATTCAATGAAGTATTTCTCTTTCTATAAATTCAACACCATGGTTGTTGCACGAGGAGTTAAAAATGGAACTGTTTATATGACTTCCAGTTGCAGAGACACGGCTGCAGTTGCTGATGCTGTTATTGATTCTGACTTGTGGTATTATAGGCTCGATCACATGATTGAGAAAGGAATGAAAGGGCTTCAATCGAAAGGGAAGCTATCAGGGTTGAAAACTGTAAACAACAGTTTGTGTGAAGGCTGTATTTTTGGCAAGTAGAAAAGGGTTAGCTTTTCTAAGGCCGAAAAGGAACAAAAGACAACAAAATTAGAGTTGGTTCACATTGATGTGTGGGGGGGCCTTCAACTGTTACTTTGTTATGGTCCCGGATCTGACACAAGGATTCATTGTTGACATTCCGGTTCGGCCATGGGGAATTGTAGAATAACATGGAGGAATTGTAGGGAGACATGGAGAACGAAAATGAAGATCAAGCCAAAAGGAAGCTTGAAAACCCTAGAGCTCGTTGAGGAGAGCTCCAAGCCTGTTTACACTAAATTTAACCTAATTCTCAATGCTTCAATGCTTGTCCTTTTCATTACTCTTACCCCTTAAATAGGGTTCACTTGGTTAGGGTTTAAGATAAATTATTACAAAAATACCCCTATAAATAAAATATTCCAAAAATATCCCTATGGCCTAAAACTGAAATCAAATAAAGTAAATTAATGAAAAACAACTAAAATAATAATGTAATAGCGTGCATAACATTACACTCCCCCTAGAAGAACGAGCTTATCCATTAGCTCGAAGGAGGTCTGCGAGCCTGTGCCAATGGCACCATCCCTTCGCAAGTGTCAACCCCAATATCTGAGAGCATCCACCCAGAGAAAGATTTTCTTTTTTTTTACCCGATTTGACCCAGTCCGAGTTGGCCCGAGTTGACTCGGTTTGGTCCCCCCGGTCCAGCGCGAGACTTAGCTTACTGCACTGACGCTGATTAAATTTTCCTAACTTAGGAAAATTTAATCGGAACCCATCTTCTTCCTTTTGCAGCTCCCGAACATTGCGGCCGTCTGTTGCAACAACGGATCCTTTCCTCACACCACCAACGAAGGCGGGCGACGGTCGTCCCCTGCCTCTCTCATGGCACTGACGGAGTCGCCTGCTTTTTCGGTGGCGAATCGCAGCCCGTTAGGGCTTCACCACCTGGACAGTTTCAAAGACAGAGGGCTCTCGAAAATGTGTGAATTTCTGTTTCTCAGCCCCTCGGAACAGAGACCCCTTGCGGAAATTTTGCCTATGGCACCGACGGAATCTTCTGCTTCTCTGGTGGCGAAGAGAAGCCCGTTGGGGCTTCGCTGCTGGGAGAATTGCCGAGATAGAGGGCTCTCAGAAATGTGTGAATCTCTGTTTTCAGCTACCCAGAATAGAGACCCCTTGCAAAAATTTCGCCTACGGCGCCGACGGAATCTCCTGTTCCTCTCCCATTTTCCTTCTGATTGCGAGAGTGCGGGGAGCTTTTCCCATTCCCGATTTTTTGACGAAGGGTGTACTGAATCCCTTCCGTATTTGGAATTTCTGAATCCCCATCGTCGGATGTCACTGCCGCTAGAGATACAGAGAACTCTTCAAGTTCTTGCGTCTTCTGTTCATACGAGAGAGTGTCTCCCGCGACGGTTTTATCTACCGCAACAATGAGATGAGGATTGCTTGAGGAGGGGGCATAATACCCGTCAGAGATCCCAAAAATGGAGGTCCCGTCGGTTGATTGCGGAAATGTTGAGGCCAAAATCGACTGGGATTTCGAAGGTGCGATTTCGGAAATGTCGAGGCCAAAATCGATGCCTTTTTGCTTGTCTAAAACAACGCCCACCTCTTCTACAGGGACTTTGGCCGGTAACGAAGACGGAACTTTTAATTTTACCGTCCATTGGTCTTTTTGTCCATCCGAGAGAGTTTCTTCTCGAGCGACTACCTCTCGTTGCTCCATTGATAAAAAATACTTCACCCAGGCTGTATGCCATTTCTGTATTCGTTCCACTCCAATGCCTGCTGCAGCTATTTCTTTGATTTGTCTGTGCATCACCACTATTTCATCTTCTTGGCTCATCGTGTTCCCACTCTGATACCAATTGTTACGGTCCCGGATCTGACACAATGATTCGTTGTTGTTCCGGTTCAGCCATGGGGAATTGTAGAATAACATGGAGGAATTGTAGGGAGACATGGAGAACGAAAATGAAGATCAAGCCAAAGGGAAACTTGAAAACCCTAGAGCTCGTTAAGGCGAGCTCCAAGCCTGTTTACACTAGATTTAACCTAATTCTCAATGCTTCAATGCTTGTCCTTCTCATTACTCTTACCCCTTAAATAGGTTCACTCGGTTAGTGTTTAAGATAAATTATTACAAAAATACCTCTATAAATAAAATATTCCAAAAATACCCCTATAAATAAAATATTCCAAAAATATCCCTATGGCCTAAAACTGAAATCAAATAAAGTAAATTAAATAAAAACAACTAAAATAATAATGTTATTGCGTGCATAGGTCGCCCCCTTTGGGATTCGAATGCGCGACGAGGGAGCTAGCTCTGATACCAAATGTTAAGCACCTAGCCAATACTACCCAAAAGAACCCCCTTGTCAGGAGCGGAAGACATAGGTACTTAACTTAGGACCATAACATCACATCCACCGTCGTGAGGCCGATGCCCGCGACGGCCTACACTTCTGACGACTGCCCACTTTAGTGATGGGCCTAAGGTGCGGGAACACACTCAGGTCGCCCCTTCTACTTATAGCGATGGCCCATGGTGCGGGAACACACTCTGGTCGCCCCTTCTACTAGGTTGCCCCCTTCGCCCAGGGCTTCACACCTCCACACGTCGCTTGCAGCACACGGGAAGAACCCGCGACGTAGCGCTATCTCTGATACTAGTTGTTACGGTCCCAGATCTGACACAAGGATTTGTTGTTGACGTTCAGGTTCGACCATGGGGAATTGTAGAATAACATGGTGTAATTGTAAGGAGACAAGGAGAAGAAAACGAAGATCAAGCCAGAGGGAAGTTTGAAAACCCTAGAGCTTGTTGAGGAGAGCTCCACGCCTGTTTACACTAGATTTAACCTAATTCTCAAAGCTTCAATGATTGTCCTTCTCATTACTCTTACCCCATAAATAGGGTTCACCAGGTTAGGGTTTAAGATAAATTATTACAAAAATACCCCTATAAATAAAATATTGCAAAAATACCCCTTCCACGTTCATATTGCAAAATAAAATGTTACGGTGTTCTTCTGCGGAAATGTCTCCGACGGAATCTCCTACTTCTCCAGTGGCGAAGAGCAGGCAGTTGGGGCTTCGTCGATGGGAGAGTTACCGAGACAGAGGGCTCTCAGAAACGTGTGAATCTCTGTTTCTCAGCCTCCCGGAACAGAGACCCCTTGCAAAAATTTCGCCTACGTCGTTGATGGAATCTCCTGTTGCCCTCCGATTTTTCGTCTGAGTGCGAGAGTGCGGGGAGCTTTTCCCATTCCCGATTTTATGACGAAGGGTGTGTTGAATACCCTTCCACTTTTGGAATTTCTGAATCCCCACGGTCGGATGTCATCGCCGCCGGAGATACAGAGAACTCTTCGAGTTCTTGCATCTTCTGTTCGTCCGGATCTGAGGTTGCTCCCAAATCCTCCGCAGAGACTTCAGACAAACGTTTTGATTTTTCCGGCCCGTGGTTTATTTCCCCGTCTGAGACTTCTGCTACTTTTCCGTCTGTGTTTACGCTCTGCTCGTCAAATTTCCATGATCCGAAAATCAATTTTGATGGGGTCGTCACTGGAGTTTCCTGCTCGGCCGGGACAACTTCTCGATCGACTGCCTCTCGTTGCTCCGTTGATAAAAAATACTTCACCCAAGCTGCACACCATTTCTGTATTCATTCCACTCCAATGCCTACTGCAGCCATTTCCCTAATTTGTCTGTGCATCACCACTATTTCATCTTCTTGGTTCATCGTGTTCCCGCTCTGATACCAGTTGTTAAATCTAGGAACGTGGTATCAGAGCTGGGTAACATGGGGGATACTTTCAGCAGTGAAGAAATTCAAATCAGAATGCAAAAGATGGAAGATAGCCTTGAAGTAGCACAACCATTGTTGGGGAGAGTGTGGGATGGAAATAGAGTTGAAACAAAACAGAGAAGAGATGCAACAATTCAGAGAGGAGGTACATAACATGTTTGCTAAGATTCAGCAAAGGTTGGAGACGAGGGCAGATTTGCAACCCAGACCAGAGACGCGGAAGGAGATCCTAACCCATAACAGGAGAGGGGAGCAATGGCCTGGGCGCACTTCTGTCCAAGGACCACAGCATGGAGGCACCATACCAAGGTACACAAAGTTAGAATTTTCTACTTTTAATGTCTCCGTGGATTCCTTAATTTGGTTGCATAGGTGTGAATTTATTTTTTTAAATCAAGGAACTGCTGAATGGGATAAGGCGCAACTAGAATCTTTCCATATGATAGATGAAGCCCTGTTATGGGTTAGCCTGGTGGAAAAAGAGAGACCAAGGCTGGATTGGGGTGAATTTAAAAATCTATGTACCATCAGATTTGGTCCTCCCACCAACAGCAACCCCCTGGGGGACTTAGTCCTATTGAGACAAACTGGTTCTATGGACCAATATAAAAAATAGTTCCAGGAAAAGTTGGCTCATGCTGGTGTGAGGGTACTGGTCGACCGACAACTCTCCCTATTCACAGCGGGTCTCAATGAGTATTTACGGCTAGAGGTGAAACTCCTTGTGCCTACTGATTTATCTTGGGCAATGAATATGGCCCGAGCAATGGAACAACGACAACGGTTGCAACAACATAAGCTGAGCTGGTCGGGTGAGAGGAACACTTCCTCCACTTGGCAAGGCGCCGTTATACTTCGTCGCAGGTAACTTCTCCAACTACCTCCCCCCAGACACAATCCGACTACAACTCCGGTAGCCGCTCCCCGCCCTAGTAATCCCCCACTGCACTTTATCAAAAAATTTACAAGTGCAGAGATGGCAGAACGGTGGTCCAAAAATTTGTGCTACAACTGCGATGAGTAGTATCGGGTGGGGCACCGATGTCAAAGATTGTTTTGGCTCGAGACGATGGATTCAGATGATCCAGAGGAGCCAGAGGATGTTATCGAGGAGGAACCCTCAGAGATCTCCTTGCATGCTATTACTGGGCAGAAATCACCTAAAACGATGCAAGTTCAAGCTCATGTCATCGACCGGGAATTTGTGGGACTAGTTGACTCGGGGAGTACACACAATTTCTTGAGTTTGACAACTGCACAACACCTCCAACTACAGATACAACCTCATTCGACAGCCATCGTCTCAGTGACCAATAGCGAGAAGGTCCCCAACTATGGGATCAGTAAGGCGGTAACTTTTTCCATTGGCTCCACTTCGTTTAATGCCAAAATTTTTGTTATTCCCTCTGCAGGATTTGATATGGTATTAGCCATTAAGTGGTTAAAAACGTTGGGGCCCATTCTTTGGGACTTTTCGGCTTTAACCGTGAGCTTTGTTTTGGTCGGGAGTCGGGTGCTCTTACAGGATTTTCAGGTGGACAGGGCCCACCGTATTCACACCATGTAGACACAGGAACAACTTGACAGTACTATCGATGGTCTGGTTGAGGAGTTCTCTGACCTCTTCCAGGAGCCTTCGGGATTGCCTCCTCTGAGGCATTGTGACCATATGATCTGAAGTGGAAGTCGTACGACCGTACCGTTACCCACACCTTCAGAAGGACGAGATAGAGCATCAACGCCAGGATATGTTGCAACAGGGTCTTATTCATCCTAGTCGCTCCCCGTTCTCTTCGCCCATCTTACTTGTGAAGAAACATGATGGGACATGGAGATTTTGCATGGATTACTGGGAGTTGAACGTTCAAACAGTGAAAGAAAAGTTTCGGATTCCGGTAGTGGATGAGCTCCCATATAAGTTACATGGGTCGTGGTTATTTACTAAACTCGACCTCCGTTCGGGATACCATCAGGTCCGGATGCACCCCTCTGATACCGAGAAGACGGCGTTCCACACACATCATGGCCACTTTGATTTCGTTGTCATGTCGTTCGGGTTATCCAATGCACCCTCCACTTTTCAAGCTCTAATGAACGAGGTATTTAGCCCCTATCTTCGAAAATTTGTTCTTGTGTTTTTCGATGATATTCTTATATATAGCAATCAGTTGAGGAACACTTTGCACACTTGAGGATTGTTTTCCACTTGTTACGAGCACATCAGCTCTATTTAAAAGATTCCAAGTGTTCTTTTGCTGCTTCACATGTGGCTATCTGGGACACATTATCTCACATGAGGGGGTTATGGTGGATCCCGAGAAGATCCGAGTTATTCATGAGTGGCTGAAGCCACAGTCTTGTTCTGCATTATGGGGTTTTTAGGTCTTGCGGGCTACTACTGCAAATTTATTTAGAACTATGGGCCAGTGGCAGCACCATTAACCAGTCTGCTCAAGAAAAATTCCTTTTTTTGGAATGAGGAGGCCACCCAGTCATTTGCAGCACTAAAATCTTCTCTCGCATCCACACCAGTATTACAACTTCCCAACTTTGATGAATTATTTGTGGTAGAGTGCGACGCTTCAGGCGGGGGCATTGGGGTCGTTTTACAGCAGCTAGGCCATCCTATTGAGTATTTTAGCAGACAGTTGGCAGTCCGACATCACAAGCTGGCAGCCTATGAGTGGGAATTGATTGGGTTCGGCAAAGCGGTCCAACATTGGAGGCCTTATCTATGGGGCCGGACTTTTCTCATACGCATGAATCACTATAGCCATAAATTCCTACTGGAACAACGTTTGACGACGTCACCACAACAGCACTGGATCAGTGAGTTGTTGGAGTTTGACTTCTCGGTGGAATATCATGTGGGGATATTGAATAAGGTGGCAAACGCCTTTTCACGGTGTTTTGAGGATCAACAGTCGGTCTATTCGATCAGCCAGCCGAGATTTCTCATCCTTGACTTGGTGAGAGATGCACATGCCACTAACCCTGCGCAGCAAGAACTGCAATAGAAGATTTTGGAAGGGACAATGAATTCGAAGTGGTCCATCTAGGATTCACTTATTTATTAAAAGCAACGACTTTTCCTTCCACCTAAGTCCGAGTTGATTCCAGCTATTCTCTCGGCCTACCATGACAGTACACACGAGGGGATACAGAAGACATTGCACAGAATTCGAGCTGATTTTCACTGGCAAGCCATGAAACCCTCTATTGTGACTTATGTGGGCAACTGTCAGGGCTGCTAGCGCAACAAAGCCGAGCACTTGAGTCCAGCTGGTCTTCTCCAGCCTCTGGCCCTTCCTACGCAGGTTTGGGCCGACATTTCGATGGATTTTGTGGAAAGTCTACCCCTGTCCTCCGAAAAATCCATACTTTCCATGGTGGTGGATAGATTCTCCAAGTATGGACATTTTATACCACTGGCTCATCCTTATACAACAACAGGGTTGCTCAGACTTTCCTGAAGCAGATAGTCCGCGTACATGGCATTCCAGAATCCATTGTGAGTGACCGAGATGCAGTTTTCATGAGCACCTTTTGATTGAAGTTCTCCTCTGCCTATCATCCGCAGATAGACAAGAAGACAGAGGTGGTGAACAGCACCATCGAGATGTATCTACGGTGCTTGGTGGGTGATCATCCTCGGCAATGGGTTCAATGGCTTCCGTGGGCCGAATACTGTTACAACACTTCATTCTACTCTGCCTTGCAATCCACTCCTTTCCGGGTTCTATATGGTTGGGATCCACCTTGCCTTCTCTTGTACACCCCAGGGTCCACCCGCGTGGACGCGATTGATCAAGCACTCATGGACCGTGATCTGTTGCTACAGAATATCGCAGAATGGCTACGACGCGCCCAAGTTCAAATGAAGGTTGTCTACGACAAAGGCCACTGTGAGGTCTCTTTTGAGGTTGGGGATTATGTGTGGTTACTGCTCCAGCCCTACCGCCAGCAGTCTCTTGTGGGACCTCCACGACATAAGCTCTCTCCTAGATTTTTTGGGCCGTTACCCATTCTTTGGCGAGTGGGACCAGTCGCCTATCAGCTCAAATTACAGGACAAGGCCAAACTTCATGATGTGTTTCATGTCTCTTTTGAAGCCACATTCCGGGGTGCCACCTACATCCACTCCTCCTACCACCGGTTGATAATGGCGAGGTTATTCTTACCCCTGCTGCGGTGTTACGCTCTCGGCTGACCAATGACCATTGGGAGATTTTCGTTCAGTGGACGGACACTGACCCCGACGCTGCAACATGGGAACGTGTGGACATCTTCAAACAAGTCTACCCAACTTTTGAGTTTGAGGACAAACTCTTTCACCAGGGGGAGGCAGATCAATAGCACACCGAGTCACACAACGAGGGAGGCAACAACAACTCACTCAATAGGTTTTATTTCTTATATTACTTTGAGTAGGATTTATTTCTTATATTGTTTTAAGTAGGAGTTATTTCTAATTACTTTTATATGTAGGGGCATTATGGGAATTATTGTAACCCTAACCCTAAAAATCCATGACATGATCTATTTAAAGGGAAAGAATAAATTAAAGAGGAAAGATTTGACATTTTAGAATAACCTAGTGTAACCAGGGTGAGATCACCTCTTGATCTCGAGTGTAGGGTTTACTCCAAAAATCTAACGTATTCTTCACTCTCCATTGCTATCCATCTTCATCCACCTTCATCCTCCATCATCCATAGCTGGAAGAGGAGCTTCCTACCTCTTTGCCAAGCCCAAAGAGAGGGTCTTCCCGCCTTCTCAGCGTCAACAGCAAGCAAGGGTTCTAACCCTCTTGACGAGCAGTAAAAGGAAGGTTTTTCTGGTTCTTCTACGTGAAGGTTTGGTGCATCTCTTCTTAGCTTGGAGGCATCACAGAAACATAGCAGAAACATCCACCAAGGTGAGCCAAGGGCTACCCATAAGCTAGGACTTCAATCCTAGCACGAGCAGCAACCAAACCAGGGTTGAAACCCTGATTTCTGTGAGCAACAAAAGGTATCTCTTCCAGTTCTTTCTCCACGTGAATTAATTCAATTCTAGCTATAACTTTAGCACTAGAGTGGATTCATAAAAAGGGGGACTGATCACGTGTGGAAGACCAGTCAAAGAAGGGATCTTTAAACCTCCTAACCGAGTCCAGCAACTCAGTACCAGTGCTAGATTCACAAATCACACTCTGTGTTACTCAATCCATGATCCGGGACCGTAACAACTGGTATCAGAGCGGGAACACGATGAAACAAGAAGATGAAATAGTGGCGATGCACAGACAAATCAGAGAAATGGTTGCAACAGGCATTGGAGCAGAACGAATACAGAAATGGCGTGCAACCTGGGTGAAGTATTTTTTATCAACGGATCAACGAGAGGCAGTCGATCGAGAAGCTGTCCCGGTCGAGCAGGAAACTCCAGCAATAGTCCCGTCAAAATTGATTTCCGGATCATGGAAATCTGACGAGCAGAGTGTAAGCAGCAGAAGTCTCGGACGAGGAAACAAACCTCGGGCCAGAAAAATCAAAACGTTCGTCCGAAGTCTCTGCAGAGGATTTGGGAGCAACCACAGATCCAGACGAACAGAAGACACAAGAACTCAAAAAGTTCTCTGTATCTCTTACCGGCGACATTCCAGCAGAAGGCCTGTCGGCCACATTCAACCAGGAGACCCATCGGCAACATTTCAATAGAAGACCAATCGGCGACGCTTCCGCAATTACCGCCGCCCACCCTGTTCAAGATCTGCTACAGGAGGAAGAAGGGGTCCGATTAAATTAAAATTTCCTCACTTAGGAAAATTTAATCTGTGCAGTTCACTGAGTCTCGCGCCGGATCGGGCGGACTGTACCGAGTCAACCCAGGCCAACTCGGTCCGAGCCAACATTAAAAAAAAAAAAAAAAACCCTAGAGGGCATGCTCTAGTTTTTGGGCCGACGAAGGCGGGCGATGGTCCTCTCCTGCCTCTCTCAAGACACCGACAGAGTTGCCTGCTTTTTCGATGGTGAATCGCAGCCCATTGGGGCTTTGCCGCTTGGAGAGTTTCCAAGACAGAGGGCTCTCGAAAACGTGTGAATTTCTATTTCTCAGCCCACCGGAACAGAGACTCCTTGAGGAAATTTCGCCGAAAGCCCCATTGGAATCTCCTGCTTCTCTGTTGGCGAAGAGAAGCCCATTGGGGCTTCACCACTAGGAGAGTTGTCGAGACAGAGGGCTCTTGAAAACGTGTGAATCTCTGTTTCTCAGCCCCCCAAAACAGAGACCCCTTGCGGAAATTTCGCCTACGACGCTGATAGAATCTCCTGTTCCCCTCCGATTTTTCGTTTGATTGCGAGAGTACGGGGAGCTTTTCCCATTCCCGATTTTCTGACAAAGGGTGTGCTGAATACCCTTCCATTTTTGGAATTTATGAATCCCCACCGTCGGATGTCGTCGCCGCTGGAGATATAGATAACTCTTTGAATTCTTGTGTCTTCAGTTCATCCGAGAGCGTCCCCACGACGATTTTATCTACCGCAACAATGAGATGAGGATTACTTGAGGAGGGGGCATAATTCCCAAAAACGAAGGTCCCGTCAACTGATTGCGGAAATGTTGAGGCCGAAATCGACTGTGATTTCGGAGGTGCGATTTCGAAAATGTTGAGGCCGAAATCGACGCCTTTTTGCTCTTCTAAATAGCGCCCGACTCTTCTATAGGGACTTCGGCCGGTAACGAAGATGAAATTTTTGATTTTGCAGGCCATTGGTCATTCTGTCCGTCCGAGAGAGCTTCTTCTCGATCGACTGCCTCTCGTTGCTTCGTTGATAAAAAAATACTTCACCTAGGCCGTATGCCATTTCTGTATTCATTCCACTCCAATGCCTGTTGCAGCCATTTCTCTGATTTGTCTGTGCATCACCACTATTTCATCTTCTTGGCTCATCGTGTTCCAGCTCTGATTCCACCGTAACATGGTGGAATTGTAGGCTCTGATACCACGTTGTTACGGTCCCGGGTCATGGATCGAGTAACACGGCATGGGATTTGTGAATCCAGCACTGGTACTGAGTTGCCGGACTCGATAAGGAGGTTTAAAGTTCCCTTCTTTGACTGATCTTCCACATGTGATCAGTCCCCCTTTTTATGAATCCACTCTAGTGCTAAAGTTATAGCTAGAATTGAATTAATTCATGTGGGGAAAGAACTGGAAGAGATACCTTTTGTTGCTCATGGAAATCAGGGTTTCAACCCTGGTTTGGTTGCTGCTCGTGCTAGGGTTGAATTCCTAGCTTATGGGTAGCCCTTGGCTCACCTTGGTGGATGTTGCTGCTATGTTTTCATGATGCCTCCAAGCTAGGAAGAGATGCCCCGGTCCTTCACGTGGAAGAACCAGAAAAACCTTCCTTTTTCTGCTCGTCAAGAGGGTTAGAACCCTTGCTTGCTGTTGACGCTGAGAAGGAGGGAAGACCCTCTGTTTAGGCTCAGAAAAGGGGCAGAAATCTCCTCTTCAAGCTATGGATGATGGAGGATGAAGGTGGATGAAGATGGATGTCAATGGAGGGTGATGAATACATTGGATTTTTGGAGTAAACCCTAAACTCGAGATTAAGAGGTGATCTCAACCTGTTTACACTAGATTTAACCTAATTCTCAATGCTTCAATTCTTGTCCTTCTCATTACTCTTACCCCTTAAATAGGGTTCACCCAGTTAGGGTTTAAGATAAAATATTACAAAAATACCCCTATAAATAAAATATTACAAAAATGCCCCTATAAATAAAATATTCTAAGAATATCCATATGGGCTAAAACTAAAATCAAATAAAGTAAATTATAGAAAAACAAATAAAATAATAATGTTATTGCATGTATAACATACTTCCCTTGGTTGTTCTAATTACTATGTGACATTTATTGATGATGCAAGAAGAATGTTAGAAGATAGGGCTCAAGCCTACACGACCAAGGAAGACCCACATATCTAAGTGTTATAAGATGGGCCAAACGACCAAAGAAGGCCCACAAGATGGGCCCAAGCCCATAGGAAGTAGGACCCACAATGATTACCATGAGCTGGCATCCTTAGCAAATCAGTTGGAAGATCAAGAAGGGCTCAATAAAGTATCTTTATCTAATGGTCACGTCATAGAAGAGTTTTACTTTGAGTTAGGTTTGTCTTTTATCTATATTGAGATATTTAATTATGCTAGGACTTATCTTTAAGTGTTAGAGTTTAGGTATAATTGGGACAAAGGTATTTTTATTGTAATTGGACTCTACTACCTTCCTCTATTATCACTAGAGGTTCATGTACTCTGATTATAAGAAGAAGAAAAAAGAAGAATCAAGCCGAATAACACATTGATTCGTAGGGAAGAAGAAGAAAAAAGAAGGGAAGCTTGAAAACCCTAGGTTCTTTTAGGGGAACGCACACCCCTGAGCTCGTTAAGGAGAACTCAAAACCCTTGTTTACTCTAAATCAATACTTCCTTTTTCTCATTACACTTACCCCTTAATAGGGTTCACCCTTACAAGGTTCAAGATAAAATATTACAAAAATACCCCTATGACCTATTAATTCTTTAACTAAAATAAAATAAATTAAAGTAAAAATAATAATTAATTAGACTCTAAGTACTTAGCAATGTTATTGTGTGCATAACAGTTGTTACTACTATTGTCAATGTAACAGGGTCCATATAGTAAAGGCCCCCTCCCTCATGGCTGCCACAAATCACCTATTTTATCTTGATATCAACAAACACACAATTAGATAGGAAAATAGTAACAAAACAATGTAGTATTTTGGTCAATTGACTCTTAGACATAAGTCTCAATGTAAATTGAGGGATAAACAAGACACTAGAAAGTGAAAACGATGGTGAAATGGTAGTTGTACCGGTACCCTAAATTCTAGTTTCTGATCCTTCTACAATAGAGACTAAGAAATCTAAAGTGAATGGTGTCATAGAGGATAAATTTTCACTTTTACCTGTGAAGTGATTAGAGGCTCCGAAATCAATGATCCAAGGAGAATTACTAGAGCATGAGAGAAAAGTAGATGTACTGGTGTTAGCAATTGTGGCGGTTGCTTTGGGGTGCAGCCATCATACTTTTAAACTTTTGAATCAATTCATGACCCTCTTCTGATAGATTCATTCTTTCTCTGGAGGACTCTGAGGGTGCCTCACAATTGGTAGATGTGTTAGAGGTTGACGCTTGATTAACCTTGAAGTAAGGTGGTTTCCCATGTAGGTTCCAACAATTTTCAACTAGATGGTTTTTTAGCCCAGAAAAGGTACACTTCCTTTGCTGACCACTAGTGTTAGAGGTAGGGGCATTCCCACCTCTACATCTTCTTTTGCCAGGTGTCTTTCTAACTCTTCCTTTATCTCTACCAAAATCATTGTTTCCTCTCCCTTAGGAGAACATAGCTAAGTTTTCAACATGTTATGGTTGAATGTTGGACTCCTTAACTGGAATTCGTAGCATGGTTGCTATACATCATTAAAAGAAGGTTTTACAACATAGCTAAGTACCTTTGACTAGGCAACATCCAAGTATGGTGGTAGATTAGCAAGACATATAGCCGAGACCAGGTTTTCCCTTTGCTTTTCATGTGTCAACATCAAGTGCATATGATTGTGTAACCTTCCACTCTTTTAGCAGCCCACTAAATCTAGGAAAGTACTCATGAAGATTGTGTTTACACTTTGTGTTACACATCTCTTGAAAAATATCATAAATTTTTTGTAGACTGTCAAAGGTAGAATATAATTTAAAACATATGTCCCATATTGCTTTGGTTGTCTCTAGGTGCATCTCATTTTTTGCCACATGTTCTTCTATACTATTAATTAATCACTCAATAACTATTGTGTCTTCCCTCAACCACTTTCGGTAAGAGGACTGATGCACATGCATAGGTGGCTGAGTTATATGCACAACAAGGTATCTAATCATCAGAAAAAGTTTCACACATGGGGACCAAGATAAGTAATTACTCAAGCCTTTAAGTAGAATTATAATAATCGTCAAGGGATCACCTTTGCTGAAATCAGCATATGTAGAGGAAGAGGAAGTATTTCACAATTCAGACATTATGACTTACAAAAGAACAATTTTTTTTCCAGAAAACCAACACCTTTAGGTTATCTTAGGAGGGAAGAGGACAAAAATTTATCAAAACTAACAAATATTTGAAGCTATGGAATGCAAATCTATGTAATGACAAGTGAATAAATTCAGCAAGTAACTAGCAAGGAAACCAGCCAATAGATCACACAAACATGACCTCTTTTTTTAACTTTTTTTTTGTTTTTTTTTGTTTGAGATTCTAAGCCAAAATTATAATCACTCAATAACCAATGGTGATTAAAAAGGGAAAAAAAGGAACTAGGTGTAGGTAAGAAAGCAATAAAAAATGAACTAGAACTATTGATTACTTCCCAAACCTAATTGAGCAGTCACTCCAAAAAATCAAAACATAAGGAGATCTTCAAGAAGACTTTTAGCATTCCTAAGGAGGAATTTTTTACATAAAAATTATATCAAACAAAAAAGGTGATTTCAGCCATTCAATATGAAGAAAAAAAACAAAATTTGAGGGGATAATTAGGCTTGAGTATAAACAAATTTGCCACTATAAAAAAATTGAATTGAGTCCCTCATAATGTGAAACATAAGGTGAAACTTATCTGATTAAGGAGATAACTTGTTGAACTGACTTCAGCCTTTTGCTCCTCTTCAAAACTAGCCAAACCCTTTGTTGGTTGAAGGCCGAATTGAGTGTCCTTTCCACCAAACTTTCATAACTTGATCAAATTTACTTTAAATCCTAGATTTCCAGCTCTTATACCTTTTGTAATTCTAAGGTTTAAATCCATGCATGACTTGGTCTGAGAAGAATAAGAATAAGAAAGAAGGAAGAAGAGAAGATGAGAAGGAGAAGGCAAGAGCACAAGTTGAGGAGAGAAACTTTAGGGGTTAAGAGAGAGCACGAATTTGAGCTCCTCCCCCTCACTTTTATATTTATATTGGTGGGACATTGATGCCCCAATACATAAGAATAAAAAAGAACACTTAAACTACCTACTAATTATAGCTTATGCCACACTGTCATAATTACATAGAAAGTACTTCAAAATATTGACAACTACATGCACCAAGCATGAAGTGTATGATGCTTTTGCACCACTAGATTGAGGGGGAGTGTTAGAAGACATGAAGGGCAGTGGCATACTTGTGATTTTATGTATTTTATTTGATCTTTATTTCTGCCCTTAGACTAAATGATATTTATGTAATGTTTCATTTTTTAAGCGATCATATAAAGGCTAAGAGGGAGGATTAGGGAATGACATCAAAAACTCCTTCACACTTCAAGTTGTCCTCTTCTCCTCTCCTCTACTCTCCTCTTCTCAAACTTCTCACCTCACAACTCACTCACTCTCGCACCTCACCTGACCTCACTTTCACACAAAGCTCACGCTAATGGAATCCTAAGATTCATCAAGTGTTGCACTTCTGATATGGGTATCAGTTCGGTTCTCATGCAGCAAGGGCATCCCATCACCTTATTTATCTGGCGATTGCGGGCACCCCTTTGTGGTGGTCCGCTAACGAGAAGGAGATGTTTGTTATTGTAGACATAATCTTATAATGGCAGTCGTATTTGTTAGGCAGCCGCTTCACTATTTGGACAAAACATGCACCTCTAAAATTCCTTCTTGAGTACCATATTGCAACACCATTGCATAAAGCCTGTTTAGTCAAGTGTTCTGATATGTTTATGAAATTGTATATAAGAAAGGATCCAAGTACTCTGCAATTCACCCACTTGCTTGAAAGTATGCTTCCTCCAATCTAGCTTTTACTATGTCCCAAAAGTATTCTATTTTTGGGATATCATTGAAGCCTACAAGTCTGACCACGCCATCAACATGTTCATACGCTCCTTGTGCAAAATGTTGGATGTTGAGACACCATGCCAGCTCTGAAAGTCAAATTCATTGTACCACAACCAGGTGGTGGTACCTCGTGTGTCTTCTATTAGAGAGGCATTGTTAATTTAGCACCATGTGACCCCCTTGGATAGCCACGAGGTTTTCTTCCAAATGTACATGCTATTAAAACAAGGATTCTTTTGTACTGGTATGGATTAGGACATCAACATATTCATCACTTGTTGTAGGGTTCATCAACGTGGCAAGCACGATGTTTGACTAGGTGGCTTATCTAGAGGGGGTGAATTGAGATTCTAAATTAAAAAAATAGTGCTAAATTAAAATAATCAAACAAAATGTTAGAAGTTGGGCTCAAGCCCTCACATACAAGGAAGAAAACCCACACATCCAAGAGGTGGCCTATTGGTAAATAAGAAGACTTCTCGTAAAGATGACATGAAGATGTAATTATTTGTCCATTTATGTCTCTTCTCTTGTAATGTTGTAGCCCTAAGGGCATTGTAAAAACTATAAATAGAGGTCTTTGGATAAGAGGTAGAGCATTAAGTTCTCTCCTCACTTCTCAAATTCGTCCAAACTCTCCTCTAGCTTCTCTTGGAAATAGATCTCCAAACTCTCTCTCCTTTCTCTCTTCTTCTCTTCTTCTTCTCCTCTCCCTCTTTGGCTTGAGATCATTATGAATGAGTCTTAAATTCTATATAGTATCAGAGATGAGGTTTTAGGACTCCCACATTGAAGTGATGCTTAAGTACCTTTGAAGGTTCCAGGCAAGGTGCTCTTGAAGGAAGAGATTCAACTATGGAAAGATAAGTGATTTCTAGTTAAATTTTTCCTTACATTCATACTATGTACCGAGCCCTTAATCTCTATATTACATCAAGAAACAAATGGCTTTCATATGAGAAGTTTTTAATGCTAATACTTGGTGTTTAATGGATATTACGACCTTGATTTTCTTGTACTCAAATATTGCAAGTTTGATCAATATCGGTTGCCTACAAGGTTATGAAGACTTATTGATTATGAAGTTGAATGTTATATGATGGAAGAATGATATGAGACTTGCATGACACTTAGCTTGATCTCTCATTATTCAAGACCAGTACTTTACTTGATTTTTTTGGATTAAATCAAGTTGGTTTATGATTTATGGTACTCAGATTCTCCACACATATAAAAATTGTTTGAGGGACTTTGCCGAGCTCAAAGAGCAGTTGGTTTTTGGTGATTTATTATTTTTTGGAATTTATAATTCCTTCTCCAACCATTTAATACTTGTGACCAATTTCATTGCCTAGAGGATTTTTTGAAATGAGTAAGGGAAAGGTGTCTTTTTAAGTGATAAATATGACACCTATCACAAGGAAAAGTTAAGCCATACTTGCGTTAAGAACCAGCCACGAGTTCTTTAGTTTTTGAAGACCAAAAGGAAGATTTGAATTGGTATTGAGTGAGTAATTGATCTACTCCACTTAAGATACGATTTTTGGTTTATTTGGAGCTTGATTTAGTGGCTAATGTAGTGGATAAGAACTTATCTTTATTTGAAAGTGGCTGGTATTTTAAAGAAGGCTGTTCAAATTTGATTAAGTGGATTATGTTAAAAATTAAACAATGGATATTTTTGGCAAACATGAGCCTCCCAAGATTGGGGTTTCAGTTTGAATACAAGTTCGAATTTTTTGGACTCTTAAGGTCCTTCTTGAGTTTAAAATTCGGATTGGGAGGAAGACAGCCACCTCACTCAGGTTGCCTCTTTTTTTGGACAGCATATTATTGCTTTAATTGTTTCTCAAGCTTGATTATTGGATTATATCAGTTCTAATTCAGTCCATATGAGTTTTTCAATATTTTATTATAGCAATTGCGCCATCTTAATTGAAGTTTTAGTTTGATTGGATCTTCATCATATCCTCCTCTTGTTTATGCTTTACTAAGCCTTGGTTGACTTAAGATGGTTGAAGGAAATACAAGTAGTAAGACTGACTTACTCAAAATTACAATTATTCCCGTAAGGGGATTGTTCAATTATCTTAGTTGGTCTCAATCGTACTCGAGACCTCCTCGGTCACGTAACCAAGCCTTCTCCACCGATTGATGAAGAAAGTCAATCCTATATAAAGTGGGTTAAGGATGATACTTTGGTTATTAGTTGGCTTATTAATAGTATGGAAGACAATGTAGCCAACATTGTTGTCCACTTAGAATCAGCCAAACAGATTTGGGACACTTGTACTAAGTTATATTCTTGTACGGCTTCTTTACAAAAGTTATTTGATGTATTGCAAAACATGCTCAATACTAAGCAAGGAGAAAATATTCATGAATTTTTATCTTGGTTTTGGGGTTTACTTCAAGAGTGGAAGATCACTCAACCATACTCTGCCAATATTTCAGTTCAAGAGAGTCAAAGTGAAGCTTTAATAGCAGCAATTTATTTGACAAATATCAAGTCATACCTTGAAGTTGCTAAGACTCAACTTCTTAGCTCCTCTATACTACCATCCTTTGATGAAATAAGTGTCACATTGCTGTGAATCCCTAATCCATCTCTTAATTCAAATAATGATGCTTCATCTGCTTTGTATTTAGGTAATAGATACATCATCCTCCAACCGAGGCCACAACAGAAATTCTAGAGGAGCTGAACAAGAGATGGTAGAATCGGTCCTATCTACTACCGGATAGAGCCTCAAATATGCACTTATTGTGGCGGTCAAAACCACCTAATGGAAAGGAAAATTGGAATGGGCCATGGCTACGCCAGCCTTCGTTACCAATGATAAATGGGAAGAAAAAGCTGAATCACAAACCGGGAAGATGACTCTCACTCATGAAGACTATGAAACATTTTAGAAAATGGAAGTCATTCATGGGTTCTTCCCTTGCTTCTTTACCTATGGCTGCTACCACTATTGCTTCAGGTATGCTTTCATCTTGGATAATATACTCTGGGGCCTCTAAATATCTCTCAGGTAACAAACATATGCTAAATTTTTTATCTCCATGTATTCCAAGTTTGTTACTATAGCTAATGGTACCCAAACCAAAGTACTTGGCAAGAGATCATCTTCTATTACACCCTCTATCCCACTTCGAGATGTCCTATTTGTTCCCCAATTCCCTTTAAACTTACTCTCGGTAAATCAACTCACAAAACATCTAAATTACTCTGTCACCTTCTCACCCTCTTCTTGTGTATTTTAGGATCTAACACAAAGCAGGTGATTGATGGAGGCCATGAAAAGGGGATTTGTATCACTTAGACCTGCCTCCATTAGCTGCACTTTCATCCTTTCCATTCGAGGTGCAACTTTGGCACAACTGGCTGGGCCATCCTTCTACATCTTCTCTTCGACATTTATTTCCTTCTATAAAGTCTTTGTTTACTTTAAATTTTGAGGTTTGTCAGTTAAGGTTTGTCAGTTAAGCAAACACCGGAGGAGTACATATTCTCCTTGCCCTACCAATAAAAGTGTTGCTCCCTTTTCTTAAGTACATTTCGATGTATAGGGACCCTTGAGTGTCTCCAATATTTCTCAAATTAAATATTTTTTTACTTTTGTTGATAATTTTACCTAGGATACTTGGTTGTAACTATTTAAAGAAAGATCTGGCATATTTACTATCTTTAAGGTCTTTCATGCTATGGTATTAACCTGTTTTGGCAAGAAAATTCAAGTACTTAGGTCTAATAATATTAAAGAGTACTTGTCTAGTGAGTTTCAGTCATTCTATAAAGGTAATGGCCTTATCCATCAAACATCATATTCCTACACACCTCAACAGAATGGTGTTTCCGAAAGAAAGAATCATCATCTCCTTGAGGTTGCATGGGGCCTCCTCTACTCCGTGAAGGTACTCTTCTTTTATGGACATCATTCCATACTTACGATTTTTTCCTTATCAATAGATACCTTAATCTATGCTTGGTCATAAAACTCCATATTTTGTATTATTTCTTAGTGAAGACCCATTTTCTCTTTCTTTAAAGGTCTTTGGGTGTTCTTGTTTTGTCCATATCACATCTCCTAAAAAAAAGTAAACTTTCTCCTCGCTCTATGAAGTGCATTTTCTTGGGTTACTCTCACACCCAAAAAGGTTATGTCTGTTACAATCCTACCCTTCGACGGTTACTTTTTTTAGAAGTTAGGACCCCATGAGAATGACTCTAGGTTAACGTGGAAGAAGAAGGAGAGAAGAGAGAGAAGAGGGAGAAAGGAGAAGGACGTTAGAGAAGAGAGTTTGGATTAAGGGAAGGAAAGAATGCTTCAAGGGAGAAGAGAGGGTGGCTGGACGTTTTCTCAAAGAAAGGAGAAGGCTTGAAAGCCTTACCTCTTAGCCAAAGCTCTTATTTATAGTGTTATAAATCCCTCAGGGTTACAACTCCATAGATTAAAAGACATACTAAGATAATATATTTACATCTTCATGCCATCCTTACGGAACATACCATAAATAACCACTTTGCCACTCCTTTGATGTGTGGGCTTCTAGCCTTGAGCTTGTGGGCTTGAGCCCATCTTCCAACACTCCCCCTCAAGCTGGAGGAGAAAATATATCATAAATACTCAGCTTGCCACCTATATAAGATAGAATTTTGGATGTAACTGGTTTGGTGAGGATATCAGCTAATTGCTCTTGAGATGAAACATAAGAGATATTATTCCTGCTTGAAACTTTTCCCTTATAAAATGACAATCCACTTCAATATGTTTAGTTCTTTCATAGAAGACCGGATTTGACGTAATGTGAATAGCTGCTTGATTATCACAATGTAGGCCCATAGAGTCTCCTTTATAAAATCCCAATTCGGTAAGAAGAGTCTTTATCCATAAAATTTTACTTATATTGTGGGTCATAGCTACGTTTTCTGCTTCAGCACTAGATCTTGCAACCACGTTTTGCTTTTTTCTTTTCCATGTAACCAAGTTCCCCCCAACAAGGGTACAATACCAAGGCGTAGATTTTCTATCATCAAATGATCCAGCCCAATCTGCATCTGAGAAACCTTCTATATGGAAGTGACCATGTTGTTTATATAGAAATCCTCTCCCTGGTGCACCTTTTAAGTATCGTAGTATTCTCTCCAATGCTTTCCAGTGAGTAATTTGTGGTTTGTGCATGAATTGACTTACCACGCTCACAACATATGATATATCTGGCCTGGTTACCGTGAGATAGATCAATTTTCCCACAACTCTTTCATATTTGCCAATGTCAACATCTTCTCTAGCTGTGGCACACAATTTTTCATTCGCATCCATTGTATCAACTGGTCTACAACCCTTCATTCATGTTTCTTCAAGAAGATCCAAGACGTATTTTCTTTGTGACAATACTATTCCATAATTTGACTGAAGGACTTCTATACCTATAAAATATTTGAGCTTACCCAAATCTTTAGTCTTGAACTCTTTACATATCATATTCTTCATTTATTGTATACTATGAGCATCATTCCCAGTCAAGATAATATCATCAACATACACGACCAATAATATCTTCCCTTTGATAGTATCTTTAACATATACTAAGTGATCAACCGAGCACCGATGAAAGCCAAATCGTAGAAGCGCTTGACTGAATTTATCAAACCATGCCCGAGGGGACAGTTTAAGCCCATGTAAAGATTTCTTTAATTGGCATACAGACTCCCCCTCAACCACATATCCTGGTGGTTGGACCATATAAATTTCTTCGCGTATATCACCATTTAAAAATCCATTTTTTACATTGAGGTGATATAGTGGCCAGGATGAGTTAGCAGCAATAGAGAGGATGATACGTACTGAGTTCAATTTTGCTACCAAAGAGAAAGTCTCTTCATAATATATCCCATAACACTGAGTATAACCTTTTGCAACCAGGTATGCTTTAAAGCGAGCAACCGACCAATCTGGGTTGTGTTTCACCCAAAAAACCCATCTGCAACCAACTGGTCTTTTCCTTTTATGGAGTGATGCCAATGTCCATGTTTGATTTTCATATAATGCATGCATTTCTTCATCCATAACCGCCTTACATCCTGAATGCTTCAGGGCCTCCTGATAGGATTGTGGTATGGAAACAGATGAAAGAGAAGCAAGAAACTGAACACACTCAGAAGATAAGCGATGAGAAGACATAAAATTGGCAATTGGATGAGATGTAGTACAAGAAAAGGTTTCCTTTTGTAATGCAATAGGCCAAGTATCAAATTTAGGCCCAAACATAGGAGGAGGAGAAAGACTTACAAGTCCACATGTGAGGGGACGGCCGGTGCTTCAAGGGGTTGAGTAATATCTTCATTAAATGGCACAAGCGGGTATGAAGTGGTAGGAGGAAATGTGAACCCTGGAGGATCCTCATGTGAGGAGTAGAAAGAAGTGTCTTCAAAGAAAGTCACATCCTGGGATACCATCAACCTCCGAAGTGTAGGATTATAACAAATATATCCTTTCTGAGTTTGAGAACACCCCAAAATAATACACCTTAGAGACCAAGGATCAAGTGTACTTTTATGTGGTGAAGTATCATGAACAAAACATGTGCAATCAAATACTTTAAGAGGAAGAGAAAATGGATCTTCACCATGAAACAAAATAGAATACAGAGTTTGATTTCGAAGTACTGATGACGGTAACCTATTTATGAGAAAGCATGCTGCAAGCATAGCATGAGGCCAATAAAAGTAGTGTACCTTCATGGAGTAGAGGAGGCCCCGAGCAACTTCAAGGAGGTGATGATTCTTTCTTTAAGCAACACCATTTTGTTGAGGGGTATAGACACATGATGTTTGATGAAGAAGCCCATTATCCTCACAAAACAATTTAAACTCATTAGATAAATATTCCTTAGCATTATTGGGTCTAAGGATTTGAATTTTTTTCCAAATTGCGTTAGATCCATTGCATGAAAGTTTTAAAATATAGAAAGAATTTCTGATCATTCTTTAAACAAAAACAACCAAGTCACTCGGGTAAAATCATCCACAAAAGTTACAAAATATTGAGCCTGAGAAATGTTAGAGACCTTTAAAGGGCCCCATACATCAGAATGTATTAATGCAAATGGAGCAGTACTAGTAGTTGTAAGACGAGGAGAATATGTACTCCTAACATGCTTACTTAATTGACATGCCTCACAATTCAAATTAGACAAAGATTTAAGAGATAGAACTAAAGAATGAAGTGACGAGGTAGATGGATGACCAAGTTGGTTGTGCCACAGTTGAGTCTCAGATGTAGTGGATGAAATAGCAGGTACTGGTGGAAGAGTAAAATAGTATAAGCCCCATTTTTCATGGCCGCCACCAATCACTTGTTTTGTAGTTAGATCCTGAAATATACACGAAGAAGGTGAGAAGGTGACAGAACAATTCAATTGTTCTGTTAATTGACTAATAGAGAGCAAAATTAACGGAAATTGAGGAACAAATAACACATCTTGGAGAGGAATAGACACAGTAAGAGAGGAGGAACCCTTGCCAAGCACCTTGGTTTGGGAACCATTAGCAATAGTGACCAATTTATGAGGAAGACATGGAGACAATGAATGAAGCACGTGTTTGTTACCTGACAAGTGTTCGGAAGCCCTAGAGTCAATGATCCAAGAGGAAGGGGTTGAAGCAGAAGAAAACATACCTGATGCAATGGTAGTGGTAGAAGTAGGGCCTGGTGGAGTAGAGGACTGATCCAATACGGATTTCAGCTTCTAAATTGCAGCATAGTCTTCCGAAGAAATAGTCACATTCTCGGAAAGAGAATCATTCCTATCCTCCTTTTTCTCAACATTAACTGAGGCTGGATTGGCTATCGCCCAATCAGGCTTGCCATGGATTTTCCAGCATGGATCCACAATGTGGTTCTGACCACCACAATAAGTGCACAATTGAGGCTCAGTGAGGGAATGGGTCAGACCCGTTCGACCACCTCTATTGCCGCCTCTTGTATTTCTATCGGTTCCTCGAAATGGGGATGAGGTATCCCGATTACCAGAGAACATAGCAGATGGAACATTAATCAAAGAAGGAGGAGATGGATCAGGAATCCATAATAACATAGCACTGATGTCATCAAAAGAGGAAAGGGCAGAAGAACTAAGAACCTAAGTCTTAGCCACCTCTAGATACAACTTAATATTGGTAAGGCAAATAACCGTTGCCAGGGCCTTGCGCTATTTTTCTTGAACAACAATGTCAGTAGAGTATGGTTGAGAAATTTTCCATTCTTGGAGAAGGCCACAAAATTGGGCCAGAAACTCATGAATATTATCTCCTTGTTTGGTAGCCAGCATACTTTGGAAAACATCATATACTCTTTGCAAGGAAGCGGTACTGGAATAGAGCTTAGCACATGTGTCCCAAATATCCTTGGAAGTTTCCAAGTGGACCACATTGTTAGCGACATGCTCTTCCATTCTATTAATAAGCCAACTGATAACCATGTTATCATTTTGATCCATTTATGGTAGACTTCATCTTCTTCATCAATCGGAGGAGGGGTTTTGATAACATGACTGAGAAGGTCACGAGTAATGAGAACCCTCCGTACCAATTGTGACCAGTTGAGGTAATTAGAAAGACCTCTTAGTGGAATTGTAGTAATTCAGAGTATGTCACTCTTATTACTCATATGTCCACTCTCCATGTTGATGCAAATCAACTAGTGAGGTATATTGTCAAAGGGGTCAAATAACAATTACACAACGTAATTTGAAGCACCCGTAGACCAAATTAGCCACCAAAAATAAGTAGAAAATATTTTCATGAGAATAAGCACCAAATCATGGAAAAATTGGTGCTTTTGTCAAGTGATAACAAGAACAGCCACTACTCAACTTCTCTTATATTTATCAAAAAAATAGAGAGAAGAGAATAGATGCAACTCTTATCCTTAACCCAAACTCAACCACAAAACCGAGAGCAACTTTAGACAAGGCCTTTCTTGGCAAATCGAGAGCAATTTCTTGACAAAATAAATTCTGACTCATGGGAATAATTTAACACAAAAAAAAAACATTCAATTGCTGAAGTTTAAACACAAAAATAATAGGGATAAGTGAGTGCTAGAATTTCATCAAACATATAACGGTCATCCAACAACATAACACACTCCCATGAGTAACGTTAGATTATATAATTGACAGCAACATATGCTAGAATCCCATATCAACAATGTTTGATTCCCATTACATAAAGGTAACTGAATCCAAATATCAAACCCAAAAAAAAACCTTTGATCAATCATGTAATTTTGCTACAAGATGATCACGACTACAATATCCTTTTAGTCATACAAGATCGATCTTCACAATGTTTATGAAGATTATCTTACATTGACATGAATCAAGAATTCAAGAAGAGGGAAAAAAGTTGAAATCGTAAAGAGATAATATGAAAAAAAACAGATTTTAACTATTTCTTCATGGAAAAACTCCTTCATCTATTCATAACTTCTTGAATGGAAGACATAACTACTTGAATAGGGATCCTAACCTCCAAGCTCTGATACCATTTAGAATTTATGACCCCATGAGAATGACTCTAGGTTAACGTGGAAGAAGAAGGAGAGAAGAGAGAGAAGAGGGAGACAGGAGAAGGACGTTAAAGAGGAGAGTTTGGATTAAAGTCTAGACGTTTTCTCAAAGAGAGGAGAAAAATAAAGATTTATATGAGACTTTCGGTAGATGTGAGATAAATATTCCATTTTTAGATGTTATTAAACAAGTGCCTCGTTATGCTAAATTCCTGAAAGAACTGTGCACAATTAAAAGGAAACGGAAACTTAAAGGATGTGAGAAGGTGAGAGTAGGGGAGAATGTTTCTGCAATTATTCACAGAAAACTCCCTACGAATTGCAAAGATATAGGTATGTTTACTATCCATTGTACATTAGATAACACCAAATTTGAGAAAGCCATGATAGATTTAGGTGCTTCGATTAATGTCATGCCATATTCTATATATGCTTCTTTGAAACTTGGACCTTTGAATAAAACTGGTGTTGTGATTCAATTGGCTGACAGATCTATTGCCTATCCTAAGGGTGTAGTTGAGGATGTTCTTGTGCAAGTTAATGATTTGATTTTTCCTACCGATTTCTATGTGCTTGATATGGAAATTGGTGACTAAACTGCACCTATTTTTTTAGTTAGACCATTCATAAAGGCATCTAAGACTAAGATAGATGTTCATAGTGGCACACTTACCATGGAATTTGATGGTGAAATTTTTAAGTTTGACATTTATGATGTCGTGAAATATCTTGGTGATGATAATCCTGTTTATTCTATTGATGTGATTGATTCTTTCGCACAGGAAGTTTTTGAACTTGATAGAAAAGATGAATTAGAAGTTGCCATTAGTAAGCATCTTGAGAAAGAGAATGAAGAGTTAGCCTTGAGTTCTGATTTGCAGGAAACTGTAGCAGCGTTGAATGATATTCCACCGTTACAGCAATTAGGTAATGTTCTTTATATTGCGTTACCAGTTTTTAATGAGAGGCCTTTACCCTCTGTTTTGCAAGCTCCCACTCTAGATTTGAAGCCTATCCACAGCCACCTCAAGTATGTGTTCTTGGGAGATGGAGGAACGTTACCAGTGATCATCTTCAGTAAACTTAGGCACCGCAAGAAGAAAAGCATGTGCAGGATGAACCTCATTTGCAGGAAATACTATGTGTGGGATGACCCATAATTACAGAAGCATTGAGTCGAGCCAATGACAATAAATAAAGGCGCTACTTGGGAGGCAACCCAAGGGGAGTTCGTTCCCTTTTCTCTTTATTTTTGCATTTATATTTTGGTTATTTGTGCCTTCTATTTAAATTTCACCTTACATTGGGGACAATGTAAGTTCTATGTGTGGGGGAGGGAATTTAGGTTGTGTTTCAATTCCGTTTTAAAAAAAAAAAAATCTTTGTTTTTGTGGTTTTTAATTATTTTTGGTTGTGTATGTCATGACCAAGATTAAATTAGGCTCTTGAAATATTCATAACATGATTGAATAAGTAATCTTCCAACTGAGAATGAATTAGTCTAGTTATTTTCTTTGAGGATGGTAGTGACTAAATTTGGTAGACAAAAGCCGGTGAGATTTTGAGCCTTTAGACTGACACATCCATATCAGTCTCACTATTGTCTTTCATGAGAGATATTCTTCCATGGATTTGTTTCTCTAGAACTTGCCTTGATTCTCTTTGAGGTCATATTGATACATGCAAGCATGAACATGATTAAGGCCCTCTTTGTTATAAGCGACATACGCCAAATAGCCTACCTTTTAATTAATTTTTTTCCTTTTGTTGAATCCATTTGGGCTTTATTGTTTTTTTTTTTTTTTGTGTCAACCCACGTTACAAGCTTTAAACCTGAAAAGAAAAAAAAAAACCCTTGTCATAGAGCTAGTGGATCATTGTTCATTGTTATGGTTCATGTGGGTGTGCAAGAAGTAAGTGTGGGGGTGTCTGGATTTGTGTTATGGCTATGATTGGTGAAATGGAACATGTTTTCAGCCTAAATTCATGAGTTCCATTGTTAGTAAAAAAAAAAAAGTGTAGAGAAAAAGAAAAGAAGAAAGGAAATGATGGAGGGAATGGTTTTTAAAGTTACAAACTGTCAGTGTTCATAATTCCTCCTAAAATTCAAAGAAAGGAGTCTATTTATACGAGATAGATACAAATTGAAGAAGATGCTGAGTGGAGTGATTGGTTTTACTTGTCTAATATATTCGAGATTGAGTTGATTCATTTTTGCTCCACTAGTTTCGATGGCTTTTGAGCTACATTCCCAAATATTTCCCACTTTGATCCTAAACCCCGTTACAACCCTTGAAAAGTCCTTATGAATTGTTTTATGCATGTGATCTGAGTTGAGGAGAATGAGAAGATATGCAAGCCTATGGTACGTCATTTTCATCGGAATGAATTTGAGAGAAACATACCCTTCAAACACATGAGAGTCGAGTGTTTATTTCTGTGAGGGTCTCCTTATTTAGTTTAATCCATCTTTGAATGAAAATACTTACTAAGTAATTTTAAGTTGTTTAAGAATTTTTTTTCATTATATGTTATGATTTTTTAATAGCTTGGTTGTTTGTTTTTTTTATGGCGTTACAGCCTTGGTGTTTTTGGGAAAGTGAATTTGAGTTTTTCCCGAGGACGAACAAAAGCTAAGTGTGGGGGAATTTGATGAGAATGCAAAATGTCATATTTTTATCTCTTAATGCTTAGGTTTTTATAATTATTTGGTGTTTGGTGCCTAAATATACACTTTATTTTTATATTTTGATTTAGGATGCGAATGGAAGTGTTAAGTGCAAAACGAAGTTAATAGGGCGATTCTGGACAGTTTCAACATTGATTTGTAATCTGGATATAACTCTCTTATTCGAGCTCTGATGGAAATGATTCAAGATTCTATGGAATTCCAAGAAGCGTTCTACAACTTTTATGTTTAGAATTTTGAGCAATACGTGATGCATCTAGGTCGAAACCAGGCTTGAAGTTGCGGCATGTGTACTGTGACCCAAAACCGGATGCATGAAAAGAAAAACCCTAAACGGGGAGAAAGAAGGGGATCAAAAGGAAAAAAAGGAGTTCGGTGCCCCAGACCTCATTTTCTCTTCTCCATCTTTTCTCTAGTTTTTTCTTCAGATTTCTTCATGGCCCTGCATGGCTAAACTTTCAGACTTGGTCAAGGGAAACTGAAGCCTCGGTATCCATACAACTGTGAGATCTGATTTATTTTCATCATTCAATTTATGTTTTGAGTATCTGATGTTCTTCTGAAATTTTTGTTCATGATTGTCTCGTTTAATCTCTAGGAGGCCTACTAGTTTATTACTCGTTGCAATCTACTGCTAGGTTAGATGTCAAATCCATAATTGTTTGATCTCTCTAACCTGTGAAGCAATCGAGATTTGATGATTTGCTGCGTCAGAAATTATTAGATCTTGAGAAGAATGTTGGACTAAATTAAATGCAGCCGCTTGTGCTTGTGTCGTTTAGCTTCATCGATCTCTCTAATTCTTAAGGTTGTTGCTAGATTAAACCTTTAGCGCTTGTCTTAGGTTGTTTAGTAGTTAGGGTTAATTGGATCGCTTGTTTTCTAATTAACTACGAAAGGAGAGATATGAAGATAGTTCCAACGATGAATATTCAAGTGTGAATTGATATATGCTTGCATCGATGATTAGTGGATATATTCCAATGGTGGATGTTGACTTTGACCAAGATTTGTTCACTTGATTGATTTTGATTCTTTTAATTTGAATTGTTTCTAAGTTATATTTTTGAAAGTGTTTTCGTTATACTCAAACCCAACCCCCCCCCCCCCCCCCCCTTCCTTGTTCACAGAGCATAAAAGTAGACTAATCACTCTTCGTGGGATCCACCCTTACTAGCACTACTACATATATTTTTAGGAGTATAGGTTTTATTTTTGGTTGCCTACTACCTTCCTCTATTATAAATTCAGGTTCATGTACTTCTGATTATAACAAGTCAATGAAGTATTTTTCTTTTCCATAAATTCAACACCGAGCATCTTTCAGGTAACAGACATCTACCATACTCACTTTCTCCATGTCTTTCACATAAATTTGTTTTCATTGCTGATGGTTCACAAACTAAAGTTCAAGGAAAAAGATCCACTTCTGTTACACCATCACTTCCGCTCACTGATATCCTTTTCATTCCTACTTTCCCTTTGAATCTTGTATCGGTTAGTCAGCTCACCAAACATTTTAATTGCTCTATCACTATCTCATCCACTTCATGTGTGTTTTAGGATCTTACAACGAAGTGGGTGATTGGTGCAGGCCGTGAACAAGGGGGGCTTTACTACCTGGATGTGCCACAAATAAATACTACATCCACCTGTGACACTAAAACCAGGTTATGGCACTACCGGTTGGGATATCCATCCACCCAATCTCTTCATCATATTTTTCCTAAAGCACAGTCGGACCTTCGTTGTGAAGCATGTCAAAATGAGTAAACATCAAAGGTCTACATACTCACTTCGTCCAAAAATTAAAAGTGTCTCTCCTTTTTCGTTAATTCACACTGATGTATGGGGACCCTTGAGTGTCTCCAACATTTTCAAGTGAAATATTTTATTACATTCATTGTTGACTTCACTCGTACCACTTGGTTATTTTTGTTTAAAGAGTGTTCTGAAATACCATTGATATTTAAATATTTTCATGCAATTTTATTCACTCAGTTTGGGTAAAAAATTAAAGTCCTTCAGTCGGATAATGCCAAAGAATACACATCCAAAGATCTTGACTCATTTGTCTGGAAAATGGCATTATTCATCAGACATCATGTGCCTACACCCCTCAACAAAATGGCGTTGCCAAATGGACGAACCGTCATATTCTTGAAGTAGCTCACGGTTTACTATATGTCATGCAAGTTCCATACTTTTATTGGCTGCATGCAGTTCTTACCGCATGTTTTCTTATAAACCGGTTACCCTCTTCCGTTCTTGGTAAAAAATCTCCATACTCTCTATTATTACATGATGATGATCCTTTTTTACTGCCCTTGAGAGACTTCGACTGTCAATGTTTTTTCCATATTTCCTCCCTAAACGCAGTACACTTGATCCCAAATCTATGAAGTGTATCTTTTTAGGATACTCTCGCACACAAAAGGGTTATGTTTGGTATAATCCCTCTCTTCAATGTTTACTTGTGTCTAGGGATGTCACATTTTTTTAAGACTCCATATTATTCGGATAATGCTCCTCTAGGTTTATCTTCAATACCAGGTTCTCCTCGACCGGTTGTGCCTGTTGCTGCAAAAACTACTCAGCCCCCAGAAACACTGGCTGACACCACACCTGCTGAGTTGTCAGATCCTACCGAGGTAAGTCCATCTTGTCCAATTATTTTTGGCTTAGAATATGATACTCATCCTATTGTTGTTAGGAAAGAGCCCAAATCATGCACCATGCCTTCTACTTCTCATCCCATAACAAACTTTGTGTCTCATCATCGTTTATCCCCTATTTGTTATCAATTTCTATCGGCTATTTCCTCCATACCTATACCACAGTCCTATCAGAAGGCTCTCAAACATCCAAGGTGGAATGCGGCTATGGATGAAGAAATGCAGGCCGTTCATGAAAATCAGACATGGGCTCTAGTCCCACTTCCTTCATATAAGAAACCCATTAGTTGCAAAAGGGTATTTATGGTGAAATACAATCCAGATGGGTCCATGGCTCGGTTGAAAGCTTGCCCTGTTGCTAAAGGCTATACACAATGTTATGTCATTGATTATGAAGAAACCCTCTCTCCAATGGTTAAACGAAACTCGATACTTTTGTTATTATCTCTGGCAGCTAACTCTTCCTGGTAGGTCTATCAACTTGATGTCAAAAATACTTTTCTGAATGGGGATATAAAGGAGGACATTTATATGCAGCAACCACCTGGGTATGTGGTGGAGGGGGGGTCCATATGTCAACTGCAAAAAATTATTTATGGTCTCAAACAATGGCGTCATGCATGGTTCAAAAATTTTAGCCAAGCACTCATATGGGCAGGATTCCACAGATACTCTGGAGATCACTCTACCTTTATTAAAGACACTCCGAAGGGCAAGGTAATTCTAGCCATATATGTTGATGAAATTATTATAATTGGCAGTGATCCCGAGGGCATCCAAAAGACAAAAGAAAGGATATGTACTGAATTCAAGACAAAGGATCTTGGATTACTCAAATATTTTTTGGGTATTGAAATATTACAATCCAGACATGGAATTATATTATCTCAAATGAAGTATGTCCTTGACCTACTGGAGGAGACTGGAATGTTGGGATGTAGACCAGCAGAAACTTCTATAGACTCGAATTCAAAATTATGTCCAGGTACTGGAGATGTAGTAGATGTAAAAAAATATCAAAGATTGGTGGGAAGACTTATTTATCTCTGCAAAACGAGGCCAGATATTTCATATGCAGTCAGTGTGGTAAGTCAATATATCCACAAACCACAACTCAGTCATTGGCAAACACTAGAATGGATATTACGATATCTAAAAGGAGCACCCGGAAGAGGGCTCCTCTATAAAAATCATGGACTCTTCAACATTAAAGGATTCTCAGATGCAGACTGGGTTGGATCTCTGGATGACAAAAAATCTACTTCGGGATATTGTACGATGGTTGGAGGAAACTTAGTTACATGGAGGAGCAAGAAACATAATGTAGTTGCAAGGTCTAGTGCAGAAGTAGAGTACAGAGCCATGCCACACACTGTCAGTGAACGCCTATGGATCAGATCTCTCCTAACTGAACTAGGTTTTTACAAAGAAGCTTCTATGAATCTATATTGTAATAATCTGGCTACAATTCACATCACATCAAATCTAGTCTTCCGTGAGTGAACAAAGCATATAGAAATAGATTGCTACTTCATGTGAGAAAAATTCACTGCCAGCATCTTATCTCTCCAACATGTATCTTCATAGAACCAAGTTGCATACATTCTCACCAACATTTGTAGCAAGCTTGGCATCTACGATCTTTTTTCACCCCCAGCTTGAGGGGGACTGTTAAAATGTGGGACCCACCATGGCCCCACAAGCTAGTGGGACCCACCATGAGCTTGATTCGTCTGTTATGGTCCCTCGCCATGGATCTAGTAACTCGGCGAGATACTCTTGAATCCAGCACGTACACGGTTTTAAACTTCGTAAAGAACTAAGAATTTCGTCTCCAACCACTCTAAGTTGGAAACAGAATTCTTTTTCTCTCACAAATGGGTTCAAACACTATTCACGAATAGGTAAAACACTATTCACGAATAGGTAAAACACTATTCACGCTCATAACTTAATAATAGAACTTCAGCTTTATGAACTTAGGAAAATAAAATCTCTAAGTTACCTTTTGAATACCACGTCATCAAGAATTCGAAATTCTTCTCCTCTGTTTTGCCGTGAGGGAAGAAGAGTGCTCTGTTTTGCCGTGAGGGATGAAGAGGTCTGCTTCTTGCAGCAGTGAACCACGAAAATTCCTTCCCCTTCCTCCTGGTTCCGTTAGTGAAGCCAATCCCTTTTCCCAGCTCGGAATTGGGTAAGGTTTGACCCCCTCTCACGAGACCTCCAGCCAGCAACTCCTCTGCCGTCGCCTTGGCTTAAGAAGGGGTTCACGTAACCCTTCTTCCTTCTTAGTTCCGTGAAAACACCAAGGCCTCTCTCCACCACGTTAGGTAGAGATTAACCCCCTTTTCTCTTCCTTTCTCATTCACCCAAGACACCCACAAATTCAGCAATGTAACCCAAGAAAACCCAGAAAAGACTCACGCCAAGAACTCTAGCAATGGAGCTCGGGAAGACCCTAAATTACCCTAGTTTAAGCTAAATCCGAACTTGCTTTATTTCTCCATCCTTACCCCTTAAATAGGGTAATTAACATCAACATAGGTTAGGGTTATTAAACCCAATTCTACCCCTACCTTTAAGTCTTATTACAAATCAATAAAATTCGAAATTAAAAGCAACATAAATAATAAAAGTAAAGTAGATGACTTAGTCTTATTGAGTCCATAACATCGTCATACAAAGTGGTTCTAGCTAAGAGATAAGGAACATGTGCTGGAATTAAATTGAAGATTTGAAGATCAAGTGGGACCCACAAAGGTACCACGAGCTGGTATCTCTATCTACATGAGCTAGAAGATCATGTGGGACCCCAAGATAAGACCAAGAGTTGGCTCTCTAGCTTAATTCACGTCCTTCAAGAAGGTATTTGTAGTTGATTTAAATTAGTCTCTTAAATAGATAATGTAATCTTATCATAATAGGCTTATCTTAGAGAGTTCTAGTTGGAATGTAATTAGGAGTCCTAAGGTTAGTTGTACATGGAGTCTATCACCTCCTCAACTATAAATAGGGGTGATTTTAACTCAGAAATATCAAGCAAGTTTCTTATTTTTTTCTTCTCTCTCGTGGGAAGTGTTCTCTCTCTACTCTCCTTTATTTTCCTTCTCTTCTCTCTATACCCGAGAGCTCTTCTCTTTTTCCTTTTTTCTTTCTGTCTCCCCTGGCTCGAGGTATTATACATGGGGTCCTAAATTCAACATCCATAAAACATTGCCTATCATTTGGCCACTAAGAGGATGCCTTTAATTATTGTCTATAAGCACCCATCCCCACCTCTTCTGTCATATGTGTTGGCAACCACAACCATACATAATTTGGAGCAGCACCTTGTGGACAGGGACCAACTTTGAGAGAGCTCAAATTTTCCTTGTGGAAGCTCATAACCGGATGGAACAAATGTACAACAAAGTCTGAAGGGATTGGGAAGACTTATTGCATGATTGGGTGTATGTCAAACTACAAATTTGCCGCCCATTGCACATGAAAGCACACAAATTCTTTGGGCCGTTTAAATTTCTGGAATGAATTGGTCAGATTTCTTACAAGCTGGACTTGGCATCTGATGCAGCCCTCTACCCGATCTTCCATGTCTCAAAGATAAAAACACATGTGGAATTTCTAAAAAAGATAAATAAGTCATTGATTTGTTTTAATTTGAGTACAATGAGCCTCTAATTATAATAGAGGAAACAAGTAGAATCGGAGAATCTGATTACAAATAAGCTATGTTGGCCTAGGTGGCAAAAGCTCTAATAACTTGATTTAAAAAATATATTCCGACTCTCTTTGACCACATGTAGCTCAATACATTTTTTTTACAACGCCAATCTCCCCAAGAGATTGCTGCTAGATTCTAGATCTAGCTAGGACTTTCTATTTAGCTTATATTGGTTCTAGTTGAACCTTTCACAAATTCAATAAAAAGAAAGGTAAAAATACACCCTTGGAAAGATGCTTCACCTTGAGAGATTCAAGTTTCTTCTTCCTTTGAAGCACAATGTGAAATGATGAAGGAGCTTTGACTATGTGAATGCAAGGATTGATGAAAGAGAAATGAGATTTTTCAGTGTGTGTCACTCTCTCTTTCACTCTAATGCACCTTCAAAGGAAATTTTCAAGATAGAGAATAATGGTTAAGTATTTTCCAATAAATACTCATTAACTTCTCTATACAAGGTTTGGTGGAATATTTATAGCCTCGCCAACTCAAACTAGTTGTTATTTGCCTTTTTCAAAAATCAATACTTTGATTAATTGATCAATCGATCATAATGACTACTTTTTTGTTAGATAGTGACTTATTGATCCTTGGATTGGTCAATCAATATGTTACCATTGGTCTAGAAAAGCTAAGTTGATCGGTCATTGACAAGGGAATAATTGATCAAACAGGATTCCCTTTGGTATTGCTTTACAAGAATGATCGATCAATGCATTTCATTTGAACGATCAAATAAGATTCCCTTTGGTTGTGCATTACAAATATGATCGATCAGTGCATTTCCCTTAATTTCTTTATATCCCTTATTGGCAAGGTTTTGTCTGATTGATTATTCCATGTGAAATTTTCTTGTCATGGTAGAAATGATCGATCAATCCAAGTGGGATGATCGATCAATCAAATTTTGGTTGATCGATCATGCTTTATATTCTGACCTACACAGTTCTGGATGATCGATCTTTACTAGTGTTTGAGTGATCATCCCAATGCCAGTTCAACAAAGTATACTTTTAAAGCATGAGAATATTTTCTCTACGTGTTCTCGCATGTTTTAAATGATTTTTTTATGTTCCTAAACATGTCTACGTGCAAATTATTGTTAAGTTGTGGAGCCAAATTAACGCCTTATGCAGAGTTGGTACGTGAGTTGAGCTTCTCGATAATGTTTCCATGGGGATTGGAAGGGAAGTGGGGAGCCCCCCTATCTGGGGGTTCGGAGGCGGAGTCCTTTCCAGTTTTACGATATATTGATTGTTGTTTCATTAAGAGTAGTTGGCAGATTTCACACTTGTAATCCAGTTGCCCTAATTTTCTCTTTATATTTGGGGGCACCGTTGTTAGGGTTTCATCATTCGGAGTAAGATCATCAGTTGTGATCGAGAGAGGTTAAAGAAAAAACCATTTGTAAATGTGTGTGATTTCTCTTGTAAACTATTTCATCTTCATAGTAGATTACTACAACGGCAGAAGACAACACATAGTCTCACCTTGAGGCGAATCTGTATAAATTTTGTTTGTTATCATACTTTTTTTTCCTTCTTTTGCTTTTATTATTATTTCTCTCATTAGCTTGGGATTAGGGTGTCTAATTCCTAACGATTATGACCTAAAACTTCGATTTCACATATGTACTAAAAGAAGGGAGTTTATGATACTCTCTTACATAAGTCACTGAGTTTAACATTTTGACTATTTCACTTGATATCTTGTCTTCTCGTTATCTTCTTCCTCATGGGTACTTCTTCAAGAGATGTTCTTCAATGGTGCTTGAGGTCTTGAGTTTTTTTTATCATTTTGAAGCCTTAGATCTTGAGATGCATTTATTCTTGAAGGTGAAGTATCTAAAATACTTCGATTTTCAAGTTGTAAAATCAATTAAGTTTTGTTATCATCAAAAGCATCATGGTGTTGATCGTAGGTTGACTACCATATTGATTTTGATGATAACAAACGTAATTGATCTAACAAATTGAAAATCAAGTACTTTCAAAACTTCACTTTTAAGAGTAAATGCATTTCAAGGTCTAAATATTCAAGCCAAAGTCAAGATTGCAAGAAAAATTGAAGAATGTCTCTTGAAGAAGCACCCACAAGGAAGAAGACAACGAGAAGACTAGAGTTCAAGTGTAATGGACAAATGTGTAAACTCAGTCACTTTTGTTATAAGGTGGAACCAAACCTACCATGACCATACGAGGTGGCATGATGAGTCATCACATGATCTGGAATCATCATCACATGAGTTAAAAGATTTGGCAATCTTCCTTGATTAATGCAATTGATTTATCTTCCCTTGATTGATGTAATTTAGTTAATCATGATTGATGTAATTAGGGATATTAGGGATCCAAATTGATTAAGGAGTTTCCATAAATATGTAATGGAAATAGTATAAATAGGGGTCTTGGTTGAAGGATTCAATCAAACTCTCCTCTTCTCAACTCATGGAAGAATCTCTCTCTAACCTAAAGTCTCTTTTCTCTTTTTTCTCTTTTTTATCTTCACTCTTCTCTACCCTCTCTCTCTCTCTCTCTTTGCTCTTTTTCTCTTCTCTCTCCCTTCTCTTTTCCCTCTCTCATCTTGCTCGACATTTCAACCATGGGGTCCTAAATTTTACATGGTATCTGAGCATAAAATTTAGGATCCCCACATCAAAATAATGCTCTAAGAAGTTACGATCAAAGTTACTCATTGATGTCTCTTTGTGAAACAAGATTGAAGCTTGTGAGATAAGTTTTTCATTCTTGTTATTATGACTTTATGCTCTTGGTTTTCTGAACTTTAGAAGATGTTTAAGAGATTATTGTTGTCTTCATCTTATGAAATTATTGTGAAAGGTTTATCTAAAACCTATTGGGGAGATTGGCTTTGTAAAAATCGTGTATAGAGCTACACATGGCCAAAGAGAGCTGAAATCTCTTTTGTAAATTCAGCTATTAGAGCTTTTGAGAATAGTGGAATTTTCCCGTGCAAGGGTTCTTGGGAGGAGAACATCAAGAGCAAAAAATCAATTTGCCCCTGTGGTGTGTGCATGTTATATTTGATCTTGAATTACTTTTATGAATGAACTTTATGTTACATGTACAACTCACTTTTACCTTGATAATCTCAATTTAACCCCCTTTTGAGAAGGTACCAGGGCCCACAATTGGTATCAGAGCAAGTCAAACACTTAACTTGAATTAAATTCCTCTTAATTTTGAAAGCGATTAAGAAGTCATCTCAAGTAGAAATTATGTTCCAAGAGGGTTGTAGAAATTATGTTCCAAGAGGGTTATGATCCCTTTTTGGTTCCCTTGCTCATTACTTAACAATACCAATGCTGGAGATTAAGAATGAATTTTTTTTACAATCCATTGGATTTGAATTATGGGTAACTATCATGAGTGGACCCTTCATCCTATCCCAAAATGTAAAGGGAAGATTTATTCCAAAATCTTTTTGTGATTGGATGACATTGACATTACAGGAGTAGATGGCAATGCTAAGTCTATGGAATTCATTCTTAGTTCCTTGAGTGATGAAATGGTTTATTCTTAATTGCCTTGTAAATTACCCAAGGATTTATGGGATAAATTAGAATCTGAATTTTTTGGGAACAAAGAATGTTGCTCTTCAAACTCTCAGTGTAATACATCTAGTAATAACACTAAAATTATTGATTTTATGCACTTATTGTATATGGAACCGCCATCTCAGATCGAGATGAAACTTGAGAGAGTGATAGTTGTGAGGAATTGGTCAAAGAAGAATTGAGGACAAAACTTTATGACTCAATATCCTCCCTGAGAAATGACAAAGAAAATAAGAAACTAAGGAGGCAACTTTCCAAATTAGAAAAAGAAAATTAATGTATTACAAGCTTACTTTTCCTCAAAGCTAGAAGAGCTTAGAAAATAGAACATGAAGCTCATTTCAAAAGGAGAGAAACTAGATGACTATTCTTAAAAAATTCTTGAATTGAGAAAAATGATATGCGTTGCTTTAAGATTTTATAATTACAAGATGAAAACAAATTGCTAAAATTCAACAACTTTATAGCTGAAAGAAGAACCCATGACATAACTCATGCCTTAATGATTCTAACCTTAGGAAAAATTAAGCCTATTAATAGATGAGAAAATCAAGTGACAAAGCTGGGATTAAAAGTTAAGGTCCATGAAACTATAATAGAAAGGAAATCTAGTAGTTCTCAAAGGACGAATGTGACAAAGGTCACAACCTCACTAATGCATAATGATGGATGTTACGCTTGTGGAAACATTGGACATTTTGTAGTTGAGTGTTCAGCTAAAAGATCAAAGCTGAGTGTGGTAAAGCAAATTTGGATTCCCAAGGGAAGCCTAAATTTTCTTCCAAAGTTGACACGGTGGGACCCAAGCAAATTTGGGTACCCAAGGTCACTTGATCTTCATAGCAAGGAGTGAACTCTTCGAGCCAAGCTATATACCACATGAAAATTACCTAAATAGCTTGTGGGACATGAATTATGTAATTATTACTTCATAATGTGATGTTCATGTCAATTCAGAGATTCATCTTATGTGATTTGGTTTTGAGGTTTGACAAAATGATAATTTTATCATATACATCATTAACCAATATAGAAACTTATTCGTTTGGAAGCAAGCTATCTTGGTAAATTAAGCCTTCCACATCAACAAAAATTTGCTTAGCACTTGGTTTGAGCCTAGATGAGTTTAGTAAATAGATAAATCTGAGACCTCAAGCTTAGATTGTTAAATATATTACCTTAAGTGCTACTACCTGTGTGAATTTATGACTTAGAGCATATTTGAAAATTGAACCCTTAGCCATAAATTCAAACTTAATGTATAGCTATACACACAACAAAGTGAACTCCAATGACTATATCAAAATTTGGCAATTTGACCTCTTTGTTGATGTGAGATACATTAACAATCATTGATTTTCTACTTGTGCAAGTCATGATATCAGACAAACTTGGGTAAACTATAAGCTTTAATTAGGTATCTCCCTAAAAAGAGAATTGGTTGAAATTTAAGGGAAAGATTAGTTTGTAGGAGAAATGAAATTCAAATTATGTCCCTCCATACAAATTGATCAGGCTTAATGTGATAGGAGTGGATTAGGACCCAATGGAAACTGTTAGACCTATGGAAAAATCATGTTGGTCTCCAATATTTTGATGATGACAAAATGGGTAGCTTGAAACGTTGGGAATTAGATGCCCTAATTCCAAACTAATAAGAGCAATAATAAAAAAAATGAAGAAGAAGGGAAAAGCAAGCACAAAAAAGACAATAAGATTTATATAGGTTTGCCTCCAGGTGATACTACGTCCTGTTTTCCACCGCTGAAGTAATCCACTATAAATATGAAATTGTTTACATGAGACATCGCACACACTTACAGGTGTTGTTTTTTGTCTAACCTCTCTCTGCCGCAACTGATGCTCCTTGGATGATGATCAAACCCTAATAGCAGTGCCTCCTCAATTATAAAGAGAAAACTAGGGCAACCGCTTTGCAAGAGTGAAATTCCAAAACTATCCTTAATGAAACAATAGTCAATATGTCGTGGAGCGTTGATTAGGCTCCAAAACTTAACATGAAATTGTGTTGCTAATGGTTTTATTTGTGTGATTAGAGACAAAAACCTTCCAACACCTGCATTATGTGGTCTATGGCAGACCTCAAGCAAAGAGAATGATAAATTAAGTCACCAAGTCAAGAACCAAAGCAAAACGACCTTGAATATTGTTACAGAGAAGAAGAATTTACAAGACAAAAATCAGTGAAGAATTGAAGACCTAGAGTCAAGTTCAAATTAGAAATCTACTCATGTAAGTAGATAGCCATCCAAAATTCTGATATTTAATCACATATAAACATTGGAGCTTTAGGATACCTCATGTTTTCAAAACCATGCTCAAAATCATCACATAAAAAGGTTTTGAAATAATAACACATGCTTTAGCTTTTTCCCAAAACTAAAATATCACTTGAACTCATGAAAGAGATTTAGGACATATTTTTCTTTACTACATGTTTTTAAAATATCATATACATCTTTTCAAACATGTTAGAGCATTTAGGATCATTCATTCCCATGCTTTAAAAGTCAATTTAGGAGAATTGGCACTGGAATGGTCGATCGGCCTCTGCCAATGATCTATCATCCAGAAGTGCATAGACCAAGTTTATAAAGCATGATCGATCAACCATAGTCGATTGATCAATCATCTAGAACATGGCCATTTCATGCTATAATGCATGATTGATCATCCAACTTGGATTGATCGATCAATTATGTCCAAGCAAGCAAAATTTACAAAGAATGATCGATCATCCCACATGATTGACCGATCAGACAAAATCTTGCTAGTTAGGGACATAAAGCATGATCGATCATAGAAAGTTCATTGATTGATCATACTTGTATTGCACAACTAGCGGGAGTTTTGATTGATTGATCATCCACTAGAATTGACTAATCAACTCAACTTTTATGGACCAATGGTAACGTATTAATCGATCAGTCCATTGATCAATAAGTCACTATCTGACAAAAAAAGTAGCCATTATGATCAATTGATCGATCAATCACTTTATAGTGATCAATCAATCCATGGTCCAACTTTTGCAAATGGGTAATTAACAGCTAGTTTGGCTTGGGGAAGTTATAAATACCCCTCCAAATATCTTGAGGAAAGAGATTTGAGATTTCACTTACATGCCCAAACTTTGAAAAATTAATTTGATCATTAAAGATCCATTCTCACCTTCTTTGAGAGAAAAACCTTCATTTTCTCAAATCTTCCTACATCTCTCAAAATTTCCAAAGTGTATTAGTTCCATCAAGCTCCTTCACTTCAATCATTCATGCTTAAACCTCTGGAAGCTTGATTCTCATTTGGAGAAGGGTTGTCTCCCAGATTAAGAAGAAATTTAAGTTTTTATTTTACTTTTGTATTTTCATTTCTTCTTTGATAGGTTCTCTAGTTCTTGGAAAGCTAGAAGAATTGGTTTCTAGAACCAATAATCTAGAAGGGGAGTGCTTGATTAGAGCCAAAATCTAGGCTTTTGTATTGAATCTCTTGAGAGATTGGAAATCATGTAATTGGGATTAGACGTGGCTTAAAAGTGCCAAATTTTTTTTTTAATTTCTATCTATTAGAGCATTTAGTGGAAATTTCCAAAGCAAAGGATTCTTGGGCAGTGACTACCAATAGGGGAACATCGATAACAAAAAATCTTGTGACCCCTTGGTGTTTGCATATGTGTCTATCTATATTTATTTTATATGCACATTGAGATTTATGTGTTTAATTTTATCACAACTTATTTGAACGATTAGCTTAGTTAAAATTTTAATTTATAATCTCAATTCACCCCCTCTTGAGAAGCTACCTAGGCCAACAAAAAATAATTAGAAAATCTTTAGGTCCCACTACCATTAGAGCCTATGTAGCACAACAATTAATTAAACATAGCATCTTATAAATTTGGCTACATTGGATGTCTTTTGCTTATAAAGTATATTGAACATTTGTTGCTTTAGGAAAAATAGGCTCATATTGCCATTAGCCTTACTCATACTATAAGAGCTAATGAGTTGGGTAAGATAAAAAGAACAATATTTGAGTAGATGAATATTAGGCATTTTTACTTAGGTAGCCTTACAATGAAATTAAGGTACTTGTGTTTTTGGATCTCTATCAAGATCTTGATCTTGAGAATCTCATCTCATGGCTATGAATCAGTTTTCACTTGAAAAGTTAATTCTATGCATGATTCATATATTTTATTCTTATGCTTGTATAGAAACCTTGACATAAGCAATTCTCTTCACTTGGTTACAATTGCTTAAAGAGTGTTTTGAATTTGCTCAGTGCTATTCAAACTTACCTACTAATGCTCAAATCGACTTTGACATTCACCCTTTCTCGAATCATGGAGATCTCAATTGTAAATGAAATTTATCTTCACAAAGCACTTAGGTCTACGAGTTAATCAAAATTAGACCAAACTAAAAATTTTAAATCATATTAATGTGCTTATAGCAGTGAGACTCTCGGTTGAGTCTCAAACATTCTCATTCTTTCAGTATAAGGTTAAATTTGTTAATCTCTTACTACTCAAAGACATATTGAGATTTCCAAACGATATATAAAAATTGAATAAAATTTTGTGTGGTATGAAAGATTAAGTGAATTCTTAGAAAGAATGACTATAAGAGAGGAAGTGTAGATAAGACACTATTTACTAAAAACCATGATCAAGATTTGATTATTGTTCAAATTTATGTAGATGAGATCATATTTGGTTCTACAAACCCCTCTCAATGTCAAGAATTTGCTAGTGTCATGAAGAATGAATTTGAAATGAGTTTAATGGGTGAACTCACATTCTTCCTTGGATTTCAAGGAACACAAACTGAAAATGGCACATTCATAAATCAATCCAAATACACTAAGGGATTACTTAGGAGATTCAACATCGAAAACCTTTAGTAAATTAGCACACCCATGAGTTCGTCCTTGAAACTTAACTCAGACAACTCTGGTGGGGCCATAAATAAAAAAATTCTATGGAACTATGATAGGATCACTACTATATACCTTTCAGTCTATGGACCGGATATAACATTCTTTTTATGCCTATGTGTTAGATATCAATACAATCCTAGAGAATCTCACTTAGTGGTAGTGAAAAGAATTTTCTATTATCTACTTGGGACACCCAACTTAGGTCTTTGGTACTTAAACTCTTATGCCATTGATCTAGTCTATTACTAGAATGCTGATCTTGCTAGATGCAAAATTTACAACAAGAGTACTGGTGGTAGTTGTCAATTACTTGGAAATATGTTTGTCTCTTGGTTTTCCAAGAAACCACATTCGGTTGCACTATCCACTACCGAATTTGAATACATAGCATGTGGTAGTTGTTGTGCTCAACTTCTTTGGATGAAACAACAACTAGATGACTACGGCTTAGAGAAAAAATAAGTTTTAGCCAATTGTCACAACATAAGCGCCTTAATTCTAAGTAAGAACTTGGTTCACCACTCTTGATTAAAACACATAGAAATTGGACATCACTTTATCAGCGAACTTGTTCAAACCGAGGTTATTACGATTGAATTTGTTCCCACCGAAAAATCAGTTAGCGGATATCTATACAAAGGTATTAGGACATGACCATTTCTCTACTCATGGGAATGTTTTATGTTGTTGGATGCCCGTTATATGTTTGATGAAATTCCAGCACTCATCCCTATTATTTTTTGCGTTTGAACTTCAGCAATTGAATTTTTTGTTGAATTATTCCCATGAGTTAGAATTTATTTTGCCAAGAAATTGCTTTCGGTTTGCCAAGAGAGGCCTTGTCTAATGTTGCTCTCGGTTTTGTGGTTGAGTTTGGATTAAGGATAAAAGTTGCATCTATTCTCTTCTCTATATTTTTTTGATAAATATAAGAGAAGTTTAGTAGTGGCTAGTTCTTGTTATCACTAGACAAAAGCACCAATTTGTTACGGTCCCGTGTCATGGATCGAGTAACACGGCGTGGGATTTGTGAATCCAGCACTGGTACTGAGTTGCTGGACTCGATAAGGAGGGTTAAAGATCCCTTGTTTGGCTAATCTTCCACCAGTGATCAGTCTCCCTTTTTATGAACCCACTCTAGTGCTAAAGTTATAGCTAGAATTTAAATAATTCAGGTGGAGAGATAATGGAAGAAGTACCTTTTCTTGTTCACATAAATCAAGGTTTCAACCCTGATTTGGTTGTTGCTCGTGCTAGGATTGAAGCCCTAGCTTATGTGTAGCCCTTGGCTCGCCTTGGTAGACATTGAGGCTAGGTTTCAGTGATGCTTCCAAGCTAGGAAGGGATGCACCAGCTCTTCACGTGGAGAACCAGAAAATCCTTCCTTTTTCTGCTCATCAAGACGGTTAGAACCCTTGCTGATTGTTGATGTTGAGAAGGAGGGAAGACCCTCTCCTTGGGCTTGAAAAAGGGGCAGGAAGCCCCTCTTCTTAGTATGGATGATGAAGGATGAAGATGGATGAATTTGGATGAGGATGGAGGGTGAAGGATAGGTTGGATTTTTGGAGTAAACCCTACACTCGAGATCAAGAGGTGATCTCAACCTGTTTACACTAGGTTATTCTAAAATCTAAAAGTTTACCTATTTCATTCATTCTTTCCTTTAAATAGATCACGTCATGGAGTTTTAGGGTTAGGGTTACAATAATTCCCCATAATGCCCCTACATATAAAAGTAATTAGAAATAACTCCTACTTAAAATAATATAAGAAACAAATCCTACTCAAAGTAATATAAGAAATAAATCCTATTGAGTGAGTTGTTGTTGCCTCCTCTGTTGTGTGACTCGATGTGCTATTGAGTCCTCAACATTTGCCTCCCCATGTAGAAAGAGCTTGTCCTCAAGCTCAAAAGCCGGGTAGACTTGTTTGCAGATGTCCACACATTCCCATGTTGTAGCATTGGGGTCAGTGTCTGTCCACTAAACAAGAATCTTCCAATGGTCATTGGTCAGCTGCGCGTGTAACACCGTAGCTGGGTTAAGAATAACCTCACCATTATCAAACGGTGGTAGGAATGGAGTGGATGTAGGCTGCGCCCCGGAATGTGGCTTCAAAAGAGAGACATGAAACACATCATGAATTTTGGCCGTGTCCGGTAATTTGAGCTGATAGGCAACTGGTCCTATGCGTCGAAGAATGGGAAACGGCCCAAAAAATCTGGGAGAGAGCTTATGACATGGAGGTCCCGCAAGAGACTGTTGATGGTAGGTCTGGAGCTGTAGCCACACATACTCCCCAACCTCAAAAGAGACCTCATGGTGGCCTTTGTCGTAGACATCCATTCAAGCTTGGGGCACGTCGTAGCCGTTCTGTGATATTCTGTTGCAGCAGATCCCGGTTGATGAGTGCCTGATCAATTGCGTCCATGCGGGTGGACCTTGGGTTTTAAGAGAGAAGGCGAAGTGGATCCCGGCCATATATAACCCGAAAAGCAGTGGATTGCAAGGCAGAGTGGAACGAAGTGTTGTAACAGTATTCGGCCAACGGAAGCCATTGAACCCATTGCTGTGGACAATCACCCACCAAGCACCGTAGATACATCTCGATGGTGCGGATCACCACCTCTGTCTGCCCATCTGTCTGTGGATGATAGGCGGAGGAAAACTTCAATTTAGTCCCGCTCAAGCGAAAAAGTTCCTGCCAAAAGGTGCTCATGAAAACTGCATCTCTGTCACTCACAATGGATTTTGGAATGCCATGTAAGCGGACTATCTACTCTAGGAAAGTCTGAGCAACCCATGTTGCTATATAAGGATGAACCAGCAATATAAAATGTCCATACTTGGAGAATCTATCAACCACCACGAAAAGTATGGATTTGTCGGAGGATAGGGGTAGACCTTCCACAAAATCCATCGAAATATTGGCCCCAACCTGCGTAGGAAGGGCCAGAGGCTGGAGAAGACCGGCTGGACTCAAGTGCTCGGCTTTGTTGTGCTGGCAGACCTGACAGTCGCCCATATAAGTAGCAATAGAGGGTTTCATGGCTTGCCAGTAAAAATCAACTCATATTCTGTCCAAGGTCTTCTGTATCCCTCGTGTGTACTATCATGGTAGGCCGAGAGAATAGCTGAAATCAACTCAGACTCAGGTGGAAGGAAAAGCCACTGCTTGTAATATATAAGTGAATCCTGGATGGACCACTTCGAATTCATTGTCCTTCCGAAATCTTTTGATGCAGTTCCTGCAGTGTAGGGTCAGTGGCATGTGCATCTCTCACCAAGTCCAGGATGAGAAATCTCGACTGGCTGATCGAATAGATCAACTGCTGATCCTCAAAACACCGCCTTATTTAATCTCCCCGCATGATATTCCACCGAGAAGTCAAACCCTAACAACTTACTGATCCAGTGTTGTTGTGGCGATGTCGTCAAACGCTGTTCTAGTAGGAATTTAAGGCTGTAGTGATCTGTGCATATGAGAAAAGCCCGGCCCCAGAGATAAGGCCTCCAATGTTGGACCGCCTTGGCACACCCAATCAATTCGTGCTCATAGGCTGCCAGCTTGTGATGACGGACTGCCAACTGTCTGCTAAAATACGCAATAGGATGGCCCAACTACTGTAAAACGGCCCCAATGCCCACACCTGAAGCATCGCACTCTACCATGAACAATTCATCAAAGTTGGGAAGTTGTAATACTGGCGCGGATGCGAGGGCAGCTTTGAGTACCGTAAACGACTTGGTGGCCTCCTCAATCCAAATAAAGGAATTTTTCTTAAGTAGACTGGTCAATAGTGCTGCCACCGGCCCATAGTTCTGAATAAATTTACGGTAGTAGCCCGGAAGACCCAAAAAACCCCGTAATGCAGAACAAGATTGTGGCTGTGGCCACTCGTGAATAACTCGGATCTTCTCGGGATCCACCGTAACCCCCTCATGTGAGATATTGTGTGCCAGATACCCCACATGTGAAGCTGTAAAAGAACACTTGGAATGTTTCAAATAGAGCTGATGTGCTCGTAACAAGTTGAAAACAATCCTCAAGTGTGCCAAGTGCTCCTCAACCGACTTTCTATATATCAGAATATCATCGAAAAATACAAGAACAAATTTTCGACGATAGGGGCTAAATACCTCATTCATCAAATCTTGAAAAGTGGAGGGTGCATTGGATAACCCGAACGGCATGACGACGAACTCAAAGTGGCCATGGTGTGTGCGGAACGCCGTCTTCTCGATATCAGATGGGTGCATCTGGACCTGATGGTATCCCGAACGGAGGTCGAGTTTAGTGAATAACCACGACCCATGTAACTCATCCAGGAGCTCCTCCACTACCGGAATCGAAAACTTATCTTTTACTGTCTGCACGTTCAACTCCCGATAATCCACGCAGAACCTCCATGTCCCATCATGTTTCTTCACAAGTAAGACGGGTGAAGAGAATGGGGAGAGAATGGGACGAATAAGACCCTGTTTCAACATCTCCTGGCACTGACACTCTATCTCGTCCTTCTGAAGGTGTGGGTAACAGTACGGTCGCACAACCACTACCACAGATCCTGGTTTCAGATAGATCCTGTGGTCAGTGTGCCTCAAGGGAGGCAAACCCGAAGGCTCCTGGAAGAGGTCAGAGAACTCCTCAACCAGACCATCACTAGTACTGTCAAGCTGTTCCTGTGTCTGCAAAGTGTGCATGCGGTGGGCCCTATCCACCTGACAGCCCTGTAGGAGCACCCGACTCTCATCCAAATCAAAGCTCATGGTTAAAGCCGAAAAGTCCCACAGAATGGGCTCCAACATTTGTAACCATTTAATGCCTAATACCATATCAAATCCCGCCAGGGGAATAACAAAAAATTCAGCATTAAACGAAGTAGAGCCCAATGGAAAAATTGACCGCCTTACTAATCCCATAGCTAGGGACCTTCTTGCCATTAGCCACTGAGACGGTGGCTGTCGGATGAGTGTGTATCTGGAGTTGGAGATGTTGTGCGGGTGTTAAACTCAAAAAATTGTGTGTATTCCCCGAGTCGACTAGTCCCACCAGTTCTTGATCGATGACATGAGCTCGGACTTGCATTGTATTAGGTGATTTCTGCCCAATAATAGCATGCAAGCATATCTCTGGTGGTTCCTCCTCGATAATATCCTCTGGCTCCTCTGGATCCTCTGAATCCTCCACATCGAGCCAAAACAATTGTTTACATTGGTGTCCTACCCAATACTGCTCATCACAGTTATAACATAAATTTTTGGACCCCTTTTTTGCCATCTCCGCACTCGTTAATTTTTTTATAAAGTTTGGTAGGGGATTACCAGGGCGGGGATCGGCTACCCGAGTCGTAGTTGGAGTGTATCTAGATGGGGCTGCTGGAGATGCTCACTAAGATGAAGTATAGCGGCGCCCTTGCCACGTGGAGGAAGTGTTCCTCTCACCCGACCAACCCTGCTTACGTTGCTGCAACTGTTGTCGTTGTTCCATTGCTCGGGCCATATTCATTGCATGAGCTAAATCCGTAGGCATAAGGAGTTCTACCTCTAGCCGTAAATACTCATTGAGACCCGTTGTGAATAGGGAGACCTGTTGGTCAACCAATACCCTCTCAACAGCACGAGCCAACTTTTCCTGGAACAGTTTTTGATATTATTCCACCGAACCAGTTTTTCGGAATAGGAGTAACTCCCCCAAGGGGTTGCTGTTGGCGGGAGGGCCAAATCTAACTGTGCATAGATTTTTTAATTCTCCCCAAGTCATCCCTGGTCTCTCTTTCTCTACTTGAGTAACCCATAACATGGCTTCATCTGTCATATGGAAAGAGGCTAGTTGCACCTTATCCCATTCAGTAGTCCCTTGGTTCAAAAAAAAAATTTCACATCTATGCAACCAAATTAAGGGATCAACTGAACCATTGAAAGAGGGAAACTCTAACTTGGTGTACCTTGGAACTGTGCCTCAATGTTGGGGTCCTTGGACAGCAGTGCACCCAGGCCACTGCTCCCCTCTTTTGTGATATGGTTGAGCAACCTCTCTCACCTCTGGACTCTGATGTTTCTCTGCCCTAAACCCTAAACCCTAAACCCTAAACCCTAAACCCTAAACCCTAAACCCTAAACCTAAACCCTAAACCCTAAACCCTAAACCCTAAACCCTAAATCCTCTTCCAAACCACAAACCTTCCCCAACACTGGTTGTGCTGTTTCAAGGCTATCTTCTATCTTTTGTATCCTGATTTGGATTGCTTCATTGCTGAGATTATTCCCCATGTTTACACTAGGTTATTCTAAAATCTCAAAGCTTACCTATTTCATTCATTCTTTCCTTTAAATAGATCGTCATGGATTTTTAGGGTTAGGGTTACAATAATTCCCCATAATGCCCCTACATATAAAAGTAATTAGAAATAACTCCTACTTAAAACAATATAAGAAATAAATCCTACTCAAAATAATATAAGAAATAAATCCTATTGAGTGAGTTGTTGTTGCCTCCTTCGTTGTGTGACTCGATGTGCTATTGAGTCCACAACACAATATTTCCATGATTTGGTGTTTATTCTCTTGAAAATATTCTCTACTTAGTTTTGGTGGCTAATTTGGTGTACGGGTGCTTCAAATTATGTTGTGTAATTGTTATTTGAGCCCCTTTGACAATTGACCTTACTAGTTGATTTGCGTTAAGATGGAGAGTGTACATATGAGTAATAAGAGTGGTCTTTCCAATTACCTCAGCTGGTACCAATCGGTACGGAGGGTTCTCATTACTCGTGACCTTCTCAGTCATGTTATCAAAATCCCTCCTCCGATTGATGAAGAAGATGAAGTCTACCGTAAATGGGTCAAAATGATAACATGGTTATCAATTGACTTATTAATAGCATGGCAGAGCATGTTGCTAACAATGTGGTCCACTTGGAAACTTCCAAGGATATTTGGGACACATGTGTTAAGCATTATTTTAGTACCTCCTCTTTGCAAAGAGTATATGATGTTTTCCAAAGTATACTGGCAACCAAACAAGGAGATAATATTCATGAGTTTCTAGCCCGATTTCGTGGCCTTCTCTAAGAATGGAAAATTGTTCAACCATACTCTACCGACATTGTTGTCCAAGAAGAAACAACGTGAGGCCCTGACAGCAGCTATTTGCCTTACCAATATTAAGTCATTTCTAGAGGTAGCTAAGACTCAGCTTCTTAGTTCCTCTACCCTTCCCTCTTTTGATGACATCAGTGCTACGTTGTTACGGATTCCTGATCCATCTCCTCCTTCTCTGATTGATGCTCCATCAGCTATGTTTTCTGGTAATTGGGGTACATCATCCCCATTTCGAGGATGCAGCAGAAATACAAGAGGAGGCAGCAATAGAGGTGGTCGAATGGGTCCGACCCATTCCCACACTGAGCCTCGATTGTGCACTTACTGTGGTGGTCAGAACCACCTTGTGGATTCATGCTGGAAACTCCATGGTAAGGCTGATTGGGTGACAACCAATCCAGTCTCAATTAATGTTGAGAAAAAGGAGGATTGGACTGATTCTCATTTTGGGAATGTGACTATTTCTGCGGAAGACTATGTTGTAATTCAGAAGTTGAAATCCTGATTGGGTCAGTCCTCTACTCCACCAGGCCCTACTACTACCACTACCATTGCCTCAGGTGTGCTTTTTTCAGCTTCAACCCCTTCCTCTTGGATCATTGACTTCGGGGCTTCCAAACACTTGTGAGCTAACAAACACATGCTTCATTCATTGTATCCATGTCTTCGTCATAAATTGGTCACTATTTCTAATGGTTCTAAAACCAAGGTGTTGGGCAAGGGTTCCTCCTTTCTTAGCGCGTCTATTCCTCTCCAAGATGTGTTATTTGTTCCTCAATTTTCGTTAAATTTGCTCTCCGTTAGTCAATTAACCAAACATTTGAATTGTTCTATCACCTTCTCACCATCTTTGTGTATATTTCAGGATCTAACTATGAAACAGGTGATTGGTGATGGCCATGAAAAAGGGGGTTTATACTATTTTACTCTTCCACTAGTAGCTGCTATTTCATCAACTACATCCTAGGCTCAACTGTGGTACAACCGGCTTGGTCATCCATCTACCTCGTCACTTCGTTCTTTAGTTCCATGTCTTAAATCTTTGTCTAATTTTAATTGTGAGGCATGTCAATTAAGTAACCATGTTAGGAGTACATATTCTCCTCGTCCTACAACTACTAGTACTGCTCCATTTGCATTAATACATTCTAATGAATGGGGCCCTTTAAAGGTCTGTAACATTTCTTAGGTTCAATATTTTGTTCCTTTTGTGGACGATTTTACCCGAGTGACTTGGTTGTTTTTATTTAAAGAATGATCATAAATTCTTTCTATTTTTAAAAACCTTAATGCAATGGTTCTAACGCAATTTGGTAAAAAATTCAACTCCTTAGATCCGATAATGCTAAGGAATATTTGTCTAATGAGTTTAAATCGTTTTGTGAGGGTAATGGGCTTCTTCATCAAACATCATGTGCCTATACCCCTCAACAAATGGTGTTGTTGAAATAAAGAATCATCACCTCCTTGAAGTTGCTCGGGGCCTCCTCTACTCCATGATGGTACCCTACTTTTATTGGCCTCATGTTATTCTTACAGCATGTGTTCTCATCAATAGGTTACCTTCATCAGTACTTAGAAATCAAACTCCGTATTCTATTTTGTTTCATGGTGAAGATCCATTTTCTCTTCATCTTAAAGTATTTGGTTGCACAAGTTTTGTTCATGATACTTCACCACATAAAATTAAACTTGATCCTTGGTCTCTGAGGTGTATTTTTTTGGGGTATTCTCAAACTCATAAATGATATATTTGTTATAATCCTACACTTCAGAGGTTGATGGTATCTCGGGATGTGACTTTCTTTGAAGGCACTTCCTTCTACTCCTCACATGAGGCTCCTCCAGGGTTTAAATTTCCTCCTACCACTCCATGCCGGCTTGTGCCATTTAATGATAATATTACTCAACCCCCTGAAGCATCGGTCGTCCCCTCACCTGTGGAGCTGTTCGATCCACCTGAGGTAAGTTGTTGTGGACTCAATAGCACACCGAGTCACACAACAAAGGAGGCAATAACTCATTGAGTCCATTAGTTATATTTATATTGATTTAAGTAGGATTTATTTCTAATTTTGTAATAAGTATGGTCGTAGGGGCAATATTGTGATTCTTGTAGCCCTAAAACACCTAGGACGTCAACTATTTAAAGGGTAATGTAATAGAGAAAAGGCAAGCATTGAATTTAGGTAATGTTAGGGTAAACAGGTTAGGGATCTCCTTCATGATCTCGAGGTTAGGGTTTTCCTCAAAACCCATGTATACCTTCATCCTCCATTGATCATTACTATTCTCCATCCTCCATCAAACCATACCGAGCAAGAGAGAAAGCTTCCTGCCCCTTTTCCGAGTTCAAGGAAAGGCTTCAATCTTCTCCCCATCTACACAACGAAGAGAAGGTCTCATACCTCTCTTAACGAGCCAGAGTTGAAGGATTGCCTACCCTACACCACGAGTAGCATCAAGCAGGACTCTTTCTAGTTTGGCGTCCAACAAGAAGCTGGGAAGGAGCCTCCCCAACGTAGGCCAAGGACTATCCCAAACTAGGACCACCATCCTAGCACGAGCAGCAGCAAGAAGAGGGTTGAAACCCTAATTGCCGTGATCAAGAAATGGTAACCCTTTTCCTATATCATTCATGTTAATAGTAATTGGGTTCTTAAGCTATACCTAGCACTATATTGCATTCATAAAGAGAGAGCTTGATCACGTGAGAAAGATCAATCAAAGAAGGGGGTTTTAGACCACCATATCGAGTCCAACAACACACCATCAGTCCTGGAGTCTCAATTCCCACGCCGTGTTATTCAATCCATGACTTGGGACCGTAACAACGCCATATCAGAGCAGGGTAACATGGGGGATAGATTCAGCAATGAAGCTAGAGGATAGCATGGAGACTGCACAACCAGTGCTGGGAAAAGTCTATGGGTTGGAAATAGAGATGCAACAAGTCCGAGAAGAGTTGAGGCAAATCTTTAGCATGCTAACCGAGAGGAGGACATAAAAGCAGCAGAGCCCAGATACGAGGGAGGTGACTTAACCGTATCATAGGAGGGGAGAGCAGTGGCCTGGGCACACTGCTATCCAAGGACCACAACATGGAGGCACAATACCAAGGTACACAAAGTTAGCCTACTTATAAGGGTTCAGTAGATCCCTTAATTTGGTTACATAGATGTGAGCAATTTTTTTTAAATCAAGGGACTGTTGAATGGGATAAGGTGCAACTAGCCTCTTTCCATATGTTAGATGAAGCCCACTTATGGGTTCACCAGGTGGAAATAGAGAGACTAGGGCTGGATTGGGGTGAATTTAAAAATTTATGCACAATCAGATTTGGACCTCCCACCCACAGCAACCCCCTGGGTGAATTGGTCCTATTACGACAGACCAGTTCAGTTGAACAGTATCAAACACAGTTCCAAGAAAAGTTGGCTTGTGTTGGGGGATCGGTACGGGTCAACCAGCAGGTCTCATTATTCACAGCGGGTCTCACTGAATCTTTCAGGTTAGAGGTTGAACTCTATTTCCCTCAGGATCTGGCTCGGGCAATGAATATGGCCCGGGCAATGGAACATCGACAACGGTTGCAGCAACGCAAGCCGGGTTGGCCAGGTGAACGGACCACTTCCTCCACTTGGCAAGGGCGCCACCATAATTCGTCTATAGTGACAAACCCTGCATTATCTTCCTCCAGACACAATCAGCATACGGCTCCGGTAGCCGATACATGCCCTAGTAATCCCCCACCACAATTTATCAAAAAATTAACAAGTGCGTAAATGGCAGAACGGAGGTCCAAGAATCTATGCTACAACTTTGATGAACAGTACCGGGTGGGGCACCAATGAAAAAGGTTGTTTTGGCTCGAGGTGGAGGAATCAGATGATACAGAGGAGACGGAGGATTTTATTGAGGAGGAACCAACGGAGATTTCCTTGCGCGCTCTTACTGGGCAGAAATCTGCCAAAACGATGCAAGTCAGAGCTCAAGTCCTTGACCAGGAATAGGTGGGACTAGTTGATTCGGGCAGTACACACAATTTTTTGAGTTTAAAAACCGCGCAACACCTTCAGTTACAGATCCTCCCTCATCCAACAGCTTCAGTATCAGTGGCCAATGGCGAGAAAGTCCCTAGCTATGGGATCAGTAAGGCAGTAACTTTTTCCATTGGCTCTACTTTATTTAATGCTGAATTTTTTTGTCATTCCCTTGGTTGGCTTTGATATGGTATTAGGCATTAAATGGTTGCAAACATTGGGGCCCATTTTGTGGGACTTTTTGGCTTTAACTATGAGCTTTGTTTTGGCCGGTAGTCAAGTGATCTTGCAGGGCTGTCAGGTGGACAAGGCCCACCATATCCACACCATCCACACACAGGAACCGCCTGGCAGCACTATTGATGGTCTGGTTGAGGAGTTCTTTGACCTCTTCCATGCACCTTCGGGATTGCCTCCCTTGAGGAACTATGACCACAAGATCTGTTCAAAACCAGGTTCTGAGGTGGTGGTAGTGCGTCTGTACCAATACCCACACCTTCAGAAGGAAGAGATCGAGAGACAATGCCAGGAGATGTTACAACAGGGTCTTATTCATCACAATCGCTCCCCGTTCTCTTCACCCGTCTTACTTGTGAAGAAACATGATTGGACATGGAGGTTTTATGTTGATTACCGGGAGTTGAACACTCAAATAGTAAAGGATAAGTTTCTGATTCCGGTAGTAGATGAGCTCCTGGATGAATTGCATGGTTCGTGGTTATTTACTGAACTGGGCCTACGATCGGGATATCATCAGGTCCGGATGCACCCCTCCGATATAGAGAAGACAGCATTCCGCACACATCATGGCCACTTTGAGTTCGTTGTCATGTCGTTCGGTTATTGAATGCACCTTCCACTTTTCAAGTTCTCATGAATGAGGTATTTAGCCCCTATCTTCGAAATTTTTTTCTTGTGTTTTTCGATGATATTCTCATATATAGCAAGTCCGGAGAAGAGCATTTAGAGCACTTAAGGATTGTTTTTGAATTATTACGAGCACGTCAGCTCTAATTAAAACAATCCAAATGTTCTTTTGTGGCTTCACATGTGGCTTATTTGGGTCACATTATCTCACATGAGGGGGTTACGGTTGATCCCGAGAAGATTCGGGTTATTCATGAGTGGCCACAACCACAGTCTTGCTCAGCTTTACGAGGTTTTTTGGGTCTTGCGGGCTACTACAACAAATTTATTTAGAACTATGGACCCTTGGCAGCACTCTTGACTAGTCTCCTCAAGAAGAATTCCTTTCTTTGGACTGAGGAGGCCACACAGTCGTTTGAGGCCATCAAATCTTCTCTCACCTCCGCCCCTGTATTACAGCTTCCTAATTTTGATGACTTATTTATGGTTGAGTGTGACGCTTCAGGAGAGGGCATTGGGGCTATCTTACAGCAGCTGGCACATCCTATTGTGTATTTTAGCAGACAGTTGGCAGTCCGTCATCACAAACTGGCAGCATATGAGCAAGAATTGTTTGGGTTGGCCAAGGCGGTCCAACATTGGCGGCCTTATTTATGGGTCCGGGCATTTCTCATCCGCGCTGACCACTATAACCTAAAATTCCTACTGGAACAACGGCTCACTACGTTGCCACAGCAGCACTAGAACAGTAAGTTGTTGGGTTTTGACTTTTCGGTGGAATACCATGCGGGGAGATTGAACAAGGCGGATGATGCCTTGTCACGGTGTTTTGAAGATCAGCAGTTGGTCTATTCGCTCAGTCAGCCGAGATTCCTCATCCTTGACTTGGTGAGAGATGCACATGCCACTCTTCCAGCTCTACAGGAGCTCCACAAGAATATTTCAGCGGGGACAATGGAATCAAAATGGTCCATCCTGAATTCACTTATTTATTACAAACAGTGGTTATTTCTTCCACCTACTTCCGAGTTGATTCCAGCTATTCTCTCTGCCTACCATGATAGCACCCATGAGGGTATCCAGAAGACATTGCACAGAATTCAGGTAGACTTTTATTGGTAGGCCATGAAGAACTCCATTACGACTTATGTAGCAGCCTGTCAGGTCTGCCAACGCAACAAAGCCGAGCACTTGAGTCAAGCCAGTCTTCTCCAGCCTCTCGCCCTTCCTACGCAGGTTTGGGCTGATATTTCGATGTATTTTGTTGAAGGTCTTCCACAATCCTCCGGCAAATCAGTACTCTTCATTGTGGTCGATAGGTTCTCCACGTACAGACATTTTATTCCACTGGCTCATCCTTATACAACTGCATGGGTTGCACAGACTTTCCTGGAGCAGATTGTTCACTTACATGGCATTCCAAAATCGATTGTGAGTGATCGAGATGCGGTTTTCATGAGAATATTTTGGAGGGAACTCTTTCGTTTGAGTGGGACAAAATTGAAATTCTCCTCCGTCTATCATCTGCAGACAGATGGGCAGACCGAGGTGGTTAATCGTACCATCGAGATGTATCTACGGTGCTTGGTGGGCGATCGTCTGAGACAATGGGTTCAATGGCTACCGTGGGCCAAGTACTGTTACAACACTTCATTCCACTCCGCATTGCAATCAACTCCTTTCAGGGTTCTATATGGCCAGGACCCCCCTCGCCTTCTCTCGTATACTCAAGGGTCAACCCGCGTGGACGCGATTGATTAGGCACTCATGGACCGCGATCTACTGTCACAAAATATTACAGAATGCCTACGGCGAGCTCAAGTTTGCATGAAAGATGTCTACGACAAAGGCCACTGTGAGGTCTCTTTCGAGGTAGGGGATTATGTGTGGTTACGGCTCCAACCATACCGCTAGCAGTCACTTGCGGGACCACCACGTCATAAGCTCTCACCCAATTTTTTTGGGCCTTTTGCCATTATTCTGCGCGTGGGGCCAGTCGCCTATCAACCCAAACTACCAGCCACGACCAAGCTTCATGATGTGTTTCATGTCTCCCTCTTGAAACCACATTCCGGGTCACCGCCTACATCTACTCCATTCCTCCCTCAAGTTGACAATGGAGACATTATTCTTACACCAGCTGTGGTGTTACGCCCACGGTTGCTCAATGACCATTGGGAGATTCTCGTTCAGTGGACGGACACTGAATCAGAGGCTGCGACATGGGAACGTGTGGACATCTTCAAACAGGTCTACCCAACTTTTGAGCTTGAGGACAAGCTCTTTCTCCGGGGGGAGGCAGATGTTGTGGACTCAATAGCACACCGAGTCACACAACGAAGGAGGCAATAACTCACTGAGTCCATTAGTTATATTTATATTGCTTTAAGTAGGATTTATTTCTAATTTTGTAATAAGTATGGTCATAGGGGCAATATTGTGATTCTTGTAGCCCTAAAACACTAGGACGTCAACTATTTAAAGGGTAATGTAATAAGAAAAGGCAAGCATTGAATTTAGGTAATGTTATGGTAAACAGGCTAGGGATCTCCTTCATGATCTCGGGGTTAGCGTTTTCCTCAAAACCCACATATCTGTTCATCCTCCATTGATCATTACTATTCTCCATCCTCCATCAAACCATACCGAACAAGAGAGAGAGCTTCCTGCCCCTTTTTCGAGTTCAAGGAGAGGCTTCAGTCTTCTCCCCATCTACACAACGAAGAGAAGGTCTCATACCTCTCTTAACGAGCCAGAGTTGAAGGATTGCCTACCCTACACCACGAGCAGCATCAAGCAGGACTCTTTCTAGCTTGGCATCCAACAAGAAGTTGGGAAGGAGCCTCCCCAACGTAGGCCAAGGACTATCCCAAGCTAGAACCACCATCCTAGCATGAGCAGGAGCAAGATGAGGGTTGAAACCCTAATTTCCGTGATCAAGAAAAGGTAACCTTTTTCCTATATCATTCATGTTAATAGTAATTAGGTTCTTAAGCTATACGTAGCACTATATTGCATTCATAAAGAGAGAGCTTGATCATGTGAGAAAGATCAATCAAAGAAGGGGGTTTTAGACCACCATATTGAGTCCAGCAACACACCATCAGTGTTGGAGTCTCAATTCCCACGCCGTGTTACTCGATCAATGACCTGGGACCATAACATAAGTCTTTCTCCTCCGATATTTGGGCCTGAATTTGATACTTGGCCTATTGCATTACGAAAGGAAACCTGTTCTTGTACTACGTCTCATCCAATTGCCAATTTTATGTCTTCTCATCGCTTATCTTCTGAGTGTGTTCAGTTTCTTTTTTCACTTTCGTTTGTTTCCATACCACAATCCTATCATGAGGCCCTGAAGCATCCAGGATGGAAGGCGGTTATGGCTGAAGAAATGCATGCATTATATGAAAATCAAACATAGACATTGGCATCACTCCCAAAAGGGAAAAGACCGGTTGGTTGCAGATGGATTTTTTCGGTGAAACACAACCCATATTGGTCGGTTGCTCGCCTTAAAGCATGTCTGGTTGCAAAAGGTTATACTCGGTGCTATGGGATAGATTATGAAGAGATTTTTTCTCCGGTTGCAAAATTGAACTCAGTACGTATCATCCTCTCTATTGCTGCTAACTCATCTTGGCCAGTATATCAGTTCGATGTAAAAAATGCATTTTTAAATGGTGATGTACGCGAAGAAATTTATATGGTCCAACCACTAGGATATGTGGTTTAGGGGTAGTCCATATGCCGGTTAAAGAAATCTTTATATGGGCTCAAACAGTCCCCTTAGGCCTGGTTTGATAAATTCAGTCAAGCGCTTCTACGATTTGGCTTTCATAGGTGTTTAGTTGATCACTCAGTATATGTTAAAGATACTATCAAAGGGAAGATATTATTGGTCGTGTATGTTGATGATATTATCTTGACTGGAAATGATGTTCATAGTATACAAGAAGTGAAGAATATGATATGTTAAGAGTTTAAGACTAAAGATTTGGGTAAGCTCAAATATTTTTTGGGTATAGAAGTCCTTCAATCAAATAATGGAAAAGTATTGTCTGAAAAAAAAAATACGCCTTGGACCTTCTTGAAGAAACAGGAATGAAGGGTTGTAGACCAATTGATACACCTATAGATGCAAATGAAAAGTTGTGTGCCACAACTGGAGAAGATGTTGACACTGGCAAATATCAAACACTTGTGGGAAAATTGATCTATCTCACAGTAACCAGGCCAAATATATCATATGATGTGAGTGTGGTAAGCCAATTCATGCTCAAACCACAAATTACTCACTGGCAAGAGTTGGAGAGAATACTATGATACTTAAAAGGTGTTCCAGGAAGAGGATTGCTATATAAACAACATGGTCACTTCAATATAAAAGGCTTCTCAAATGAATATTTTGGGCTGGATCACCGAAATGATAGAAAATCTACGTCTGGGTATTGTACCCTTGTTGGGGGGAACTTGGTCACATAGAAAATCAAAAAGCAAAACGTAGTTGCAAGATCTAGTGCTGAAGCAGAATACCTAGCTATGGCCCACACTGTAAGTGAACTTTTATGGATAATGACTCTTTTTACCGAATTAGGATTTTATAAAGGAGGCTTTATGGGCCTACATTGTGATAATCAAGCAGCTATTCACATTACATCAAATCCAGCCTTCCACGAAAGAACTAAACATATTGAAGTGGATTGTCATTTTATATAAGAAAATTTTCAAATAGGAATAATTTCTTTTATGTTTCATCTCAAAAGAAATTAGCTGATATCCTCACTAAACCGGTAACGTCCAAAATTTTATCTTATATAGGTGGCAAGTTGGTTATGATGTATTTTCTCCTCCATCTTGAGGGGGAGTGATGGAAGATGGGTTCAATCCCACAAGCTCAAAGCTAGAAGCCCACAAGTCAAATGAGTGGGAAAGTGGTTATTTATGGTATGTTCCATAAGGATGGCATGAAGATGTAAATACATTATCTTAGTATGTCTTTTAATCTATTGAGTTGTAACCCTAAGGGCTTTGTAACACTATAAATAAGAGCATTCAAGCCTTTTCCCTCTTCTCTCCCTTCTCTCCTTTTCCACGTTAACCTAGAGTCATTCTCATGGGGTCCTAACTTCTACAATGTTGATGTGCCCATGTTTTTTACAAAGCAATCTTCTTCCCTAAGCTCCTTTTAGGTATCGTAATATTCTCTCTAAGGCTTGCCAATGAGTAAGTTGTGGTTTGTGCATGAATTGACTCACCACGCTTACAACATATGATATGTCTGGTCTAGTTACCATTAGATAGATCAATTTTCCAACAAGTCTTTGATATTTGCCAATATCAATATCTTCTCCAATCTTTGCACATAATTTTGCATTTGTATCCATAGGTATGTTAACTGCTCGACACCCCTTCATTCTTGTTTCTTCGAGGAGGTCCAAGATATATTTCCTCTAAGACAATATTATCCCATGTTTGGATTGAAGAACTTTTATGTCCAAAAAATACTTAAGCAGTCTCAAATCTTTAGTTTTGAATTTCTAACATATAATATTTTTTACTTCCTGTATGCTATGTGCATCATCGCTGATTAAGATAATATCATCAACATATACAGCTAACAATATTTTTCCTTTGACAGTATCTTTAAAATATATTGAATGATCTACCGAACACAGATGAAAAAAAAAAACCGTAGAAGCATTGGCAAAATTTATCAAACCAAACCCAAGGGAACTGTTTAGCTCTGATACCATGTGAAGTTGGTTCCAATGCCCATTCCAAAATAACTAGCCAACTTAGGAAACCTCTTTCCCAATAAATAAACTCAATATCTTTTTACTCACTAATATTTGCTCATATACCATGTAGAATTTAGGATCCCATGTGAAGGACTTTAAATCAACGAAGAAGGAGAAAAAGAAGAGAGGAAGGAGAGGAGAAGGAGAAGGAGAAGGGATGCACCAAGATGGAGAGAGTTTGGATTAAGGGAAAAGAAGGTGCGCCAACCAAGAGAGGAGGGAGGTTGGACGAATTTCTTGAGAAAAGAGGGGAGAGCTTCAATGCTCTACCTCGTAGCTAATGCCTTTATTTATAGCTTTACGATGCCCTTAGGGCTACAACTTGATAAAAAAATAAGAGACATAAAAAGAACAAGTATTTACTCCTTTATGCCATACTTATGAAAAGTGTCCTATTTTACCCATATGCCACCACTTAGACGTGTGGGCTTACTAATCTTGAGCTTGTGGGCTTGAACCCATCTTCCAATAGAGAATACCCATTTACACCCAACTATTTTTTTACCTTCCGGTAACGACGCAAGACTCCATGTCTCATTTTTGATTAATGCCTCCATTTCTTCCTTCATAACTTGAACCCACCTAGGGTCTTTCAGTGTTTCATCAATACTTGTAGGAATATGGTGTGAGGAGAGTTCACTTACACAGTTCTTGAGGGGTTGAGATAATTCTTTTGTAGATACATAATTGGCAATCGGATATTTTGATCTGTGTTCCTTCACTTAAGGAGAATATTTGTTCGGTGTTTTTCCCCAATTATGTCTGATCGATAATTCATAGCCACTGACAAGATTACCTACATCATTAGAATTTTGAGGTGTGGTACGAGTACTTAACTAACTGATATTCTCAAAAGATGGGTCGCTAGATACTGGGGATAGGAGGGGTACTGCGGCTTCATTTTCTGGAGATGTCGTCTCTGGATTAGGTTCAGCTACTTCAGCTTCCAGAGATGTCGTTGTATTAGTGTCCTTGAACCACTCAAATGTCAACCAATTCAGCTCTTCTTCTCATGTCTCTCCCTGAAGAGAAGAATTGGATGCAGCAGGAGAGTAGAAAGGATTGAATTCTATGAATGTGACATCCATAGTCACATATGTGCGCCAAGTAGTTGGATCATAGCATCGATACCTTTTTTTATGTACTGCATATGCCATAAAAAAGACGATGAATAGCACAAGGATCAAGTTTCGTGCGCTGGTTTTTTTGGAGATTAACCAACACAACGTAACCAAAAATTCAAGGTGGAAGCATCAGTACTATAGTTAATGAAACATACGTTGACAGGACCTATAGTGGAGACTTGAACTCAAGCACTTTGAAGGGCATGCGATTAATAAGATAAACTACTGTAGCAACAACATCAGTCCAATGGTGTTTAGGCACATGAGTTCCAAGTAAAAGAGCTCGAGCCGTTTCAAGGATATGACAATTTTTCCACACCTCAATACCATTTTACTGAGGATTTTGGGGACATGAGGTTTCACGAATCAGTCCATGATATCAGAAATAATCACAAAACTATTGATTTACATATTCTCCACCATTATCATATCAAATAATTTGAATCCTAGAGGAGAACTGATTTTGAATCATTTTATGAAAGGATTAAAAAATCTAGAAGACCTCATCCTTATGTTTCAAAAAATAAACCCAAGTCATTCGAGTTCAATCATCAACAAATATTACAAACCAACAAAAACCAAACTGAGTATATTTAGGGGAAGGACCCCACACATCAGAGTGAAACAAAGCAAAAGAGGCCTCACTCTTATTCAAACTTAAAGGAAAATGGACTCGATGACTTTTAGATAGAACAAACGAAGGATGACCTAACCGGCAATGCCATAGCCAAATTTGTTCCACTTTGAGATTACTCGCGTGGTGCATGTGATATGCTTGGCCTATACTGAAATCTTCCATGTAATAGAGCCTCCCTCTCTTAGTACCACGCCCAATGATCTCCTTGGTGAGAACATCTTGAAGAAAATAAAATACAGAATACATAAGCACAACACAATTCAATTCTTTGGTAACTTGACTTACGGATAATAACTTGTGAGAAAGAGTAGGCACAAGTAATGTATTTGATAGTGGTAGGGATGGTGACAGCATCACCGTTCTTGCTCCTATTACTGAAGAAATAACTCTATTAGTATGAACAATGCTAGTTCACCGGGGAGGAGAGGTCTAATAAAAATCATTCGCATCAAATGTCATAAGGTCCATTGCTCCAAAATCAAGTATCCACGTGTTGTAATTAGGCTCTCCAGTAGATTTGAGAAAAGCATTACCTCGGTCCTCATCTATCTGAGGAGGATCACCGATCAAATACCCCAGCTTATCTTTGCCTGAGATACACATCTCGACAACCGAGGATAGGTCCGAGTCTGGTCCAACTCGAGTTCGGTCAAAATCTAGTTTGGGTCGAGTCTTGGTCTGAGTCTGGTCTAAGTCGAGTTTGGTCCGAATTTTGTCCAAATCGAGTCTTGTCTGGTCTACTCTGGTCCAAAATGAGTCAGGTTGGGTTCGGGTCACTGGGTTGATTCAGTCTCAAGTATGGTTTGTCCGATCAAGTCTGGTTCGGTCCGATATGATTCGGTTCGACTTGGTTTGATCCGGTCTGGGTCACTCCTTCCAATTAAATCCGCTTATGTTAAGAAGTAGATTTAATTGGAAGGTCGTCATCGTCCCCAACGACGGCCACTGAACAGCGTCAGATGGGAGTTCCCCTGCGCAAGAGCACCCTTGCACCACATGGGACGAAAATGCTTCTGTCGTCTCCAAAACGCCATTCCGCATATCATAGGTTCAGCCAGAGTTCGTGGTCGGCATGACCGTCGATTTATTTGTTACGGTCCCGGATCTGACACAACGATTCGTAGGGAGGAAGAAGAGAAAGACGAAAATCAAACCGAATGGAAACTTGAAAACCCTAGGTTCTTTAAGGAGAACTCAAAACCCTTGTTTAACCTAAATCAATACTTGTTTTTTTCTAATTACTCTTACCCCTTAAATAGGGTTCACCTTTACAAGGTTCAAGATAAAATATTACAAAAATAGCCCTATGGCCTATTAATTCATTAACTGAAATAAAATAAAATAAATTAAAGAAAAATAATTAATTAGACTCTAAATAACTTAATGATGTTATTGCGTGCATAACATTATACCCCCCTTAGAGAAAGAGTTTGTCCTCAAGCTCGAAAGTAGGGTCTACTTGCTGACATCTCCTCCTGTTTCCAAGTAGCATCCGTTGTATCTGTGTTAGCCCTCTGGACGACAAAACTGGAGCATTCCACCCAAGAAGCAAAATAAAATTCGACACTGCCAGCATCACTTGTTGTACCTTAACACATGCAAACCTCATATTTTTTAAGAATCCAATAGCCTCTTCAGTTGGCATATGTTGGGACTGACCTGCTCGACTGATGAAGTTCTCACAAACAACAACATACTTCTGCTGTTGAAGTCTTTTCTCTAGCCACAGACCAATATGATGTATGCCTGTATTGGTAGCAGCAAAAACAAATATGACTGGATCCATCCCACACGTTTCATATACATCCAATAACATTGCCCCATTATCCTGGTTGCCAGCATCTAATGGTCCATTAACAGCACCCGTTTTTGTCACCGATGAAATAAAGTCAGTCTGTCCAAAAAGAAGAAGGGCACCTGCTGCAGCAAAATCCTTTCTCTCAGGTTGCATTTTCTGATGTTTGGCACCTTTCTTCACTGCAACACCAGCAGCACCACTGAACAGTAGAACTGGTATATCATGTTGAAAAATGTGGTGCAGCACTGTTTTCTGCACTGCCACAGCAACACTGTTTTCTTGGCTCTCTTGCAGCACTGTTTTCAGCACTGGCACAGCAGACATCATTTTGTTGAAGAACCCAGGAGCCTCTTTAGGTGGCCTATTAGGTGCATACCCTGCGGTACTGAGTACAGCCACACTGCATCACAGGTTTCAGTCGTTGGAGGCCGTCCACATTCATCATATTGGCTAGCATGCTGCATACATAATATATAAACATTATCTTCATCTTTTCTATCAGTTTTCATTTTCTGTTGTTGTGCCCCGTTCTGCACTGTCACAGCAGCAGCAAATTTAAAAGTCGTCATCCACTCAGTCATCATGTATCCCTCTGAGCATGCCAACCAATATCTGCACAGCAACAGCAGAAGAAAAAAAAAAATGATTGTAGCTATCGCACACTTTGCATATACATCCAGAAATCCAGAAGTAACAGCATGTGTTTCATTCTGCTCAGCTTCTTCAAAATTCTTACTGTCAGTTTTCATTTTCTGCACACAAGCCCCACTGCCAACATGTTTGGAACAGAATTGGAATTTTTTTAAAGTGACTTATATATACATCAAGGCCTGCTTTGTCATGCAATAATTGCAAGCATCTAAACAACCAATAGTAATTGGAAGTGTCTCAATAAATTTGTGCTTTCTCACCCTTGGAAGGTCAAGTGTTGGCCATGTCTTCCTGGTCAAGTCTCCACATCCTTGAGATTCACATACAGCCACTACAGTAATTTGATAAGGCTTTAAACTCAGGGCTAGTAGTGTTGGAAACAGTAATAAAGCCTCTTGGAAAAAATTAACTTGTATGTACACCTTCCACTGGCCACAAGCTGAGAGGACTGAAATTGCTTCCATCAGTTGTCTAAATTCAGATTCTGAAAGCGTAGTCCCCACAAGATCTTTAAATGCCTCTCCTGTCCAACCCAAATTTGCATACCCATAAATCAATGCATTGGACACAAAAGCTACATATTCAAAACCAAATATTCCTGCAAAAACTGCAACTACCGTCTACAGTACACTATTTAGGAGGAGCTTGATGAAGCTGGTCACTATGTAATAGATATTAATACCCATGATTAACAATCCTATCACCCATGTGATTGCCGAGATTTTTTTAGAGTTAACATGGGGTCCCATTTTTGTTTTGTTGCTGGTAAACTTGAGAAGTGGACTGAGAGCGAATGGCAGTTCAAATGACAGAATCATCGAGGCAATAATAATCAACTTCCCAGCTCCAGAAGAACCACCAATCAAGGCAACAATCAAACTAGGAACTATTGCTAGGGAACGGGTCAAAAGATTTCGTATCCAAGGCTTTAGACGCAGATCCAAAAAACCCTGCATAACATATTGCCCGGCATAGGTTCCTGTTATTGTAGAACTTTGACCAGATGCTAACAGGGCAATTGCAAAAAACTTTGAGCTCCAATTGCCTAAAACATTCTTGAGTAAAAATGAAGCTTTGTTCAAATCTAGGTCACTGCAGTTCCTCTTATCTTCCGGATTCAAATTTGAAGAGTCACAACCAGCACCACTTACAGAAATAACTGACACATTGATGAGAAACGCCACTGTAAGCGCAAAAGCACTCGCTATGGTATAATACCTACATGCATCTTTGGTTCCATGGACTGGTCGAGGTATTTTCCTGGAAAGCACAAGTGCTGAATGAAGGAATAAGTTGTGCGGCATGACCATGGCACCAAGAAGTGAGATTGCAAGACCAGTGGCTCCATTTCCTTTGAGTTGGGGCACAAAAAGTCGCTTCAGAACTTCCGATGAACTGGGTTTAGCAAAACCAAATACCACGAAGAAGTAGGCAGCCATAGTAAATACCAGAAGGGCAATAAAAAATTCAAGTTTCCGAACCCCATATTGCTGCAATGCTAGAAGTATAAGAGTACTAAGCCCTATGAGAAGAACACCACACCAAACAGGGATGTTGAATAGCATATTCAATGCAAATGTTGTCCCGATCACCCAACATTCGTTGAAGTTGGTTTCCCGCTGGGCTGCCGAGAGCGAGATTGAGAAGTGTCTGAATTTATTTTCAGAACTCACCCAAAATTCGTTGAGGTTGGTTTCCCGCTGGGTTGCCGAGAGCGACAGTGAGAGGGAGAGTCCTGAAGCCTAATGCCACCAGACCTTTTTCCGACGGAGCCTCACCCTTTTCCATTGGTAAACAACATCATGTTGGGGCTTGTCCGCTTGGGGAAGGAATTTAGGTTGAAATTTTTCCGAGACATAGGTATCTCGGAAATGTTTCCTGTTCGGAGATCACACATTTTTCATCCCGCGAGAAGGGTCCCTGCGCTGGACTTTTGCTCCGCTCCCTTTCTCTCTGCGCCCCCTTCACGCATCGCTGCCATTTGTATTTCTCTTGCGAGTCTGTTAAGAATCGGCAATTGATCCAATTGCTGCATGATTTGAGTAATGATTGGAGCAAACTTCTCTCGTTTTCTGCCTCAAACAAATTTTTTTAACTGAAATAACAAAATTCTTTAATTGAAATAAAATAAAAAAAATTAAAAAAAAAATTAATTAGACTCTAAATATTTAAATAATGTTATTACGTGCATAACACCATTTTCTGCCGTTTTCGGAGAGGATGGACTTCTCACAACGGGAGTTTCTGATTCGGGAGATGGGTCCATAGCCAAGGAGAAGAGTCCTCCCTCCGTCACGAGACTGGAGCCCATCGGCGGTGTCGCCGAAAGAGCTCACCCGCTCTGATACAATGATAAATTTCAACGGAAAAAAATCTTCTCTTTCGTATATTCAAATCTCCCTTACACTCTTCGATTTACACAATTTATACAACAAATAGAGAACATAGATTACATGATTCTTTCCTGTAATCTCTTGGAAGATAAATCAAAGGAAATCCTCATTTGATTTTCCTCGGATGATAAATCTGAAAAATCCTTTGATTTATCATGATACAACTCTTGCAAACAGTACTGTCATGATATAATGTTAAATAGTAAAGAATAACTATGTTTAGGGGTGTAAACGGTATACTGACTAAATGGAATAACATTATTCTAGATACAACTCCGATTATCATTTTGGTATTTCATATTTGTTTCTCTTGATTATTATTGAAGGTATTCCAATTCCATTTATTACCTAATTACCAACGGGGTAAACTAGTGAGTAACAAATAATAATAATCATAATAATAATAATAATAATAATAAATATTTCTTTAAAATTTAAAAAAACATTACAAAATGTTTATAATGTCTAAGTATAATTAAATGTCACATAATTGCATATATAAAAAAATCCACACAAACATAACAAAGTCCTCCTCATTATGTTACATTGTAGTAGAATATTATATTACATACCCCTTAAATCCTATGCTATCAAGTAGTTGTGATTCACAAAATTATGATAGGGTTTAAGATACCGAATATACTACGAGTCGTGAATATAACATCTGTGAATCTATAATCGATTCATTTTCCTTCTATTACATACACAGCTCTACATAGAACCAAACAGTTAACAAACTATAGGTAGAACCAACATGATAATAATTAGGGGTTCGCACACCTGGTGCCCATTATGGGTCTCACTCCTATGTTGGGTAATTGGGCCAGAAAATGGCAATCATCAAACACACAAGGAGATACTCCTGCTGGGCCCTCTATATCATTGGGTTTCATGAAGTTTGGACCCCAAGTCGGGGTCCCGTCCTCATAAGAGTTGTGGGTCAGCCTCGTCACGTGGGATCCATCCACGTCAGCAACAAAGATGTCGCCGTACGGCTGATAATGGTGGGGATTGGCGATGGGCTCCGCCGACACTGCAGCGTGGTCGGACGTGAAGACGATGCGCTTCGAGTCCGGGCTGAACCACGGGTGGTTGGCCCGGCCCAAGTGAGGCCCACTTTCGAACACCTTCTTCAGCCCCGTCCCGTCCGGGTGGATGAAGTATAAGGCGAAGTTTCCCGACCCCGGCCTGTCGCGGTCCGACGCGAAGGCAATCCACTCCCCGTCGGGCGACCAGTTACACATGGTATCTGTCCAGTTCCCCTCCGTCAGCTGCACTAGGCTGGCCTCCTCTCCCTCCACCGCGTCCATTATGTAAAGATTCTTGTGGCCAGACCTCCCTGAACGAAACACCACCCTTTTCCCGTCCGGTGACGGCGACGGGAACGCGTTGTTCTCGCCGCCCTTGGTCAACCTCTTAATTGACGAGGAGCCGTCGTCGTGAACTTGGACGGAAACGATGTCTACTTTGGTAAGTTCTTCGGCGAATGTTGGGCCGATACTAGTGTATACCAGTCCTTCCCGTTTTGGGTCCCACGCCGTGGTGAACGCAGTGCCTGAGAATATCTGGCGCCGGGCACTGCCATCCCTGTTCGCGATGTAAAGACCCGGGAAGCCGGCGTAGGCGATTTGGTTGCCGTCAGGCGAGAAGGATGGGAACGAGCCGTCGACTCGGAACAACGAAATGTCAGATACAGGGCTATGGCGATTCTCCAACAGCAGTAAACCGTTGCTTGATTTTCTGCCGTCGCCTCTGCAGCGGTGGTAGCCGAGCAGATTCCCATCGGGGGCGATGAAAGGATTGTAGTGGTGAGTGTAGGGAGATATTTTTTTAGTAATTTCGAAAAACACCTTGCTGCGAGGGTCGAAGAGTTCGATGTGCCGGAACTCCGATGTGGGTCGCCTCGTCGCGATGGCAATGAAGTTGCTGCCCGGCACCGCCGCGGGAGTGAAGGCGTGTAGACCAGGAGGCGTAATTCGCTCGATTACAGCGAGTGAGTCGACTCGGAGACTCGCTCGATAGACGCTCCACCACCCGTCCTCACTGGGGCGGTGGAAATAAATAGAGGACTCGTCGGCCCAGACCGGCCAGCCGCCGTGCTCCACCACCAATCTCCTCCCCAGCCCGTCCTTAGTCTTGAAGACGTAAATTCCAGTCTTCAAATCATCGATCTCCCCTGTCCAGCCTCTTTCCCCGGACGAGGCCACCGCTGTCCACTCCCCGGAAGGAGAAAGCGCGGGGCTAAAATCCGCGATTCCAGTTGGGGTCAGTCTCACAGTCTCGCCTGTCTTCAATTCGGTGGAGTAAACAGCCGCCCAGCTCTTCCTCGGCTCTCCAGAATCCTCGTGGGTGGAAACGTAGACGAGACGGTCACCGGCAATCGACGGCCTATCCTTCATGGACACTTGTTTCGACGCTAGTAGCGGGACATGGGCGCTCCCATGGTCCACTTGTAGAGCAGACCTCCCGGGAGCTTCCTCGCGTGCACCACCAAGGAAGATACTGAAGGAGCCGTTCCGTTCGGAAACGTAGAGGAAGGGAAGGAGATGAGGGCCCAAGAGGAGAGAGAGAGCATCGGAGGGGGGAGGGAAGTGTCCGTTGTAGTTCACGGAGCGGCCATCAGTTAGGCGGACTTCTAGGACGGGGTCATCGATTCTAACGGAGAATATGTCGAAGGCGTAGCGCGACCGGCCGAGCGTGGTGAAGATGATGCTGGTCTTATCCGCCGCCGCTGCCGCAATCAAGGATAAGACGACGAATGCAGTGGCGGTGCTCTGGCGCTCCATTGTCTCCTGGGGTTTTGGTACAGATCTGTGTAGTTGTAGTTTATTAATCGGGGGAGTAGATAAGGCTGAGTTCGGATCATCTGGACGGATTCGTCCACGGTATTCCGGAGCCACTGATGTGCAAGGGACACGTGTGTTTCTGCTGCCCCTCGTCTGAATAAGTATTTTGACGATCTGTGAGGTGAGGGACCGTCTGTCTTCGTAAAATATATCGGCTTCCTATAAAAGTTAATACAGCGTTTTTAGTAAAAGGTTTAGGGGACAAAAAAGGAATCAAGCAAGAAATGGCTTTCTTTATTTTGCCTAGGGTGATAACCCTATCATGGTCGATGCATATCCGAAACCAGAATGGCTTTCTTTATTTTCCAAAGCATAAAAAAAATAATGTATCCCTCTTAAAAAAGGTTTAGTTTTGAGAGATTGGTGAGCACGTAGAGGAGAGAATTGAAGAGAGAATTTGGATTGTGGACTTGTGTCCAAACCCTCCCCCTAAACCTTTATTTATAGAATTCAATAATATATAAATTACAAGTATACATTTTACCCTAGAAAAAGTGAAGAAGAGACAAAAAAACATAAGATATTTGCAAAAATGACACCTAAGATTGTCTATATCTTTCAACATCCTTTAACCTATCCTTTTCCCCATTCTATAACCTAAACATATGTTGGTTTCAAGATTCTCTTTGAGATAATTTTGATGACAATAAACAACATATATTTACTAATTAAGAATGTGTGGTAGCTCTAAAAGTTCTAAAGAAGATTTCTAGCACCATGTCTAACTGATCGACTAAGGTCCACTCAAATGACACAAACAAAAAAGGGATAAAACAGTTCATGCCATAAAATATACCATCAAAACCACCTAGCAACATTATTCGACCAAGAAAGAGAGCTTAACACAACAAGCAAGAAAGAGTTATTCAGTTAGACACCCCTTGTCAAAATGGACAAAAAGAAAGGAAAGCTCAATGAAGAAAAGAAAAAAAAGTTATGCAAGGAAGGTCATTTGCCCAAAGTGTGATCAACAAGAGTCACCTGAGGCAATAGTGTGTTTGTTATAGACTCGATAGCCGAACGAGTCATCCAAAGGAGACACGGTTGAGTGGGGACTAAAAGAAGATCACTCAATTACTTAGGACTTATGTTTTGAGTTAATTCAGCTCATAGAGCGTGTAACCCATAATGGCAATTCTGTAAAACTGTAATTGGTCCTCAGCGTGTAGCATAAGAGGATGGAAGAAATGAAAATGCAGCAAGTTGAATTTGAAACAAAACTGGGTCAAGGTTCTCCTCCAACGAACTTAGGTTGCGGATTCCCTCCAAGAGCTGTAGGTTACGATCTCCCTCAGAGCTGGGTTATGCCCTCCACTTCTGTCCATTTCCGACCTCTCTCTCTTCCTTCTCTCCTATCGTCATTCACCCAGAACTTAGAAACATAGGCCGACCAAGGCAACCGCAACACCCTGGTGCTGAATCTGAGCTGAATGAAAACCTCTCCTTCCGTCGGGTTACTCGGTCCATGGTCAGAGACCATAACACATTGGTATCAGACCAGGTAAATATGGGGGACACGTCAAACCAAGAATAACTGAATGCAAAGGTCATGGAAGAGGATAACGGGAGGTAGGATGAAACAGAGGGTCATTTGGCAACCATGATGGACAATAGAATTTCTTAGTCGGTCTCTCAACACACTGAAGAGATCACAAACAGAGTCTATGAGATACTCTCAGTAAGGATGACTCCTCCGAATGGGGGACGCACAAAACACAATGGACTGGGGGGCCATTTCAGTCCAAATGGAGGATGTCCAGAGCATACTGGCCTAGGCAATGGCACCATTCCCAGGTACACTAAAATGGATTTTCCAGTCTTTAATGGGCTATAGGACCCTTTAAGTTGGTTGTACCGATGCAAATTTTTTTTTCCCACCAACGTACTGCTGCAATAGAAAGAGTTGGTTTGGCCGCCTTCCACATGCTCGACGAAGCGCAACTGTGGGGCCACCAACTCGAAATGGAACATACATCTGGGAATTGGTTGGGAAGACTTTAAAGAATTGTGCACCATTCGGTTTGGGCCACCCACCCACACCAACCTGCTAGGCGATCTAGTTCTCTTAAAACAGACAAGCAGTGTCGCCGAATACCAGAAATTATTTCAGGAGAGGTTAGCCCGAGCTAGAAAAATCATCCGAGTGGATCAGCATGTTAGCTTCTTCACAACTGGGTTAAATGAGGCCATGAGGCCATGAGGTTGGAAGTAGAACTCCTTGCCCCCTCAGATTTGACACGAGCTGTGAATTTAGCTCGAGCCTTGGAGGCCAAAAACAAGTTTTAAAACAGAAAGCCAATGTGGCCAACCGGCAAACCCAACTCGGGAGGGTCCTCCACAACCTCCCAATGGTGCAGCAATGCTTACATGCCTCCTCCTTCCACTCAAAAATCCTCTCTCACAAACCCACCATTCATAAAAAAATTAACCAGAGCGGAAATGGAAGCCCAGAAAGAAAATGGGTTATGCTTTAATTGTGATGAACACTATACATTCGGGCACCACTGCAAGAAGCTCTTTTGGGTAGAAATGGAAGAGGAAGAACAGGAAGAACAACCGTTGAACACATTGATAGGGAGGAACCTTCTGTATCTTTACACGCCATCACAGGCATTCAGACCACCACAACAATACAGGTCTGTGCTTTGGTTGGCAACCAGCCACTAGTAGGTCTAGTGGACTCCGGCAGCACGCACAATTTTATCAGCGTCACAACAGCAAAGTATATGCAACTTCCGGTTCAAGCTCAGCCATCCGCTTCCGTCTCCGTTGCCAATGGTGAAAAAGTGCCAAGCTATGGGGTTAGCAAGGCTGTCCTATTTTCCATTGCTGGTCATACATTCTCAGCAGATTTCTTTATCATCCCCCTAGCTGACTTTGATTTAGTTTTGGGCATTAAGTGGCTCCAGACATTAGGGCCGATCTTGTGGGATTTCACAGCACTTACAATGAACTTTGAATTGCACAACCACCGAATCACACTACAGGGCCGTCAGATAGAGGGTTCCGCACAACTTCATAGCATGCAGCACCAGCAACACACATCAACCACTTTGGATTCATTGCTGGACGAGTTTACAACTCTCTTTCACCTACACAGCAGCCTCCCGCCATTGCGCCACTGTGACCACAAAATCCGTTTGAAGGCTGGCTCCGAGGTGGTGGTGGTGAGACCATATAGATACCTCCACCTACAAAAAGATGAGATTGAAAGGCAATGCACTTTGATGTTGGACCTAGGCCTCATAAGACCTAGTACCTCTCCCTTCTCATCTCCAGTCCTGTTGGTGAAGAAGAATGATCACACATGGAGGTTTTGCGTTGATTATCGGGAATTAAATGCTAAGACCATTAAAGACAAGTTTCCAATTCCGGTGTTGGATGAATTACTAGATGAATTCCACGGGGCAAAATTTTTCACCAAGCTAGACTTGCTGTCTGGCAATCATCAATTCCGAATGTATCCTCCGGACATCGAGAAAACGGCCTTCCGGACTCACCATGGTCATTTTGAATTCATTATCATGTCCTTCGGTCTATCGAACGTGCCATCCACATTTTAGACATTAATGAACGAGGTATTTCGGCCCTATCTCAGAAAATTTGTTCTCGTTTTTTTTACGATATCTTGATTTTCAGCAAGTGCTGGCCTCAACACCTCAAAGACCTGCGTCTGGTCTTTAGCCTCCTTCAGACTCATCATTTGTATTTGAAGTGCTCTGAGTGCTCATTTGGTCATACACAGGCGGCCTATTTAGGTCATGTGATTACAGCAACAAGAGTTAATATGGATCCGAAAAAATTTGAGGCGATACTGTAGTGGCCACTACCCCGAAAAGCGGTTGCATTAAGAGGTTTTCTTGGCTTAGCTGGGTATTACCGCAAGTTTATCCACAATTATGCACACCTCGCAACACCCTTATCCAACCTGTTGCACCGTAATGCCTTCATCTGGACTGATGCGACAGAGACCTCATTCAACATGCTCAAGCAAGCTCTAGCCTCAGCACCGGTACTTCAGCTACCAAATTTTGAAGATGTGTTTGTGCTGGAATGTGATGCATTCGGCAGCAGTATTGGTGCAGTTCTTCACCAATCCTAGCATCCCATTGCCTACTTCAGCCGCCAGCTAGCCCTCCTCCACCATAAATTACTAGCATGCGAAAGAGAATTAATTGGGTTAGCGAAGGCCGTATAGCACTGGAGACCATATTTGTGGGGCCACTTTTTTCTCATCCGCACTGATCACTCCTGTCTGAAGTTCTTGTTGGACTTTGTTATGGTCCCAGATCTGACACATGGTTTCGTTGTTAAGGTTCTGGTTTGGCCATGGGGAATTGTAAAATAACATGGTGGAATTGTAGGAAGACATGGAGAGGAAGATGAAAATCAAGCCAAAGGGAAGCTTGAAAACCCTAGAGCTCGTCGAGGAGAACTCTAAGCCTGTTTAACCTAAAATTAACCTAAAATCAATGCTTATTTTTCTCATTACTCTTACCCCTTAAATAAGGTTCACCCTGTTAGGGTTTAAGATAAAATATTACAAAAATACCCCTATAAATAAAATATTCCAAAAATACCCTTATAAATAAAATATTCCAAAAATACCCCTGTGGCCTAAAACTGAAATAAATAAAGTAAACTAAAGAAAAAAAATAAAATAATAATGTTTTTGTGTTCATAACATTACACCCCCTTGGAAGAATGAGTTTGTCCTCAAGCTCGAAGGTATGTCTGCTTGCTTGTGTCGATGTCTCCATCCATACGCAAGTGGCAACCACGGTATCTGTGTCAGTCCTCTGGGCTACAAAACTAGAACATTTACCCAGAGAAATGAAAATTTTTTTTTTGGATCGCCTACTTACATTCCAGTCAGGTCAAGAGAAACAAAATAATTCTCGTGTAAATTCTTGATTTCTCTGGCCGGTAAACAAGCATTCGGTGGTTGAGATAGATAGATCCCATGAAGCATAGTTTGTTTTGAGTTGTATAAGGTGAGTTCTTAGGCTACTTTCCTCTACCTGCATTGCTGTTGTTGAAGCTAATAGGTTTCCACATTGGTCGAGTATGACTCTCTCCAGTGCTGCTACGATAGCAAGGTCCGACACCAGAGAATTAAATCTCCTCTACCCTTGATAGTAAATGATACATTGAGGAACCCATTGCTTGCATAACATCAACAACTGAACTAATTGAATCCTTCACCATCTGTACATCTTCCCTCGCCCCATCAGTGATAGGAAGGTGGAGAGTGCATGCTTCCCATGTGGCAGTAGCCCCAACCAAAGACATTGAATGCTCTCTATCCATTACAGCCCAATCAACAAGGTAGGTTATTTGTTCTATAAGTAGTGAATCCAACTTCATATCCTGCCTGAGTTGCTGGAGGGTGATCCTCTTCATGGTGACAAAATCTCGTAATTCTGAAGTAGCATTCCATACGTTATAAAGAAGATCCTCTGCCATTAGTCTTTGGATAGTCAATGTTGTTTCTACATGTTCATTAACAAATCGCAGTGAAAATGACAAAGCACTGCTGGAAGCTCTATCAGAGAGAACCATGCTTCAGGTTAAGGCACCCGCACCAACTTTACCATTCAATCTGCTTGGCCACCTATGCTGATCTACTAGCTTCTGTGAAATCTCAATGGGTTTTAAATTCTCTGATTGATCAGAGGCATTCTTCCCTCTCAGTGGTGTACTCTTCCTCTCAGGGGTAGCCTTCCTAGTTGGCCTTTCAGCCTGTCTATGAACCACATTTGTAGAAGAATTCAATGTATGATCACTTGCTGGTCTTTCTTTCTTTGCAACAGGCACTGGTGGAAGAATTTTGAGAAACAGTGGACGAGCATCATACAATTCATCCAAAAAAATGAACACAACTGTTTTAAAGGGATTGTTACTGCTAGAACAATGACCAGAAACAGCCACACTGATGCAGTGTTCATCCACAACTAAACAATTCGTCCCAGCAAAATGGATATAAATCCTCCACAAACAAAATGTCAGCAACCCGTTGTCAAATTGACTACCAAAAATAATTCTATCTCCCTTCAGCAAAGAATATGAAACATGTCTTTCAACCCTGTGGGCAGCAGAAATTGAAAGAGGCGCTAGGCGGCTGGTCTCAGCCGTATAGAAAGAAAACAACATCCAAAAAAATTCCGTGGCTGAACAACATACATGGGATCTAGAAAATTAAACCCCACAACGTCAATTGGAATGCCTCCAAATTCTCCAACCACATATTCCAATATCTATATCTCAATCGCATCATCCAATCTTCCCATTCCATCGTAAGTACTAGCAAGATTGCTATAAATTTCTAGTGTCTCTGGGTGATACGGTCCATATTCATGTTCCAAAATGCCCCTGGATTCTTCTAAAAGATCTGCAGCCTCATTTATTGATTATCTCTGTACACATATTGACCCCATTTGGTTAAGGGCAATGCCAAAGAATGCAGATTTCTTCTCTCCACTAGTGCGAAGTTTTTTAATAGCATTCGTAAAGGACAAATAGGAATCTGAATACTTCCTGATCATGTAATACACCACCCCCATCTGTGCTTCAACCCCAGCAATTGTGCTTTGTTGGTCTGGGGCATTGTTGTATATTTTTAAAGCCGTTTCAAGCAACTTGAGTGCCTGTTCAGGCTCATTCATAGACTCATAGATGGCAGAAACATTAGTTAGAAAACTTCCAATCTCCTCACTAGGGATCCCAGGGGTAGGCTTACTGTAAATGCAGAGAGCATTCTCACAGTAAGATTTTGACTCTCTTATTTGACCAGTCATGTTATATAAATCTGCTAAACGAACAAAGATTGAAGCCTCAGTCGGATGGTTGCCTCCTTTGGTGGACTTGAAAGTAGTAAGGGCTTTCTGATAGGCAAACTCAGCCTCATTGTATCGAGCCAAAGCTAGATAGGTATCTCCAAGGCTACAGTCCACTGAAGCCACCCTTGGATCCTTTTCTCCCAATACTTGGTTATGGATTTCCAGGCCCATCTTGTAACACTATATGGAATTTTCAAGTTGGCCGACCATTGCATGATTAGCACCCCATTGCATATGGCCAGTAAATTTGGCAAGAGCATGCTCCTGACTTCATATAAGTTGGGAATTTCAATTGAGTGCTCAAGATAGGGGATAACCTGACTGTACTGTCCCAAGCTGCAGTATATTGCTGCTACCACATGCAAACACAACACCAGCTCGAAGCTTGGGTTCCCATCAATAGAAAAACAATTCATCCACTGAATTATCTGAACCCTACTCTGAATACCCAATAAAATTTTATCACGAACAGTCACCCCTGGTTGAAGAAATTTGACAAACAGTGGACGAACAACATACCAAACATCCAAAAGATTAAACACGAGGTTGTCAATTGGATAATGAATATTCACACTGCTGTTGTTCTCGTCGATAGGAAAATAAAGCAGCAACCAAAAATATTTTTTGATCATGCCCGGCACCCCCTGAAAAATTCCTTCTCAGAATACATACACACAAACCCTAATTCCATTAATTGAGCACTGTTGCTCTGCTACACAGGACAGAGAACCTTTGTCCACAATTTTTGAGCAGCGTTCTTGCTGCTTATCCTCTTGGAGGCCCTTCAACCGCATGGAACCACCGCTTTGACCTAAAAATAGATGACGTTTCATAAGCTTACCCCCAATTTTGTTGGAGATGGTTCCCCAGTGGGCTTCTGAGGGCGAGGTTGAGGCTGAGAATGAGAATCTGGAAGCTAGAGCCCACCAGACTTGTTTCCGACGACACTTCCTCTTTTTCTGGTGGACTCTTATTTCTTCCGGTGCTTGTAGATTTTCGGAGACAGAGGAGGGATGGCCTAACTAATTCGTCGTGACCGAGTTAGATTGGAATGCTTCCGTCTACTGTGCAGGAAAATTTTCTGCTGGCCGTGAGAATGGATTTTGGGAGGTCTAACCCAAATCAGCCTTGACTGACGAGATTGTGGCCGCATACCCCTCTGATTTCGGATTTCCAGGGTCCTTCTTGGAGATTTTTGAGGCCCATGTAGTCGGATTTGGGGTCGTACCAGTATCGTCCACTACTGACGACGTTTTGGTAGAAAACCCTGTCGAATGCCCCAAATCTTGGTCCCTGCTGTCTGGCTTTGGATCTCCCTGCGGGGAAATTTTGAAAGTTTTTGAGGCATGGCCTTTCTACTCGTCTAAAACAGCATCTGCCTCTTCTGCAGGGACTTTGTCTGGTAAACAGGATGAAATGGTTAATTTGTCTTGCTGGTGACCTGTTTTCACGTCCAAGAAAGCTTCTCGATCGACTGCCTTAGTGTGTATTTTGTGCTCGGGGGTTTGAGGTCGTATGACCTTTTCTGCGAAAGCTAGTAGCTTCCTTGCAAGAAAAATTTTCACGCATTTCTCTTCAATGCCAATCCACCGCATTTCTCTGATTTCTTTGTGCATCGCCATCCATTCTTCTGGGGATATAGAATGGCTTATTGTAGTCCCGCTCTGATACCAGTTGTTATGGTCCCAGATCTGACACATGGTTTCGTTGTGAAGGTTCCGGTTCGGCCTTGGAGAATTGTAGAACAACATGGTGGAATTGTAGGGAGACATCGAGAGGAAGATGAAAATCAAGCGAAGTTTGAAAACCCTAGAGCTCGTTGTGGAGAACTCTAAGCTTGTTTAGCCTAAAAATAACCTAAAATCAATGCTTGTTTTTCTCATTACTTTTACCCCTTAAATAGGGTTCACCTTGTTAGGTTTTAAGATAAAATATTACAAAAATACCTTGTGAATAAAATATTCCAAAAATACCCTTATAAATAAAATATTCCAATAAATACCCCGTGGCCTAAAACTGAAATAAATAAAGTAAATTAAATAAAAATAATAAAATAATAATGTTATTGTGTTCATGACAGACCAACGCATCTCCACACCACCACAACAACACTGGATAAGCAAGATCATGGGATTCAATTTTACCGTCAAACACAAACCTGGTCCCTTGAACTAAGCCACTGATGCTCTCCCGTCGCTCAGACGAAGCCTTGCAACTTGCAGCCATCAGCCAGCCCACGCCTCTGCTGTTAGAGTCCATCTGCAAGGAGCACCAGACCACACCAGAATTACAACAGCTGTCTCAGAGAATTACAGCAGGCCAGATGGCGTCTAACAGGTCCCTCCATGAGCATCTCATCCTTTACAAATGGCGCATCTACCTAGTGCATTCTTCTCCCTTGGTGCTGAGTATCTTATCAGCTTATCATGACAACACGCATGAGGGACTCCACAAAACTTTATAGAGGATACACGGAGATTTTTATTGGGCTGGATTGAAATCTCACGTAGTAGAATATGTTGCTGCGTGCCTGGTGTGCCAGCGCAACAAGGCTCACCATTTATCTTCGGCTGGGGTGCTCCAGCCCCTCGACCTTCCCACTCAGGTATGGTCCGACCTCTCTATTGATTTTATTGAAGGCCTTCCGAGAGCAGCGGGGAAATCCATACTTTTTGTCATGGTTGACCGCCTTTCCAAGTATGCCCACTTCATTCCCATGGCCCATCCATATACAACAGCCACTGTCGCCCAAGTTTTTTTTGACAATATTGTGCATCTCCATGGCATTACCGAGTCCATCGTCAGTGATCGTCGGGGCCTTGTGGGGGACAGCCCCAAGAAATGGGTTCAATGCATTAGCTGGGCCGAGTATTGCTACAACACCTCATTTCATACAACCTGACAAGAAACACCTTTCAAAATTCTCTATGGCAGGGACCCACCCTGTTTGCTCTCATATACCAAAGGATCTACCCGAGTGGAAGCAGTTGTTCATGCCCTGCAGAGTAGAGACCAACTGTTAGCAAATGCACTCGAATGCCTTCGGAAAGCTCAGGCCTGCATGAAGCTCCAGTATGACCAACACCACCGAGATTTGCAATACCTTCCTGATGACTTTGTCTGGCTTCCTCTCCAGCCATACCGCCAACACTCCATTGCCGGTACTCGCCACAAGCTTTCACCCAAGTGGGACATGTTGCCTATCAGCTCCAACTGCCACCAGAGTCCCAACTCCATGATATTTTCCATGTTTCCCTGCTCAAGCCTCTCAGGGGACCAACACCTCAGTCCATCCCTGATCTGCCGCCGATAGAGGACGGTAAGGTCTCTCTCACTCCGCTCAAAATTCTGAAGACTCGACAACTTGCGGACATCACCCAGATTTTGGTTCAGTGGTCACATACTTATCCTATTGACACTAGTTGGGAAGAACTACAGGTGTTCCAGCACGTCTATCCTTCCTTCGAGCTTGGGGACAAGCTCTTTGCCCAAGGGGGGAGTGATGTTATGGACTCGATAGCCGAACGAGTCATCCAAAGGCGACGCGGTAGAGTGGGAACTCAGAGAAGATCACTCAATTACTTAGGACTTATGTTTTGAGTTAATTCAGCTCATAGAGCATGTAACCCATAATGGCAATTCTGTAAAACTGTAATTAGTCCTCAACGTGTAGCTTAAGAGGATGGAAGAAATGAAAATGCAGCAAGTTGAATTTGAAACAAAACAATGTCAAGGTTCTCCTCCGACGAACCTAGGTTGCGGACTCCCTCCAAGAGTCGTAGGTTACGGTCTCCCTCAGAGCCGGGTTATACCCTCCACTTTAGTCCATTTTTGACCACTCTCTCTTCCTTCTCTCCTATCGTCATTCACCTAGAACTCAAAAACATAGGCAGACTAGGGTGACCACAGCACCCTGGTGCTGAACCTGAGCTGAATGAAAACCTCCCCTTCCATCGGGTTACTCGGTCCATGGTCAGAGACAATAACAGTGTTGGTCTTGGTGGCTTCTTAAGAGGGCAGGTGAAGAGGGAAGGTGAATTGAATATTTCAAATTAAAAGCTATGTAAGGCATGTAAATAAAATGTCATGCAAATTCGCAATTTCAATGTAAAATAAACATTCACACACCATAACACAAGGATAATTTTTGTTATCAGTGTTCCCCTAATGGTATTCACTGCCCAAGAACCTTTGCTTCGGAAATTCCACTATTTTTAAGCTCTAATAACTGAAATTTACACAAAGAGATTCAAACTCTCTTTAAGCCACGTGTACCTCAATACACACTTTTAACAATCTCAATCTCCCAAAGAGATTCGCTACATTCTAGCTCTAGTTAACCATTTCTATCTAGATTTAATAGGTTCTCGATGAACCTTTCACAAAGTAAAATTAAAGAAAATAATGGAAAGTGTAATGAATTTTTCAAGGCTAAGGCCCACTCTTTCACTCTAAAACACTTTTGAGATGTTTTTCAAATTTGAGGATAAAAGTTCAAAGGTTTTGCCAATAAATTCTCATTAACTTCTCAATGCATGCTTTTTTGGGGGTATTTATAACTTTTCCAAGCCAAACTAGATGTTTATTGTCAGTTTGCAAAAATCAAATCGTTGATTGATCAATCACTATAAAGTGACTGATCGATCAATCAATCATAATGGCTCTTTTTGTGTTAGGATGTCACTAATTGATTGATGGATTGATCTATTAATATGTTACCATTGGTCTTGAAAAGTTAAGTTGATTGATCATTGTGAGGGGATAATTGATCAATCAAAACTCCCTCTTGCTATGCAATGCAAGTATGATCGATTAGTGAGCGTCCTAAGATCGATCATGCTTTATGTCCTTGACTAGCAAGATTCTGCTTGATTGATCAATCATGTAGGATGATCGATCATTCCTTGTGAAATTCACTTGACTTGACAGTATTTATCGATCAATTCAAATGGGATGATCGATTATGCGTTATAGCATGATATGGCCATGTTCTAGATGATCGATCAATCAACTAAGGTTGATTGATCATCATTTATATTCTTGGCCTGCACACTCCTAGATGATCGATCATTGGCAGAGATCGATCATTCTAGTGCCAGTTCAATTAAGTTGTCTTTTAAAGCATGGGAATAATTTTATCTAAGTGCTCTAACATGTTCCAAGAGATGTTTATTATGTTTCTAAACATGTTTATATGCAATGTATATCCTAAAGCTCCACATACTGTTATGCACGCAATAACATTATTATTTTAGTTGTTTTATTTAATTTACTTTATTTTATTTCAGTTTTAGGCCATAGGGATATTTTTGGAATTATTTATTAATAGGGATATTTTTGGAATATTTTATTCATAGGGATATTTCTGTAATATTTTATTAAACCCTAACAGGGTGAACCCTATTTAAGGGGTAAGAGTAATGAGAAAAGGAAGCATTGAAGTATTAAGAATTAGGTTAAATCTAGAGTAAAGAGGCTTAGAGTTCTCCTCAACGAGCTCTAGGGTTTTCAAGCTTCCCTTTGGCTTGATCTTCGTTTTCATCTTCCCCATGTCTCCCTACTACCCCTACGGTAATGCTTGGAAGACCCGTAACCCGTGGCAGACTGCAGATCCTCCCAAAGAATCCTTGTGTCAGATCCGGGACCGTAACACATACACCATTGTATATAAGAAGGGAGATAGGAAAGCTCTCTTACATTTGTGATTGAGTTTTGATATATGACTTTTACACTTAACTTGGGTCTTCTTGTTGTCTTCTTCTTTTTTGGGTGTTTCTTCAAGAGATGTCCTTAAATGTTTCTTGAGGTATTGAGTAAGCTTGATCATTTTTAAGCTTTAGAACTCGAGATGCATTGACTCTTGAAGATAAAGTATATGAAATACTTAGTTTTGTAAATTATCAGCTCTATTAAGTTTTATTATCAACAAAACCAATAAGGGAGTCAACCTATGGTGAACACATTGAAGGCCACCTACTCGAATTGTTCTCGATCAAATGGATATAGGGGAGAGAAAAACCTCGGGTTATAATTTTCCACATGTACAACCAGATGAGCAAGGCACACAAAGGCATGAAAAATGAAGCATTACATAATGGCTAAGTGATTGAACTTCCCCTACTCGAAAAATAAGAAAAAGAACTCTTTGTAAGTGCTCCTTTGATCAATCACTCAAATGACTAGTTCAAATAAAGTTGAACACCCAAAATAAAAGAAGGCATCTTGTGAACATCAACTGACCGATCCAGAGCCATCCAAATGGCGAGTTCTTGAAAAAGGTGCATAACGAGATTAAAGGCTTGGATTTGGTTAAGATTGGTGTTCAAAACTTGTAATCGGACTATCTATATGATTTACAACTTATAAAAAGATTTTTAAATACTGAATTTAACTTGGCCACAAGAAAGTCTCTTTGTAATCAACTCCATAACACTACGTGTACCCTTTTGCTACTGAACGGGATTTGAGATGGGCCTCAAAACCATTCGGATTATGCTTCATAGCAAAGACCCATTTACAACCCACGAGTTTCTTACTAGGAGGAGGTAGAACCAAGGCCCAAGTCTGATTTTCATATAAAGCAGTCTTTCCTCTTCCATTGCCACCTTCCATCCTGGATGTTTTAGGGCCTTCTGATATGACTTTGAGGAATAGACTCATAAGAAATAGATGCAAGAAAATGGCAACAAGAAGGAGACAAAATATGGTAAGAAACAAAATTAGATATAGGGTGAGAGGTAGATGGCCTAGTACATATCCGAGGTTCTTTTAGGAGAACAATAGCCACAAATGTAGTAACAACCAATGCTTCAGGGGGCTGCATGAACTGAAGAAAGACCTGGAGGAACATCCTTAGAGGAGTAAAAAGATTTATCTTCAAATAAAGTGACATCCTTGGAGACAACCATTCTATGAAGAGAGGGGTTATAACAAACATATCCTTTTTGGGTGTGAGAGTAACCCAAAAGGATAGATACACTTACTAGACTTCATATCTAACTTACTTTTCTGTGAGGATGTGACATAAATGAAACAAGTGCAACCAAATACCTTCAAGGGAAGGGAAAAAGGATTTTCATCCAGAAATAATAAGGAATATGGAGACTTATTATTAAGTATGGAGGATGAAAACCTATTATTGAGAAAACATGTAATGAGAATTGCTTGTGACCATTAAAAGTAGAACACATTCATGGAGTTAAGAAGGCCACAAGCCACCTCAAGAAGATGTTAATTCTTTCTTTTAGTTATACCATTCTGTTGAGGGGTGTAAGCACATGACGTCTGATGGATAATGCCATTATCCTTACATCACAGAAGGTTTGAAACTCTCCTAACATATATTCTTTGGCATTATCAGAGAGAAGTACTTTTGACTTATGACTGAATTGAGTTGAGATCATGGCATAAAATTATTTAAAAATAGAAAGGATTTCAGATCTATCCTTGAATAAAAATAGTCATGTAACTCTAGTAAAATTATCAACAAATGTAATAAAGTGCTTATCTTGAGAAATATTTGAAATACTCAAAGGTCCCCATACATTAGAATGAACCAAGAAAAAAGGAGAAACACTTTTTAAGTTCGACTAGAGGAGAATAAGTAGTTCTTTGGTGTTTTCTTAATTGACACACCTCACAATTCAAAGGGGAAAGAAACTTTAAAAAAGGAAACAAGTGCTGAAGTGATGGCAATGACAAATGCCCTAATCTATTGTGCCATTGTTGTGTCTCTGTCTGAGAAATAGAAGCCGCAGTCACTTGAGGAAAATTAAAGTAATAGAGAACCCCTTTTTCATGGCCTCCACCAATCACTTACTTCATCGCCAGATCTTGAAAAACACAGGAAGAAGGGGGAAAAGTAATAGAACTATTAAACTTCTTGGGTAACTGGCTTACAAAGAACAAATTTAATGGAAACTGATGAACAAATAAGACATTAGTAAGTTAAAGTGTGGGAGTAGTAGAGAAGGATCTCCCAAGGACATTGGTTTGGGATCCATTTTCTATGGTAACAAATTTATTTGGTAGACATGGAGACAAATAATGTAAAAGACTTTTATTACCTATAAGGTGCTTAGAGGCCCTAGAGTCAATTATCCAAGATGCAGAAAATGATGTAGTATAAATCATACCTGAGACAGTAGTAGTAATGGTTGTAGTGGAAGAAGATGTGGTTGTGGGTACCATCAGGGTTTTCAACCTCTGCAATAGATCAAAGTCATCATCTAAGACCATTCCTTCCCTATCTGTGACTCGGTTCTTTCTTCATTCTTTTCAGTATTATTAACCTAGGTCTGATTGGCAATAGCTCAATTAGGTTTGTCATGAAGTTTTCTACAAGAATCAACTAGATGATTTAATCCTCCATAATGAGTGCACACTCAGTTATCAGTCCTTGAGGAGCTTGAACGAGCTCTACCACCTCTTCCTCTACCTTCTCTAGAATTTCTACTGTGCCCTCTGTTGGTTGGCTTTGTACCCCAGTAACAAGAGTACATAACTAAAGATATCTCAACTTGAGGAGTGGAAGAAGGGTCTGGAATCCGAAGTAGTGTGGCATTTAAATCATCAAAGGATGGAAGTGTTGTGGAGCTGAGAAGTTGTGATTTAGCCACCTCTAGCTATGGCTTGATATTGGCCAAACAAATAGGTGCTACTAAAAATTCTTGTAACTTTTCTTGAACTGATATATCAATTGAATATGGCTAAACAATTTTCCACTCCTGAATAAGCCCTCTGAACTGGGCCAAATACTCATGCAACTTCTCTCCCGGTTTCATAGTGAACATAGTCTGAAAGACATCATACAACTTTTGAAAGTTCTCGATACTGGAGTATAATTTGGCATAAGTCTCCCATATTTTCTTTGCCATTTCAAGGTGGACAACATTATTTGCCATATACTCTTCCATACTTTCCTTGTGAAGAAAGACCACAAATCATGAGATAAGTTCTTAATTTTTTTTATTACTTCATATTATTGGTTTCCAAATTTAGAAGATGATTTAAAGATGAGTATGTGAATATTTTTCATCTTTCGAGATTGTGGATATGAATGCCTCTCGATCTAGAAGAAGCTATCAAAATAGTTTTGTTGGTTTGGAATTTTTGTTAATCGAGACCAATCCATGATCAGATTGTTGATTTTTTTTTTTTTTTTTTTTTTGTGTGGGAACAATAGTCCCCTAATATAGAAGATTGATATTGAGTCTCTTATGAGTGGTATTTATTAAGGAAAAAATTCAGAATAATGATTTAGCATCAATTCTAGGGTTCTCCATGCATCGAGTTATTTGAAGAGTACTACTTGGTGTTTTTATTAGAATTTTTTTTGGAGACTTATTTTCGTTGAAGGGCCTATCATGGCTGAAGAGAATTTGAATATCAAAGGTGATATACTGAGAATTACCACTATATCCTTACGAGGGGTATCAAATTTTATGAGTTGGTCCACATCGGTTCGGAGCGAAGGTTTCTTATTACAAAGGACCTACTTGATCACCTTACCAACCGTGGACCACTTATTGATGAAGAAGACATTTTTTTATAAAAAATGGTTGAAAAATGATACCTTGGTGATTAGTTGGCTAATCAACAACCTGGAAGAACATGTCTCCAACAATGTCATCTATATTGACACTACAAAACAAATTTGGAAGACATGTTCCAAGTTGTACTCTAGCCGGGATACTCTACATAGACCATATGATATTCTCAAAAGGTTGTTGAATACTAAACAAGGAGAAAATATCTATGAGTACTTGGCCCGCTTTAGAGGCTTTCTTCAAAAGTGGAAGTTATCTCAGCCTTCAACCACATATATTTCTATCCAAGACAAGTAGAAGGAAACACTAACTACTGCTATTTGCCTTGTAAATATTAAACCACATCTTGAGATTGCCAAGAGTCAACTTCTGAGTGCTTATGTTGTCCCCATGTTTGATGATGTATGTGCAACACTACTCCGTATTCTAGACATTTCTTCCTCCATAGAAGTATCATCCGCTATGTATTCAGATCATAGGGGAACATCATCTGACCGCGGCTGAGGCCTAGGCAGAGGTTATAGAGGAGGCCGAGGAAGAGGTGAAAGGAATGACTTCAACAGAGCAGATGGGAAAGAAAGTACTAATTGTAAGAAATTTGGCCACATTGTAGATCAATGCTATTTCAAGGAATGTAGTTATTGTGGACAATATGGTCATTATAGAGAAATATGCTATGAAGCAAATGGCAAGTCAGAATTGACAAAGGCTAATCAATTTTTTGTAAGTGACACAAAAGAGGAACAACCCACAAAATAAGAAGCACAATTTTTTTTTTACTGATGAAGAGTATGAGCTATTTTAGAAAATGAAGACAATGTTGAGTTCTTCTTCTAGTTCCTCAACCACTACTGCTGCCACCACTGTTTAAGGTATGCTATCTGCCTCATCTTCATCCGGGATAATTGACTCAGGAGCCTCCAAACATCTTACAGGTAATAAATATTTATTACATTCTTTATCTCCGTGTCTCTCACACAAGTTTGTTACCATAGCTGACAGTTATCAAACCAAATTCCAAGGGAAATGATCCACTTCTGTCACACCATCACTTTCACTCACTGATATTCTATTCATTTCTATTTTCCACTTGAATCTATTATCTGTTAGTTAGCTGACAAAATATTTTAATTGCTCTATTACCTTCTCACCAACTTCATGTGTATTTCAGGATCTTATAACGAAGCATGTGATTGTAGAGGCCATGAACAAGGGGGGTTTTACTTCCTGGACATGTCAAAAATAAATATGGCTTCCACCAGTTAATACATGCATAAACCACAACTTAGTCATTGGCAAGCACTTGAAAGGTTATTACAATATCTAAAAGGAGCTCCAGGAAGAGTTTTTCTCTATAAAAATCATTGTCACTTCAACATCGAAGGATTCTCAGATGTAGACTGGGCCAGATCCCCTAATGATAGGAAATCAACTTTGGGATTTTGTACGATGGTTGGAGGGAATTTCGTTGCATGGAGAAGCAAGAAGCAAAATGTAGTAGCACAGTCTAGTATAGAAGCAGAATACAAAGCCATGGGACACACTGTTAGTGAACTCCTATGGAAAATATATCTTCTTACTTAATTGGGATTCTACAAAGAAACACCGATGGATCTATATTGTGATAATCAAGCAACAATACACATTACATCAAATCCAGTCTTCCATGAAAGAACAAAGCATATTGAAGTGGACAACCATTTTATACTAGAAAAGTTCCAAGCGAGACTTTTATCTCTAAAACATATATCATCACAAAGTCAAGTTGCAGATATTCTCACCAAGCCGGTGACTCACAAGATTATGTCTACCATCTGCAACAAGCTAGGGATCTACGATGTTTTCTCACCCCTAACTTGAGGGGGAGTGTTACAATGTGGGACCCACCATGAGAACATGGGAAGCCAAGAAGAGTCCTCACAAAAGCTAGCACGAGCTAAGAGATAAGAAGTACAAACTGAAATGAGTTAGAAGACTTAAAGATCAAGTGGACCCACAAAGATACAACGAGCAGGTAATCTTATCAATATGAGTTGGAAGATCCTGTGGGACCCACAAGGATACGACCACAAGCTAGCCTCCTATCTTATGTCCATATTATTGAAGAAGAGTTATAGTTCAACTTATAATAGACCTCTAGTACATTGTGTTATCTTTTCATGATAGATTTATCTTAGAGAGTTAGAGTTGGAATGTAATTAGGATATTTAAAGGTTAATTGTATAAGGACTTCCTCTACTATAAATAGAGGTGTTGTAATTCAGAATTAATCAAGTTCTATAATTCTTCTTGAGTAAATATCTCTCTCATTGCTTGGCGCACACCATTCTTCTCTTCTTCCCTTTCTCTACCCGAGAGATTTTTTCCCCTTTTCTTATTCTTCTTTCTCTATTCTCTTGCTCGGAATATTGGAAAAGGGATCCTAAATTCAACAAAGTTCTTATCATGGGATCCTAAATTCTACATTCTCTAAATAGATCTCATTCAAGTCAGAAAGTTTCTAAAAATAAAAGTGAGCTTCTAAAGATTCTTTCCAGTTATTTATATTCATAAAAAAAAAATTCCAAGATCAAGAGATACTTTCCTAACATTATTTATTAGAATCAGAAACTTCCAAAGTATAGAATTTGAGATACTTTCCAGATTTTGTTTAAGCAAGAAATCACCAACCTTCCAAGAATAGAACTCGAGAAAGTTGCTGGAATTTGTCAATAAATAACATCAACTTTCCTAAAATAAGATTCAGTGATCACACATGGGATCTTGTCTAGTTGGGGCCAAGAAGGATTCAGAAGCATTCCACTTCGATTATGAATTTCAGAACCAAACGTTCTTCCCTTTTTCCAACAAAGAACAACCAAGAGCACCTAATAGCATGACTTCAACCAGTCACTAATCATTCTCATATCAGCCTCTTGATTCAGCAAATCAACTTTCTTGTTTTCAAAACATAACATTCTCAATCCATCCACAAAATTTCCGAACCAAATAGCTGCAAATAACCACTCAAAAAATACTATTATCAGTCTTCTTCAAACTGAATAACTAGCCTGTATTCTCATGAACCGAGCTATTTTTTATCACGCAATAACATTATTAAAAGTGTAATTAATTATTTTTTTAATTTACTTTATTTTATTTCAGTTAAAGAATTAATAGGCCACATGGGTATTTTTGTAATATTTTATCTATAGGGGTATTTTTGTAATATTTTATCTGGAACCTTGTAAGGGTGAACCCTATTTAAGGGGTAAGAGTAATAAGAAAATAGAAACATTGAATTAGAGTAAACAAGGGTTTTGAGTTCTCCTCAAAGAACCTAGGGTTTTCAAGCTTTTCTTTGACTTGATTTTAGTCTTTCTCTTCTTCCTCCCTACGAGTCCATGTGTTAGATCCAGGACCATAACAATTAGTATCAGAGCGGGAATACAATGAGCGATTCGCCATCCCAAGAAAAATGGATTGCCATGCACGATCAATTGGAAGAAATACGCGCATGGTGTTTTCCATTAAAATTTTTGCAAGGGAGAAACTCGCTGCTGCAGAAAAGGTCATACGACCTAAACTCGCTTGAGATGCTGTCTCGGACAGGCAGAAAGGCCAAGGGCCAGAAAATTACACCATCTCTGAGCACTAAATATGCACTGAATAAAAGTCATCAAACGCTGTCTCAGGCTGGAAGCAAGGGCCAAAAAAATTCAAAGTCTTTCCAGTGGCGGGTACATCCGAAATTGGGGACACAAATCTGAAATCGGACTTAGAACTTCCGAAATTAGACGGCGAGGACCCCGATTTTTGGAAATCAGATGGGTATTCCACAACCCCTTCTCACGAGAAGCCATAAGTCTTCCACAGGTGACACAAACAAATTCGAGACACCTCCGTCTCGAAAAATCGCCAAGCGGAGAAGCCCCTAAAGGGTGTTGTTTGCCGTCGAAAAAAGCTCAACTGGCAACCAACCGCAATGTATTTTCGCCAGGGTCCGTCATTCCAACAGCCGGCAAGGCGAGGAGAAAATGGGAGATAGGGCGATGAGAGCAAGGGGCACCACAGTGGAAGACGAATTTTGGGGGTAACCTTCTGAAACACCATCAATTTTTAGGTCAAAACGATTTTTCCATGGGGTTGATGGGGCTCCAAGGGACTGAGCAGAAGCAACGCTGCTCAAAATTTGGAGACGGAGGTTCTCTGTTCCGTGAATCAGAGAAATAAAGCACTTTTTCTAAAATTTTGGCTTGTGTATCTGAATTACGAGTTGGAAATTTTTTAGGGATTCTAGGGGTGATAGAATTTTTTTTTATGGGTGTTGTTTTATTGTTCTACTATTGAGAACAACATCAATGAGCCTGCTCTTGGTCAAATTGACAATGGTGAGCTGCAATTTTTGGGCCCCATGTATGATGCTCGGGCCCTGTTAGAAGAAATTTTTCTGTTCGGTGGGAGTTCTGAATACGAGATTGAAGTGTTTAATTTTTTGGATGTTTTGTATGATGCTCAAGCCCTGTTCATAGAAATTTGTTTATTCAATGGGAGTTCTGAATATGAGAAGGGAGCCAACGTGGAAAAAAATGGAGAAAATTTTTTTTGGGTGTGCTGGGAATGGTTTTGTGAATGAATGATTTTTTTGTGGCTGGGTTGTACAGTCTAACTCAATTTCCAATTTCTGCTGCTGTTGCATTCTTGGGTTGGACAGGAGAGCCAATTTCTATTTTTAAATTTGCTGCTACTGTGGCAATCCAGAAATGGACTCAACTGAAAAAAAATATAACCGGTTAGAAGTGATGAAGATGAGCAACACCTAGAATATGTAGAAAATGAAAATGAATCACAAGGTACATCTATAGCTCATGAGAATTAGGGACATGTTGCAGTGATTACGACTGTTCAGATCTGTGAACACAAGTTGGCAAACAGAAAACTGATAAGTCCATCTTTAGGCCAGCAGCATAGCAGTGTTTATTGGAAGAATGAAAGTTCCACCCTCAATCCAATGCATTGCTGGATTGTACGACAATGTTTTGACACTGCAAAACACAGTGCTGCCAACAGTGCAACTGCTGAACACAATGCTGATAATTCTGCGAGTAGTAGCAGCAGTGACTTATGGTGCACAATTATCTATTGTTTTGGGCACAATAGATACTCCTCTGCAGGATGTAGCTAATTTTGGCCAGACAAGGACAACAACAAAATAATTTTTGTTCTTACTGCATGTACCAATAGTGGAGCTCTTGAGCCCAAGATGATGCTGATATTTAATATTGTTGCTGCTATTGCAGTGAAGATAAGGGCACCCTAGCAGAAACTACAAACTGAAAAATATAATGCAGTTGAGCACCACTTGGAAAATTTTGACTTTGACCAAATGAGACAAGACTTGAATGTGCATGTGCATGGGGGGAACATTGATGCTGCTCGTGGTGTATTTAATGAATTACCAGCCATTGATCTTATCTCAATTGAAATCATATGTGGCAGAGGGGTTGTCTTTGGTAAAGATTGTCTTAATACCATTGATTTTGAGAAGTTGTTGGCAGATAGGGAGACTCTCAATGATGAAGGTTCTCTTGGCCATATTTTGAATGTTATGCTATAGGGGATGATTTTTATGGCTGTTGACGGGAAAAATATTAAATTCTGGACGGCGTCTGAACAGAGTATCAGTGTTGCTGCTGTTTTGACACTGTAGAACACAGTGCTGCCAATAGTGCCACTGCTGAAAACAATGCTGATAGTCCTGAGAGTAGAATCAGTAGTGCCTTATGAAGTCCATGATGTTTTCTATTTGGGAGAGGCTCATGAGTTCTTCCACCAAAAATAGTGTTGTTGTGCCAAGGACACCATGCTTCCAGAGAGCCAAGGACACAGTGCAGCTATGGCGGTGCAAAACACAATGCAGCCCAACAGCCACGCAAACAGTGATGCAGTGGCAGTGCTGAATGAAATAGGTGATGTTCATTCTGAAAATCTAAATAACTCTTTGGCTGTAATTGCACAGATGCTCCAGAAATTTTTTTATGTCTTTGATAGCCTTAGTGTTGGGGTTGGATCGTCCTGCATCCTTAGAGACCGCTGATGGTTTTCCAGCCCATGTTAGCATGCGGGTTTGAAAGATGCAAGTATGCTCTTCTAGGTTTCCAGAAATTGTGCCAATCAGAACTATGAAACAACAAGGTTCTTCTAGCCCTCAAGCTGTTACCGCTGTTGCTGCCACTATACAAATAGGTGATGGTGTTGGTGAAATCCTCTTTATGAGAAGTTCAGTTGTAGAGCAGAAGGCATTACCATTTCTGGGTGTATTCATCAATTTTACTGCTGTTGGTGTGGACCCTTCTATAATGGGCATAGATAAACTTGTTGCAATTTCTGCTGCAATGAAGGCACTGTCTGAGGAAGTAGTTCCTACATTCCATGTCATGGTGCTTTACCGTATTGGGGTGATCTAAAGCAAGTTATACTGGCAGTGTAAATAAATAAAAAAAACTCAGGTGGAATCCTCCAGTTTTGTCGTCCATAGGGCTGACACAGATACCGTGGATGCTACTTGGGAACAGGTGGAAACGTGTTGTGGACTCAATCGCACACCGAGTCACTCAAAGGAGGAGACAATGACTCAACGAGTTCAGCAGTTTTATAATTCATATTTTATATTGCTTTAAGTATGATTTTTCATTAAGTATGTAAGGATTATGTTCGTAGGGGTAGTATGGGTATTTTTAGCCCTAAAACACTTATGACGTCAAACCCTATTTAAAGGGAAAGAAAATAGAGAAAAGGCAAGCATTGAAAATTAGGTTAAACAGGCATGGAAGTCACCTTGATGAGTTCAAGGGTTAGAGATCTCCCATGAAGGTATCGAGGTATAGATTTTCCTCAAAAATCTGCATATCCTACTATCACTCTTGATCCATTCTCCATTGATTCATATCGAGCAAGGGAGGGAGACTTTCTGTCCCTTTTTCGAGTTCAAAGAGAGGCTTCAGCCTCCTCTTCATCACGAGCAAGAAGAGAAGGCTTTCATCTCTCTTATTGAGCCAGAATTGAGAGATTTTATTTCCTACTTAACGAGTAGCATCAGGCAGGTCTCTTTCTAGCATTGAGTCCAACAAGAAGCTAGGAAGGAGCTTCCCAATGTAGGCGAAGGGCTACCCAAGCTAGGAATACAATCCTAGCACGAGCAGCAGCAAGAAGAGGAGTGAAACCCTCTTGCCGTGGTCAAGAAAAGGTAACCCTTTCCCTCTACCCTTCATGTTCATCGTATCTGGGTTCTTGACCTATATCGAGCACCATATTACCTTCATCAAAGAGAGTGTTTACCACTTGATCAAGATCAGTCCAAGAAAGGGTTTTCTCTGACCTTATCGAGTTCAGCAACACACTCCTAGTGCTGGAGCCTCAGATCCCATGCTGTGTTACTTGATCCATGACCCGGGACCGTAACAACTTGGTATCAGAGCAGGGTAACATGGGGGATACATCTTGCAATGAAGAACTTCAAACCAGGATGCAAAAGATGGAGGATAGCATGGAGGTAGCACAACCACTGCTAAGAAAAGTTTGTGGTTTGGAAGTAGAGATGAAGCGAATCAGTAGCATGATATCTGATCAATGGGCAGAGAGACAACATAGCCCAAAGACGAGGGAGGTGACTCAACCGTACAACTGGAGAGCGGAGCAGTGGCTTGGACGCTCTACTATCCAAGGACCACAGAATGGAGGCACAATACCAAGGTACACAAAATTTGATTTTCCTAATTTTAATGGGTCAGTGGATCCCTTAATTTGGTTGCATAGATGTGAGAATTTTTTTTAAATCAAGGGACTGCTGAGTGGGATAAGGTGCAACTAGCCTCCTTCCATATGATAGATGAAGCCCGGTTATGGGTTCACTAGGTGGAACTAGAGAGACCAGTGCTGGATTGGGGTGAATTTAAAAATTTATGCACAATCAGATTTGGTCCTCCCGCCCACAGCAACCCCCTGGGAGATTTAGTTCCATTGAGATAAACTAGATCGATTGAACAATTTTAAAAATAGTTCCAAGAAAAGTTGGCTCGTGCTAGCGGGTTGGTACGGGTCGACCAGAAGGTCTCCCCATGAATCTCTGAGGATAGAGCTTGAACTCCTTTTCCCACCTGATTTGGCTCGGGCAATGAATTTCACCCGGGCAATGGAACAACGACTACGGTTGCAGCAACATAAGCCGGGTTGGCAAGGTGAAAGGAACACATCCTCCACTTGGCAAGGGCGCCGCTATAATTTGTCTTAGGTGACACCCCCTGCATTACCTTCCTCCAAACATAATCCGAATATGGGTCTGGTAGCCGATACACGCTCTAGTAATTTACCGCCACAATATATCAAAAACTTAACAAGTGTAGAGATGGCAGAACGGAGGTCCAAGAATCTATGCTACAACTGCGATGAATAGTACCGGGTGGGGCACCAATGTAAAAGGTTGTTGTTGGAAGATGGGCTCAAGCCCACGAGCTCAAGATAAGAAGCCCACACGTCAAAGGAGTGGCATATGTGTAAAATATGGTACTTTCCATAAAGATGGCATAGAAGTGTAAATATGTGTTCCTTTTATGTCTTTTGTTTTATCAAGTTGTAGCCCTAAGGGCATTGTAAAACTATAAATAAAGGCATTGGCTAAGAGGTAGGGCATTGAAGCACTCTCCTCTCTTTCCAAAAATTCGTCCAGCCCTCATTTTTCTTTATCTTCCACGTTCTTCTTCTTCTCCCTTAATCCAAACTCTCTCCTTCCACGTTCTTCTTCTTCTCTTCTCCTTCTCTCTTCTTCTTCTTCTTCTTTCTTGTTGATCTAAAGTTCTTTTCATGAGATCCTAAATTCTACACGGTATCAGAGCAAAGAGTTGAGGATCTCTTCATGGAGCGATTATGAAATCTGTTCAAGAATTTGTAAAAGGAGTTCAGTCATGAAGAGATAAGTTCATTCTCTTCTTATTTATGTTTTTTCATTTCCTTTTCTTATTTACATACTCCTTTTTACTATTTTTCTTTACTTCTTGAATTTTGAGTCACATCAAGTCAAGATAAATCTTTATATGTTGTAAATCAATTACAAGAGTGATGTTATAATCTTGACTCCTTGTAAATCAATTACAAGGGTGATCAAAATCATTTGTTGTTTGCATCTTATTAAGATTGATGGGTGAAATTTAATTACCTTTATGTAATTTGGATCCATCTCATTTGAGGTAGAATTCCAACACATGTTGTTGTATCTTCTCCTACTTAAGGTTGCTCATGGGTTTGTGTTATGTTGTCGGATGCCCATTATATGTTTGATGAAATTCCAACAGTCATTTACCCTTTGTAGTTCCGTTTTTTTTAACTTCAACAATTGAATTTGTTTTTACATTGAAGTCTCCCATGAACTGAAGATAAATCTCTTCCAAGTGTCTTGGTTTGTCATTAAATCTTCTCTAAATTTTTGTCTATTGCTCGTTTGTGTTGGAGTTTGGATTAAGGCTTAATCGGTTGCATCTAATTTCTTCTCTTTGTTCTTATGAATACAAGAGAAGTTGAGTGATGGCTGGATGTTATTATCACTTTATAAAGGCACAAATTTGTTGATAATTTGGTGCTTGCCCTTGTGAAAGAAATTGATTCTTGTTATCTTTTGTTGGTGATTGATTTGGTCTATGGGTTCTTCAAATTACATTGAGTAATTGTTCTTTGAAGAAGGCCTTTTCCCTTGACCTCCATATTTTACACTCCTCATCATGGAGATTGGATACAATAGTAATAAGAGTGATATACTCTGTATTACTATAATTCCACTTAGAGGTCTCTCCAATTACATGAGCTGGTCACAATCGGTTCGGAGGGTTCTTATTACTCGTGACCTCTTGAGCCACGTTGTTAACTTTCCTCCTCCGATTGATGAAGAAGATGCGTCCTACCACAAGTGGGTTAAGGATGATAACATGGCGATAAGTTGGCTCATCAATAGCATGGAAGAGCAGGTGGCCAATAATGTGGTCCACTTGGCAACCGCAAAGAACATATGGGATACTTGTGCCAAGCTTTACTCAAGCACTGCTTCATTACAAAAAATATATGATGTCTTACAAAACATGCTGCATACGAAACATGGAGATAATATTCATATTTTTGGCACGATTTTGAGGTCTTCTTCAAGAATGGAAACTAGCTCAGTCATATTCCACTGATATTGCCGTTCAAGAACGACAAAGAGAAGCTTTGGCAGCTGCCATTTGCTTATCGAATATTAAACCATACCTTGAGGTGGCCAAAATTCAGCTTCTAAGTTCTTCTGCTCTTCCATCCTTCGATGATATTAGTGCTACATTACTTCGGATACCGGATCCATCCCGTCCTTCTCCTATTGATGCTCCATCGGCGATGTTCTCTGGAAATCGGGGAACATCTTCCTCATCTCGAGGACGGGGCAGAAATATGAGAGGGGGTCGAACTATGAGAAGGGCTGAAAATAGAGGTGGTAGAATGGGTCAGAATTCTTTCCGTACTGAGCCTCAACTTTGCACTTATTGTGGCCGTCAGAACCACCTTGTGGCATCATGCTGGAAACTCCATGGCAAGCCTGATTGGGCCATAGCTAACCCAGTCTCAGTTAACGTTGAGAAAAATGAAGATAAGGCTGAATCATCATCCGAAAATGTGACTCTTACGGCTGAGGACTATGCTGCATTTCAAAAAATGAAGTCCTTCATGGAATCATCTATTCCCTCATCATCTACTGCTGCCACTACTATTGCCTCAGGTATGCTTTCTTCCTCTTCTTCCTCTTCCTCTTGGATCATCAACTCCAGGGCCTCCGAACATCTATTAGGTAACAACACTTGTTGCAATCCTTATCTCCTTGTTATCATCATAAATTCATTACGATTGCTGATGGTACCCAAACCAAGGTCCTTGGCAAAGGTTCCTCCTCTCTTACTTCATCTATTCCCCTTCAAGATGTTTTGTTTGTTCCTCAATTTCTTTTAAATTTACTCTCGATTAGCCAATTGACCAAACAATTAAATTTCTCTATCACCTTCTCACCGTCTTCTTGTGTCTTTTAGGATCTCACTATGAAGCGGGTGATTGGTGGTGGCCATGAAAAGGGGGGTTTGTACTACTTCACTCTTCTACCATTAGCTGCATTATCGTCCACTACATCTGAGGCCCAACTTTGGCACAACCGACTTGGTTATCCGTCTAACCCTTCACTTCGTTCTTTGGTTCCATCTTTAAAAGGACTTTATAATTTCAATTGTGAGGTTTGTCAATTAAGTAAACATGTCAGGAGTACATATTCTCCTCGTCTTACAACTACAAGTACTCCTCCGTTTGAGCTAATACATTCTGATGTATGGGGCCCTTTATGTGTCTCAAATATTTCCCAAGTTAAATATTTTGTCATTTTTGTTGATGATTTTACTCGAGTGACTTGGTTATATCTATTTAAAGTGCTTTCCGAAATTCTTTCTTTGTTTAAAAATGTTCATGCTTTGGTCTTGACACAATTTGGGAAGAAAATTCAAACCCTTAGATCTGACAATGCTAAGGAATACATGTCTCATGACTTCAAATCATTTTGTGAGAGTAATGGGCTTATTCATCAAACATCATGTGCCTATAATCCTCAAAAAATGGTGTTCCTGAAAGAAAGAATCGTCATCTTCTTGAAGTTGCTTGGGGCCTCCTCTACTCCATGAAGGTACCCTATTTGTATTGGCCTCATGCTATACTTACAGCATGGTTTCTCATTAATAGGTTACCTTCATCAATCCTTCATCATAAAACTCCTTACTCTGTGATATTTAATGGTGAAGATGCTTTTTCTCTTCCTTTGAAAGTGTTTGGATGTACATTTTTTTTCATGTTACATCTCCACAAAAAAATAAACTTGATCCTCGGTCTATGAAGTGCATTTTTTTGGGATACTCTCACACCCATAAAGGTTATGTCTGTTACAATCCTCCCCTTGGGAAGATGTTTATCTCTAGGGATGTGACTTTCTTTGAGGACACTCCCTTCTACTCCTCCCATGATGCTCCTTCAGGATGGACTTGTCCTTCTACTACTCCTTGTCTGCTTGTGCCATTCAATCTTGAAGTGGATCCATCCCCTGATGCACCGGCCGTACCTTCACCTGTGGAGTTGTCGAATCCACCCGAGGTAAGTCCTTCTCCTCCTATGTATGGGCTTGAATTTGATACTCGGCCTATTGCTTTAAGAAAAGAACGTCTCTCCTGTACTACTTCGCATCCTATCTCAAATTTTATGTCTCACCATCGCTTGTCTTCCGAGTGTTTTCAGTTTCTTGCGTCCCTTTCTTCTACTTCCGTTCCGCAGTCGTATCAGGAGGCCCTGAGACATCCAGGATGGAAGGCGGCTATGGATGAAGAAATGCATGCCTTATACGAAAACTTAACCTGGTACTTAACATCACTCCCGAAAGGTAAAAGACCGGTTGGTTGTCGATGGGTTTTTTTGGTGAAACATAATCCAGATGGATCGGTTGCTCATCTTAAAGCTCGACTGGTTGCTAAGGGCTATACGTAGTGCTATGGGATAGATTATGAGGAGACCTTCTCTCCTGTTGCAAAATTGAATTTGGTACGCATCATCTTATCTATTGCTGCTAACTCCTTATGGCCCGTCTATCAGTTGGATGTTAAAAATGCTTTTTTAAATGGTGATATCAGTGAGGAAATTTATATGGTTCAACCACCTGGTTATGTGGTTGAGGGGGAGTCAGTATGCCAGTTAAAAAAGTCTTTATATGGGCTTAAGCAGTCCCCTCGGGCTTGGTTTGATAAATTTAGTCAAACACTCCTACGGTTTGGTTTTCATCAGTGCTCAGTTGATCATTCTGTATATTATAAAGATACGATCAAAGGGAAAATATTATTGGCCATATACGTGGATGATATTATCTTAACCGGTGATGATGCTTTGAGAATACAAGAGGTGAAGCAGATGATATGTCAGGAATTCAAGACTAAAGACCTTGGTATGTTTAAATATTTTTTGGGTATAGAAGTTCTTCAATCCAAACATGGGATAATATTGTCTCAAAGGAAATATGTCTTGGATCTCCTTGAAGAAAAAAGAATGAAAGGTTGTAGACTAGTTGACACACCTATGGATACAAATGTAAAATTATGTGCCACAAATGAAGAAGATATTGATATTGGCAAATATCAAAGACTCGTGGGAAAACTGATTTATCTTAAGGTAACTAGGCCAGACATATCATATGATGTAAGTGTGGTGAGTCAATTCATGCCCAAACCACAAATTACCCACTGGCAGGCTTTAGAGAGAATATTACGTTATCTAAAAGGAGCTCCAGGAAGAGGATTGCTGTATAAAAAACATGGGCACTTCAACATAGAAGTCTTCTCAGATGTAGATTGGGCTGGATCTCCTGATGATAGAAAATCTACATAAGGATATTGTACTCTGGTTGGAGGAAACTTGGTTACATGGAAAAGTAATGGAAAAGTAAGAAGCAAAATGTGGTTACAAGATCTAGTGCCGAAGCAGAATACAGAGCTATGGCCCATACCGTTAGTGAACTTTTATGGATCTGGACCCTTCTTACCAAACTAGGTTTTTATAAAAAGGGGTCCATAAATCTGCATTGTGATAATCAAGCAGCCATTCATATCACTTCAAATCCAGTTTTTCATGAAAGAACTAAACATACTGAAGTGGATTGTCATTTTATACGGGAGAAGTTTCAAGCAGGAATAATCTCTCTCAAACACGTGTCATCTCAAGAGAAAGTAGATGATATTCTCACTAAACCCGTTACATCTAAAATCCTATCGTTTATATGTGGCAAGCTGGGTATTTATGATGTCTTTTCTCCTCCAGCTTGAGGGGGAGTGTTGGAAGATGGGCTCAAGCCCACGAGCTCAAGACAAGAAGCCCACTCGTCAAAGGAGTGACATATGTGTAAAATATGGTACTTTCCATAAATATGGCATAAAAGTGTAAATATGTGTTCCTTTTATGTCTTTTGTTTTATCAAGTTGTAGCTCTAAGGACATTGTAAAACTATAAATAAAGGCATTGGCTAAGAGGTAGGGCATTGAAGCACTCTCCTCTCTTTCCACAAATTCGTCCAACCCTCATTTTTCTCTTTGATGCAACCCTCTTCTCCCTTAATCCAAACTCTCTCCTTCCACGTTCTCCTTCTTCACTTCTCCTTCTCTCTTCTTCTTCTTCTTCTTTCTTGTTGATCTAAAGTTCTTTTCATGAGATCCTAAATTCTACAGTTGTTTTGGCTCGAAGTGGATGAATCAAATGATATAGAGGATAAGGATGATATTTTTTAGGAGGAACCACCGGCGATTTATTTGCATGCTATTACTGGGCAGAAATTTGCCCAAACTATGCAAGTCCTAGTCCTCGCCCAGGAGTTTGTGGGACTAGTGGATTCCGGCAGGACACACAATTTTTTGAGCTTAACAGCAGCGCAACATCTTCAGTTACAAAATCCTTCCTCATCTGATAGCCACCGCGTCAGTGGCCAATGGGGAGAAAGTCCCTAGATATGGGATCAGTAAGGCGGTAACTTTTTTCGTTGGATTTACTTTATTTAATGCTGAATATTTTGTCTTACCCTTGGCTGGCTTTGATATGGTGTTAGGCATTAAATGGTTGCAAACATTGGGACCCATTCTGTGGGACTTTTCGGCTTTAACTATGAGCTTTGTGTTGGCCGATAGTGAAGTGCTTTTACAGGGCTATCAGGTGGACAAGGCCCACAACATCCACACCTTCCACACACAAGACTCCCCAGACAGTTCTTCCTGTATCATCTCCTCTGTCACCCCAATATCATCAACTTCATCCACTTCAAACCAAAAATATCTTTTGCACTGATGACTAGCCCAATACGGTTCATCACATTTGTAACATAGATTTTTGGACCACCGTTCTGCCATCTCAGCACTTGTCAATTTTTGTATGTACTGAGGTGGATGACTGCTCAATCTCGTATCCCCTGGTAAAGTATTGGTCGGAGTGTGTCTGGGAGGAGGTGTTGGGGTTTGAGCCCCCTGAGTATAATTGAGCCTGCCCTGCCAGGTGGAGGAAGTGCTCCTCTCCCCTGACCATAGTGGTCGTCTGTGCTGGACCTTCTGTCGCCATTCTAAAGCACGAGCTATATTCATAGCGTTGGATAAGTCAATAGGTGCATGGAGCACCACCTCAAGCTTCAATGACTCAATCAGACCTGCTGTAAATAGCGCAACTTGTTGATCCCCTCGTACTAAACCGCTTGCTCGTGCTAATTTTTCCTGGAACAGTGTTTGATATTGCTCCACGGAACCGGTTTGTCGTAAAAAAACCAAATCCCCCAAAGGGTTGCTGTAAGCCGGAGGACCAAAACGAATAGAGTATAAATTCTTAAATTCATCCCAATCAAGAACCGGTCTATCAACCTCAACCTGCTGATACCAAAGTTGTGCTTTCCCTAGTAAGTGGAAAATAGCCAACTGCACTTTATCAAAAGCTGCTACTCTTTGATGGGCAAAATTTTTTCACATCGATACAGCCATATCAAAGGGTCTTCTGACCCATTATAAGTAGGGAATTCCAGTTTAGTATACCAGGGTACAGTGCCTCCCCCTTGGTTGAAGTGTCCCCCCAGAATAAAGGGTCCTTGCTGGCCAGATAAACTCATGCGCCTGGTAAACTCATCTCCCCCTCTGTTCTGTGAATGGTCCCCTCCTCTCTACTCTGGAATTGTGTTCCTTCTAGTAATCAGACCATTCTCCATACTATCCATCCTTCCATTCAAGGTTTCCATACCGAGAGTGAACTTCTACTCCAATGCAGCAAATTTTCTATCATTCTCTACCTTTGCCTATGCGGCCTTTGAGAATTGCTTCAAGCATTTCATGGGTGTTGATCTCTGCCGGGTTACCCTGCTCTGATACCAAGTTGCTATGGTCCCTAGCCATGGATCTAGTAACTCGGTGAGGTACTAATGAATCCAGCACTGTTCTTAATCACGTGTTTTTTTTTGTGAAAAGAACTCTCTGATCTCTCTACTTCCATGTTAGGATTGAAAAGAAGTTTCATTTTCTCAATTATAGATGCAACCAACTAAATAAGGGACTGTTTAAGGACCCAAACATGAAACCCCACTTTTATAGCTCACGTCAAGAAGTAGGGTTTCTAAAATTCATGCACCTACTGCTGCTGTATGCAAAAGACAATCTATAACCCTGCTAAACTCGTAAAAGAGAATTATAAATACCTCTTGAAGATCCCTCTCCACCAGCAAATCGAAAGCCTCCACCTTTGATGTAAAGACCCACTCAAACCCTCCTCTTCCTCCTGGTTCGTGAACGAGATAGGCTTCCCTTGCAGCTCAGAAGAGAAAGATAATTCCTCTTCTTCCTCCTCTCACGATCCCCTTAGAGACCCTCCAATGGATTCACTAAACAACCAGAGAAAGTTCACGCCAAGAACCCTAGAATAGGGAGCTCGAGCAAGAACTTAATTACCCTAATTTACTCTAAATCCGAACTTACTTTATTTCTGCTTCCTTACCCCTTAAATAGGGTAATTCACGTCAAGATAGGTTAGGGTTATAAAAATAAACTATACCCCTACCTCCAAGTCTTATTACATAATCAATAAGATTCGAAATAAAAGTAACCTAAATATTAAAAGTAAAAGTAGGTGACTCAGTGAGTCATTGTCTCCTCCTCTTAGTGACTTGGTGTGTTATTGAAGCCATAACATCTGGCTCCCCTTAGAGAAAGAGCTTGTCCTCAAGCTCGTAAGCTGGATATACATGTTTGAAGGTCTCTAACCTCTCCCATGTAGCGGCATCCAGATCTGTAGCGGCATCCGGATCTATAGCGGTCCACTGCTCGAGAATGTCCCACTGATCATCAGTCAAATGCGCCCGTAACACCGCGTAGGGTGTCAGAATGACGTGGCATTAGTCCACTGGAGGAAGGAATGGAGGGGAAGTAGGTGGCGGCCCCTTGTGAGGTTTCAGGAGTGAGACATGAAACACATCACGCAGCTTCGCAGTGTCTGGCAATTGCAGTTGATACGCCACTTGCCCTATACGTCGAACAATGGCGAAAGGCCCAAAATACTTGGGGGAGAGCTTTTGGTGCGACGGTCCCATGAGGGATTGCTGTCGACACTGTCGGAGGCGTAGCCAAACATAGTCCCCAACCTCGTAAGAGACATCCCGGTGTCCCTTGTTGTATGCACTTGTCATCCGGTCCTAAGCCCGTTGGAGACGATCGGTAATAGTCTTCAACACCTGATCACGATCCATGAGCACCTCATCAATGGCATCCACGCGGGTGGAGCCTCTGGTATAAGAGATAAGTCATGGGGGATCCCTCCCATAAAGACCCAGAAAGGAGAGGTGTGCAAGGCTGAGTGGAAGGAAGTGTTATAACAGTATTCTACCCATGGTAGCCACTGAACCCATTGTTTTGGGTGATCTCCAAAAAATCACCTGAGATACATTTTGATGGTCTGATTAACCACCTCGGTTTTTCCATCCGTCTAAGGATGAAAGGCGGAGGAAAATTTCAATTTAGTGCCACTGAGACGAAAAATTTCCCTCCAAAAAGTACTCGTGAATACCGCGTCCCGATCACTGACAATAGATTCTGGGATGCCATGTAAGCGGACAATATGCTCCAGGAAAGTATGGGCCACGCGAGCTGCCATGTAGGGGTGAGCCATCGGAATAAAATGACTACACTTGGAGAACCGATCAACCACCACGAACAAAATGGATTTCCCGGCTGAGAGTGGAAGACCCTCCTCAAAGTCCATAGAAATATCTGCCCAGACCTGAGTGGGGAGGGCGAGAGGCTGTAGAAGACCCGCTGGACTCAAATGCTCGGAATTTTTTCGTTGACATACCTGACAGTCGGAGACATATGTGGCAATGGAGGTCTTCATAGCCAGCCAATAAAAATCTGCCCGAATACACAACAATGTTTTCTGTAACCCCTCATGTGTAAAATCATGATAAGCCGATAGAATGGCTGGAATAAACTCGGATGTGGGTGGAAGGTAAATCCTTTGTTTGTAACAAATGAGTGAATCCTAAACGGACCACTTAGCATCCAACTGCCCATCTAAAATCTTGCTGCGCAGCTCCTGTAGTTCTGGAAGTGTGACATGTGCATCGCACACCATGTCTAGGATGAGGAAACGTGTCTGGCTAATGGCATATATGAGCTGCTGTTGTTCAAAATGCCTAGACAAGGCATCTGCCACTTTGTTTAGTCTTCCCGCACGATACTCCACAGAGAAATCAAAGCCCATCAACTTACTGATCCAATGTTGTTGTGGTGATGTAGTGAGGCGCTGCTCAAGTAAGAACTTGAGACTATAATGATCAGTACGGATGAGAAAAGTACGACCCCATAAATAAGGCCGCCAGTGTTGGACCGCCTTGGCCAACCCGATCAACTCTCGTTCATAGGCAGCCAATTTATGATAATGAGAGGCCAACTGTCGAATGAAATAAGCAATGGGGTGTGAGGTCTGTTGTAACACAGCCCCAATGCCCCCACTAGAAGCATCACATTCTACCAAAAATAAGTCATCAAAATTCGGAAGCTGTAAAATTGGTGTAGATGCAAGGGCACCCTTAAGTGCGTCAAATGCCTGCGTGGCCTGCTTGTTACAATGAAAGGACATCTTCTTGAGGAGGTTTGTCACTGCTAATGGGCCATAACTACGAATAAACTTTCGGTAATAGCCTGCCAAACCCAAAAATTCGTGTAATGCTGAACAAGACTGAGGTTGTGACCACTCACTAATGGCCTGAATCTTCTCAGGATCCACAGTGACCCCCTCATGGGAAATAATGTGGCCCAAGTTAGCAACATGAGATGCCCCAAAGGAGCATTTGGACTTCTTCAAATACAATTGATGTGAGGGTAATAAATGAAAGACAGTCCTCAAATGTGCTAAATGGTCATCTCGAGACTTGCTATATATGAGTATATCATCAAAAAATACAAGTACGAATTTCCGAAGGTAAGAACTAACTACCTCATTCATCAGCGCCCGGAAAGAAGGAGCATTTGATAACCCAAAAGGCATGACATCAAATTCAAAGTGGTCGTGATGTGTTTGGAACGCTGTCTTTTCAATATCTGCGGGATGCATACGAATCTGATGATAACCAACCTGTAAGTCTAATTTTGTGAAGACCCATGACCCATGTAGCTCATCGAGGAGCTCCTCCACCACCATAATTGGAAACTAATCTTTCACTGTCTGCGCGTTCAATTCCCGATAATCCACACAAAAGTGCCAAGTCCGATCATGTTTCTTCACGAGCAGAACTGGGGAAGAGAAGGGGGATCTACTGCTGCTAATAAGGCCCTATTGTAGCATCGCCTGGCATTGTCTCTCGATCTCATCTTTCTGGAGTTGAGGATACCGTTATGGACGAACAACTACCACATCTGACACTGGTATCAAACATATCCGGTGATCACAATGTCTCAAAGGGGGAGCCCTGTAGGATCACAGAAACGGTCGGCGAACTCATCAATCATACTTTCTGAATTATCCGGGCTAGTCAGAGAAAGAATGTGATGTTGCTTATCCGTCTGACTTCCTTGTAGGAGTACTTGGCTACCATGTAGGACAAAACTCATTGTCAATGCAGAGAAGTCCCACAAAATGGGTCCCAATGTTTGCAACCATTTTATTCCCAACTCTATATCAAAACTAGCTAGAGGAATAACAAAAAATTCAGCATGAAACAAAGTAGTGCCAATTGAAAAATATACCGCCTTGCTGATTCCGTAGCTAGGAACATTTTCCCCATTGGCCACTAAGACTATGGCTGTCAGATGTGGGAGAATCTATAACTGTAGGTGCTGAGCCGCCGTCAAACAAAAAAAATTATGGGTGCTCCCTGAGTCCACTAGTCCCACAAGTTCCCAATCAAAGACCTGAGGTCTGACTTGCATGGTTTTGGGCGATTTCTGATCAATAATTGCATGCAAGGAAATCTCCAACGGTTCTTCCTCTAGCATCTCCTCTGTCACCTCAATATCATCAACTTCATCCACTTCAAGCCAAAACAATCTTTTGAACTAATGACCAGCCCGATACGGTTCATCATAGTTGTAACACAGATTTTTGGACCGTCGTTCTGCCATCTCATCACTTGTCAATTTTTTTATGTATTGAGGTGGATGACTGCTCGATCTCATATCCCCGAGTCAAGTATTACTCAGAGTGTGTCTGGGAGGAGGTGTTGTGGTCTGAGCCCCCTGAGTATAATTGCTCCTACCCTGCCAGGTGGAGGAAGTGCTCCTCTCCCCTGACCATGGTGGTCATCAGTGTTGGACCTGCTGTCGCCGTTCCAAACACGGGCTATATTCATAGCATTGGATAAGTCAATAGGTGCATAGAGCTCCACCTCAAGCTTCAATGACTCAGTCAGACCTGTTGTAAATAGCGTAACTTGTTGATCCCCTCATACCATATCGCTTGCTCGTGCTAATTTTTCCTGGAACAGTGTTTGATATTGCTCCACAGAACCGATTTGTCGTAACAAAACCAAATCCCCCAAAGGGTTTCTGTAAGCCGGAGGACCAAAATGAATAGAGCATAAATTCTTAAATTCATCCCAATCAAGAACCGGTCTATCAACCTCAACCTGCTGATACTAGAGTTGTGCTTCCCCTAGTAAGTGGAAAATAGTACCTTGTACTTTATCATAAGTTGCTACTCTTTGATGGGAAACATGTTTTTTGCATCGATACAACCAGATCAAAGGATCTTCTGACCCATTATAAGTAGGGAATTCCAGTTTAGTATACCGGGGTACAGTGCCTCCCCCTTCGTTGAAGTGTCCCCCCGGAATGAAGGGTCCTTTTTGGCCAGAGAAACTCGTGTGCCTGGTAAACTCATCTCCCCCTCTGTTCTATGAAAGGTCCCCTCCTCTCTACTCTGGAATTGTGTTCCTTCCAGTAGTCAGACCAGTCTCCATGCTATCCATCATTCCATTCAAGGTTTCCATACCGAGAGTGAACTTCTCCTCCAATGCAACGAATTTTCTATCATTCTCTGCCTAGCCTTTTAGGATTGCTGCAAGCATTTCTTGGGTGTTGATCTCTGCCGAGTTACCCTACTCTGATACCAAGTTGTTATGGTCCCTAACCATGGATCTAGTAATTCGGCGAGGTACTGATGAATCCAACACTGTTTGAGGTTTTTTAATCACGTTTTTGTGAAAAGAACTCTCTGATATCTCTTCTTCCATGTTAGGATTGAAAAGGAGTTTCCTTTTCTCAATTATAGATGCAACCAACCAAATAAGGGACTATTTAAGGACCCAAACTTGAAACCCCACTTTTATTGCTCACGTCAAGAAGTAGGGTTTCTAAAATTCATACACCTATTGTTGTTGTACTCAAAGAGACAATCTATAACCCTCCTAAACCCGTAAAAGAGAATTATAAATACCTCTTGAAGATCCCTTTCCACCAGCAAACCGAAAGCCTCCACATTTGATGTGAAGACCCAAGCAAACCCTCCTTCTCTTCCTGCTGGTTTGTGAAAGAGATAGGCTTCCCTTGCAGCTCGGAAGAGAAAGACCCTCTCACGATCCCCTTAGAGACCCTCCAATGGATTCACCAAACAACCAGAGAAAGTTCATGCCAAGAACTCGAGCAAGAACCTAATTACCCTAATTTACTCTAAATCTGAACTTACTTTATTTCTGCTTCCTTACCCCTTAAATAGGGTAATTCACGTCAAGATAGGTTAGGGTTATAAAACCCAACTATACCCCTACCTCCAAGTCTTATTTACATAATCAATAAGATTCAAAATAAAAGCAACATAAATAATAAAAGTAAAAGTAGGTGACTCCATGAGTCATTGTCTCCTCCTCTGAGTGACTCGATGTGCTATTGAGTCCATAACATTGGGGCGATACTTCAACAGTCTCTCCACCCCATTGCCTACTTCAGCCACCAACTTGCTGTTCATCTCCATAAGTTACCACTCTATGAAAGGGAGTTAATTGGCCTAGCAAAGGCAGTCAGTCATTGGAGGCCATATATATAGGGCCGCTTCTTTATCATCCGAACAGACCACTGCAGTTTGAAATTTCAGTTGGAGCAACGTATCACAACTTCTCCACAACAACATTGGATTACAAAGCTCATGGGATATGATTTTACTGTGGAACACAAGGCAGGGGCCTTGAACAAAGTGGCAGATGCCCTATCCCGTAAATCAGAAGAGCCAGTGCAAATTGCTGCCATTACTCACCCCACGCCACTATTGCTGGATTCAATCAAGGAGGTCCACCAACGTACACTTGAAATGCAGGAGTTAGCCAAAAAAATTGCAGAGGGCACCATGTCTTCCCATTGGTCAATTCATGATCATATCATTTTATACAAGCACCACATCTATTTATCATGACAATTTCCCTTGATAGCCATGGTAGTTTCAGCATACCATGAGAGTGCCCATGAGGGCCTCCTCAAAACATTGCAGAGACTACAAGGGGATTTTTATTGGGAAGGGATGAAATCAAATATTGCCAAGTATGTGGTTGAGTGCCAGGTGAGCCAGAGGAACATGACCGAACATTTAATTCCCACGGGGATATTTCAACCACTCAAGCTTCCAACACAGGTTTGGTCCGACATTTTTATGAATTTCATTGAAGGACTTCCTAAGGCTTCCGACAAGTCTATTATTTTTGTGGTGGTTGATTGGTTTTCTAAATATGCACACTTTATTCCATTGGAGCATCCGTATACAGCAGCAAAGGTCGCTACCATCTTCTTCACAAATATTGTTCATCTCCACGGCATTCCGGAATCAATTGCTAGTGATCCGATGTGGTATTTACCAGTCATTTTTGGAGAGAGTTGTTTCGCTTATTTGGTACAAAACTCAAATTCTCTTCTGCCTATCATCGGCAAATAGATGGCCAGGCTGAAGAGGTGAACCGCACCATTGAGATATACCTAGGGTGTCTGGTGGGGGACACTCCTAAATGGTAGGTGGATTGCCTTCCTTGGGCGGACTACTGCTATAATACCTCTTTTCACACAACATTACAGGCCACGCCCTTCCAAATCCTCTATGGCAGGGAGCCCCCTCGACTACTTTGTATGCTCAAGTGTCCACAAGGGTGGACACAGTGGACCAAGCCCTCATCAATCGTGATCATTTACTATAATCTGCTTCCCTCAGTCTTTAGCAAGCCCAAGCACGTATAAAATCTTATTAAGATCAGCATCACCGTGATATTCAATACAACCAGGGTGATTTTGTATGGCTGCGTCTCCAGCCCTATCGGAAACACTCCATTGTAGGTACTAGGCATAAGCTCTTGCCAAAATATTTTGGCCCCTTCCAGATTCTCCAGCAAGTGGGACAGGTAGCGGATAAACTCCATCTACCTCCAGAGTCCAAGCTTCATGACCTCTTTCATGTTTCCGTGCTAAAGCCGTTAAAGGGTCCAACAACACTATCCATACCTGCTTTACCCTCTATTGAAGATGGTAAAGTTGATCTCACTCCTCACAAAATCTTGAGTGCTCGACAGCTAGATGACCGAAGAGAACTTCTGGTTCAATGGACCCACTCGAATGCTATAGAGGCTACATGGGAAAATCTAGCAGTCTTTAAGCACGTCTACCCTACATTTGAGCTTGCAGACAAGCTCTTTCTCCAAGGGGGAGTGATGTTATGGACTCCATAGCAGGACGAGTCATCCAGAGGCGATGTGGATGAGTTGGTGACTCAAGGGAGCAATGAGGTACCTAGGCCTTTTATATAGGCATTATATGTTCTTTATTTCCTTGTTGAGAATAGGAAGCCACAAATGGCATTATTGTAATAATATGTAGCTAGAACTCTGGCATGATGACCTTATAAGGTTAATGCAAATGAGAAGGTAAGCAAAAAATTAATCAAGGATCTGAGTTCTCCTCTAACTTACCAGTGTCGGTGTTCCCCTGGAACCCAAGGTGCAGGTTTCCCTTCGAAGAGCCTCAGTATCCCTCTCATCCCCTCACCATCGAAGATCATCCTCCTTCCTCGTCTATTCCATTGTTCTTCCCAAATTCATAATCATAGGTAGGCCAAAAAGATCTCGACGGCCTGGTTTTGCCCCCGAATTGCAAGAAGATCTCTCCCATCGTCGAATCACTCGGTCCATGGTTAGAGACCATAACACTCAGTGTTATGGGATAGATTATGAGGAGACTTTCTCTCCAGTTGCAAAACTGAACTCGCTACGTATCATCCTCTCTATTGTTGCTAACTCATCTTGGTCAGTATATCAGCTCGATGTAAAAAATGCATTTTTAAATGGTGATATAAGCGAAAACATTTATATGGTCCAACTACCAGGATATGTGGTTGAGGGGGATTCCATATGCCGGTTAAAGAAATATTTATATGGGCTTAAACAGTCCCCTCGGTTGATAAATTCAGTCAAGCGCTTCTATGATTTGGCTTTTATAGGTGCTCCGTTGATCACTTAGTATATGTTAAAGATACTATAAAAGGGAAGATATTATTGGTCGTGTATGTTGATGATATTATCTTGACTGGAAATGATGCTCATAGTATACAAGAAGTGAAGAATATGATATGTAAAGAGTTCAAGACTAAAGATTTGGGTAAGCTCAAATATTTTCTGGGTATAGAAGTCCTTCAGTTAAATCATGGAATAGTATTGTCTAAAAAAATACATCTTAGATCTTCTTGAAGAAACAGGAATGAAGGGTAGTAGACCAGTTGATACACCTATGGATGCAAATGAAAAATTGTATGCCACAACTGGAGAACATGTAGACACTGGAAAATATCAAAGACTTGTGGGAAAAGTGATATGTCTCACAGTAACCAGGCCAGATATATCATATGTTGTGAGTGTGGTAAGCCAATTCATGCACAAACCACAAATTACTCACTGTCAAGCATTGGAGAGAATACTATGTGATATGCCCGGATCTAACACAGGGAGGAAGACGATGAATAGGAAGGATCGATGTGAGGTTTTGAGCTTTTGAATGAGCTCCCCCTTAGGTCTTGTGAGAGGGAGAACCTGACCTCGTTTAATCTACTGTTTAATCTACTGAAATTTATTTTCCCATTCATTACCTTACGATGCATACAAATAGTTCACGCCAACAAGAGTTTAGGCAAAAATTACAAAAATGCCCCTGAGGTATATTTAAACCCAAATAGAATAAAACAGAAAATAAACTAAATGACTACTTAACTGACTCAGTCAGGGTGAGTTCGCTCTGTGAGTCGTAGGTTAGGTTCCACCTGAAAAAAAACAATTTTTTTTACTGGTCAAGTATTGGAAAGCGTGTCGACTGTCGCTACATCTCGCCCAACAGCAACGCTGCCCTCCCTCAGTCCTAGACTTAGTATTCCAATACCACAACCAACCTCCAGAACAATTGCATGGCTCATGAGGGAAGAACTGTCAACTGTTGGGGTACATTCATCTCGGTCATTTGCGTCCTCGCCAAAACTATGAAAAAATGCATCCTCCGACATGAATGGTTTCAGATCTAATGTCTTCCCTTCAGGGATAGAGGCACCAGCAGTGCCAACAGTGACAATATGGAAGGATACTTCTGCTGAATTGCCTCCAAATTCTCCAAATTCAAATACTGAGGTTGTGATGAAAATTACCTCATAGTCCTTCTTGGTGAGCCTCGCAAGGACTGGAGATTTTTCCAACTGTGCCATGCTAGGCCCAGTAATGTAAAAGATGTTCTGCTGCCCTGGTGTCATTCGAGAAATGTACTGATCCAGTGATGCTATCATGAAGGCAGCCTTATACCAAACCATCAATCTATTTGTGAAGATCCTTTGAGTACCCTGATTTATCAATGGGAGCAGAGTCGGAGTAGAGCGCCTTGTCTTCACCAGCCAGACCAATCTTGTAAGACCATTTTTTTTATGCCAAGTCTATGGTGTTGTTCCCACGGATCAACATAACTGGGCCACCAACAATTCCAGAAACGGCCTCTGGTTGTCTTTCATCTGCTAATTTACCAAAATTTGCTTGAGGTAATCATCCAAAGTGACAACTCCAACAACTTCACCATTGCCATCAACCACCATAGCCATATGTTTTCCAAGGCGGAACTCATTCAGCAGATTCTAGACCGGCATATTGTCCTACACAAAATAATTCCCTTCAAAAACAGGAAATCTGGACCATGGATACTTCATTGTCAAGTCATGTAAAACATGTATTGCAGCATTAGCATCAATGGCAATCACATCTCGTAGATGAGTCATGACCTCTCTCACATGTTTTTGTCACAAACAAGACATATTTTGTATGATATCCTGCCAAAATACTGCTTCTGAACCATGTAATTCAGTTCCACGTCGCAACAGACCTAAGATCTCATCTCGGGTCACAGTTGGCTCACTGACTACCTCCACACCCATTAATTTCATTATCTCAACTGACAGAAAGTTGAACATCCTAACTGCAACAATCTCCTGATGATTCAGCTCAAACCGTCCCTTTAATTTTCGTATCACCGTTGACCTAGCTCCAACAGCTTTAGAAAGAAGTTTGGCATCTCCAGTTCGGTTGGTCAAGCTATCAACATTTGCACACACACTGGCAGCAGTACTGTCAGATTCCACCTTCACATCGGCAACAAGTGCAAGAGGCCTATACACACTGCTGTCCACATTGTCTTTTGTAAATTTGGCCGCTGAACCAAACCCAGCAGCATCGATAGCACGCCCATCAGTAGTTTCAGCAGTCAACAATTTATATTGTGTTGTTGTCTACCCGGTTTGGTGCTGGAAGCTTGTCCCCCCATTTCTTTACAATTTCCAAAAGCTTTCGAACATCTTCTAGGAGCGAAGAATCCATTATCATATCCAAGTGCTGCCACAACTCTTGGTTCATTGAAGGTCATCCCGGTCTTCACTCTGTCACCAAATGTCTTGTAACAAAAATCTTCAAAATCTGCAAAATCTTTTACAACGTTTTGGCTCAACAGGCCTTGATATTTCTTCTCCAGGGCATCAGGAAGATCATAGTAATACAAATGTGCATAAGGAGTGATTCCTCTAACATCCACAGTAGTTGAAACTTGCTCAAGGAGTTTAGTTGCAGTAAGATCAACCTTCTTACCAGTGGCCACATCCGTGAACTGTTCAACTTTCCATACCCATTCGGCCTTACTCGATTTCTTCACCGTCAGGGATGATGGAGTTGTAATCTTTGCTGTGTTGTGGACTACTTGCTTAGAGGCAGGAAGAACACTAACAGACCAGCCAGGAAGATGATACTCATTTCCCCACCCAATTTGGAAATTGGGTTCCCTCTGTTCTGCTGAGAGGTGCTTTGCGAGTGGGAGGTGGTGGTCGGGAGTCACATCCCACCGGACTTGTTTCCGACGGTGCCGACGGAACCTCCTCCATATCCGGTGGTGAAGGGTAGCCCTTTGGGGCTTCGCCGCTGTGGATTTTTCGTGACAGAGGGCTTAGAATACCCTTCCGATGTCCCCATATCGTCGTCACCGCTATTTAGCTTTGGATATCCTTGCGCGAAAATCTTGAATTTTTCTGAAGCATGGTCCAAATCTCCGTCGCCGCGGTTCGGCCTTGTATTTCCTTGCAAGGAAATCTTGGATTTTTTGAAGTATGACCTCTCTACCCGTTCAGATATGAGGTTTCCCCCAAATCTTCCGCAGGGCCTTCGGCTGGCAAATGGGACAAAATTTTGGATTTTTCCGGTCCATGGCCTGTTGCCCTGGCCGAGACAACTTCTGCTACTTTCTTTCACGTACATCCTGCTCGGAGATTTCAGGTCGTGTGACCTTTTCTACGGAAGCCAATTGCTTCCTTGCAAGCGTCGTCATTTCGGAAGGACGAATAGAAGAAGGGTTGATTGCGCCCTTCTGTGGTGCGGGAAGAATTTCTGCTGTTCGTGAGAAGGGAATTTGGGAGGTCAAACCCAAATCAGCCAGGATCGACGAAGGTGGTGCTGAATACCCTTCCGATTGCGGAATAGCGGAGGCCCCGATGTCGAATGTTGCCACCGCTAGAGAGACAGTGCGATCGCTGAAGTTTTTGACCACCGACATCCATTTGGGTCTCCTGCCCATCCGAGGTAGAGCCCGAAAAAAGCTGCTGGAGAGACAGAGCCAGTTTCTTTCGTGCAAAAATTTATTTAGTGTAATCTGCTCATCATTCCCGCATTCTCTCCCCAATCTGGAAGAGAGGTGTCCTCGCCCATGCTCTTTCCATTTCTCTGTCCACCGACCTCCATTCATGGAAGGACAGTTCTCTTTCCATCGCCATCCATTCGTCTTGGCTCATCGTGTTCCCGCTCTGATACCAAGGTGATATGCCCGGATCTAACACAGGGAGGACTACGATGAATAGGAAGGATCGTTGTGAGGTTTTGAGCTTTTGAAGGAGCTCCCCCTTAGGTCTACTAAGAGGGAGAACCTGACCTCGTTTAATCTACTGTTTAACCTACTGAAATTTTCTTTTCCCATTCATTACCTTACGATGAATACAAATAGTTCACGCCAACAAGAGTTTAGGCAAAATTAAAAAAAATGCCCCTGAGGCATATTTAAACCCAAATAGCATAAAATAGAAAATAAACTAAATGACTACTTAATTGACTCAGTCAGGGTAATTGACTCAGCCATGGTGTCTCAGCCTGACTTGGCTCACTATTTGGTCCATAACACTATGATACTTAAAAGGTGCTCCAGAAAGAGGATTGCTATATAAACAACATGGTCACTTCAATATAGTAGGCTTCTCAAATGCAGATTGGGCTAGATCACCCAATGATAGAAAATCTACGTTTGGGTATTGTACCCTTGTTGGGGGGAACTTGGTCACATGGAAAATCAAAAAGCAAAACGAGGTTTCAAGATCTAGTGTTGAAGCAGAATACCGAGCTATGGCCCACACTGTAAGTGAAATTTTATGGATAAAGACTCTTCTTACAAAATTGGGATTTTATAAAGGAGGCTCTATGGGCCTACATTGTGATAATCAAGCAATTATTCAAATTATATCAAATCCAGTCGTCCATGAAAGAACTAAACATATTGAAGTGGATTATCATTTTATACGGGAAAAGGTTCAAGCAGGAATAATTTCTCTTAAGTATGTTTCATCTCAGGAGACATTAGCTGATATCCTCACCAAACCGGTAATATCCAAAATTCTTTCTTATGTAGGTGGCAAGCTGGGTATTTATGATGTATTTTCTCCTCCAACTTGAGGGGGAGTGTTGGAAGATGGGCTCAAGCCCACAAGCTCAAGGCTAGAAGCCCACAAGTCAAAGGAGTGGCAAAGTGGTTATTTATGGTATGTTCCATAAGGATGGCATGAAGATGTAAATACATTGTCTTAGTATGTCTTTTAATCTATTGAGTTGTAACCCGACAGGCTTTGTAACACTATAAATAAGAGCATTGGCTAAGAGGTAAGGCATTCAAGCTTTTTCCTCTCTTTGAAAAACGTCCAGCTACCCTCTCTTCTCCCTTGACACATTGTCTCATTCCCTTAATCCAAACTCTCCTCTCTAACATCCTTCTCTTTTCTCCCTCTTCTCTCCTTCTTCTTCCACGTTAACCTAGAGTCATTCTCATGGGGTACTAACTTCTATATTTTTCAAAGTCACATGTCACCTATCTCAGCCATATTATATCCATGCCAGGGTCACTGTTGATCCTAAGATGATTCAAGCAGTTAACAATAGGCCACAACCTCATAATAGCTCAGCTTTGAGAGGATTTTTGGGCCTAGCCAGATACTACCACAAATTCATCCAAAATTATGGGCCCTTGGCAGCACCATTGACCAGTCTCCTCAAGAAAAATTCCTTTATTTGGAATGATGAAGCCACACAGTCCTTCCAAGCCTCAAACTAGCTCTCGCCTCCACACCCGTACTACAACTTCCCAATTTTGAGGACTTATTTGTGGTCGAGTGCTACGCATCTTGTGGGGGCATAGGGGCCGTCTAACAACAGCACTCCCACCCCATTGTATATTTTAGTAGGCAGTTGGCATAACAACACCACAAATTGGCAACGTATGAACGGGAATTAATCGGTTTGGCCAAGGTTGTCCAACACTGGTGACCTTACTTATGGGGTTGTGCATTTCTCATTTGCACTGATCATTAAAGCCTTAAATTTTTACTTGAACAGTGACTCACTACTTCTCCACAGTAGCATTGGATCAATAAGTTGATGGGATTTGATTTTTTGGTGGAGTACCACTCTGGGAGATTAAACAAGGCCGCAAATGCCTTGTCACGGCGTTTGGAGAACCATCAGCTCATCTATGCTATCAGCCAACCTCGTTTCCTCATATTAGACTTGGTTAGGGAGGCACATGCCACTATTACTACCCTATAGAAGCTGCACAAAAACATTACAGAGGGGACGATGGATTCTAAGTGGTCTATCCAGGATTCACTTATTTTCTACAATATGCGGATATATATACCACACACTTCCAAGTTGGTTGCAGCAATCCTCTCTACCTACCATGACAGCACTCATGAAGGCATCCAGAAAATATTGCATTGCACTCTGGTAGATTTCTATTGGTAGGCCATGAAAACCACCATTGCAATTGTAAGGATCCCTGGTCATAGATCGTGTAACACTGCATGGGACGGATAGATCCAGCGCTGAGAGAGAAGCTCTTCCACATCTGTTCTGGTGCTGGTTGTAGACAAAACCCTCCCTAGATTACTCGACCCGGTCTGAATAGCAGCCACTTGCTGTTCTCAGCTGGGAGTGGGTATTAACCCACATGTGTGCTCGTTTAGCAGGGGAAGCCGTAGACTGCTGGGCTTGGCTAGATCTGGGCAGCACCACCCTTCTGCTCTCGGTGGAAATGGGTAGCCACCAATGTTATGCTCAGCTATAGAACAACAGTGGACTGCTGGGCTTGGTGAGATCTGAACAGCAGTACCCTGCTGTTCTTGGCGGAAAACCGGGCAGCACCTCGCTGGTCGGCTGGCTAAAAAATGAACAACTGTACCTGCTCTGTTCGCTGGAAGGGGGCTGTAACCTCCTTGCTCTTTCTCGACTAAAACAGAACAATACCACACCACATTGCTCGTCGGAATGAAACGGTAAGCCCTGCTCTACTGTAAGACAAATTGAACAACAACACTTGAAACCAGTGAACAGGTCCGTGCTGCTATTCTGGGTTGGACTTCTGTAAAACGAAAGCAAAAGGGGTGAAGAAGAAGAGATCAGAGGGATAACTAGAGCTCAATGGGGAACTCCAACCCTAAGTTCGTCAAGGAGAAATTGAGATCCTGTTTTTGGCAAAAATAACACTTGTCTCTTCATATTCCATCTTCCCTCCTACATATGCTTGATGCGAACCATAGTTTAGGGCAAAAATTACAAGAATGCCCCTGAGGCATATTTACTCCTAACTGAAATAAAAATAGAAATATAAACTAAAGGACTCAGTACTTAGTACTCAGTCGGTCAGCCACGGTGCCGCTGAGTTACACGGCTCGCTATCGAGTTCATAACATCATTCTCCCCCTAGAGAAAGAGCTTGTCCTCAAGCTCGAAGGTAGGATAGGCCCTGAGAAATGTCTCCACATCTTCCCATGTGGCCGTCACTGCATCTGTGTTAGTCCACTGGATGATAACTACCCACTTGTTATGAAGTTGGTGGGCTTGCAAGGCTGTGGCTGGAGAGAAAATAACACGCCCCTCCTTTACTGGTGGTAAGAACAGAAGCGGAGAGAAAATAACACGCCCCTCCTTTACTGGTGCTAGACCATGAAGGTTTTGAGGAGGGAAACATGAAAGACGTTGTGAAATTGAGCGTCTGGTGGAAGTTGCAGCTGGTATGCCTCTTGGCCAATGCGCTGGAGAACCAAAAAGGGGCCAAAGAATTTTGGAGATAGCTTGTGGCGGGGGCCAAACAGAGACTGTTGACGGTAGGGTTGGAAGTGAAGCCACAAATATTCACCAGGTTGTACGTCACATCGTGATGGCCCTTGTCATAGTAGGATTTCATCCTGGCCTGAGTGTTCTGGAGACGTTGGGTGGCTGCTAGAAGTACCTGACCACGGTCCAGTAGTGCCTAGTCAAGGGTGTCAACTCGGGTGGAATCGGCATATAGGACAGCAACCTGGGCAGATCTCTATCATAGAGGACCTTGAATGGCGTGGCTTGCAAGGGAGTATGGAAGGACATACTGTAGAAATATTCAACCCAAGCGAGCCATTCCAGCCACCATTGCGGGCGGTTGCCCACAAAGCACCGTAAGTACATTTCCACCGTGTGGTTAACAACCACAGTCTACCCATCGGATTGCGGGTGATAAGAAGAGGAAAATTTCAGCTTTTTACCGCATAATCGAAAGAACTCTCTCCAAATGTGACTGGTGAAGTCCGCATCACGATCGTTCACAATGGACTCTGGAATGCCATGCAAATGAACAATATTGTCAAAACAAATTTGAGCGATGTGTGATACGGATGAGCCAAAGGGATAAAGTGAGCATACTTTGAGAATCTGTCAACCACCACTAATAGGACGGATTTTTCAAAAGCTTTGGGAAAGCCATCAATGAAGTCCATAGATAGATCAGCCCAAACCTATGTGGGAAGGGCGAGTGGTTGAAGGACGCCCGTTGGTGATAAATGATCAGCCTTGTTGCATTGACAGGTATGACACGAGGCTATGTACTCAGTAATTGCGGACTTCATGCCTTGCCAATAAAAATCAGCCCTAATCCGATTCAACATCTTTTGAACACCCTCATGAGTGCTATCATGGTAGGTAGATAAAATTACGGCAACCAAGGGAGAGGAGTGCAGTAAATACATGAAATTGCCATACATAATGGTGTTGTCATGGATAGCCCACCTGGAGTCCATGGTTCCCGCTGTGTTCTTCTGAGATAGCTCCAGAAGAGCTGGGTTAGTCCGCTGGTCTTCTTTAATGGAATCGAGCAAGAGAGACCTTGGTTGTCTAACCGCATAGACTTGTTGCGGTTCCTCCATACGTCAGGATAAGGCATCAGCCCCCTTGTTCAATTTGCCCGGCTTGTGTTCCACTGTGAAGACAAACCCCAATAATTTGTGAATCTAGTGTTGCTGTGGAGAAGTCGAGATGTGTTGTGCTAGCAGAAATTTGAGGTTGTACTGGTCAGTGTGGATGACTAAAGTGTGTCCCCACAAGTAGGGCCACTAGTGTTGAACCGCCTTGGCCAACCCAATCAGCTCGCGCTCACAAGTGGGTAATTTCTGGTGAAGTGCTGCTAGTTGCCGATCAAAATATGCAATGGGTGATGTGTTTGTTGTAATACCACCCTAATACCGCCCCCTATAGCGTCACACTCCACGACAAATAGGTCCTGAAAGTTCGGTAATTGTAGGACTGGAGTGAAAGCTAAAGCCTGCTTGAGTGCCATGAAAGATTTCGTTGCTGCATCCTCCCAAACGAAGGTGTTGCGCTTGAGAAGATTAGTCAATGGACTGACTAGTGGACCATAATTCTGTATAAATTTCTGATAATAGCCCGCTAGCTCCAAAAATCCTCTTAAGGCTGAAATGTTGTGCAATTGAGATCAGTTGGTGATTGCTGTAATTTTTTCTTGGTCCACTGTGACGCCCTCTGTTGAGATGATGTGGCCAAGATAGGCCACTTGGGCCTTCCCAACTGAACATTTGGAGCGTTTCACGAAGAGCTGATGTGCTCGGAGGATTTGGAAGACAAGTCATAAGTCTTTGAAATGTTGTGTACTTGATTTGCTATAAATAAGAATATCGTCAAAGAAAACCAACACCAATTTGGGGAGATAATCACGGAATACCTCATTCATCAAAGCCTAAAAGGTGGATGGTGCATTGGATAAAACGAAAGGCATCACCACGAAATCGAAGTATCCATGGTGAGTACAAAATGGGGTTTTCTTGATATCTGGCATATGTATTCTGATTTGGTGTTAGCCCAATCTCAAATCCAGCTTGGTAAAAATTGTTGACCACTGAAATTCGTCCAATAGCTCATCCTCTATGGTTAAGGTCCCTCGCCATGGATCGAGTCACTCGGTGATCTCCTCCTGGCTCCAGGTTTGAATCCGACCATGGAAGATGTTTGGGATTTTTAGAACGCTCTGTGGTTGAGAAGAATCAAGCTTTCGAAAGAAGCTTGCACCTTGGACCTCATTGGGAGAGAGTATATGATCTCAGACTTTAGACTAATGATCAATGCTTAATTCTATTCAAGCCTTCGTCCCCCTTATAAGAGAGGACTAGGGTTCGAGTACAAAGCAAAGGCCAATAACAAGGCCCATGAAAAGAAGGAAAATTACATCTAAACCATCAAAGTGCTTAAACCCAAAAATTACATGATTTACCCATGGCGTCTACTAATCACTCGACCTGCTATAGAGTCCATAAGATCACCCCATCCTAGAGAAAGAGCTTGTCCTCGAGCTCAAAAGTAGGGTCTGTATGTCGATGTTTCCACCTGTTCCCAAGTAGCCTCCTCGGTAGCTATGTTCACCGTCTGGACGCCCAAAATTGGTGCATTACCCTTAGTAACCATTTTTTTTTCAAATGTAGGGATGTGTTCCGAACGTCGCTACATGCCCCCAAGCAGCATCTCTACTCTCACTCCATCTTGGACTGGTGTGAACAGCCCCCCATGGCGGCCCCCCATTGGCAAGGTTGCACTGTCTACACTCTGCCAGCATGGCAGCAACAACATCATGACCAGCCCCCTGCGATTGAGAAGACTCAACAGCACTGACCCCCTCCATTTGCTCCACCTTGAAACACTCAGGGCCTGAAACCATCACGAACAACAAGATCAGCATGGTGACGATGTATGGATGGTTGTACCATTTCATAGTGAAGTGCCAAGAGCAAGATTGCTTCCCTCATAGAACTATCCAGGCCACATGTGTCCGGTAATTCAGATGAGCAATCAGGTAGCGGAACAACACTATGAAGCCCATTGCATGCTTGTTCCTCATTACCATCATCAGCAGAGAACCCAACTTTCCATGAAATCAACCAGTTGTTCCTTGTCCAAAATCCAGACAGTTCAAGTTGCTGCTCACTGGCATGGAGTACAGGAAACACCACTCCATACGTACATTCCATGTTATTGGTGAGCACTACCACTGTTGTTTGAATCCATGTCGGATGAAATTCAAAATGCAGAGAGAAGTGATGAAAGGATACCACTATGCTGACTGCAACAGGAACTATGAGCACTGCTTTCAGCAGTGCCACTGTTGGCAGCACTGTTTTCTGCCATGGCGTCGTACAAACCAGCTATGCATTGGATGGAGCTGGAACAAAAGGTAGAACTTCCATTCTTCCAATAAACGCTGCTATGTTGCTCGCCTAAAGATGGACCTATCATCTGTTGGCCAACTTGTTTGCACAGATTTGAATAGCATGTCCTTGATTCGTAGGAGCTATAAATGCAACCTGTGATACATTTTCCTGTCATACATATGCTAGGTATGGCTCCTCGTCATCACTTCGAACCAGTTTTATTTTGTTCTGTGGAATCCATTGCTGCATTGCCACCACCGTAGAAATTTAAAAAATGGGAAGTGGCCCACCTACCCACCCCAAGAATGCGACAACAACAGAAATTTGAAAGTGTTGAACCCATTGCTGTATTGTCACAGCAACAGGAACTAAAATCCTGACTGATAAGCCGACAAAGCTATCTACTTGAGCCTCTACTGTCTGCCCTTTCTCTCTTAACCTCTGAATGACACATTGAGCATCTTCTGATCTCTTTTCAACCAACCCAATAAAAGTAGCAACAATTGGTGAATGCCCAGCCTCCAACATCTCAATGCCAAATCCAATCCCATCTTCTAGCTGCTTCCCTTGACACAATCCATGAAGAAAAACTATATAGCTGAAAGCATTGGAAGAGATACCAATTGTCTACATTTTCCTGAAAACCCCTTGTCCATCTTCAAACTTTAGTGCCTTGCAGCAGCCGTCCACCGTAGCCATATAGATTACAATTTCAGGGATTGTACCCTTTTGACGCATGAACCCAAATAGCTTCATAGTGCTTTGAATCAACCCGTCCGTGCATAGGCCATCTAGCACTGCAACGGCATTGGGGATGAGCCCCATTGCTTTCATTTTTCTGAAATGCATTTCAGCATCTTGAGGTGATGGATTCGGTGAAGCAGCTACCTGTAGTTCAGAGTCTTTGGTGGAATTTGCCTGCATGGAATTTGCTGTTGTCTGGGTACAGTGTTTGTGATGACCAAATTCAAGTAAATTCACCTCAGAATATATACAAGTAGCATCCATATCATCCAAAAAAATTAAAACAACTTTTTGAAATGGACTGTTACTGTTGGTAAAATGACCCGAAACAGCCACCCTTTTTCTGTCTTCATGCACCACAATCGAATATGTACCCTGCCCCTATGCAAAAAAATTGTTGACGGGAGATATAACAAAGGCCCTCTGCTGCTTGAATTGTAAGATGGCCATGATTCTAGAAAGATTAATTAATCGTGTTGGCGTTGCTGACCAGTTAACAACATCACGTTGCGTCTTTAATTCGAACAACTCCCCAACATTAGGAGCCCCATTGGAGCATGGAGAAATAGGTTCATAGATAGAGAGGGTTGCACGCTCCACTGTAAGAAAGTGTGGAATGGCAATTGCATACCTGATTTTGTGCCTAGCAACCATGAATGGAAGTCCGTTTACAATACCACTATCAAGGGCTTCATCTTGTGGAAGCCGTTTCAATTCGAAATCCTCTGGGCGAGACCTCTCTTCTTTTACTAGGGCCACGATTTCTACTTTGACATCAAAATTTGTGGGTTTTTGTGTTTTTCGGTTAGTATAAGCCATCAATGATGCTTGTCTAGATTTTTCATGCCCCTTGCCAACTTTGAGCCCGTCGAGCCTGATTTGTTGCCGATGGCGAATAGCATGAAGGAGTGGCCAAAATTTAGAACCTTTCTGCTTAACAATGAACATGTGTTTTGGTTCCACTCTCCAAGCAACTCTCCAATTCGAAGATTGAGTTGAAGAATAGTCTCCCGAAGCTCCATAACTTCAGTTTGGATTGCGGCGGTTTGGGTCTGTCCTTCAATCCGAACTTCCTCCACTAAATTGCACCAATCATTTGGAGAAGAAGAATCGCCGATGGTGGTCCTATCAGATACCACGTTGTTAAGGTCCCTTACCATGGATCGAGTCACTCGGCAATCTCCTCTTAGCTCCAGGTTTGAATCCGACCTTGGAAAATGTTTGGGATTTTTAGAATGCCCTATGGTTGAGAAGAATCAAGCTTTCGAAGGAAGCTTGCACCTTGGACCTCGTTGGTAGAGAGTATCCAATCTCAGACTTTAGACTAATGATCAATGCTTAATTCCATTCAAGCTTTCGTCCCCCTTATAAGAGAGGACTAGGGTTTGAGTACAAAGCAAAGGCCAATAACAAGGTCCATGAAAAGAAGGAAAATTACATCTAAACCATCAAAGTGCTTAAACCCAAAAATTACATGATTTACCCACGATGTCTACTAATCACTCGACCTGCTATGGAGTCCATAACAACCACTGGTATGGGAAACTTGACTTTGATGGTTTTTGCATTGACCTCCCTCTAGTCCACACAGAATCGCCATGTGCCATCATGCTTCTTAATTAGTATAACCGGCGAAGAAAAGGGGGAAAGGCTGTTGCGGATAAGGCCCTGTTCCATCATGGTCTTGCACTGCCGTTTGATTTCATCTTTCTGGAGGTGTGGATACCTATAGGGTCTAATCACCACTGCATCTAATATGGCTTTTAAACAAATTTGGTGGTCATAGTGCCTCAATGGGGGGAGCCCGGACGGCTCCCGAAACAAGTCGGTGAACTCCTTTAGTAACCCTTCCTTGTTGCTTGCAAGTGGTTGCTACTCGTGTAATAGGTAGACTTGGGGGGTGGCTGTAGCATGACTACCCCTAAATAGCACTGGTTTGCCTTCCGACACAAAGCTCATTGCCACAAAATTGGGCCTAATGTTTTCAACCACATAACCCCGAGGACCGTATCAAATCCGGCTAGAGGAATGACAAAAACTTTAGTGGTAAAGTGAGTGTTACCAATGGAAAAATGTACCTCCTTACTGACCCCGTAGCTCAGAACCTTCTCACTATTGGCGACTGAGACCATGGTAATTGGGTGGGGTTGGATCCCAAGTTGGAGGTGTTTCGCCATTGTCATGTTGAGGAAGTTGTGTGTGCTGCCCGAGTCCACTAACCCCACCAGTTCCTGGTCAGTAACCTTGACTCGCACTTGCATGATTTTGGCCGACTTTTGTCCGTTAATGGCATGTAAGGAAATTTCTGGTTCAACCTCCTCTATAGTATCCTCGGTTGGTTCTTCTTCCTTTGCTCACGCTTCCAACTCCAACCAAAGCAATCTTTTACATTGGTGGCTAGCCCGGTAAGGTTCGTCACAACTATAGAAGAGGTTCTTCAATCTTCGGTCAGCCATTTCCATCCCGGTTAATTTCTTCATATATGGGGGTGGTGAGTTGCTGGTTCTAGTGGGTACTGCCACAGTATGTCCAGTAGTAGTTTTGGGTGGTGGCGCTGGTGGCCCTATCACTGGAGGTGAATAATTCCTCCCCCCTTGCTACCTGGGTGCACTAGTTCTCCCCCTTTGCCAGCCACTCCTCCTATTCTGAATGTGATGTCTTTCTTCCATTGCCCGAGCCAAATTCACAGCTCGCCCCAAATCAGTAGGCGCATGGAGCTCCACCACCAGCTTCAACAAATCATTAAGCTCTTATGTGAATAGATTTACATGTTGGTCTCTTTGAACTAGGTGGCTGGCTCGAGCTATTTTTTTCTGAAATTGAGTTTGGTATGCTTCCACCGAACCGGTTTGTCTTAACAAGACCAAGGCCCCCAAGGGGTTGTTGTACGCTAGCGGTCCAAACCGTATCATGCATAGCTCTTTAAACTCTTCCCAATCCACGACCAGGCAGTCCAGTTCCACTTGATGGAACCAGAGTTGAGCTTCATCCAACAAGTGGAAAGCAGTTAAGCTCACCTTATGCATGTCAGATGTGCCTTGGTGGGCAAAAATATTTTCACATTTGTGTAGCCAAATTAAGGGGTCGACAGACCCAGTGTAGGTGGGGAAATCAAGTTTGGTGTACCTGGGTACTGACCCTCCACCTTGTGCCGGTAGACCATTGCGCCCAGAATGTTGTTCTTCCCCTCTTCTATAAGAGTGTTCTTCCATCTTTTGTGTGGTGTCTGGGGGTCGGTTTAATCCAGCCACAATCTCAGAGACTCTACTAGTGATCTGTTCCATCATTTCTGCCATTCAAGCTACATTTTGTGCCCTCAATTCTCTGGCAAGGTTTCTCAGCTCTTCACTTTGGGACAAGTCCCCCATGTTACCCTGATCTGACACCAAGATGTTAGGATAACTAGTCATGGATCGTGTAACACGGCGTGGGATGGATAGATCCATTGCTGAGAGACTTCTTCAATGTCTGTTATGGGCTGGTTTTGGACAGAACCCTCCCTGAATTACTCGACCCGGTCTGAATAGCAGCCACTTGCTGTTCTCAGCTGGGAGTGGGTATCAACTCACTGGTGTGCTCATTTAGCATGGGGCAGCCGTAGACTGCTGGGTTCAACTAGATCTGGGTAGCAGCAGCCTGCTACTCTCGGCGGAACTGTTTAGCCTCCAATGTTACGCTCGGCTACAAAACAGAAGTGGATTACTATCTCAGTGGAAAACCAGGCAGCACCTTACTGGTTGGCTGGCTCAAAAATGAACAACAACACCTACTCTACTCACTGGAAGGGGGCTGAAACCTCCCTACTCTTTCTTGACTAAAACCGAACAACAACACACTCTTCAGAATGAAACGGTAAGCCCTGCTCTACTGTAAGACTAACCAAACAACAACACTTGAAACCAGTGAATGGGTCTGTGTTGTTGTTCTGGGTTGGACTCTATAAAATGGAAGGAAAAGGGGCGAAGAAGAATAGATCAGAGGGATAACTAGAGCTCAATGGGGAACTCCAACCCTGAGTTTGGCAAGGAGAACTCAGGATCCTTTTTTTGGCCAAAATAACACTTGCCTCTTCATATTCCATCATCTCTCCTACATATGCTTGATGCCAACCATAGTTTAGGGAAAAAATTATAAGAATGCCCCTGAGGCATATTTACTCTTGACTGAAATAAAAACAGAAATATAAACTAAGGGACTTAGTACTCAATGACAGCCACATTGTCGCTGAGTTACATGGCTTGCTATTGAGTTCATAACAAAAACATATGTCACAGCCTGCTAGGTATGTCAACGCAACAAGACTGAACACTTAAGTCCAACAGGTCTTCTTCAGCCTCTCACGCTCGCTACATAAGTCTGGGTTGATATTTCTATGGACTTCGTTGATGGTCTTCCCCAGACATCCGGCAAATCGGTATTATTTTTGGTGGTCAATAGGTTCTCCAAGCATGCCCATTTTTTTCCTATGGCACACCCATATATAGCATACCGAGTGGCACAGAACTTCCTCGAGCATATTCTCTGCATAGCATTCCAGAATCCATTGTCAGTGATCGGGAAGTGGTCTTTACCAGCACTTTATGGTGGGAATTTTTTCTTCTGAGCGGCACGAAGCTGAAATTTTCATCCTCATATCATCCTCAGACAGATGGCCAAATAGAGGTGGTTAACTACACCGTAGAGATGTATCTACGGTGCCTTGTGGGCTATCATCCTAAAAATTGGGTTTAGTAGCTACCGTGGGACGAGTATTGTTACAACACTTCCTTCCATTCAGGGTTCTATATGATAGAGATCCTCCTAGGCTTCTCTCTTATACTCCAGGTTCCACCCGTGTGGAAGCAATTGATCAAGCCCTCATGGACCGCGACCAAGTACTGTAGAATATTACAGATGGCCTCCTGAGATCACACATTCATATGAAAGATTTCTATGACAAGGGGCAAAGAGACGTCTCGTACGAGGTGGGGGACGACGTTTGGTTATGACTCCAACCGTACAGACAACACTCCATTGCAGGACCGTCGCACCATAAACTCTCACCAAAGTACTTTGGGCCTTTCCCCATTATTCGGGGCATGGAACCAGTGGCCTATCAGCTGCAACTTCTAGCCATGGCCAAGCTGCACGATGAGTTTCATGTCTCCCTACTAAAACCTTGTCAGGGCCCTAGCTTGTCCTCAAGCTCGTAATCTGGGTAGAATTGCGAAGGAAAGGAGTGGAAAGGAGGGGGGGGGGGGGGGGGGGGGGGGGGGGGGGGGGTGTGGGGGGGCAGATCTTGAGGATTCAATAGGAAACTGAGTCTTCCAAAGGAGGCGCACTAGGTCACTGAGTTAATTGCTTTATTTCCATATTTTTTTTTAAAATTCCTTTTTATGCATTATTTAAGTTAAATTTTCGTAGAGGCATAATTGTAAAAATGAAACCCTAAAACTATGTTGGCATCAACCCTACTTAGAGGGGAAGGATAACGAGAAAAGGTAAGCCTTGAATTATGTTAAACAGGGTTAAGAGTTCTCCTTGATGAGCTCTAGGGTTTGGAGGTCTCCTTAAGGGGGAGGGTTTGTACAAGTCCTTTACCCTAATCTTCCTCCTCTTTTCTCCAAATTCGTCACTCTTCCTCTTCTCCTCCTAAAACTTTCTCTCCACAATATTTCTTCTTCTTCTCACCCCTTAATCTTCTTCTACTATGATTATACATCATGGAATCCTAAGTTTCAACAACTCTCAATCTTGAATTAAGTCATGAGCATAAGCACCGATGGCTTGTTGGATATTGTGCTATAGAGAGATATTTGAATATGCTTAGTACAACTCATATCTGCCTATAAATGCAAATGACAGTTAGACATTCACTCAATCATTAAGGAAGATATCGAATCCAACATAGTGAAACCCATGGATATCTTTAGAAAACTACATTAGATCTACGTCAAGATCTGAAAAACTTGAAATGTGAATCTAGACTTGAGCATAATTGTAAAATCAAATTGTGCTTTTCTAGATGTGATTACTTATATAGTCCATTCCTGCTAATCCCTTGAGCTTGGAGACATATAGGCATATCCCTATAAAACTAAAAAGTCTAAATGTGCTAGAATGTGTGTGAATATCTTGAACTGAAATTTGAATTAGACATGAGCATCAAAACTCAAAAGCTAAGAAATTAGAGTCAATTTTCTCACCTTATAAGCAAATCATTCAAAAGAAATCAAATCTTCATTAACATGAAAGCCATCCCTAAATTTCTTTAAGCATTGAGCCATAGAATATGAAATTCTGCTTATGTAGTGTTATGCTTGATATGCCTGTTACATGCTTGCCTCTATAAAGAGTTAAATGGATGAAAGTGTGTTGATGTTTATGCCTTGAGAAGTGAGATCATTGGCGCATCTCTATCATGCTCCATTATTGAGCATTAGAGTACATCCATGTAAAACTCAAGAGATCAATGATTGGCAATAAGTTAAACCCCTTTAGGAATTGGGTCTTATTGTAAATCTAGTAAATTTAACATCATGACCATATAACCTAAGATATGACAAATCTTAGGATGAATTCCCTTCTATGAGACTCAATAAGATTGAAAATATCCCTTGGAAATGAAAATGAGGACCTTGAAGTGAAATTAGGAGGAGAAGAAAATCTTTCCAGATGATTTAATAATTCCAGTGACACAAACATTCAAATTCTTTTGGCACTCTAAAATGAATTAACCAAGAAAAGTAGACAAAAGAAAAAATTAGAAATAAATTGTTAGAACAAATCATCCAAAGGAGTAGGAGTCATCCAAAAGTGGCATGTAAAATTCAGAATTCGTCAACACTAATCAACAAAATGAAGGGTGGAATGATAGATCAAACAAATAAAAACAATGGGTTCCAAAAAGAGGCCATTCAGTATAGTTGATTGGACAGAGAGTCGAACATAACCCTAAGGCTGAAATTGGAGAATTGTCTAGACAGAAAGCTTCCAACCGAATGATTACTTTTAGGTGTCAAATAGTTCAATGGAATTTGAAGATTAGAAATTGGCTACTAACATTGAAGAGAGTTTGATTTGTGAGGGCATTCATGAAAAGTGTTTCAAATTGCATCAAAAAGCTAAGGAAGGATTGGTAAAGTAGGAAATGAAATCACCTAGGAAAATCCTTACAAGATTAGATCCCTATAGAAATTCCCTTTAAATGAAGTCGTTGCTTTCCTTTAGCCCACCAAATATTTCATTTTGATGAAATTAGATAATTTAGGATTGCCCATCTAAATAGTGACTTCTTTTACAAGGAGAAGAAGTTAAATTGGAGGATACAAATCAGAGGCAAGAACCTAAGGAAAGTTCTTTAGGCATAAAATACCCTAGAAAGTTCATGAATAGTGAAGCCAAGAAATCAAGAATGTTGAAAGAGCTATCAAGCCCCAAGTATAGGATAGTAGAAGGGGAAAAAGAGTAATGGATAGAGTAGACAAACCAAGTGAAGAAGTTCAAAGAGATCATCATTTAAAAGAACGAGTCTATTAGATACAAAGGGCTAACAAAATAGGGGAAGAATGAGATGAAAAGAGCTCAAATTTTGAAGAAAAAGAGAGAACTTGTGAGTGGAGAAGGCAGATCGAGCTGGACCATCTATACAACTACAGAATGAGGATGAAAGTGATGTGGAGGAAGAAGGAAATTTAACTATAAAAATAATGAGGATGAAAAAAATGATGTGTGAATTCTAAAGATTGAATAGTTAGAAAGCAATCCCCTCCATAGAAAATGAGAAAGTGCAAGAGGAATGATAAGAAGGAAATTGACGAAAGAATTTCAACTCTGAGGATAGTAACAATAGAAGAACTAGTTAGAAAGGCAGCTATAAGTTGGTCCTTAGTAATTATCAACATATGGAGATTTGTAGGCATCTATCGGTCACTTAATGAGATTCATTTTAACTATTGTGAATGATTTGCCTATTATTCTTTAATGTGTTTTGAAATCCTTGGGTTCATTTGTATGATTGTATGCCTTCATGACTTGAATGCTAGAATATTGTCTTGTATATGTGTCAATTTAAGGAAATGATCACTAATAAACAAAACACTTTGGTCATGAAGAAGAATAAATAGAGAAATGTGATACAACTTAAATTTAGAGATCTTAACATATCATTTGAAGTCTGAAGAGACAAGAAAGATAGGAGACAACAAAAAGGGAAATCAATGCTGCAAAAAAAAAACGACATTTCAAAACCCCTTACAAGTTTGAGAAAATGGATAAAAGAATTAATGAGATAGGAAAATGACAAGGAAATAGGTGAAGAGGTAGAAGTGACTTGAGATTAAGAAAGATGAAAATGAGGTTGGTAGGGCCCAAAATATAGAAAATGCATGAGAGGAAAAATTCAAGAATCAAGATGAAGACAAAAAAGAGGAAATGAAACCCCAAAAACCCATAAATGGAATAAGTTATGGGAAGGAGAAATCCAAAAATGGAGTAGTAAGGAAAGGATAATGGAGCCCAAAAAGAAGAAAATTACCTTAGACAGGAGATGACAAAGGGAACACCCATAGGAGGAACAAAATTAGCCTCAAAGAAACCCATAGGGAGCACTGAAGGAGGATGAAAAATAGCATCTAAGGAGCCAATTTTAGCTCAACTCCACAAAAGGAGCTAAACCCCAAAATTGAGTAGGGTGAACGTGATTCGTTATAAGTGAATGTTTGAATGAAACAAGGTTGTTAGGAATTAGATGCCCTAATTCCAAACTGACAAGAACAATAATAATAATCACAAAGAAGAAAAACGCAAGCAAGAAAATACAACAAGATTTATACAGGTTCGCCCCAAGGTGAGACTACATCTTGTCTTTCGCCGCTGCAGTAATCCACTATGAAGATAAAATTATTTACAAGAAAAATCGCACACACTTACAGGTGTTTTTATCTATCCTCTCTCAGGCTGCAACTCAAAGCCCTTCTCTGTGATGATAAAACCCTAATAGCGGCGCTCCCAAATTTAAAGGAAAAATTAGGGTAACCACAATACAAGAGTGAAATCCCTAAACCACCCTTAATGAAATAACAATCAATATATTGTGGACCTTCCAGGCAATCCTCCCCCCCCCCCCCCCCCCCCCCCCTTTCAACCCCCACAACGACCTTACCTAGAAGGTCAGTCCGCGTAGTGACTCAGCGTAAGGCGTTGATTAGGCTCTACAACTTAACAAAGGTAAGATTTTAAATTTCTAAATCTCCCTATTTTAGTTGGAATCAGGTCTTCAGAATTCTGAATCAACAAAAGTTTACTATCCTTTTTATTTTTTATTACTTTCTTACATTCATTTTACCTAGTTCATCTTTGTTCTCACTGAACCAAGTAAGGCTTGTTGTTCTTTTGTTTTTCTATTCTTTCTTGTTTTTTTCACTCATTTTTTTCTCCAGCTATGAGGCTTTGATTGGATTTGAGTGAGTGGACGGAATTTGTTGTTATTTTTCGTCATTCATTTTGGTTATGGATATTATCTAATAGATTGGGTATACACCTTCATGTAGTTTGTTAGATATCTAGTGCTCATAAATGGATCAGACTGGATGGTACTATATCTAAACCAAACTTGATCTAGTTGTGATTGTAATTAGAAAGCCTCTTTCACAACTAATAAGCCTAAAATATTTTTACACTTATCCTAAAACGACTATCCAAGTTAGTAAGCCACTATCCAATTAGTGAATCTAAAATTTTTTAATTCATTCAACTATGTGAGACTACGTTTTTCATGAATCTAAGATCATTTTACTCATTGATCTCTGTGTCAGTGTTCTTTAACAATATCTATGCAATTGAATTACCAATCTATTGATTTGATGATGTAATTTGTTCTTAAATTTTTTTTTCTATGTTTTGGGGATGTTAATGTGTTCAATTGTCATGTTATAATTTTTTATTCTAAACCTATTTCTAGTATGTGAGATTCTAGAGTAAATATTTCCAAAATATAGAATTTCATAGTATGTGAGACAACTAGAATTCTTATACACATTTCTAAATGACATATGTTGAATTTATGGAAAAGAGAAATACTTCATTGACTTATTATAATCAGAGTACATGAACCTCTATTTATAATAGAGGAAGGTAGTAGAGTCCAATTACAATAAAACTACCTTTGTCCCAATTATACCCAAATTCTAACACTTCAAGATAAGTCCTAGCATAATTAAATAACTCAATATAGATAAAATAAAAACATAACTCAAATTAGAACTCTTCTAGGACGTTACCATAAGATAAAGATGCATTTGTGATTCCTTCTTAATCTTCCAACTTATGTGATAAGGATGCCAGCTCGTGGTAATCATGGTGGGTCCTACTTCTTATGGGCTTGGACCCATCTTGTGGGTCTTCTTTGGTCGTGTGACCCATCTTATAATACTCTTAGATATGTGTGCCTTCCTTGGTCATGTGGGTTTGGGTCTATCTTCCAACACTCCCCCTCAAGCTAGGTGTGAGAGAACAACATGAACTCCCAGCTTGCTGTAAATGATGTATATAATATTTTTTGTATAAAATGGCACATCTTCCAATATGCCTTCATCTTCCAACACTCCCCCCCCCCCCCCCCCCCTACGCTATTGCGCCCTTCTATGAGGCCCTGCTGGCATAATATAAGTGAGAATTAAAATCACTTCAAGTCCTATGACATTGCTCTTTAATCCAGATGTTAGATGTTCGGCACACTCCTATCTTCTATAGGTAGTGGGTCTATACGCTGTTCGAAAGTGTAATAATAAAAAACTCATCCATCATCGTGTCCCTCCACATGACAACTACTCTCAAGTGGTAGGAATAATAAAAGTCATTACAGGAGGGGGGGGGGGGTTAGTGGGTTTATTTATAATGGTGTCCCAATCCGGACACCGACTCTCATGGTATCCCAATCGTGATTTTTTTGAGAGTTAAATTTATCATGGTGTCCCAATCCGGGCACCGACTCTCATGGTGTCCCAACCATGATATTTTTTAGAGTCAAATAAATTATGGTATGAGAAAAGGTACTGAGGCCACCTCTTCTTCAATAATAATGTCTCATCATAAGAGACATAATAGCAGCAACTGTAATATAACACGGCTGTCTTCCAATATATATAACTCGAACCAAAATAATAAACCTTGTAGAAGGAAGGACCCATGAAATAATCATAATCAGATATAAATATTTTTTTCTTAGATGCAGAAGCTTCATCTTTTGTGCTACCTCTTTCTTGAATATTTTGTTCACATAAACTTATCCACAACATATGGAATAAAATACTTCTTCCTTGTACTTCTTCTACTTCTCCCCCTCAAGCTGGGAGGTAATGGCAATAATCCCAGCTTGAACCAAATATCATAGATGCAGCAATAAGCCCAAATAATAGAGATATATAAATAAGCCCTCAAACCAGGGAGCAGTGAAATATTTTTCTGATATATCAACTCAAAAAGTAGCACAAAACAATTGGCATAAATTCGGATTTTTCAATACAACAGAATACTAGCATGACCTTTTATTCTTCTAATGCGAATATATCTTTAAATATAGATCAGATTGACATGAAATTTTCTCCTTCTGAAACTAGACTTAAATACCTTTCATCCAAGTATAAATTCTCTTCATAAAATATAATTATCAGACTATAAATAATCTGATAGATTTCGGTCTTTGTCATCTGGCAAAACTAAGTACTGTTTTTTTTTTTTTTCTAGAATGACCATTGACTCTTCCAAGATCAATATCTCCTTAGAAAAAAATCATACTGAGAATTGGTTGAATAGGTAAGAAAATAGACTTACAAATATTTCTTTTGATGTATAATTCTCCATATAAAGTCTCTTTCTTGATAGCATAAAATACGTCGAAAATTGAAGTTTTCTATTGCCGCTCGAACCTCTTTTTCAATCTGACCTTTGTTGCTTCAAATATCGATTTCTCTTTGTAGATAACTCAGATAAAAAAAAATAGGTAAGAGAATAGACTTTAAGATCTTTCTTTTGATTTATATTTATCCATATAAAGTCTAGTTTTTTATTGCAAAAAATACCTCGGAATCGGAAGCTTTCTGCTGCTGCTCGAACCTTTTTGCAATCTGACCTTCGCTTATTCAAATATCGATATCTCTGTGTAGATAAATCCGATTGGAAAAAAAAAATTAGAAAGTAGACTCAAATATCTTTCCATCAATATATAATTTGAAATATGAAAAACTCCGTATAGAGGTAAAAAATATAAAGAAAACTATGGGTGTAGGGATTGTAAAAAAATAACTATAAACCTAGACATATGGTTTAGGGTTTAGAGAAAATGATCTCATTATCTCTGTGGGTTGACCAAGTCAACTCACAGAACTAGCTCTGATACCATATTGAATTTATGGAAAAGAGAAATACTTCATTGACTTATTATAATCAGAGTACATGAACCTCTATTTATAATAGAGGAAGGTAGTAGAGTCCAATTACAATAAAACTACCTTTGTCCCAATTACACCCAAACTCTAACACTGAAAGATAAGTCTTAACATAATTAAATAACTCAATATAGATAAAATACAAACATAACTCAAATTAGAACTCTTCTAGGACATGACTATAAAATAAAGATGCATTTGTGAGTCCTTCTTGATCTTCTAAATTTATATGATAAGGATATCAGCTTGTGGTAATCATGGTGGGTCTTCTTTGGTCGTGTGACCCATCTTATAATACTCTTAGATATATAGGTTTTCCTTGGCCGTGTGGGCTTCGACCTATCTTCCAACAACATAAATATAATATTAATGTGATTAATTGAATCTATAAATAATTACATAAATATTAATTAACCAAAATACGTAATTATAGCCCATATATCAATATTTTATCATCATACTAAATATTTAAAAAATTATTATAAATAAAATTTTATAATTTATTGATAATAATGATGAATCAACTGTAAAAAATTTCATCTAAAAGTATTACTATTATTAGGAAAAAAAATTATTAGATATAATTTTTTATATTTTCTATTAGCACGTACCAACACCCAAATACACCAATTAATCATTTAAAAAAAGGAGGAGACGGAAGCGACCGTCTCCCAAGACCCAGTTGCGGCCTGGACCAGTTGGTTCTCGTGCTCATTTCTTTTATTCGTGATCTTGTTGAAGATAGTGCGCGTGTTACTTTCAGAAGATGGACCCATGAGACGTGTGCGACGCTCGGCTCCACGCTAGTCAAAAGTTCGGCCGTCGATGTTGAATACTTTGATGCACAGATTCTTTTACATCAACGTCAATGTCTTGTCCATCGATCAGTTTAGCTGACATACTACGGTTTTGACCTGTTACTAAATTACAAAATAAGGACTTTAGCTATTTTGGCACTTTAATGATATAATATTCTTACTGATTTAGGAAACTTAAGAATCGATAATGTCATGACGATCGTCACACTCATCAGGATAATGGAAAATAACACCCATCAGAATATTTTAATTCACTAGTCCGACCTTTAAGTCACAATTTTTTAAGTTCTATTTCACACTAAGGTGTGTAGGAAACTAGGGAGAATTCACTAAGTTCTAATTTATAACTTATTTTAAATTAATTAATTTTTAAAACAAAATATATTATGAAAATCACAGACTAAATTATTAATTTTTATTTTATTATAAAGCACCATATGATTCATTACGAGTAAGTATTTTAATAAGAGATCTATTTGTTATTTATTAGTGCATATTTATTTTTAAATAAATATTTAATATATTTAGTCCAAAACAAACTTACACTATTTAATATTTATTTAATTAATTCTTTTGAAATTTCATGATTATTCATCTTTATTTATTTAAATCAAGTAAAATAATTATGAATTTAATTCTAAACTATATCAAAATTCAAATTTGTGTTATAGATTAATGGAGAATTTTCAAATAGGACCTTAATAAATGTCATATTTCCAAATACAACCGAGTAGATGCTGTAATTTTTTAATGACCAAATTCTTAATACAACTAGTGAATTCCTTAAAATTCGTAGGGTAAGAGTCATATATTTGAATCTAACGAACAAGAGACAAGCAACCTCACCAACGAAGAGTTTGTTCATGTCCTTAGTCACCAAAACACAAGATTTCCCCATGAAAGTTCCAAACTTAGAGGGGTTACTTTACACAAATGTGGAAGATGAGAAGAATTTTTTTGGGAAAAAAGTAAAAAAAATTCTTGGATCTCTTCTTGATTGTCACCGATCATTGTTACCTTATTATGCTTCTTAATAATTGCTTTCACACTTTGCTTTCATAGATATGTTTATTTGCACCTTTTTTACGCAAAAATTGAAGCTACTAGGTATTTATTATTACAATTGTGATCTAAAAAAAAATTAGAAGGTATTGAAGAGTAGGTATGAAAGAGCCTTATATGACTCTCACAAAAAGAAGTCTCATAGAGAATAATTAATAGGGTTGAATCTTATAGGAGTCTCATGAAAGAAAGTCTCACATGAATGCCTTTGTTAAAAGTGTTTTAGATATTTTAGTTTCCATTAATGTTTAGTTGTTCAATTATTTTAGGACTTGCCTTTAAGGGAACTTTGGATTTACTTGGGACACGATAAATAAAGGCTCATTATACTTTGTTATAATTAAGTCAATGAACTATTTATCTTTTTTAGAAATTTAATATGGTATTAGAGCATGTTTTGTTAGTAGACTTGGTCAACCCATAGAGATAATGTGATCATTTTTCGTATATGTCATCTTTATTAGCTTAGGTTTGAATTCTTCTTTTTCTTCCTCATTGATGTGTTCGAGTCCTCTTTTTCCCCAACTCTTCAGATAGCCGCCGAGGTCCCTCATTCTGATAGCCGGCAAGGCGAGGAGAACATGGGAGAGAGGGCGACAAGAGAAAGGGGAACCACAATTGAAGACATGGGGTCGATAGTAGGAAGAGAAATCAAGACCTGTGAGAGACGATAAGGAGAGAATTGAGGGTAAGTTTCTGAAATGCCCTCGAATTTTATTACAAAACACATCTCTCATGGGGGTAATGGGGCTCAAAGGGGTTGAGCAGCAGCAACGCTGCTTGAATTTTGGGGACGGGGGTTTTCTGCTCCATAAAACAGAGCAACAGAGCGATTACTCCAATTTTTACGGAATTCCGATTTTTGGGTCTGAAATGCAAGAAGGGAATTTTTTGGGGATTTCGGGAATTGTAGAAAAATTTCATTTGGTGATTTATTTTTGTTGTTGATGAGAACAACAACAATACGTCTGTTCTTTGTCAAACTGAAAACATTGTGCTTCATTTTTTGGGTGATATGTATGTTGCTCAGTCATTGTTCGTGGCATTTCTTCCTCCTAGTATGAGTTCTTGAGATGAGATAAGAAAAATGGAAGAGGCTGGGTAGTTGTTTGATGAAATTCATGGAAGAAAGGGGGAGTACTGCCATTCTATGCTAAGGAGTTTGATGATTCTCGGAATGGGGGGGGGGGTGTGTGTTGGCATCGACCGGATTGGGGTTGTTTGCGCTATGGCCGGAGGGGCAAACGACAGTGACAACGGTTAGACTCAACCGTGACAAGAGGAGAGCGAAAGAAGCGAGGGGGGGGGGGGGGGGGGGGGGGTGTTGGAAGATATCGAGGACTGCCATTTTATACAAAAAGATCTTATACATCATCTGTAGCAAGCTGGGATTTCATGATGTTCTCTCACCCCCAGCTTGAGGGAGAGTGTTGGAATATGGGTCCAGCCACACGACCAAGGAAGACCCACATATCTAAGAGTGTTGGATGATGGGCCCAAGCCCATAAGAAGTAGGACCCACCATGATTACCCCGAGCTAGCATCCTTATCACATAAGTTTGAAGATCAAGAAAGACTCATAAAGATAACCCTAAGCTAGTTGGAAGATTAAGAAGGATTCACAAAGATAACCCCAAGCTGGTTGTAAGATCAAAAGGACTCACAAGGATAACCCCAAGCTGGTTGGGAGATCAAGAAGGACTCACAAAGACAACTTTATCTTATGGTCACGTCCTAGAAGAGTTCAAGTTTGAGTTATGTTTGTCTTTTATTTATATTGAGTTATTTAATTATGCTAGGGCTTATGTTTAAGTGTTAGAGTTTGGGTATAATTGGGGCAAAAGTAGTTTTATTGTAATTGGACTCTACTATCTTCCTCTATTATAAATAGAGGTTTATGTACTCTGATTATAATAAGTCAATGAAGTATATCTCTTTTCCATAAATTCAATAGTGGGGCATCGTCGAGCCGTTGATCAGGTGTAAACTATTTACAAAATTACACAGAGACTGTAGGTGATTAGAACTCTACAATTTGAGTCTATCTCTAATTCAATCACTAGTTATTTTTATCTCTATCATTATCTTTATATTTATTACTAAGTTTATCTTTATCTCTATCACTTCCTTCATCCTCTCTTATCTTCCTGTTATTTATCTCGACGACGCAACCAACTTTTCAATATCTGGTTTAATTATCTAATCCCAGAAGCAAGAAGCAAGAGAAGGCATGGCATGCTTCCAAAGCACATTGTGGATGTTCTTGCAGCCCAAGAGAAGTAAATCTTTCACTTAGATAACTAATTCAAAGCGGACATGAATACAGGAGTTTGTTGGAAGATGGGCCCAAGCCCACACGACCAAGGAGGTCATATATTCAAGAGTGTTGGAAGATGGGCGCAAGCCCATAAGATATGGATGCACTATGATCACGAGCTAGTGGGACTCACCATGATCATGTGAGGTGGCATAAGAAGTCTTACAGAGCTAAAATTATTATGGAAGCCGGTCTCACAGAGGAGTTTCAGTTTAGAGGTGTTCTAGTCATGTTAGTCTTCTATTTATATTGGGTTATTTAATTATGCTAGGACTTATCTTTAAGTGTTAGAATTTGGGTGTAATTGGGACACAGGTAGTTTAGTTGTAATTGGACTATACTACTTTCCTCTATTATAAATAGAGGTTCATGTACTCTGATTATATTAAGTCAAAGAAGTATTTTTCTTTTCTATAAATTCAACATGGTATCAGAGCAGGTTTTGTGATCCTTTTCTGATATATTATATCTAGTAGTTTAGGTTCGTATTTATCTTTTTTTCTCTTTGCAATCCAATACCCATTGTTTGCTTTGTGTTTTCACCTCTATACTAAGCTTTTTATATTGCATATTGTATACAAATGGAAAGATATTCGAGTCTACTTTCCAAGGAAAAACTTTTTTTTTCCCAATCGGAGTTATTTACAAAGAGAAATTGATATTTGAAGCAATGAAGGTCAGATTGCTAAAGAGGTTCGAGCAGTGGTAGAAATAAAGACATGTAAGTCTATTTTATGCTATCAAAATGAGACTTTCTATGAAGAATTATATATCAAAATAAAGACATGTAAGTCTATTTTCTTACCTATTCAACCAATTCTCGATATGAGTTTTTATAAGGATATAATGATCTTGGAAGAGTCAATGGTCATCCTGGCAAAAGGAGAAAGAGTACTTAGTTTGGCCAATTTACATAGACCAAAATCTATCAGATTATTTATCTCAAAATATTTATATTTTATAAAGAAAAGTTATACTTGTATGAAAGGTATTTAATTATAGTTTCAGAAGGAGAAAATTTCATGGTAATCTGATCTATATTTAAGGATATATTCACATTGGGAGAATCAAAGGTTATACTGGTATCTTATTGCATTGAAAAATCCAAATTTAAGCCGAATTATTTCATGTGTCCTTATTACTCTTAAGGACTTTCATTATTTACCAATTATCTACATCTATACTACTACAAATTTGGTACATGTTATTTGGGCTTATTACTACATCTATGTTATTTGGTTCAAGCTGGGATCATTGCCATTACCTCCCAACTTGAGGGGGAAAAGTAGAAGAAGTACAAGAAAGAGGTATTTTATATATTGTGGTAATTTTAATGTGAAAAAAATATTCAAGAAAAGGGAGACCACAAAAGATAAAGTTTTTGCATCGAAGAAGAAATTTTTTTAGCAATGAAAATTGAAGACCAAGATTCTTGACTCGCAATAATAATTGTGGTAATTATTGTTGATACCTGACTCGACTTGTCTCGATTCTATTTCTCCAGTTGGTTTATTAGTTTGAAGTATTCGTAACATATTCTTTGGTCAACATATTATTTGGTGCAGATACTCACATCGGATTATTTCATGGGTCATTTTCTAAGGTTTTTTATTATTTTGGTTCATGTTATATGGGCCCAAGCCCATTTCAGCTGCTGCTATTCTGTCTCTTTGGATGAGACATTTTTATTGAAGAAGTGGTGGCCTTAGTATCCTATCTCCTACCATCCTTTATTTGATTCTCACAAACCTCTTTGGGCCAACCTCTTGTGTGTTGCTTCAGTTGGGAGTTTAAGTCCATCATGGTTGGGTGTTTTAAGTCAATCAAAACTTATATATATATATATATATATATATACACCTGTGGGTCTTTTATCGCCGTCTTGTGAATGACAAACATTTATCACCCATTTCTACTAGTGAGAGTCGGTGCCCAAGTTGGGACACCGTGATGGAGGAGCTTATTACCCCCTTAATTGGCATTTATTACTCCTACCACTTGAGAGTCGTTGTATTATGGAGGGACAAGGTGATGGAGGAGTTTTATTACACTTCTGAGCATTGTGATATGACTTAGAGTGATTTTACTCTCACTTATCTTATGCCAACCGAGCCACATGGAAGAGACCACCAGTGCTAGGGGGTGTTGGAAGATATGAAAGACTGCCATTTTTATGAGAAGATCGGATACACCATTTTCAGCAAGCTGGGAGTTAATGATGTTCTCTCACCCCCAACTTGAGGGGGAATGTTGGAAGATGGGCCCAAGCCCACATGACCATGGAAGGCCAACTTATTCAAGAGTGTTGGAAGATGGGCCCAAGCCCATAAGTTATGGACACACCATGATCACGAGCTAGTGGGAACCACCATGATCACGTGAGTTGGCACAAGAAGTCTTACACAATAAGAACTCTTACAGAGCTAAAATTATTATGGAAGCATGTCTCACAAAAGCGTTTCAGTTTAGAGGTGTTCTAGTCACATTAGTCTTCTGTTGAAAGATAGACCCAAGCCCACATGACCAAGGATGACCCACATATCTAAGAGTATTATAAGATGGGCCACACGACCAAGGAAGCCCGACAAGATGGACCCAAACATAAGATGTTGAACCCACTATGATTACCAGAAGCTGGCATCCTTATCACATAAGTTGGAAGATCAAGAAAGACTCACTAGGGCATATTTATCTTATGGTCACGTCCTAGAAAAGTTCTAATTGAGTTATGTTTGTCTTTTATCTATATTGAGTTATTTCATTATACTAGGACTTATCTTTAAGTGTTAGAGTTTGAGTGTAATTGGGACAATGGTAGTTTTATTGTAATTGAACTCTACTACCTTCCTCTATTATAAATAGAGGTTCATGTACTCTGATTATAATGAGAAGTAATTGAAGTCAATGAAGTATTTCTCTTTTCCATAAATTCAACATCTTCTATTTATATATGTTAGGACTTATCTTTAAATGTTAGAGTTTGGGTGTAATTGGAACAAAGGTAGTTTAATTGTAATTGGACTCTACTATTTTTCTCTATTATAAATAAAGTGTTATGGTCCCTGGTCATGAATCTTGTAACACAGCGTTGTGGGAAAGAATCCAGTTTTGAGTCCTACGAATTAGAACAAGAAGAGAAGGAGATAGAGTAGGTTCATTGAAGGGAACATGGACCTGTCGGTTCTTTGAGGAGAACTCCAACCCTAGAGTTTGTTTAAGAGAAATCCAAATCCCTAATTTAGGTAGAATCAAGACTTGTCCCTTCCCATTCCATTTTCCTTCCAAATAGTGTTCACGCCACTAAGAGTTCAAGAGGAGAAATTACAAATATGCCTTTATGGCTAGACTACTATTAAACTGAATTATAAAATAAATTAAAAGAAAATAACTCAATGACTCCATGACTTAGCCATGACGCCTCTGCATGACTCAGTTTACTATTGAGTCCCCCTGGAGAAAAAACTTGTCCTCAAGCTCGAATTCAGGGGTAGACCTACTGGAAGTTGTCTAAGCATTCCCAAGTAGCTGTTGCTGGTTCGGTGTTGGTCCACTGGACTAGAATCTCCCACTAATCATTAAGAAGTCGGGCATGCATCACAGAGGCTGGAGAAAGGATAAATCGTCCGCCATCCACCGGAGGGAGGAAAGGAGCTGGAGGAGGGGCTACACCTTTAAAAGGTTTGAGGAGAGATATATGAAAGATATCATGAAGCTTGACGGTGGCTGGAAGTTGTAGCTCATAGGCAACCTCTCCAATTATCTTGAGGATAGAGAATGACCCAAAGTACTTGGGGGAGAGTTTATGGCTCGCTGGTCAGCAAGGGAGTGCTGTCAGTGAGGTTGCACCCTATGCCAAACGTAGTCTGTTGTGGACTCAATAGCACACCGAGTCACACAAAGAAGGAGGCAATAATTCACTGAGTCCATTAGTTATTATTATATTACTTTAAGTAGGATTTATTTCTAATTTTGTAATAAGTATGGTCGTAGGGGCAATATTGTGATTGTTGTAGCCCTAAAACACCTAGAACGTCAACTATTTAAAGGGTAATGTAATAGAGAAGAGGGAAGCATTGATTTTAGGTAATTGTAGGGTAAACAGGATAGGGATCTCCTTCTTGATCTCAAGGTTAGAGTTTTCCTAAAAAACCTATGTATCCCTTCATCCTCCATTGATCATCACTATCATCCATCCTCCATCAACCCATACCGAGGGAGAGAGAGAGCTTCCTGTCCCTTTTCCGAGCCCAAAGAGTGGGTTCTTCTTCCTTCTCGTCAACAACAGCTAGAGGGCACCCAAACCCTCTTATTGAGCAAAAAAGTGAGGATTTTCATCCTCAACTCAAGAGCAGCCCTGGTGCAACGTGGAAGGTGTTAACAACAACTTGAAGGAGGTAATATTCTATCCTACTCGTGTTCAAAGTTAATTAAGAAGGAAGGTTGGCAATCCTAACTCGAGCAGCAACAAAGAGGATCATAAACCCTCTTTTCCGTGATCAAGAAAAGGGAGAAGCTTCCTCTAGCGAGTTCACCATTGTTGTGGGGGTACCCTACCCTTCACAGCAACTCATTATCATTATAAAAATAGGAACTTTCCTCCTGGCCTACCATTGGTCAAGAGAAAAGTTCACCTACAGGTCTTACCAAGAGGAGTGCTTCAATTCTAAGTGCTGGATTTTCAAATCCCATGCCGTGTTTAGATCCTTGACCCGGGACCGTAACATAGTCCTCTACATTGTATGTGATGTCCCTGTGACCTTTGTAATAGAACTCCTTCATAAAAACTTGGGACTTGTTCAGACGAACAGTAATATCCTGTAACATCAGGTCACGGTCAAGGAGGGCCTGATCAAGTGCTTCAACCGTGGTGTAGCCCGGAACATAAGAGAGGAGGGGTGGATATTTGGCATAAAGATCTCTGAATGCGTGACTTCCATGGCTGTGTGGAATGATGTGTTATAGCAATACTCTACCCATGGTAGCCATTCCACCCATCATTTAGGTTGGTCACACACAAGGCACCATAAGTACATCTCCACTGTGCGGTTAACCACCTCAGTTTGGCCGTCAATTTGAGGATGATAGGAGGAGGAGAATTTCAACTTGGTGCCACAAAATCGAAAAAGTTCCCTCCAGAAATGGCTGGTAAAAACCACATCTTGATCACTGACAATGGATTCCAGAATCCCGTGTAAATGCACAATATTCTCGAGGAAGACCTACACCACTCTGGAGGCTATCTATGGGTGTGCCATTGGAATAAAGTGAGCATACTTGGAGAACCGATCAACCATCATAAATAACATTGATTTTCCAGAAGTCTTGGGAAGACCATCAACAAAATCCATAGATATCGCAGCCCAGACTTATGTGGCGAGGGCGAGAGGTTGGAGGACGCCTGCTGGACTCAAGTCTTTTGCCTTGTTGCGCTGACATACCTGACAGACTGTTACATATTCAGCAATGGTTGCCTTCATGGCCTGCCAATAAATATCCTCCTGAATGCGATGCAATATTTTCTGGACACCTTCGTGGGTGCTGTTATGATAGGTAGATAGAATGGCAGCAACCAATGAGGAAGTATGAGGTAAGTAGATCCAATTTTTGTAGAAGATGAGATTGTCCTGGATGGACCAGTTAGAGTCCTTGTTGCCTTCGGAAATTTTTTGTTTCAGCTCCTTGAGGGTGGGATTATTTTGAATTTCCTCCTTAACCAAATCTAACAAAAGAAAATGAGGCTGGTTCACTGCATAGACGAGCTGCTAATCCTTGAATCGCCTTGATAAGGCATCTATCACCGTGTTTAACTTACTGACTCGATACTCCACAGAAATGTCAAACCCCATCAACTTATTGATCCAATGCTATTGAGGAGAAGTAGTAAGGCATTGTTCTAGGAAAAATTTGAGGCTATAGTGGTCTATACGTATGAGAAATGCATGTCCCCACAAGTAAGGTTGCCAGTGTTGAACCGCCTTGGCCAACCCGATCAGTTCCCTTTCATAGGCTGCCAATTTATGATGTCATACTGCCAACTGTCTACTGAAAAATGCAATGGGGTGGTTGTCTTCCTGAAGGATGGCCCCATGTCCCAGCCGGACGTGTCACACTCCACTACAATTAATTCATTGAAATTAGGGAGTTGCAGAACTGGGGCAGACGCGAGTGCGTTTTTAAGAGCTTGAAAGGCATGTGATGCTGCATCATTCCAAGTGAAGGAATTTTTCTTGAGGAGATTGGTCAATGGTGCTTCCAACTGCCCGTAAGTCTCGATGAATTTTCTTGAGTATCATGCTAACTCCAAAAAACCCTCTCAAAGCTGAAATGGTGTGAGGTTGTGGCAACTCAGAGATGGCATGAATCTTTTCTGAATCCACGATCACTCCTGCCTCTGAAATAACATGGCTGAGATAGGCCACTTGGGACTTGGAAAAGGAGAATTTAGATTGTTTTAAATAAAGCTGGTGTGCCCGGAGTAATTGAAATAAAATCCGTAAATCCTCTAAATGCTGGTCCTATGACTTACTGTAAATCAATATATCATCAAAGAATACTAGCACAAATTTGAGGAGAGAGTCTCGGAATACCTTATTCATTAAGGCCTGGAAGGTGGATTGGGCGTTGGAAACCCAAATCGCATTACCACAAACTCAAAATGCCCGAGATGAGTGTGGAAGGCTGTTTTTTTAATGTCTAGAGGATGCTTTCTAATTTGATAGTACCCCGATCACAAGTCTAATTTTGTGAAACCTATGAGCCATGCAATTCATCCAGGAGCTCATCCACCACTGGTAAAGGGAACTTATCCTTGATAGTTTTTTCATTCAATTCTCTATAGTCCAAAAAAAAATCTCCATGTGCCATCATGTTTCTTAACTAGAAGGATTGGTGAAGAGAATGGGGAACGACTGCTCTGAATAAGACCATGGTCCAGCATTACTCGGCACTGCCACCTGATTTCATTTTTCAGGAGGTGTGGACACCGGTAAGGTCTAACAACCACCACATCAGAACCTGGTTTCAAACATATTCTATGGGTTCAACTTCTCAATGGTGGTAGTCCCGAAGGCTCTTGAAATAAGTCTATAAACTCGTCCAATAACTTCTTTAAAGAGCTGCTCGATGGGTCCTGTTTGAGGAGTAGGTTTATTTGATGGCCCATGTCAGCCTGTCTACCCTATAATAGCACTTGGCGTCCTCCAGGCACAAAACTCATAGTTAAGGCAGCAAAATCCCAAAAAATTTGGCCCAAGGTTTGCTACCATTCGATGCTCAATACCATATCAAAACCAGCTAATGGTATGACAAAACATTTAGTAGTAAAATAAGTGGTACCAATCGAAAACTTTACTGCCTTGTTGACCCCATACCCAGGGACTTTGTCTCCATTAGCAACTAAAACCAAGGAGATTGGGTGAGGCTGGATCTCACGTTGGAGATGTTTGCTACCATCATGCTTAAGAAATTGTAGGTACTTCCCGAGTCCACTAAACCCACTAGAGGTTGTTCTTGCACCATTGCCTGCACTTCCATTGTTTTGGCTGATTTCTGTCCCGTAATGGTATTCAAAGAAATTGTGGGTTCGTCCTCCTCTTGAAGTTCTTCAGTCGTGTCCTCTTCTTCCAATGTATCTAACTCCAACCAGAATAATTTTTTACATCGGTGGCCTGCCGTGTAAGGTTCAGCCATTTCAATTTTTTTTAATTTTCGGATATATGGGATTGTGGGCTTTTGATCTTTGTATATGCTACCAAACCATTAATCGAAGTATTTTTTTTTGCGACGACACTGTTGGGAATGATACTGGAGGCGAAATGTTTCTCCCCCTGCCAACTAGGTGAATTGTTCCTCCCCTTTGCCAACCAGTCCTCCGAAGTTAAATTTTTTGTTCTACTTCCAGTGCTCGAGCTAAATTCATTGCTCGACCCAAATTAGCTAGTGTGTGGAGCTCTACCTCCAATTTCAAAGATTCATTAAGGCCGGTTGTGAAAAACATACATGCTAGTCCACTCTAACCATCCTGCTTGCTGGAGCTAAGTTTTCTTGAAATTATTTTTGATAACTTTCCATGGACTCTGACTGTCTTAGCAAACCGAAATCCCCTAACAGGTTGCTGTATGTGGGCGGCCCAAACTGTATAGTGCATAGCTCCTTAAATTCTTCCCAATCTACTACCACTCTCTCCAATTCGACTTGATGAACCCATAGCTGCGCTTCATTGAACATGTGGAAGGCAGCCTAGCCCACCTTATCTAATTCTGTTGTTCCTTGATTGGAATTTCTTTTCACATCTATGTAACTAAATTAAGGATTCGTTAGACCCAATGAAGGTAGGAAAATCTAATTTTGTTTACCTAGGCACTGAACCTCCTCCCCAACTGAAATCTCCACTCTGCATTAGTAAACCAGTTTGCCCAACGGACTCCTCGCTCCGCCTGCTGAGAATTGTCTCCCCCACACCCCCCCCCCCCCCCCCCCCCCCCCGCGAAACCATACTGGTTAGTCTTTCCAACTGTTGGTTGATATTTGCAAACTTCACCTCATTTTTTGCCTATGTGTCCTGCACCCTTACAACCATTTCTCTCAGCTCATCATTACTGTATTAATCCCCTATGTTACCCTGCTCTAATACCAAGTTGTTATGGTCCCTGGTCATGGATCTTGTAATACGGCGTTGTGGGAAAGAATCCCGTGTTGAGTGCTATGAATTAGAACAAGAAGAGAAGGAGATAGAGTATGTTCGTTGAAGGGAACTTGGACATATGGGTTCATTGAGGAGAACTCCAACCCTAGAGCTCATTGAGGAGAACTTCAAATCTCTGGTTTAGGCAGAATCAAGACTTGTCTCTTCCCATTCCATTTCCCTCCAAATAGTGTTCACGCCACCAAGAGTTCAAGAGGAGAAATTATAAATATGCCCATGTGGCTATACTACTACTAAATTGAATTATAAAATAAATTAAAAGCAAATAACTCAATGAGTCCATGACTCAGCCACGACACCTCTGCATGACTCGGTCTACTATTGAGCCCACAACATAGAGGCTTATGTACTAATTATAATAAGTCAATAAAGTATTTATCTTTTTCATAAATTCAACAGAGTTCAATAATCCAACTATGAAGAAAAGTGTGAATAAAGGGGCTTGTGATAGAGGGGGCATAGTGAAAGGCTTGACAGAACCGAGTGCAAAGTCTCGCAGAGTGAAATAAACAAAAGTAAACTAGGGGAAACAAAAAACATGAGATAGGAAATAAGTGGTACTGGAAAAAATATATTACACTAAAACCTGATAAGGAGAGAGATATGCATTGTCTCTGGAAATTGATTCAATATCAAATTATAGAACCTACTCTGATACCATGTTGAATTTTTGGAAAAGAAAAATATTTTCATTAACTTAATAATAATTGAGTATGATGAGCATCTATATATAATGGAGGAAACAAGTAGAATAAGGTTAAAATTAAACTATCTAGGGTGGCCTTGAGCCAAGCTAGTTTAGGAATAGCTCAAGCTCGACTTCATACTAGCTTGGTCAAGTTCAAATTTTTCTGATCTCGAATTTGAGGTTCATTTAAGTAAATGAGTGCCGAGCTCGAATGAGCGGAAGTTTGGTTTGTGAGATTGCGAGCCGGCTCATTTAATTAAACTAACAAGAATAAGATATTGGATTTGGCCATTTGGATCTTTGACTCTTCAAGCATTCAGAGGATCGAAGAAGCGTTCATCTAGATAATAGGGCAGCCATGACTCCACCTCTTCGGAATCCGATTTTCTCTCATCAATAACAACAAAATCAAAGCATCCTTGCCTTTTTTTTTGGGGAGTTTCTCATTTCAATCGTCTCTCAACCTATTTTTGCAATTTTCATCTTCACTCTTTAGAGTCTTTAGTATCTTTATTGCTCTAACTAACGTGTGCATTACTAAAGAAAGTCAAGGAATAGACCAGAGGTAAGTTGATATTTCCCAATTTGATTTCATTTGATTCAACCTTATTCTTTGCTAGTCCGTGTTTGTCTAAAATTTCATGGTCATTTATTCTGTTTCTACTCTAATATAAGATGCAAATTATTTATTGTATTGTTCAAAATGATTTTTTAATAATGAGAATTAATATCTTGTTCTTATTTCACTTGATATTTTTGCAATATGTATTTCATACTTTTCTTCTACCTCCATGAAATCAGTGAAAATTGTTGTTGCTGTAAACCGCCATTTCTTACTTCGACATATTTTTTCTTTTTTCCCATGATACGGGGGGCCACATACACTACATAGTTTTCACTGTTTTTTGCTTTTTTTATTTGTTGGAAGTAGATCAAATCGAATGAATACCTGCAAATTTTCAATTTTTTAGATGATATATATAAAAAAAATACAAAAACATTATGGTAAGAAAATGATGTAGTTTGATATTAATATCCACTTTCATGTATTGACCTACTTGTATCAACCTCATAAAGCCATGCATTTTCCTAAGAGGACCATTCCTCTCTTTTTTTCCTAAGGAGGAATTTGAGGTTTAATGTATCCCCTCCCCTTCTACGTAAACTGATTAGAGGTTTAATGTTATGGTCCCGAATCTCACATAGTGATTCATAGGGAAGAAGAAGAGAAGAGAAAAAAATCAAGCCGAAAGGAAGCTTGAGACCCTAGGTTCACTGAGGAGAACGCACACCCTTGAGCTCGTTTAGGAGAACTCAAAAATCCTTGGTTTAACCTAAATTCAAGACTTACTTCTTTTCCATTCCTTACACCCCTAAATAGGGATCACATCAACAAGGTTCAAGAGAAAATTACATAATTTCCCCTCCACAACATTTAACTTGAAAAGTAAATAAATTTAATGACTAAGTAATTGACTTAACTTACTTACTAAGTAACTTAACAACTAAGTAACTGTCTCAACCAAAACATCTCTGCATGACTCAACTTGCTATTGGGTTCATAACATTACACCCCCTAGAGAAAAAGCTTGTCCTCAAGCTCGAAGGTAGGGATGTGTGTAGAAAGTCTCCACATCTTCCCAAGTAGCAGCTATGGTAGCTGTGTGAACCCACTGGATGACACAAGCGATGTAAGCGTTCCAATGTAACACCTCGGATGGAGAGATTACGGTATCTGAAACCCTCCTCTGGTTCCTGCAGTTGACAAAATGTTCCACCCAAGAAGCAAAATTTTTTTGGGTGATAATCCAACACTACCAGCATGACTCGATGTAGCATACCACCATATGGTTAAGCAACCAAACAACAATATGAACTATCACCTGCTCCATTTTGGCAAGACCATGACTGGCTAACAAGACGTTTCACCATAATCTTCGGAAACCCATGTGAGAATGAACCCCATGGATCAGTAGGAACTCTCCACTTTGTAAAAAGTCCAGTTCCTGATTCAACAGAGTCTTCCTTCTGAACAGTTACACTATCAAATTCCTGATATAGGACTGCCACCAATCTAAGTAGGAGAGCTAAGTCTTCTTTAGTCTTATTTATTTCTCTTTGTTGAAAGGTGGACCCCAAATATGAGGATTGAGGCTTAGGTAAAAACTCAATCTCTCCTACTCTGCTACAAGCTTCCCTTTTTCCAGATGTTACACAAAAACTTACCCTGCTAGAAGAATGATGAGGAGAGAGGCATTGCAGCACCCCTTTGCGAATTACTTCCACAGAAACTTCAACATACCCAAACACACAAGCCCATGAACACTCTGAAGGACTGCATAGAAAGTCTCCAGTTACCTTAGTTCGTTCACCACTATAAGCCCATTCAGGGGATACTTCTCTCATATGGAACCTTTGAATTTCTGCTTCTAAATTCATGATCGTGTCCTTAAAAAAATATATTTGTGGAGCCATTCAACACAACTTTTAGGAGTATGCACAACATTAGCCCTTGTCAATTCTGGCTGTTCATTGGCTTTATAACATATTTCTTTATAATGGCCATATTTTCCACAGTAAGTGCATGTAACAGCATTGATCTATAGTGTGGCCAAAATATTTACAATGAGTAAACTTGGTATCTTCTTTCCCATCTATTAGGCCACCACCAGTCCTTCCACCTCTTCCTTTTCCCCCTCAATAATCTCTACCTCGGCCTTGGTCGCGGTCAGATGATGATCCTCTATGATTAGAATACATAGGGGAAGGTACGTCAATAGTGGAGGAAGAAGTGTTTGGAATACAAAGTAGTGTTGCGCACACATCATCAAACTTTGGGACAACAGAAGCGCTCAAAAGTTGACTCTTGGCAATCTCAAGATGAGGTTTAACATTTTCAAGACAAATAGCAGTAATTAAGGCTTCCTTCTATTTGTCTTGGATAGAAATATCAGTGGTTGAAGGCTGAGCTAACTTCCACTCTTCAAGAAAGCCTCTAAAGCGGGCCAAGAACTCATGAATATTTTCTCCTTGTTTAGTATTCAACATTCTTTGGAGAATATCATAGGGTATGGAGCAATGTCTTACCGGCTAGGAGTGATTTTTACTCTCACTTATATTATGCCAACAGGGCCTCATGGAAGGACGCAATAGCGTGAGGGGGAGTGTTAGAAAATGAAGGCATATTGGAAGATGTGCCATTTTATGCAAAACTATACACTGCCTATAGAAGACGAAGTGTGCCCTACATCCAACATTAGGACTACAGTATGGAACAATGACTTACCGGCAAGGAGTGATTTTTACTTTCACTTATATTATGCCAGCAGGGTCTCATGGAAGGATACAACTGTGTGAGGGGGAGTGTTAGAAGATGAAGGCATATTGGAAGATGTGCCATTGTATACAAAAAGATTATATGCATCATTTGCTGCAAACTGGGAGTTCATGTTGTTCTCTCACCCCCAACTTGAGGGGAAGTGTTGGAAGATAGGCCAAATCCCACATGACTAAGGAACACCTACATATCTAAGAGTATGATAAGATGGGCCACACGTCCAAGGAAGGCCCACAAGATGGGTCCAAGCACATAAGAAGTAGGACCACCATGATTACCACGAGCTGGCATCCTTTCACATAAGTTGGAAGATCAAGAAGGACTCAAAAAGGTATCTCTATCTTATGGTCATGTCCTAGAAGAGTTCTAGTTTGAGTTATGTTTGTCTTTTATCTATATTGAGTTATTTGATTAATCTAGGACTTAACTTTTAAGTGTTAGAGTTTGGGTGTAATTGGGACAAAGGTAGTTTTAACTCTACTACCTTTCTCTATTATAAATAGAGGTTCACGTACTCTGATTATAATAAGTTAATGAAGTCGATGAAATACTTCTCTTTTCCATAAATTCAACAATGACGCCACCCAATTTCATGACATGCCTGTCAAGGCACTTCAGGAGGATGAAGCTAGCAGAGTTTTTGACAAAATCTCACAATGGAATTTAATTTGTTGGCATGCAATGATGGGGGGGACACTGTCTTCATGGATGTCTTGCAGCAATAGTGGGTTTATTCTCACATGGGGTTCAGCAGATTCTGGTAGACCGTCTAGTAGCCAGTCATGGTCTTGCCAAAAGGGAGTAGGTGATAGTTCATACTGTTGTTTGGTTGCTTGACCATGTGGTGGGTTACGGATGCGAGTAATGCTGGTCATGATGAAAAATAAAATCTTTTTCAGGAGGAACATTCGGCCAATGGGGGAAAACCAAAAACAAAATTTGATCTTTAGGCTGAACGTTCGGCCAACATGGGAGAACCAGAGGAGGCTTTCGGATACCTCGATCTCTTTGTCTGGGATGTTACATCTAAGTTCTTACACTGGTTATGTCATCTAGTGGGTTGACATGAATGTCACATGTGCTACTTGGGGAGATGTGGCCAATTTTTGGGATGCATCCCTACCTTCGAGCTTGAGGACAAGCTCTTTCTCTAGAAGGCGTGTAATGTTATTACCTCAATAGCAGGCCAACTCATGTAGAGACGCAGTGGCTGAGTTATTTAGTATTAAGTTAATTTATTTTCTCTCAATTTACTTTACTTTACTTTGTTTTTATTTCTATTGAAGAGTTAATATGTCGTAGGGGTATTATTGTAATATTTTATCTTGAACCTTGTTAGTGTGAACCCTACTTAAGGGGTTAAAGAAATGAGAAAGGGTAAGAATTGATTTAGAGTAAACAAGGGTTTTGAGTTCTCTTTAATGAGCTCAAAGGTGTGCATTCTCCTTACCAAACCTAGGGTTTTCAAGCTTCCCTTCTGCTTGATTCTTCTCTTCTCTTCTTTATATCATATTTTTCATTTGGGGGCACTAACACTGGAATCTGTTTTCAAGCCACTTGAACTCGTCTATACTAACACCCAAACATGAGTTGAAGTTGAATCAATTCATTTTACTTCAATTCAATTCTTCACTTTAATTCAAGTTCATTGTGGACTAACCCCCCCTTACTTGAGTTTTTGAAAGGTTCATCTAGAATCAATAGAATCAAGATAGAAAGGTTTAGCTAGAGCTAGAATCTAGCAGCAATCTCTTGGGGAGATAGGTATTTTAAAAATCGTGTATTGAGCTACACGTGGCCAAAGAGAGCCGAAATCACTTTTGTAATTCCAACTATTAGATCATTTTAAAATAGTAGAATTTTCCCAAGCAAGGGTTGTTAGGCAGTGACTACCACTAGGGGAACATCAATAACAAAAATCCTTTATGGTCCTATGGTGAGCGCATGTTTCAATTTACTTTGAATTGTTGTTATGCCTGATTTTTAGTTACATGCACAACTTGAGTTTTAATTTCATAAGCTCAATTCAAACCAATATTGAGAAGCCACCTAGGCAAACAAATGATTGATCATCCCACATGATTGATTGATCAGACATAATCTTACTAGTCAGGGACATAAAGCATGATCGATCATAGGAACTTCACTAATCGATCTTTCTTGCATTGCACTACGAGAGGGAACTTTGGTTGATCAATCACCCCTTGGTAAAGATCGATAAACTTAACATGTCTGGCCTAACAGAAAATTTTGATCGATCAATCCATGGATCAATGAGTCACATCCTGATAGAAAAAGGACTGTTATATACGATTGATCAGTCAATCACTTTACAATGATCTATTAATCAATGTACTTATCTTTACAAATTGTCAAAAAATAAATGGGTAGTTTGGCTTGGGGAATTTATAAATACCCCACCAAACTACATATAGAGAAGTTAATGAACATTTATTATCAAATCCATAAGCCTATACTCTCTAAGTCTTTCAAATCTTCTCTTACGGGCTTTTGAGTGTGTTGGAAGATAAACTCAAGCCCACACAACCAAGGAAGGCCCACATATATAAGATTATTACAAGATGGGCCGCACGACCAAGGAAGGCCCACAAGATGGGCTCAAGCCCATAAGAAGAAGGACCCATAATGATTACCATGAGCTGACATCCTTATCACATCAGTTGGAAGATCAAGAAGGACCACAAAAGTATCTTACCTTATGGTCACATTAAAGAAGAGTTTTAGTTTTAGTTATATTTATCTTTTATCTATATTGAGTTATTTAATTACGTCAGGACTTATCTTTAAATGTTAGAGTTTGGATATAATTGGGATAAGGGTAGTTTTATTGTAATTGGACTCTACTTCATTCCTCTATTATAAATAGAGGTTCATGTACTCTGATTATAACAAGTTATTGATGTCAATGAAGTATTTCACTTTTCCATAAATTCAACATGGTATCAGAGCAGGTTTTGTGAGTTGACATGGTCAACCCACAAAGGTAATGTGATCCTTTTCTCTAAACCCTAAACCCTAGGTCTAGGTTAGTAGTTATTTTTTTCGGACCCTACACCCGTAGTTTTCATTGAATTTTTTTACCTCTATACGGAGTTTTTCGTATTGAAAATTATATATTTACGGAAATATATTTGAGACTAATTTAAAAATCAAAATGATTTGTTCCAATCGGAGTTATCTACAGAGAGATACTAATATTTGAATGAGAGAAGGTCAGATTGAAAAAAGGTTAGAGCAGCAACAACAATCTCTAGATTCCGAGGTATTTTTGGCTATAAAGAACTAGAATTTATATGAAGAAATATATATAAAAAGAAATATCTGTAAGTCTATTATTTTACCTATTCAAACAATTTTTTATCTGAGTTATCTACAAAGATAAATCGATATTTGAAACAGCAAAGGTCAAATTGAAAAAGAGGTTCGAGCGGTAGGAGAAAGCCTCAACTTCTGAGGTATTTTATGATATCAAGAAAGAGACTTTACATGGATAATTATATATCAAAATAAAGATAAATAAGTATATTTTATTACCTATATAACCAATTCTTGGTATGATTTTTTTATAAGGAGAAAGTTTTATTGGAAGAGTCGATGGTCATTCTGGGAAGAAAGGAGAAACAGTACTTAGTTCGGCCAGTTGACAGAGACCGAAATATATCAGATTATTTATCTTCTTATAATTATATTTTATGAATATAAGTTATACTTTGATGAAATTTATTTAAGTCTAGTTTCATACGAAGAAAATTTCATGTCAATCTGATCTATATTTAAAGATATACTCACATTGGAAGAATCAAAGGTCATGCTGGTATTCTGTTGTATTGAAAAATCCGAATTGATGACCATTGTTTTGTGTCACTTTTTGAGTTGATATATCAGGAAAATATCTCACTTCTCCCTGGTTTGAGGGCTTATTTATACATCTCTGTTATTTAGGCATTTTGCTATATCTATGATGTTTAGTTCAAGTTGGGATCACTGCCATTACCTCCCAGCTTGAGGAGGAGAAGTATAAGAAGTCCAAGAAAGAGGTATTTTATTTCATATGTTGTGATTAAGTTTATGTGACCAAAATATTCAAGAAAGAGGGAGCACAAAAGATTAAGCTTGTGCATCTAAGAAGAAATTTTTATATCGGATTATTTCATGGGTTCTTTTACAAAGTTTATTATTTGGTTCGTGTTATATGTGTTGGAAGATGGTCGTGTTATATACAACTACTGCTATTATGTCTCTTTGGGGACATTATTATTGAAGAAGAGGTGGCCTCATATCATCATTTATTTTACCCCACAAAAAATTATCACGGTTGGGAAACCATGACGAAGGAACTTATTATTACATCTATGTCATCTCCCCCCCCCTTCCTGTAATGGCTTTTATAACTCCTACCACTTGAGAGTCGTTGTCCAGTGGAGGGACACGGTGGTGAACACTTCAAAGTAGTGCCAATAGACACATTACCGATAGAAGACAGAGTGTGCCCTATATCTAGCATTAGGACTGGAGTATGAAGCAATGGCTTACCTACTAGGAGTGATTTTTACTCTCACTTATATTATACCAACAGGGCCTCATGTAAGGATGCAATAGCGTTAGGGGGAATGTTGGAAGATGAGCCATTTTATTCAAAAATATTCTATACATCATTTGTATCAAGTTGGGAGTTCATGTTGTTTTCTCACCCCCAGCTTGAGGGGGAGTATTGGAAGATAAACTCAAGCCCACACGACCAAGGAAGACCCACGTATCTAAAATTATTATAAGATGGGCCACACGACCTAGGAAGGCCCACAAGATGGGCCCAAGCCCATAAGAAGTAGGACCCACAATGATTACCATGAGCTGACATCCTTATCACATCAGTTGGAAGATCAAGAAGGACTCACAAAAGTATCTTATCTTATGATCACATCAAAGAAAAGTTTTAGTTTGAGTTATGTTTGTCTTTTATCTATATCAAGTTATTTAATTTCGTTAGGACTTATCTTTAAGTGTTAGAGATTGGGTATAATTGGGACAAGGGTAATTTTATTGTAATTGGACTCTACTACCTTCGTCTATTATAAATAGAGGTTCATGTACTCTGATTACAACAAATTATTGATGTCAATGAAGTATTTCACTTTTCCATAAATTCAACAGAGTGAAAGAGAGCTTTATCTTTGCAATATTCACTACTCTTTCCTCCACCTATTCCTTAAATTTCATATAGTCAAGCTCCCATACTCTCCTAGTGAATGGGTGTAAGTAGGATTTTCCTTTTTTTTTTTTTTTATCTTGTGAAAGGTTCATCTAGATGCTATTTAAGCTAGATAGAAGAGGCTATTTAGAACTAATATCTAGCCAATCTCTTGGTGATGTATTTTTAAAAAATATGTATTTGAGATACACATGGCTTAAAGAGAGTTAGATATTAGTAATTAGACACCCTAATTTCAAACTAATGAGAGCAATAATAATAAACACGAAAGAAGGGAAAAAAACAAGCACGAAAAAGCACAACAAGATTTATACAGTATTGAATTTATGGAAAAGAGAAATCCTTCATTGACTTCATTGACTTATTATAATTAGATTACATGAAACTCTATTTATAATAGAGGAAGGTAGTGGAGTCCAATTACAATAAAACTACCTTTGTCCCAATTACACCCAAACTATAACACTTAAGGATAAACCTTAGCATAATTAAGTAACTCAATATAAATAAAAGTAAAATTTAACTCAAACTAGAACTCTTCTAGGACGTGACCATAAGATAAAGATGTCATCTCGTGGTTATCTTATTGAGTCCTTGATCTTACAACTAGCTTGTGGTTATCTTTGTGAATCCTTCTTGATCTTCCAACTTAAGTGATAAGGGCGCCAACTCATGGTAATCATGGTGGGTCCTACTTCTTATGTGATTGGGCCCATCTTACAATATTCTTTGATATATGAGTCTTCCTTGATCGTGTGACCCATCTTACAATACTCTTAGATATGTGGGTCTTCCTTGGTCGTGTGGGTTGGGCCCTATCTTCCAACACTTCCCCTCAAATTGTGGTTGAGAGAACATCAAGAACTCCCAGCTTGCTGCAAATGATGTATATAATTTTTTTGTATAAAATGGTAGTCCTCCAATCTTCCAACACTCCCCCTCACTCTGGTGCTCTCTTCCATGAGGCCCAGTTGGCCAATTCTAGGGGAGTATAACATAGATGTAATAATAAGTTCCTCCGTCATGGTGTCCCAACTGTTGACATTTGATATTTTTGACACGGTATCGAGTTCCTCCATCATGGAATCCCAACCATTGATATTTTTGATATTTTTGATGGGGTATTAAGTTCCTATGTCATGGATTGACATTTGATATTTTTGATGGGGTATTAAGTTTCTCCGTCATGGAAACCCAACCATTGACATTTTTATATTTTTGACGGGATATTAAGTTCCTACGTCATGGAATCCCAACCGTCGACATTTTTTTTATTTTTGACAGAGACAAATAAATAATGGTATGAGGCTACCTCTTCTTCAATAATAATGTCCCCAAAGAGACATAATAGATGTAGCTGAATATAACACGACCATCTTCCAACACATAACACGAACCAAATAATAAACTTTGTAAAAGAACCCATGAAATAATCTGATGTAAAAATTTCTTCTTAGAGGTACAAGCTTCATTTTTGCTCCCCCTCTCTTGAATATTTTGGTCACATAAACTTTATCCACAACATCTAGAATAACATAGAATTTTCTTGTACTTCTTCTACTTCACCCCCTCAAGCTGGGAGGTAATGGCAGTGATCCCAACTTGAACCAAATATCATAGATGCAGCAATAAGCCCAAATAACGTTGATGTAGTAATAAGCCTTTAAACCAGGGAGAAGTGATATATTTTTATGATACAATAACTCAAATAGTGACTAAAAAAAATGGCTTCAATTCGGATTTTTCAATGCAATAGGATACCGGAATGACCTTTGATTCTTCCAATGCGAATATATCTTTAAATATAGATCAGATGGAAATGAATTTCTCCTTCTTAAAGCAGACTTAAATAAATTTAGTCCGAGTATAACTTCTCTTCATAAAATATAATTATCAGAAGATAAATAATTTGATAGATTTCGGTCTCTATCATCAGGCCGTACTAAGCACTTTTTCTCCTTTTTTTTAACGTGACCATTTACTCTTCCAAGATCAATATCTCCTTATAAAAACTCAGATAGAGAATAGGTTCAATAGGTAAGAAAATATACTTAAAAATATTTTTTTTGATATATAATTGTCCATATAAAGCTTCGGTCTTGATAGCATTAAATACCTCGAAAGTTGAAGTTTTCTGTTGCTAGAACCTTTTTTTCAATCTGACCTTCGCTGCTTAAAATATTGATTTCTCTTTGTAGATAAATCCGATTGAAAATTGGTTGAATATGTAAGATAATAGACTTATAGATATTTATTTTAATATATATATATATCCATATAAAGTCTCGTTCTTGATAGCATAAAATATCTCGGAAGTTGAAGCTTTCTGCTGCTGCTCAAACCTCTTTTGCAATCTGACCTTCGCTCATTCAAATATCGATTTCTCTTTGTAGATAACTCCGATTGGAAAAAAAATATTTTTTACTTGGAAATTAGACTCAAATATATTTCCATAAATATATAATTTTCACTATTAAAATCTCAGTATAGAGGTGAAAAACACAAAGAAAACTATGGGTGTAGGGACTGAAAAAAATAACTACGAACCTAGACATTGGGTTTAGAGTTTAGAGAAAAGGATCTCAATATCTCTGTGGTTGACCAAGTCAACTCATAGAACATGCTTTGATACCATGTTGAATTTATGGAAAAGATAAATCCTTCATTGACTTCATTGACTTATTAGAATCAGATTACATGAACATCTATTTATAATAGAGGAAGGTAGTAGAGTCCTATTACAATAAAACTACCTTTGTCCATAATACACCCAAAATATAACACTTAAGGATAAACCTTAGCATAATTAAATAACTCAATATAAATAAAAGACAAATATAACTCAAACTAGAACTCTTCTAGGACGTGACCATAAGATAAAGATGACAGCTCGTGGTAATCTTTGTGAGTCCTTCTTGATCTTCCAACTAGCTTGTGATTATCTTTGTGAGTCCTTCTTGATCTTCCAACTTATGTGATAAGGAGGCCAGCTCATAGTAATCATGGTGGGTCCTACTTCTTATGTGTTTGTGTCCATTTTAATATTCCCAAACTACCCTTAATGAAACAACTGGAGATCCATGACCAACTCAGCATAGGGTGTTAATTAGGCTCCACAACTTCTCAATTCTCAGAGAGAAGTCCAACTGATGTTGAACACTACTTCTATTTCTCAATCATAACAGTCTTTGTCAACATATTTGCCAGATTCTGACTTCCTTGAATCTTTCAAGTACTAAGACTCCATCCTCCAGAGCCAATCTGATGAAGTGATAACGCACCTGTTAGTGCTTTGGTATGATATGATAAAAAAGATTCTTTGCTAAATAAATAGCACACTGACTATCACAATATAACACATTTTTCCTAGAAAGACTGCACCCATACCATCTCTTTGTTGGCTTTGGTCACCGTGACATATTCTGCCTTAGTGGTAGAAAGAGCAACTATCTTCTTCAACTTAGAGACCCAACTAACTGTTGTACCACCCAATGTACATACACATCAAGTGGTACTCTTTCTACCATCAATGTCTCCAGCCATGTCAGCATCTACATAACCTTGTAATCCCAAGTCTTACTTTCTGAAACATAAGGCTGAGTTTGCAGTGCTTCTCACATACCTGAGAATCTACTTCACTGCTTCCCAATGTTGTTTACCTGGATTAATCATATCTCATCTCACAAATTCCATTGCATGAGCTATGTCTGGTCTAGTACACACCATGTCATACATGAGACTGCCAATAGCAGAAACATAAGGCACATTGGCCATGTTGTCTCACTCCTGCACTATAGAAGGTGATTGCTCCTTAGATAGTCTAAAGTGACTAGCCAAAGGAGTACTCACTGGTTTTGCATCATTCTTGTTGAATCTGGTCAACACCTTCTTCACATATTCTTCTTGTGACAGTTTCAAGACATCAGTATCTCTAGTAATCCTCATCCCAAGGATTTGTTTTGCAACGCCAAAATCCTTCATTGCAAAGTTCTTTGACAACTCCCTTTTCAAATTATTTATTTCCTATTTGCAAGCACCTGCTATCAACATGTCATCAACATATAGCAATAGAATGATGTAGGAGTCATCAAGCTTCTTCACACAACAACAATGATCTACTTGGCACCTCAAGAAACCATTACCACTCATAAAGGTGTCAAACTTCTTATACCATTGTCTTGGAGCTTGTTTAAGACCATACATGCTCTTTTGAAGTTTGCACACCATTTTCTCCTTTCCTTGTGCTTTGAAACCATGTGGCTACATCATGTAAATTTCTTCTTCCAAATCACCATGAAGAAAGGTTGTCTTTACAGCCAACTTCTCTAAGTGCAAGTCTTTATTTTCCACTAGTCCAAGCACCATTCTAATAGTAGTCAATTTAACTACTGGAGAGAAAATCTCAGTGTAGTCAATGTCTTCTTTTTGTTGAAAGCCCTTTACCACTAGTCTTGCCTTATACCACTTGTTGCCATCATGTTCATCTTTTATTCGGTACACCCATTTATCCTGCAAGGCCTACTTTTCTTTTGGTAGCTCTGTCAACTACCATGTCTAATTGGATAACAAAGATTCCATTTCATCCCTCATGGTCAACTCCCACTTGGTTGATTAATCAACTTGCACGACTTCCTCATAACTCTCTGGTTCACCTTTATCAGTCAACAAAATATAATTAAGTGCAGGGGAATACCTCTGTGGTGGTCTGATAGTTTTGGCTGATCTCCTGAGTTCAATCACAGGAATGCTTTGATTTACTTTTGGGGGTATGTTCTCCTGGTCTTTTTTAGCAATATTCTCCATATCAATAGCTAGAAGGTCTCTCAACTGAATCACTCCAGACTTCTTGGCTTCATCATTGTGCTTGTAGACTATGTTCTCAACCTGTCTTTATACAAGTCACCTTCATTGAAGATCACGTCCTTGCTCCTAATAACCTTATGATTTTGTTCATCTTAGAAGTGATAACCAAACTCAGTACCACCATAGCCAATAAAGAAACATAATTTAGATTTAGCATCAAGTTTACTTCTAGCAACAGAGTCAATGTGAATATAATAAAGAAAACCAAACACTTTCAAGAAAGAAAGGTTTACCTCTTTGCCGTTCCAGATCTCTTTTGGTATTTTACAATCCAATGGTGTTGAGGGACCTCTATTGATCAAATAGGCAATACTGCTAATAGCCTCAGACCAAAACATCTTTGGCAATCCCGCATGTAATCTCATGCTCCTAGCACGCTCATTCAAAGTTTTGTTCATCCTCTCTGCCACTCCATTCTGTTGAGGTGTTTTTAGGAATGGTCTTCTTCATCTTAATTCCATTATCAGCACACTACCTCTTGAAATCATCATCTATGTATTCTCCCCCATTATCTGACTGCAGACACTTCACCTTCAAATCTGTCTCATTCTCAACCATTGCTCTCCATCTCTGGAAGGTATCAAAGACATCAAATTTTATTTTCAGGAAATAAACCCAAACCTTTTTGCTTGTATCATCAATAAATGGCATATAGAAGTTAGAACCACCAATGGAAATAACAGTTGAAGACCCCACACATCAGTATGAACCAACTCCAATTTTGTTGTCTTTTGTTACTTTTCAATCCTAGAAAAGCTAACCCTTTTCTACTTGCCAAAAATATAGCGTTCACAGAAACTGTTGTTTACAATTTTCAACCCTAGCAGCTTCCCTTTGGATTGAAGCACTTTAATTCCCTTCTCACTCATGTGACCGAGCCTATAATGCCACTAGTCAGAATCAGTAATAGCATCAACAATTGCAACCGTGTCTCTGCAAATATAAGTGATGTACTCCTCATGCAACAACCATAGATCCCTTTGTGACTTTCCAAGCAGCACCATTAAAAGTCACATTAAGACCTTCATCATCAAGTTACCCTACTGAGATCAGATTACAAATCAATTTTAGTACATGTCTCACCTTGTGAATTTTTAACACTGTCCCATTTGACATCCTCAAACTAACATTACCGATACCGACAATATCTAAAGGTTCTCCATCAACAAGATACACCTTCCCATGATCTCACGATGTGCGGTGGTGTGAAAAATAAAGCATCTTGTACTTCTTCAGTCACCGCATTTGCAACATCATTTTTCTTTTCATCCTTCTTTGGTGCTTTGCAGTTCTTCTTTACGTGACTAGACTTGCCACAATTCCAGTATTCTCATTCCTTCCGAATTTTGACTTGCTTCTACCATTCCTTGACTTCCCTTTGCCGAATTCCTCTCAAAGTTTCTGACCCTAGTATTTGTTGAATTTACAAAAAATAGAAATACTTCATTGACTTCATTAAATTATTATAATTAGAGTACATAAACCTCTATTTATAATATAGGAAGGTAGTAAAGTTCAATTACAATAAAACTACCTTTGTCCCAATCACACCCAAACTCTAACACTTAAAGATAAGTCCTAGCATAATTAAATAACTCAGTATAGATAAATGACAAACATAACTCAAACTAGAACTCTTCTAGGACGTGACCACAAGATAAAGATGCCTTTGTGAGTCCTTCTTGATCTTCCAACTTATGTGATAAGGATGCCAGCTTGTGGCAATCATGGTGGGTCCTACTTCTTATGTGTTGGGGCCCATCTTGTGGGCTTTCCTTGGTTGTGTGGCCCATCTTATAAAACTCTTAGATATATGGGCCTTCCTGGCTCGTGTGGGTTTGGGCCTATTTTCCAACACTTCCCCTCAAGCTGGGGGTGAGAGAACAACAAGAACTCCCAGCTTGCTACAAATGATGTATAAATTTTTTTTTGTAAAATGACACATCTTCCAATATGCCTTCATCTTCCAAAACTCCCCCTCACGTTGTTGCGTCTTCAATGAGGCCCTATTGGAATAATATAAGTGGGAGTAAAAATCACTCCATGCCGGTAAGACATTGCTCCATACTCCATTCCTAATGCTAGATGTAGGGCACACTCTGTCTTCTATAGGTAGTGTGTCTATCGGCATTGCTCTGATGTGTCCACCACCGTGTCCCTCCATAGGACAATGACTCTCAAGTGGTAGGAGTAATAAAAGCCATTTATGGGGGGGGTGTGGATTTATTTATTATGGTCTCCCAATCCGGACACCGACTCTCATGGTATTCCAACTGTGATATTTTTTAGAGTCAAATAAATTATGGTATGAGAAAAGTTACTGAGGCCACCTCTTCTTCAATAATAATGTCTCATCCAAAGAGACATAATAGCAGCAACTGTAATATAACATGACCATCTTCCAACACATACAATACAAACCAAAATAAAATACCTTGTAGAAGGACCCATGAAATAATCATAATCCGATATAAATAATTTTTCTTAGATGCATAAGCTTCATCTTTTGTGATCCCCCTTTCTTAAATATTTTGGTCACATAAACTTATCCACAATATATGGAATAAAATACCTCTTTCTTGTACGTCTGCTTCTCCCCCTCAAGCTGGGAGGTAATGGCAATGATCCTAGCTTGAACCAAATATCATAGATGGAGCCATAAGCCAAAATAACAGATTTGTAGATAAGCCCTCAAACCAGGGAGAAGTGAGATATTTTCCTGATATATCAACACAAAAAGTGACACAAAACAATGGGCTTAAATTCGAATTTTTCAATGCAACAGAATACCGGCATGACCTTTGATTCTTCCAATGTGAATATGTCTTTAAATATAGATCATATTGACATGAAATTTTCTTTGTCTGAAACTAGTCTTAAATAAATTTCATCCAAGTATAACTTCTCTTCATAAGATATAATTATTAGAAGATAAATAATCTAATAGATTTTGGTGTCTATCATGTGGCCGAACTAAGTATTGTTTCTCCTTTTTTTCCAAAATGACCATTGACTCTTCCAAGATCAATATCTCCTTATATAAAAATCATACCAAGAATTTTTTCAATAGGTAAGAAAGTAGACTTACATATCTTATTTTTTATATATAATTCTCCATATAAAGTCTCTTTCTTGATAGCATAAAATACCTCGGAAGTTGAAGTTTTCTGCTGTTGCACTAACCTCTTTTGCAATCTGACCTTTGTTGTTTCAAATATCAATTTCTCTTTGTAGATAACTCAAATAAAAAAATAGTTGAATAGGTAAAAGAATAGACTTACAAATCTTCTTTGGATATAGATTTCTCCATATAAAGTTTAGTTCTTCATAGCATAAAATATCTCGGAAGCGGAAACTTGCTGCTGCTATTCGAACCTTTTTGCAATCTGACCTTCGCTCATTCAAATATCTATATCTCTCTATAGATAAATCCAATTGGAAAAAATCGTTTTTCTTTGGAAAGTAGACTCAAATATATTTCCTTCAATATATAATTTGCAATATGAAAACCTAATTATAGAGGTGAAAAATGCAAATAAATCTATGGGTGTCGGACTGAAAAAAATAACTACGAACCTACACTTAGGGTTGTCAACCCACATAACCTGATCTGATACCATGTTGAATTTACAAAAAATAGACTTCATTAACTTATTATAATCAAAGTATATGAACCTCTATTTATAATAGAGGAAGGTAGTAGAGTCCAATTACAATAAAACTACCTTTGTCCCAATTACACCCAAACTCTAACACTTAAAGATAAGTTCTAGCATAATTAAATAACTCAATATAGATAAAGACAAACATAACTCAAACTAGAACTCTTCTAGGACGTCACCATAAGATAAATATGCCTTTGTGAGTCCTTCTTGATCTTCCAACTTATGTGATAAGGATGCCAGGTCGTGTAATCATGGTGGGTCCTACTTCTTATGTGCTTGGGCCCATCTTGTGGGCCTTCCTTGGTTGTGTGGCCCATCTTATAATACTCTTAGATATGTGGGCCTTCCTTGGTCGTGTGGGCATGGGCCTATCTTCCAATAGTATCTACTCTTAGAGCAGAATTAGATGTCGACGATTCTCCGGATTCCCTTCTACGAACTTCCTCTGTGACCATGGTATCTTGAACATCATTAAAGATCAACTTCCTATTGCCTACAGAGTTGCTGACCACATCCCACATAGGCTCCCAAAATTTTTGTAGAGACGCCAAAAGAATTAAACCACAAACCTCATCATCAAATTTAATTTGAACGGATGTCAATTGATTGACAATCATGCTAAACTCATTCAAATGTGATGCAATTGATGTATTTACTATCATCTTTGAATTGAAGAGTTTTTTAATGAGATGTACCTTATTATTTGCGGAAGGCTTCACATACATATCAAGTAGAATCTTCATCATCCCCACTGTGGTTTTCTCCAATGCCATGTTGTGACCAACCTTCTTCGATAGTGTTAACCGGACTACTCCCAACACTTGTCTATCGAGGAGATTCCACTCATCATCTTTTATACTTTCTGGTTTCATATCCAGAAGTGGTGCGTGCAGTTTTTTACTATACAAATAATCTTCAATTTGCATCCTCCAGAACGCAAAATCCATACCATGAAAATTGTTGATCCCTAGTACTGATCCAACTCCACTAGCCATTGCTCTCAATCATGAACCATAACTCTGATACCACTTGTTAGGAATTATACACCATAATTCCAAACTAACAAGAGCAATAATAATAAACGTGGAAGAAGGGAAAAACAAACACGGAAAAGCACAACAAGATTTATACAGGTTCGCCTCGAGGTGAGACTATATCCTGTCTTCCACCGCTGCAGTAATTCACTATGAAGATGAAATAGTTTATAAGAGAAATCTCACACTTACCAGTATTTCTCTCTAACCTCTTGGGCTGCAACTCGAGATGCTCCTCAGATTAAGATAATTGAACCCTAATAGTGGCACCCCTCAATTATAAAGAGAAAATTAGGCATGATACAAGAGTAAAATTCCTAAATTGCCCTTAATGAAACAACTCGAGATCCATGACCAACTCAGTGTAAGGCGTTAATTAGGCTCCACAACTTATCATTAAAATGTTTTTTGTGTATATTCCAACTTCCAGTTATTAGAGCTTTGAATAACGGAAATTTCCAAGCAAGGGTTCTTGGGCAATGAATACCAATAGGGGAACATCGATAATGAAAATTCTTGTCTCCTATGGTGTGTATTTTTTATTTTCATTGAATTTGATATATCACATGCTTTTTTTTATTATGCACCTATGTTAAGATTTTAATTGGAAAATCTGAATTCACCCCCCTCTTGAGAAGCCACTTGGGCTAACAATTGGTACCAGAGCAGGCCGAGCACTTAATTTGAATCAAAATCCCCTTGATTTAAAGCTTCTGAAGATAAATTGCTCCTTCCCGAAAGACAATATGCCAAGCATCATCCTTTGTTCAATTGAAAAAACTATGGCTATTGGAAGGTAAGAATGGCATTCATCGTCCAATCCATGGATTGGGACTTATGGCATGTAACCAAGAATGACCCTTTTGAGCCTTGAAAGCTTTAAAGTGGCATTCCAGCTACAAAAGAGTTGAATGAGCTGACTAGGGAAGACAAAGAATAGCACAAAATGAACTCTAAGGCCATTAACATTTTGTTATGTGGCTTAGAACCCAATGAGTTGAATTGGGTCTCTAAATGCAACACCGCCAAAGATGTATGGTTTAACATTTTTTTTATGTGGCTTAGGACCCAATGAGTTGAATCGGGTCTCTAAATGCAAGACTGCCAAAGATGTATGGAGAAAAGCTAGAGGTCACGCATGATGGAACCACTAGAGTCAAGGACTCTAGGATTAGCCTATTGATAGTTCAATATGATGACTTGGAAAATGAAAATGGGAAAATGAATAGTAGCGATTAACTCTAGGTTCACTCATATTATTAATAAGTTGAAAATCCTAGGAGAAGAGATTTCCTTGTATATACAAAATGATAAGCTTCCCAAGGCACTTCCAAAGTCATGGGACTAGAGGAAGACCGCCATTCATAAGAATGCAAATTTTATTACAACTAGCTTGGAAGAGATATTAAGAATCCTTCTCACATATAAGATGGAACCTCAAAAAGTTGAGGAAGAGCAACCCAAGAGAAAACCCATTGCTCTTAAGGCCAAAATGTGTTGAAAGCATTTCTCGTGAAGAAAGCTCTGATGAGATGGGTTTCATCACTAGACACATTCAAAGAATATATAGGAAAAATAAAAATTTCTGAAAAGGCCAACATAGAACTCAAAATGAAAAATCATTTAGAAAAACTGATTTTTTTTTTGAGTGTGGTAAACCAGGAAATAGAAAGAAAAAATGCCAAAATCTTGAAGGAAAAACCACATCCACAAGAAAAGATCTAAGAACAAGAAGAAGAAGGTTTTTATCTCAGCTTGGGATGCTGTGGATGAAGAGTCTAGCCATTCAGAAGAAGAAGATAACTATGTTGGACTCGTGGAGATTCAAGATGATGACGAGTCTATGATTTTTGAAGAGGTAAATGACTTGGACTATGAAACTTAACATGAATTGCTATTAAAGAAATCAATTCATAGTATACAAAAATTTAAGCGTAAATGCAATACTCAATAATATGAGATTGCAAAGCATAAGGAAGAGTTTAGTGTCTTGAAGGAAGCTACTTAAAGCTATCTGGCCAATACTTCAAGACAAAGTGGATTGATAAACAAGCTATCATGTGATAGACTTGCATTTGAAAAGAAGAGTTTAGACTTAGAACAAAAAGTCAAAATTCTCTCTCTCAAATCCTCACCCAAGAGGAAAGTTGGGAAGAACAAAAAGATGAAAATCAAGAATTTCTCGCACATTCCTCATATTTGATGCCACTATTGCAATGAGGTGGGTCACTAAGCCCACATTTTCAAAATTAAGAATGCTAATAGCATAAAAAAAGTTGGGTAACTAAGACAACCGAAAAGGTTGTGGTAACCCACAAGAACATGGGAAAACAAATTTGGAAGCCCAAATCACCTATTGCGTCAAATGTTATCCTAAGGGAACCCAACTTAATATGAAAATCAAAGGGTTAAATTTTTTGTGATGTAGGTATGTCTCTGAACCAAGACACCAAAAAATCATTTGGATTTTGTATAGCAATTACTCGAGGCAGATGACTGGGGATGAGAAGAATGAAGTCAAACCTAAGTATGGTGATCATGTAACTTTTGGAGACAATAGCAAAGGTACCATTAAAGGGATTGGTAAAATTGGTACTTCAACCTCTTTCATATCTAATGTATATTACATCGAAGGGTTGACACATGATTTACTTAGCATTATTCAATTATGTGATAAAGGAAACAAAGTTTCATTTGAAAAATACAAATACTTAATAAAAATGAAAATGATGAACTACTAAAGGAACATAGAAATAGGAATCTTTATGTAGTGAACATAGTCAATTTGCCTTCTATTGGCCCAGGTGGCTTCTCAAGAGAGGGGATGAATTGATTTATTCTAATTAAAACCTATTTGTGTGTGTAGTTAAAATATCATGTTTAAAAGAAATTCAATATAAATATCAACATGCATACACCATAGGGACAAAAATATTTTTTGTTATCATTGTTCCCATACTGGTAGTTATGCCCAAGAACACTTGCTTGGGAAAATTTCCACTATTACGTTCTAATAGCTGGAAAATTAAATCGAAAAAGCAATGTGGGAGTCAACCTACAATCAACATCTTCAACTAATGCCATATGTTTGGGTCCAAAAATCGATGAATCTTGGTTATGGCAAAAGAGACTAGGGCATAAAAGGAATAGATTCCTTAAACAAACTAGTAAAGAAAAACCTAGTGAGACGACTACCGAATAAAAAAATTGTAAGAGAGAAACCTTGTGATGCAACTTGGAAAGCAACACAAAACTTCTTCCAATTCAAAGAATGTACTTTCAACCTTTCATCCTCTTAAACTATTCCACATGGATTTAGTTGGACCTACTCAAATCTTAAGACAAAACGGAAAGAGTCCCACATGGTGGTAGATGATTATTCAAGGTCCACATTGGTAAATTTCCTAGCCATATGGATGATGCTTTTCCGGCCTTTGCCAAACTATGTGACAAAGTTCAAAAAGAGCAAGGCTATAGCATTGTCAAAATTAGGAGTGGCCATTGAGGAAAATTTGAAAATTCATACTTTGATCAATATTTTACAAAGCATGGTACAGACCACACAATTTCAGCTCCTCGAACTCCTCAACAAAATGACATTGTTGAGAGAAGAAACCAAACCTTAATTGAAATGGCTAGAGCTATGCTTCATGCATGCAACATGCCATATAGATTTTGGGTCGAAGCTGTAAACACTTCATGCTACATCATAAATTGAGCTAGCATAAGGCTACTTCTCAACAGAACTCAATATGTGTTGCATAAGGGCACCTTTCCAACATTAGTTACATTAAATCCTTTGGAAGCAAAGTGTTCATGTTGAATTTCAGACCCCATGCTTGGAACCTCGAACAAGATGAGAGAGGAAGAAGAGATGAGAGAGAGAGCAGAGAAGAAAAGAGCAAAGAGAGAGAGAGAGAGAGAGAAAGTAGAGAAGAGAGAAGAGAAAAGTGAGAAGAGAGAAGAGAAAAGTGAGAAGAGAGAATTTAGGCTAGGAGAGAGATTCTTCCTTCAATTGTGAGAAGAGGAGAGCTTGATTGAAAAGCATTCAAACAAGACCCTTATTTATAATTTTTCCATTACATATTTAGGGAAACTCATCAATCAATTTAAACCCCTAATTACTTCAATCAAGGAAGATAAATTACTTCAATCAACTACAACAAACAAGGAATATTACAAAATATTCCACCTCATGTGATGACACCTCATGCCACCTCTTGGATGTGTGGGCATGGTAGGCTCTGTCCCACCTTCTAATACTCCTCTTCAAGCTGGGGGCGAGCAAACATCATGGATGCTTGTGTCAAATGCCTAGCCAATACCTAAAAGACCGGTCTGTTAAGTGCGGAAAGTCAAGTACCTAACCCATCAGTGGTGGACGGAACCACCTAGCTCTGACACCCACCGTTCCTATTCCCTACCGCTTCACCCAGGATTCGAATGTGGAACGTGGTGCCTAACTCTAATACCATATCAAATGCCTAGCCAATAGGACTTCCCAGGAGGTCACCCATCCTAGTACTACTCTCGCCCAAGCTTGCTTAACTTCAGAGTTCTGAGTCAGACGCCTAGCCATTACAACTCAATAGACCGGTCTTTTAAGGGCGGAAAGCTAAGTACCTAACCCATCAGTGGTGGACGGAACCACCTAGCTCTGACAACTTGTCGCAAATATTGCACAAGATTTTATGAGTTACTGGTTTGGTGAGAATGTCTACAACTTGTACTTGTGAGGAGATATGTTTGAGAGATAATATGCTAGCTTGGAATTTCTCTCATATAAAGTGGTAGTCCACCTTAATGTGTTTTTTTCTTTCATGGAAGACCGGATTTGCGGTAATATGAATTTTTGCTTGATTATCACAATATAGATCCATAGGAGCTTCTTTATAGAATCCCAGTTCAGTGAGAAGGGACCTGATCCATAGAAGCTCACTGACTTTGTGTGCAATGGCTTTGTATTCTGCTTTTGCACTGGGCCTAGCAACTACATTTTACTTCTTGCTTCTCCATGTAACCAGGTTTCCTCCAACATTTTCACCATATCCAGAAGTAAATTTTTTGTCATTCGAGGATCCGGCCAGTCTGCATATGAATACCCTTCTATGTTGAAGTGACCATGGTTCTTATAGATAAATCCTATTCCTGAAGCTCCTTTCAAGTACCACAATATTCTTTCTAGCGCTTGCCAATGAATAAGTTGCAGCTTATGCATGACTCACCACACTTACTATATGTTGGAAGATGGGCTCAAGCCCACAAGCTCAAGACAAGAAGCCCACACGTTAAAGGAGTGGCATATGTGTAAAATATGGTACTTTCCATAAAGATGGCATAGAAGTGTAAATATGTGTTCCTTTTATGTCTTTTGTTTTATCAAGTTGTAGCCCTAAGGGTATTGTAAAACTATAAATAAAGGCATTGGCTAAGAGGTAGGGCATTGATGCACTCTCCTCTCTTTCCACAAATTCGTCCAACCCTCATATTTCTTTTTGACGCAACCCTCTTCTCCCTTAATCCAAACTCTCTTCTTCCACGTTCTTCTTCTTCTTTTCTCCTTCTCTCTTCTTCTTCTTCTTCTTTCTTGTTGATCTAAAGTTCCTTTCATGAGATCCTAAATTCTACATGGTATCAGAGCAAGGAGTTTAGGATCTCATCATAGAGTTATTATGAAATCTGTTCAAGAAGTTGTAAAAGGAGTTCAGTCATAAAGAGATAAGTTCATCATCTTCTTACTTACGTTTTTTTGTTTCCTTTTCTTATTTATATACTCCTTTTACTGTTTTTCTTTACTTCTTGAATTTTGAGTCACATCAAGTCAAGATAAATCTTTATATGTTGTAAAGATTTATTTCTATGACTAAATTGATGTTATAATCTTGACTCCTTGTAAATCAATTACAAGAGTGATCAAGATCATTTGCTGTTTGCTTCTTATTAAGATTGATGGGTGAAATTCAATTACCTTTATGTAATTTGGATCCATCTCATTTGAGGTAGAATTCTAGCACATGTTGCTGTATCTTCTCCTACTTAAGGTTGCCCATGGGTTTGTGTTATGTTGTTGGATGCCCATTATATGTTTGATGAAATGCCAACAGCCATTTACCCTTTGTAGTTCCCTTTTTTTTTAACTTCAACAATTGAATTTTTTCTTACGTTGAAGTCTCCCATGAGCTGAAGATAAATCTCTTCCAAGTATCTTGGTTTGTTGTTAAATCTTTTCTAAATTTTTGTCTATTGCTCGTTTGTGATGGAGTTTGGATTAAGGCCTAATCGGTTGCATCTATTTTCTTCTCTTTGTTCTTATGAATACAAGAGAAGTTGAGTGATGGTTGGATGTTATTATCACTTTCTAAAGGCACAAATTTGTTGATAATTTGGTGCTTTCCCGTGTGAAAGAAATTGGTTCTTGTTCTCTCTTGTTGGTGATTGATTTGGTCTACGGGTTCTTCAAATTACATAGAGTAATTGTTCTTTGAAGAAGGCCTTTTTCCCTTGACCTCCATATTTTACTTGCCTCATTATGGAGATTGGATACAATAGTTATAAGAGTAATATACTCCGTATTACTACAATTCCACTTAGAGGTATCTCCAATTACTTGAGCTGGTCACAATCGGTTCGGAGGGTTCTTATTACTCGTGACCTCTTGAGCCACGTTGTTAACTTTTCTCCGATTGATGAAGAAGATGTGTCCTACCACAAGTGGGTTAAGGATGATAACATGGTGATAAGTTGGCTCATTAATAGCATGAAAGAGCAGGTGGCCAACAATGTGGTCCACTTGGAAACTGCCAAGAACATATGGGACACGTGTGCCAAGCTTTACTCAAGCACTGTTTCATTACAAAAAATATATGATGTCTTACAAAACATGCTGCATACGAAACATGGAGATAATATTCATGAATTTTTGGCCCGGTTTCGCGGTCTTCTTCAAGAATGGAAACTAGCTCAGCCATATTCCACTGATATTGCCATTCAAGAACGACAAAGAGAAGCTTTGGCAGCAACCATTTGCTTATCGAATATTAAACCATACCTTGAGGTGGCCAAAATTCAACTTCTAAGTTCTTCCATCATTTGATGATATTAGTGCTACATTACTTAGGATACCAAATCCATCCCCTCCTTCTCCTATTAATTCTCCATCGGTGATGTTCTCTGGCAATCGGGGAACATCTTCCTCATTCTGAGGACGGGGCAGAAATATGAGAGGGGGTTGAACTATGAGAGGGGCTGAAAATAGAGGTGATAGAACGGGTCAGAATTCTTTCCATACTGAGCCTCAACTTTGCACTTATTGTGGCCGTCAGAACCACCTTGTGGCATCATGCTGGAAACTTCATGGCAAGCCTGATTGGGCCACAGCTAACCCAGTCTCAGTTAACGTTGAGAAAAATGAAGATAAGGCTGAATCATCATCCGGAAATGTGACTCTTACGGTTGAGGACTATGCTGTATTTCAGAAAATGAAGTCCTTCATGGAATCATCTATTCCCTCATCATCTACTGTTGCCACTACTATTGCCTCAGGTATGCTTTCTTCCTCATCTTCCTCTTCCTCTTGGATCATCGACTCCGGGGCCTCCGAACATCTATCAGGTAACAAACACTTGTTGCAGTCCTTATCTCCTTGTTATCCTCATAAATTCGTTACTATTGCTGATGGTACCCAAACCAAGGTCCTTGGCAAAGGTTCCTCCTCTCTTACTTCATCTATTCCCCTGCAAGATGTTTTGTTTGTTCCTCAGTTTCCTTTAAATTTGCTCTCGGTTAGCCAATTGACCAAACAATTAAATTGCTCTATCACCTTCTCACCGTCTTCTTGTGTCTTTTAGGATCTCACTACGAAGCGGATGATTGGTGGCGGCCATGAAAAGGGGCTTTATACTACTTCACTCTTCCACCATTAGCTGCATTATCTTCCACTACATCCGAGGCCCAACTTTGGCACAACCGACTTGGTCATCCGTCTACCCCTTCACTTCGTTCTTTGGTTCCATCTTTAAAAGGACTTTCTAATATCAGTTGTGAGGTTTGTCAATTAAGTAAACATGTCAGGAGTACATATTCTCCTCGTCTTACAACTACAAGTACTGCTCCATTTGAGCTAATACATTCTGATGTATGGGGACCTTTATGTGTCTCAAATATTTCCCAAGTTAAATATTTTGTCATTTTTGTTGATGATTTTACTCGACTGACTTGGTTATATCTATTTAAAGAGCGTTCCAAAATTCTTCCTTTGTTTAAAAATTTTCATGCTATGGTCTTGACACAATTTGGGAAGAAAATTCAAACCCTTAGATCTGATAATGCTAAGGAATACATGTCTCATGACTTCAAATCATTTTGTGAGAGTAATGGGCTTATTCATCAAACATCATGTGCCTATACTCCTCAACAAAATGGTGTTGCTGAAAGGAAGAATCGTCATCTTCTTGAAGTTGCTCGGGGCCTGCTCTACTCCATGAAGGTACCCTATTTCTATTGGCCTCATGCTATACTTACAACATGCTTTCTCATTAATAGGTTACCTTCATCAGTCCTTCATCATAAAACTCCTTACTCTGTGTTATTTAGTGGTGAAGATTCTTTTTCTCTTCCTTTGAAAGTGTTTGGATGTACATGTTTTGTTCATGTTACATCTCCACATAAAAATAAACTTGATCCTCAGTCTATGAAGTACATTTTTTTGGGATACTCTCGCACCCAGAAAGGTTATGTCTGTTACAATCCTACCCTTCGGAGGATGTTTATCTCTAGGGTTGTGACTTTCTTTGAGGACACTCCCTTCTACTCCTCCCATGATGCTCCTCCAGGATGGACTTGTCCTTCTTCTACTCCTTGTCCACTTGTGCCATTCAATCTTGAAGTGGATCCATCCCCTGATACACCGGCCGTACCTTCACCTGTGGAGTTGTCGGATCCACCCGAGGTAAGTCCTTCTCCTCTTATGTATGGGCCTGAATTTGATACTCGGCCTATTGCTTTAAGAAAAGAACGTCACTCCTGTACTACTTCGCATCCTATCTCAAATTTTATGTCTCACCATCACTTGTCTTCTGAGTTTTTTCAGTTTCTTGCGTCCCTTTCTTCTACTTCCGTTCCGCAGTTGTATCAGGAGACCTTGAGACATCCAGGATGGAAGGCGGCTATGGATGAAGAAATGCACGCCTTATACGAAAACCAAACCTGGTACTTAACATCACTCCCGAAAGGTAAAAGACCTGTTGGCTGTCGATGGCTTTTTAGTGAAACATAATCCGGATGGATCGGTTGCTCGTCTTAAAGCTCAACTGGTTGCTAAGGGCTATACGCAGTGCTATGGGATAGATTATGAGGAGACCTTCTCTCCTGTTGCAAAATTGAATTCGGTACGCATCATCTTATCTATTGCTGCTAACTCCTCATGGCCCGTCTATCAGTTGGATGTTAAAAATGTTTTTTTAAATGGTGATATCAGTGAGGAAATTTATATGGTTCAACCACCTGGTTATGTGGTTGAGGGGGAGTCAGTATGCCGGGTAAAAAAAGTCTTTATATGGGCTTAAGCAGTCCCCTCGGGCATGGTTTGATAAATTTAGTCAAACACTCCTACGGTTTGGTTTTCATCGGTGCTCAGTTGATCATTCCGTATATTATAAAGATACGGTCAAAGGGAAAATATTATTGGCCGTATATGTGGATGATATTATCTTAACCGGTGATGATGCTTTGAGCATACAAGAGGTGAAACAGATGATATGTCAGAAATTCAAGACTAAAGACCTTGGTATGCTTAAATATTTTTTGGTTATAGAAGTTCTTCAATCCAAACATGGGATAATATTGTCTCAAAGAAAATATGTCTTGGATCTCCTTGAAGAAACAGGAATGAAGGGTTGTAGACCAGTTGACACACCTATGGATACAAATGTAAAATTATGTGCCACAAATGAAGAAGATATTGATATTGGCAAATACCAAAGACTCGTGGGAAAACTGATTTATCTCACGGTAACTAGGCCAGACATATCATATGCTGTAATTGTGGTGAGTCAATTCATGCACAAACCACAAATTACCCACTGACAAGCTTTAGAGAGAATATTACATTATCTAAAAGGAGCTCCAGGAAGAGGATTGCTGTATAAAAAACATGGGCACTTCAACATAGAAGGCTTCTCAGATGCAGATTGGGCTGGATCTCCTGATGATAGAAAATCTACATCAGGATATTGCACTTTGGTTGGGGGAAACTTGGTTACATGGAAAAGTAAGAAGCAAAATGTGGTTGCAAGATCTAGCGCCGAAGCAGAATACAGAGCTATGGCCCATACCGTTAGTGAACTTTTATGGATTAGGACCCTTCTTACCGAACTAGGTTTTTATAAAAAGGGGTCCATGAATCTTCATTGTGATAATCAAGCAGCCTTTCATATCACTTCAAATCCAGTTTTTCATGAAAGAACTAAACACATTGAGGTGGATTGTCATTTTATACGGGAGAAGTTTCAAGTAGGAATAATCTCTCTCAAACATGTGTCATCTCAAGAGCAAGTGGCTGATATTCTCACTAAACCCGTTACATCTAAAATCCTATCGTTTATATGTGGCAAGCTGGGTATTTATTATGTCTTTTCTCCTCCAGCTTGAGGGGGAGTGTTGGAAGATGGGCTCAAGCCCACAAGCTCAAGACAAGAAGCCCACACGTCAAAGGAGTGGCATATGTGTAAAATATGGTACTTTCCATAAAGATGGCATAGAAGTGTAAATATGTGTTCCTTTTATGTCTTTTGTTTTATCAAGTTGTAGCCCTAAGGGTATTGTAAAACTATAAATAAAGGCATTGGCTAAGAGGTAGGGCATTGAAGCACTCTCCTCTCTTTCCACAAATTCGTCCAGCCCTCATATTTCTTTTTGACGCAACCCTCTTCTCCCTTAATCCAAACTCTCTTCTTCCACGTTCTTCTTCTTCTCTTCTCCTTCTCTCTTCTTCTTCTTCTTCTTTCTTGTTGATCTAAAGTTCCTTTCATGAGATCCTAAATTCTACACTATATATGATATATCCGACCTTGTTACACAAAGATAAATGAGTTTTCCCATAAGTCTTTGATATTTTTCGATATCCACATCTTCTCCAGTGATTGGGGATAGATTTTTATTTGAATCCATAAGAGTTTCTATTAATCTACATCCTGGCATTCATGTCTCCTCCAGTATATCATGGACATACTTCCATTGAGATAGTATAATCCCATGTTCGGATTATAGTACTTCTATACCCAGAGAGTATATAACTAGTCCAAGATCTTTTGTCTTGAACTCTTCACATATATTTTCCTTGGTTTTCTTAATGCCCTCGAAATCACAATCGGTTATGACAATATCATCAACATAGATTGCCAAAAAGTACTTTCCCATTAAAGGTGTTTTTAAGAAACATAGTGAGCTGCAAAACATCTTTGAAATTTGTCCCATATTAGGTCTTGGGTAAATTTATCTATTGAATTTAGGATACCTTTTCCATGGTCATGAACAAGAGAAAGAAGAGAGGAAAAAAGAGAAAAGGGGAGAAAAGCTTTCGGGTAGAGCAGAAAAAATAAAAAGGAAAAGAGTGAGTTGTGCCAAGCAAGGAGAGGGAGAGAGAGAACCAACTCGGGATTGAATGTGTTACTTGTTTTATTTTGACTTACAAGACCTCTATTTATAGTAGAGGAGGTAGAGTCCTTAGACAACTTATCATTCAATCCTAATTACATTCCAACTCTAACTCTTCAATAAGTAAGTCTATTTAATCTAAACAACTAGAAGACTAACTTGAGTAGAACTAGGAGTCCTTTATTATTCACGTGCACATAATGGATAAGCCAGCTCGTGGCCTTATCCTTGTGGGCCCCTCATGATCCTCCAGCGCACCTTGATAAGGTGCCAGCTCGTGAGATCTTTGTGGGTCCCACTTGATCTTCAAGTCTTCTAGATCAATTCAACTTGTGCTTCTTGATTCCTTAAGTCGTGCTTGCTTTGGGAGAGGACTCTTCTTGGTGTCCCAAGTCCTCTAGGATTATTCTTGATGGTCTACGTCCACATGGTGGGTCCCACCAGCTCGAGCACCATGGTGGACCCCACATTGTAACACTCCCCCTCAAGCTGGGGGTAAGAAGATGTCATACATGCCCAGGTTGTTGCATATGGTAGACATAATCTTGTGAGTGACTGGTTTGGTGAGAATGTCTGCAACTTTATTTTGTGATGATATGTGCTTTAGGGATAAGAGACCAGCTTGGAATTTTCTCTGATAAAGTGGCAATCTACCTCAATATTCTTTGTCCTCTCATGGAAGACTGGATTCGATGTAATATGTATTGCTACATGATTATCATAATATAGATCCATTGGAGCTTCTTTATAGAATCCAAATTCAGTAAGAAGAGAACTTATCCACAAGAGTTCACTTATAGTGTGTGTCATGGCTCTGTACACTGCTTTTGCACTTGAACGAGCTACTATGTTTTGTTTTTTGCTTTTCCACATAACCAGGTTTCCTCCAACCATCGTGCAAAATCCAGAAGTAAATTTTCTATCATCTGGAGATCTGGCCCAGTCTGCATCCGAGAATCCCTCAATGCTGAAATGGCCATGTTTTTTATAGAGGAGCCCTCTTCCAGGAGTTCCTTTTAGATAACGTAGTATCCTCTCAAGTGCTTGCCAATGACTAAGTTGTGGCTTGTACATGTACTAACTTACCACACTTACTACGTATGAAATGTCTAGCCTCGTTACACACAGGTAAATGAGTCATCCCACTAACCTTTGATATTTTCCAATATCTACATCTTCTCCAGTGACTCCACATAATTTTTTATTTGCATCCATAGGAGTGTCTACTAGTTTGCATCCCATCATACATGTTTCTTCTAGTAGATCAAGGGCATATTTTCTTTGGGATAGAATAGTCCCATGTCTGGATTGTAGGACCTCAATACCCAAAAAGTATTTCAGCAATTAGAGATCCTTCGTCTTTGTTGAATTTATGGAAAAGTGAAATATTTCATTGACATCAATAACTTGTTGTAATCAGAGTACATGAACCTCTATTTATAATAGAGGAAGGTAGTAGAGTCCAATTACAATAAAACTACCCTTGTCCCAATTACACCCAAACTCTAACACTTAAGGCAAGTCCTAACATAATTAGGTAACTCAATATTGATAAAAGACGAATATAACTTAAACTAAACTCTTCTTGGCTGTGACCCTAAGATAAAGATACTTTTGTGAGTCCTTCTTGATCTTCCAACTAATGTGATAAGGATGCCAGATCTTAGTAATCATTGTGGGTCCTACTTCTTATGGGCTTAGGCCCATCTTGTTGGCCTTCCTTGGTCTGTGGTCCATCTTATTATAATCTTACATATGTGAGTCTTCCTTGGTCATTTGGGCTTGATCTTATCTTCCAACACTCCCCCTCAAGCTGGGGGGTGAGAGAACAACATGAACTCCCAGCTTGCTACAAATGATGTATAAAATATTTTTGTATAAAATAGTACATCTTCGAATATACCTTCATCTTCCAACATTTCCCCTCACGCTGTTGCGTCCTTCCATGAGGCCCTGCGACATTATAAGTGAGAGTAAAAATCACTCCTGGCCGGTAAGTCATTGCTTCATACTTCAGTCTTAATGGTGGATGTAGGGCACACTCCACTGTTATCGGTAGTGTGTCTATCAGCATTGCTCTAAAGTGTCCACCACCGTGTCCCTCCACAGGACAACGACTCTCAAGTGGTAGGAGACATAAAAGCCATTGCAGGGGGGGGGGGGGGGGGGGGGGGGGGGGGGGAGGGATAACATAGATGTAATCATAAGTTCCTCCGTCATGGACTTCCAACCACAAATAATTTTGATCTTTTTGACGGGGATGAAGTTCCTCCGTCGTGGACTCCCAACCACAAATAAATTTCATCTTTTTTATGGGGATTAAGTTCCACCGTCGTGGACTCCCAACCACAAACAATTTTGATCTTTTTGACGGGGTAAAATAAATGAAGACATGAGGCCACCTCATATTCAATAATAATGTCCCCAAAGAGTTATAATAGTTGCAGCTAAATATAACACGAACCAAATAGTAAACTTTGTCAAAGAACCCATGAAATAATCCGATATAAAAATTTATTCTTTGATGCACAAGCTTCATCTTTTGTGCTCCCCCTTTCTTGAATATTTTGGTCACATAAACTTATCCACAACATAAGGAATAAAATACCACTTTCTTGTTCTTCTTCTACTTCTCCCCCTCAAGCTGGGAGGTAATGGCAGTGATCCCATCTTGAACCAAATATCATAGAAGTAGCAATAATCCCAAATAACAGAGATTTATAAATAAGCCCTCAAACCAAGGAGAAGTGAGATATTTTCCTGATCAACTCAAAAAGTGACGCAAAACCATTGGCATAACTTCAGATTTTTCAATACAACAGAATATCAACATGACCTTTGATTCTTCCAATTCGAATATATCTTTCAATATAGATCAGATTTACATAAAAAATTTTCCTGTCATCTAGCCGAACTAAGTTCGGTTTCTCCTGTTGTTCCAGATAGACCATTGACTCTTCCAAGATGAATATCTCCTTATAAAAAATCATGCTGATAATTGGTTGAATTGGTCAGAAAATAGACTTACATACCTTTCTCTTAATATATGATTATCAATATAAAGTCTCTTTCTTGATAGCTTAAAATACCTGGGAAGCTGAGGCTTTCTGCTGTCGCTCGAACCTCTTTTTCAATATGACCTTTGCTGCTTCAAATATCGATTTCTATTTGTACATAACTCAGATAAAAAATTAGTTGAATAGATAAAAGAATAGACTGATAGATATTTCTTTTGATATATATTTCTGCGTATAAAGACTAGTTCTTGATAGCAAAAAATACCTCGAAATCAGAAGATTGCTGCTACTGCTCGAACCTTTTTGCAATCTGACATTCTTTCATTCAAATATCAATATCTCTCTAAATATAACTCCTATTTGAACAAATAGGTTTTCTTTGGAAAGTAGACTCAAATATATTTCCTTCAATATATAATTTTAAATATAAAAAATTATATATAGTGGTAAAAAATACAAAGAAAATTACCAATGTTGGGACTAAAAAAAATAACTACGAACCTAGACTTAGGGTTTAGGGTTTAGAGAAAAGGATCACATTACCTCCGTGAGTTGACCAAGTCAACTCACAGAACCTGCTCTAATACCAAGTTGAATTTATAGAAAAGTAAAATATTTCATTGACATCAATAACTTGTTGTAATCAGAGTACATGAACCTCTATTTATAATAGAGGAAGGTAGTAGAGTCCAATTACAATAAAACTACCCTTGTCCTAATTACACCCAAACTCTAACACTTAAGATAATCCCTAACATAATTAGGTAACTCAATATTGATAAAAAATGAATATAACTTAAGCTAAAACTCTTCTTGGTCGTCACCTTAAGATAAAGATACTTTTGTGAGTCCTTCTTGATTTCTAATTGATGTGATAAAGATGCCAACTCTTGGTAATCATTGTGGGTCCTACATCTTATGGGCTTGGGCCCATCTTGTGGGCCTTCCTTTATCATGTGGCCCATCTTATTATAATCTTACATATGTAGGCCTTCCTTGGTCGTTTGGGCTTGATCTTATCTTCCAACAGTCTTGAATTCAAAACATATTCTTTCTTTTATTTTCTGAATGCCCTCAGAATCACTCCCAATTAAAATAATATCATCAACATAAAAAGCTAGAATCACCTTACCTCTTGTTGTGTTCTCAATAAATACTAAGTGGTCTACAGAGCATCTGTAAAAACCCGCCTTTATGATGGCTTGACTAAATTTCTCAAACCATGCCCGTGGGGATTGCTTTAGTCCATATAGAGATTTTTTAAGGTGACATACGGACCTCCCCTCAACCACATAAAAATCTCTTCTTTGATATCACCATTGGGAAATGCGTTTTTGACATCAGTTGATATATGGGCCAAGATGAATTAGCTGCCAAAGATAATAATATACATACCGAGGTCGTTTTTCCCACTGGAGAGAATTTCTCTTCATAATCAATGCCATAGCATTAAGTGTAACCTTTTTCAACCAGTCGAGCCTTCAGTCGTGCAATGGTCCCATCCGGATTATGTTTGACAGTATAAACCCACTTGCAACCAATGGGTTTTTTATCTGTAGGTAGTGGAACCAGAGACCATGTGTGATTATCATTGAGGGCCTTCATTTCTTCAACCATTGCTGCCTTCCACCTTGGATGTTGTAGAGCCTCCTAATATGACTGTAGAACAAATATGGAGGAAATAGAAGAAAGAAACTGACAACATAAAGGTGAGAGGCGATGATGAGACACAAAATTGGAAATAGGATGAGAAGTAGAAGGTTGAGTGCATGATCGAGGTTCTTTTCTTATAACAATAGAACGAGTATCAAATTGAGGACAAAAAATGACTGGTGGTGAAGGACTTACCTCTGGTGGATCAAATAACTCGGCAGGTGTGGTGTCGGCCACGGGCTCTAGGGGCTGAGCAATCTCTGTATCACGAGGCACAACCGGTCGAGGAGAACTTGGTATGGATGACATACCAGGTGGAGCGCTATCAGAATAATATGAGGAGTCTTAAAAAATAGTTACATCCCTGGACACAAATAAACATTGCAAATGAGGATTATAGCAAACATAACCCTGTTGTGTGCTAGAGTATGCAAAAAAAATACATTTGAAAGATTTAGGGTCAAGTTTGCTATGTCTAGACAATGTATTATGAACAAAACATTGACAACCGAAGACTTTCAATGGTAATGCAAACGGATCATCATGTGGTAATAATTTAGAGTAGGGGGATTTATTCCCAAGAATGGTAGACGGTAGACGATTTATAAGAAAACACGATGTAAGGAAAACATGGGGCCAATAAAAATATGGAACTTTCATGCCATATAATAGACCTCAAGCTACCTCAAGAATATGACGATTTTTCCATTCGGCTATACCATTTTATTGAGGAGTGTAGGCACATGATGTCTGATGAATAATGTCATTCGCTTAACAAAATGAATCAAGGTCTTTTGAAATATACTCTTTGGCATTATCAGACTGGAGGAATTTCATTTGTTGACCAAATTGTGTGAGTACCATCGCATAAAAAGATTTAAAAATAGATGGTATCTCAGAACGCTCCTTAAAAATAAACAATCAAGTTGTGCGAGTGAAATCATCAATAAAAGTGATAAAATATTTGGCTTGAGAAATATTAGAGAGGCTCAAAGGCGCCCAAAAATCAGTATGAATCAATGAAAAAGGAATATTACTTTTGACTTTTGGACGAGGAGAGTATGTACTCCTTTGATGTTTACTTAACTGACACACCTCACAACTGAATTCTGACCTTATCTTAAGAGATGGAAACATATGATGAAGAGATTGTATGGAAGGATGTCCCAACTGGTTGTGCCATAATCGTGTCTCATTCTCAGTAGTAGACACCATATTGATCTAAGGCACGTCCAAGTAGTTGAGTCCCCCTTGTTCATGGCCTCCACCAATCAACTACTTCGTTATAAGATCCTGAAAAACACATGAAGTAGGTGAGAAGGTAAACGAGGAATTAAAATATTTTGCAAGTTGACTCACAGAGAGAAAGATTAAAGGAAAAAAATGAACAAAAATAATAACATTGAGTGGAAGTGATGGGGTGACAAAAGTGGAACCTTTTCCTTGGACTTTGGTTTGAGAACCGTCAGCTATGGTAACAAACTTGTGTGAAATACTCGGAGATAAAGAATGTAATAAAGTTTTGTTACCTGTAAGATGCTCGAAGGCTCCTGAATCAATTATCCAGGATAAATAGGAGGCAGATAGCATACCTGAAGCAGTAGTGGCAGCAGTAGTGGCAGAGGGGCTAGGAGAAGACCCTAGCATGGTTTTCATTTTCTGTAGTAGTTCATACTCTTCATCAATAATAACTTTCTGTGCAGTTGGTGTTGTGGGATGGTCTTCTTGCGCATCACTTTTGAGGGCTTGATTAGCCCTTGTCGAATCTAACTTGTCATTAGCCTTATAGCATATTTATTTATAGTGGCCATATTTACCATAGTAGGTGCATGTCCTTTAACGACACTGGTCTATAATGTGGCCTAGAAATTTACAATGTGTACATTTAATATCATCTGTTCTGCCAGCATTATAACCTCTTCCTCTGCCCACTCTATAACCTCTTCCTCGGCCTCGACAACGGTCAGAGGATGATCCTCTATGATCCAAATACATAGCGGATGACACATCAGTAGTGGAGGAAGAGATTTATGGAATATGAAGTAATGTTGCACACACATCATCAAAGTTTGGGATAGCAGAAGCACTCAATAGTAATCCTAAGTACCTAACAATGTTCCTATTTGCCACTATTTTGCAACAACACTATTCATAAACAAACACTATTGTAATCAAATATGTAAAGTATAACACGAACAAACATTGTAGAGATCACAAAATAGGAACTACATAATTTTTTTAGAAACAACTACTATAGAGATTCATAATATGAAAATATAACAAACATGTACTATAGAGATTCATAATATGAAAATATAACAAACATGTACTATAGAGATTACAAAATAGACAATATAACATTGTTCACAAAATAAAATAATTACATAATAACCTACTCCCGAGGTTACTGACCGTGTCACCAGTTGGTTCCCTCTTTACTACTCAGCCATTATGGTTGTTGCACATACCGTGCTTTGTCGGAAATCGCCTCTTCGTCGGAGATCACCTTTCTTCTTCACTCTTCGACTTTCTCTTAGATTTCGATTTTGGATTCAATGCCTGAACTGAATCACGTCGTTGAATTTATTGTTGAGGATTGAATTTTCTTTTCTCATTTACCCTTCAAAGGAAAGGTCCTAAATAAAAGGTCGACGGTATTTAAGACCTTATTATTCAGTCCATTTTACCCTTGCATTTTTGCCTTTCGGTGTTGAAAGTAGGGGTATTTTTGGACTTTTCTTTGTCTGACATCATTTTGTTGACATACTAGAATATTTTCTCAGTCAAAGTGCTAACTCAGATTTTTAATGCCGTTTGCTGATGTCTTGCTGAGAGATTTATTGCATCAAAATATCTTCTGTGAAAATCTTCTTGCACTGTTTGCAAAAGTGGCGGCTGCCGAAGGTTTGTTAAGCCATCGTGCAGAACTTTTCCTTGCTATTTTTGCTGCCCGGGAAATTTCCAAGCCGAAATTTGCGTTCGACTTCTTCAAGGGCCTTCAATACTAGAGCCGATGTCTCCTTGAAGCTCTTCGACACTATTGTCACTGGTATTGATGTTTTGTAGACGCAAGTTTTCTTCTTCAGTATTAGCTTTTGCAGATACTGGATTATGTTTCTGATTCCGATGATGTGTCACTCAATCCACATCTCTTCTGAGCATACCTTTTACCTTGGGCTTTCTTTTCGGGTCATACTGTTAATCACTTAGCCAATACTACCCAAAAGATCGGCCTATTAGGAGCGGAAGACATAGGTACTTAACCCAGGACCATAACATCACATCCCTCCTTCGCGGGCCGACGTCCACGGTGGCCCACTTGCGACGGCCCACTCTAGTGATAGCCCACTCCGCCAAGGTCGCCCCCTCCGCACGTGCGGTGGCCTACTTCGTCAAGGTTGCCCCATCCGCATAGGTCGCCCCCTCCGAGATTCGAACACGCAACAAGGGAGCTAGCTCTTATACCAAATATTAAGCACCTAGCCAATACTACCCAAAAGACCGGCCTGTTAGGAGCGGAAGACATAGGTACTTAACCCAGGACCATAACACGAACTTGGGTAGTTCTTCATCTTTTTGGATGGGTTCAATGGTAATTACCAACATGCTAGGTAGTAGCTTATCGTGACCAGTTATCTCAGCAATGGTAGATACAAAGTTGAGTCGTATCGATTTACTTTTTATTACTGAGCAGAATGCTTTGTAGGCCTCAATAATATCTTTTGGCAATTTATGAAGTGGGGCTAAATCCGACACTTGTAATTGAATCTGTCCAATTAATCCATACTTGTATAACATTTAGATGTATTTTCCATCTATTTATGGATAAATGACTAACCTATTCCAACGTTCAATAGAGTCAATATTCATGAAGGGAGTGTGAATCCCTACACCAATTTTTTCATTCCAATTCTGAAACTGAGATTGGTGATTGACTGTCTCTTTTGAGTAATCATTGTTAAACTTAAGAGGTCTTTGCGAAAGTTTGTCGGACATAATGTCAGTGAGTCTAAGTGGTCTAATTTTTCGTAAAAAATCAAACTGGACTTTGTTGTTTGGTTTACCCAGGCTTTTCAACCTAGTGAAGTCAGAGGGGGTAACCAACTTTGTCTTAAAATATTTCTCGTTTTTAGACAAATCTATTTCCTTACACGAAGGATTTGTTATAGTTTCTTTTCTAGCTTGAGACTGGCAGGTAGAAATCCCTGATTCATCTGTCTTCATAGAAAACTGTGTTATGACTTCCTTTTAATGCATGGCATAACTAGTAGAAGTCTCGAGTCAACTTGTATTCAAATGAATACTGGAGTCATCCGTCAGCCTTTCGGCTGATATTAGGGCTTCCTTCTATCGCGATGGAGATCCGGTAGAAGTCTCAGAAGAACTTGGCGTGTTACGCCGTTTGCAAAGTTCTTTTAGCTCGTCAGTTAATTCCTTAACTTTGAGCTGAAGATCGATCTTGCTTAACCCATATTGGGCACAATTCTCTTTTAATTATCCTCATTTAGATAGAACTAAGAGGTTGTCAAAGAGAGATTAAATATTTGAAAGCAATACCTGTATAGTGCAGATTGCCGTTGCTAGGTCTGTCAGTGTGCTACAGAGGGGACCCATATTTCACTTGTCTAAAACACAAGAAAATTCTTGAGTAAGAGTATTAGGCAGATAATTATTTTCTCCTTTAATGTGTTCAACAGTAAAAGAAAATTGAAAGAACCATTTCTGCCATCAGAGGAATCTTATGCAATAGAGAGAGTCTTCTTGATTACGTTTCATGAACCCAACAAAATTTTTACAGTCGGTTCTAATTAGAAACTTTTTAGGAGCAAGATAAATATAAATTTCTTGATTCCATTTTTTACAGCTAAAATTTCTTTTTCATAAGAATGGTAATTTATTTCACCTGGTTTAAATGTTCCTTATGTGTATTTACATACATTCTCAGAATCATTAATTTTAAATTTTATTACAGTTGCCCATGTATGATCTGAGAAGTCGATTTCTAAAATTACATTAGCATCTGGATAGGGTAGAGTTAACATTGGGAGGTGAGTCAACTTCTGTTTGATCCTAATGACTTGCTTACTGTCATTGGGACTCCATTCCCATCTGACTTATTTTTTCAACTTATGTTGGAAGGGTTTTCTAGTTTCTGCTAAGTTTTGTATAAACTGTTTATCATACGTTAGACATCCTAAAAACAGTTGAAGTTGCTTTATATTAGTGATTTCATTTGGAAAAGATCATCTTTTCCAAGATGTGATTTTGGAGAATAATCTCTCCTTTAGATATGTGCAAACCTATGAAATCTATCTTAGTGCAGAACATATTAGATTTCTTTTTGCCGAGAGCAATCCCAACATTTTTCAAGGCTTTTAGTAACTTAAGTAATTGTTCTTTATGTTGATCTTTGTTTTTAGAGAAAACTAAGATATCATCAACATATACTAAACAAAATTTAAAGAATGGTTTGAGGATATCATCTATTCTACGTTGAAATATATTTGGTGCTTGCCCTAAAGGGCATAACAAGCCATTCATAGTGTCCCAAAAGACAGCTGAATGCAGCTAAGCGAATAGCTATTTCAAGTAGCCGAATTTGCCAAAACCCTGGTTTGCAATCAAACTTGAAAAACCATTGTTTTCCTTGAATTGATGTTATTAACCTTACCTTGTTAGGAAGGTAATACCCATCGATCTTTGTCGTTTCATTAACCTTTTTGTAGTTAATGACTGTCCTAGCTTTTCAAAGTTTTATGTCTGCATGATTTCTCACTAGGCAAGCAAGAGATGTGTGTGGAGAATGACATGCTCAAATTAATCCTAATGAGAGAAAATCGTTGATTTGGGTTGAGAATTTCTCAACATCCAAGGGAGTATAAACCATTGGTTGTAGTCGAATTTCCTTTTCGGGATCAAGGATTTTGAGGTCTGCAAATGGTTTTTACATCCATTGCTTCGATTCTGAAAGGAGTTATTGCAAAAATATCATTAAGAATTTCTAGGACTTCATCCTTCCCTAGAAGCCCAATATGAAAATTTGAGGTCTAGAACAAGACTAGAAAATCTTCAAAAATTAAACAAGTTACAAATATGTAATATTTGTTTCTATGAAAAGTATTATTAGGAATTCGCAAGTTAATTCTAAAAATTGAAAAAAGATTATCAGAAACCTTATCTGGCTATCCTTTATTCGAAATTACCTAAACCCTTTGCTACTACATGTGAAAAAAGAATACGTAACAAAGAATTGGCAAAATAACCCAGAGTATCCAGATAATACTATGGAAATCTTCCTTAGAACACATACCCTAGGAAGAAGACATGTTTGTACAAGACTTGCTGGCAAACCTTTGTGAAATACAAAGACTACAAAAGGAAAGTAGTTGAGTGTATAAACAAACACTTTGTTGTTCAAAGCAAAACAAAAGTGTTGGAACTTATGGTTGTAAAAATCATGGCCATGTGTTGGAACTTATGGTTGCAAAAATAAAAATGTGTTGCAAGGTCAAGTACTGAAGCAGAATATAGATCAAGGGTACATGCATTAAGTCAACTAATAAGGCTAAAATCCTTTATGACTGAGTTGGGGTTCCAAGTAAACAAACTGATACAACTTCATTGTGATAATTAGGCAGTCATTCATATTGCAAACAAACCAGAGTTTCATGAAAGAACAAAGCATATGAAGATGGGCTGTCATTTTGTTCATGAGAGGTTTCAAACTGGTGTAATATCTATGCAATACATCCCATCCAAGAATCAACTGGTAGATATCTTCACAAAGGCCATTGCTGCAAAATCTCTCTCAAATACATGTTCCAAGATGGTAATTTATGATGTTTTCTCACCAACTTGAGGGGGAGTGTTAAAAAAGATAGTGGCACTTTATGTAATTAAGAGAGTAAGTATCATGGGGGTGTAATTACACCAATTCTATAAGTCTTCTTACTTTACTCGTGTACTAATGTTTTATTCCCTCAAGACTATAAATAAAAGTGCGAGGGAGAGGGCATCTAGGATGTGCTCTCAACCCTAATTCACTCTAGCTTCTCTTGCTTTCTCTCCTACTCAATCTTCCTCCTTTCCTCACTTTTCTTCTATTCTCTTCTTCTTTCACCTTCTACATACAAACCCTAAGTTCTCACACTTACATGAACACAAAAAAATCGCCTTTGGCATGGTTTGAAAATTTTAGCAGTGTAATCCTTGGGGTAGAATTCAAATTATGTGAAATTGACCACATTGTTTTTCTCAAACATACTAGCTCTAGCACAATACTTATGTCAGTCTATGTGGATGACATTATCATAACCGGAAGCTATAACGCTGGGATAGAAAAACTAAGGATGAACTGAGCTAGACATTCCAGACAGAGGATCTTGGATTACTCAAATATGTCCTTGACATAGAGGTTTTTCAATCAAAACATGATATAGTGTTGATTTCCATGACTCCATGAATTTAGCTCATGGAGAAAAAGGGAGAGACACTCATTGGGAGAAAATTGGAAGAAGAAGAGGTTATGGACTTGATGTCTTAACCCTCCCCTTGAAGCTCTATTTATAGATTAATGAAACTACTGTATTACAATAATACCCCTGAACTTAGGGTTTAGGGTTTTAACCCTGGAACTATAACTTAATTACATCAATGCCATCTCTATGAGATGACTCTTTATTTACCATCCTGCCATCATTGTATGTGGGCCTATGGGCCTTCTCCTTGACCTATGGGCCTTGAGCCCGTCTTCTATATCTCTTGGATGTATGGGGCTTCGTTGGGTCCATCTTCTAATACACTTGGATATGTGGGTCATCCTTGGTCGTGTGGGGTTGGGCCCTATCTTCCAACACTCCCCCTCAAATTGGGGGTGAGAGAACAACATGAACTCCCAGCTTGCTGCAGATAATGTATAAAATCATTTTTTATATAAAATGGCACATCTTCCAATATGCTTTCATCTTCCAACACTCTCCCTCATGTTGGTGCTCTCGTTCATAAGGCTCAGCTGGCATAATATCAGTGAGAGTAAATCACTCCTAGTCGCTAAGACATTGCTCCATACTCCAATTTTAACTCATGTTGGATGTAGGGCACACTTCGTCTTCTATAGGTAGTGTGTCTATCGGCATTGCTTTGAAGTGTCCACCTCCACCACCGTGTCCCTCCACAGGACAACGACTCTCAAATGGTAGAATAATATATGACATTAATAGGGGGAAGTAACATAAATATAATAATAAGTTCCTCCGTCACAGAATTCCAACCATAAATATTTTTTATATTTTTGACAGGGTATTAAGTTCCTCCATCATGGAATCCCAACCGCAAATATATTTGATTTTTTTATGGGGCATTAAGTTCCTTCGTCATGGAATCCCAACCGCAAATATTTTTTATATTTTTGACGGGGTATTAAGTCCTTTGTCATGGAATTTCAATCGTAAATATTTTTGATATTTTTGACAGGGTCAAATAAATAATGGTATGAGGCCACCTCTTCTTTAATAATAATGTCTCATAAAAAGAGACACAAAAGCAGCAGCTGAAATGGGCTTGGGCCCATATAACACTAACCAAAATAATCCTTGTAAAATTGACCCATGAAATAATCTAATGCACATAATATGCTGACCAAGAATAATTTGTCAATTCTTCAAAATAATAATCCAGCAAGAGAAAAATTTACTGAGTCGCGTCGAGTCAAATAGTAGACCAATATATCCGAGTCGCTGTTGAAATATGTATTAGCTTTGGTCTAGACATGTATACCGAGGTAGAAAATAAGTGGCCCAAGTCAGGTTGACCCAGATCTGAGTTGACTCGAACTGAGTTGACTCAAACCAGGTTGACTCGATCCAAGTTGGCTTAGTCGGAATTGAACCAATACCCTCGGGTTGCTAGTTCGCCAGCTTGTTGGCTTGACTCGGGCATGCTCGGGTCTCGACAGAACAGGAGCGACCAGAGTGATTATAATTGGTTTCCTAACTTAGGAACCAATTTAAATTGGCAACGGTGCCTTCTTCCTAGAAGAGAGGAAAATCAGAGCCCTTCGGAAGGCAACTTTCTAGATTGCTGGTGTGCTATTTCTTCACCAAAGAAACAGAAAAACAATCTGGCTGATATCTTCCTTCTCCCAAAACAGCAACCCATCTGGCGCCGAAAAGGCTAGCGAAGAATAAGAAATCTTCGATGAGGCTGGCTTCCGAACAGAGCGGAAACCAGAGAGGCGTAGCCGACGATTAAAAGAGTTTCCGGAATAAGAAACAGAATTGGAATATCATCACCATGTTCATCTTCGGATGGCAATGGAGAGTGATCTTCGAACGGCAACAATAGTAGAAGAAACTTTTCGACAACAACGCAACGGAATTTTCTCGGAGTCTCGGGAGTAGAGTCGTCTTCTCCAGCGATGCTGGCTTCCGACCAGTTATTCTCTTTGAAGAAACAACAACTCTCTATAAGTTGCAATGGAGCTCCTGTTTCGGTAGAGATTAGCGTTGTTATCAATCAGCAACTTCCAAAGGAAAGACAACAACGTGGCCTACTTAGATGGTTCACCAGCTGGATAAAACAATCAAGAATAGCAAGAACACATCATGCTGGAATACCAAAAAACAACGTCACAATGTGTTGAAGCTTTGCTAAATAATTAGAAATGTGCTAGAAACTTCTCTCCTCAATGCATACTCGTCGGTGTTAAGTATTCAAAACCAAAGAAGAAATTAGGTGCAGAAATAGAGAAGAAAAAGGAAAAAAAATAAATTTTTGTCTTCCGCTACTCGTCGGTGTGAGCATAATGAAAACACTTGTGCTATTGTAAGTATTCTCAAAGATAAGAACATACTGTCTTCTTCCTGCTATTGTAAATTCAAGACTCCAATGCAGTATGATTTAATCAAAATAAGGAAGCAAAAAAATCAATGCATGAGACTATGATAAAGGAAAAGAAAAAAAATGGCGGACAATGAAACCTTAAAAACCATAGTCAGAATCCTGAAAATCAATGCTTTGATACTATGTTGAGTTTCAAGACTCCATGAATTTAGCTCATGGAGAAAAAGAGAGAGAGACTCATTGGGAGAAAACTGGAGGAAGAAGAGGTTATGGACTTGATGTCCGAACCCTCCCCCTGAAGCTCTATTTATAGATTAATGAAACTAGTGTATTACAATAATACCCCTGAACTTAGGGTTTAGGGTTTTAACCCCAGAACTTTAACTTAATTACATCAATGCCATTTCTATGAGATGACTCTTTTTACCATCCTTCCATCATTATATGTGGGCCTATGGGCCTTCTCCTTGATCTATGGACCTTGAGCCCATCTTATATATATCTTGGATACATGGCTCTTCCTTGGTCTAATGGGCCTGGGCGCATCTTCTAGTACACTTGGCTATGTGTGCCTTCCTTGGTCGTGTGGGCTTGGGCCCTATCTTCCAACACATAGTCTTATCACAAAGAAAATATGTGCTAGACCAATTAGAAGAAACATGCATGTTAGGCTTCAGCTACTCCTTTTTTACTTTTCTGACGTTGTTGAGCTGTCATCCAACGTGTTATATGCTGACGAAAAATCATCCGAGATTTTTGGTTTCTTGTGCTCCGTTATCACATTGTAATTGCCGAAGACGATGACACCATGAACGTGAGAAGAAGCACCAGGCAACGCAAAGGGATGCCAAGTCAAAAATGGAGACTCCTTCGCCGCCTCTCTAAGAATTATTCACTCTGCTGGCGTCATCGAGCTTCCCGAACACCAACTATGTGTTGCTATTTTTTGGAAGTTGTCATCGTCGATGTTCTGCTTAATTTCTGATGATGTCTCTTATTTTGGGGCGTTTCTGTTTCCGTCTTGCCTTCAAGATCTCTCTACTAGATAGCTTTTATTCGGAAAATTTCCTCCCGTAGATCTAGTTTTTCGTCTCTTCCATGCCAGGAAGAAGCACTTTTTCCTGATTAAAGGTTGTCTTAAGTTAAGAAATTTTAATTGATCAGTCGGTTCAATGCTTGTTCTAGCCCAACTCAGACCGGGCCGAGAGAAACCCAGAAAACCACTATTCTATTCCTTATCGAGTCAACTCGGACCAACTTGGTCCTGGTCAACCCGAATCGGGTCAACTCGGGTCCGGGTCAACCTGATTCAGGCCACTTATTTCTTTCCTCAGTATAAGTGCCCAAGGTTTTTCAGCGTGACTCGGTAAATTTTTTCTCAAGCTAGATTATTATTTTTGAAGAATTGACAAATTATTCCTTGGTCGCCATATTATTTGGTACAGATACATGCATCGAATTATTTTATGGGTCATTTTTAAAAGGATTATTTTGGATCGTGTTAAATGGGCCCGAGCCATTTCAGCTACTGTTATTGTGTCTCTTTTCATGGAACATTATTATTTAAGAAGAAATAGCCTCATAACCTTATTTATTTGTTCCTATAAAAAATATAAAAATTATTTGTAGTTGGGAGTCCATGACAGAGGAACTTCATCCCCGTCAAAAATATCAAAATTATTTATGGTTGGGAATCCATGATGGAGGAACTTCATCCCCATCAAAAATATTTGTGGTTGGGAGTCCATGATGGAGGAACTTCATCCCTATCAAAAATATCAAAATTATTTGTGGTTGGGAGTCCATGACGGAGGAACTTCATCCTTGTCAAAAATATCAAAATTATTTGTGGTTGGGAGTCCATGACGGAGGAACTTCATCCCCATCAAAAATATCAAATTATTTGTGGTTGGGAGTCCATGACGGAGGAACTTCATTGCAGTAAAAAATATCAAAAATATTTGTGGTTGGAAGTCCATGACGGAGGAACTTATTATTACATTTATGTTACTTTCCCCCATATCACTTGAGAGTCGTTGTCCTGTGGAGGGACACGGTGGTGGAGGTGGACACTTCATAGCAATGCCGATAGACACAGTACCTATAGAAGACGAAGTGTGCTGTATCTCCAGCATGAGATATGACTGAAGTATGAAGCAATGTCTTAGTGGCTAGGAGTGATTTACTCTCACTGTCATTTTATACAAAGATTTTATACATCATTTTCAACAAACTGGGAGTTCATGTTGATCTCTCACCCCCAGCTCGAGGGGGAGTGTTGGAAGATAGGGCCCAAGCCCACACGACCAAGGAAGGCCCACATATCCAAGGATATTAGAAGATGGGCCTAAGGCCATAAGACCAAGGAAGACCCATGCAACCTAGAGATATAGAAGATGGGCTCAAGGCCCACAGATCAAGGGGAAGGCCCATAGGCCCACAGATCAAGGAGAAGGCCCATAGGCCCACATATAGGATAGCAGGATGGTAAATAAAGGGTCATCTCATAGAGATGGCATTGATGTAATTAAGTTAAAGTTCTAGGGTTAAAACCCTACACTCTAAACCTTAAGTTCAGGGATATTATTGTAATACAGTAAGTTCATAAATCTATAAATAGAGTGTTAGGATCCTCACGAGCCATGGATCTTGTCACCCTCCTCTCTTCTCTTCCTTCCATTGCCTTGCTTGATGTTGAGGTAGATTGATGGAGTGATGAAGAAAGAATTTCGGAAAGGGGAATTGGGGGACAACGGGGGAGAGCTTGAAGGAGCTCTCGACTTGTTAACTAAATTACTCTAGGCTAAATTATAACTCAATTGCGATCTTTCAATAACCTAGCCTTCCCCTTAAATAGGGTTGAGGACACCAAAAATAATTCAGACCCTTGGGTCACTAGTTCAAGCCAAATAAATTCTAAACCAAACCAAACCAAAATCAATTACATGAAAATTGAAAACCACTTTAATTAATTCCTACGTATGATGGTAACTCGTGATGCCATTGAGTCCATAACATCACCCCCCTTCTGGAGAAAGAGCTTGTCCTCAAGCTCGAAGGAAGGGTAGAGAAGTCAAAATGCTGACAAGGGCTCCCATGTAGTGTCATTGGGGTCTGCATCTGCCCACTGTACGAGAATTTCCCAATCGCCTTGAATGTGGCGTGCTTTCAATACCTGAGATGGAGTAGAAAGGACTCGACCTGCATGGAGTGGCGGTAGAGGGGGTGTACAGCAAGGGCGAGTCGCCCTGGAATGGCTTCAGTTGGGATACATGAAATACATTATGTATCTTTGCCTCGGTTGGTAGCAGCAAGTGGTAGGCCATGGGGCCAATTCAGTCCAACACCTGAAATGGACCATAATATTTCGGAGAAAGCTTATGGTGCTTGGAGGTAGTTAGAAACAGCTGGCGGTAGTGTTGGAGCTTTAACCACACATAATCTCCTAGTGAATAATATACCTCACGGTGCTTCTTCTTATAATAAAGCTTCATAGAGTGTTGGGCCTCCTGGAGATGAGTACGGACCTCAGTGAGCATGGCGTCACTTTCAGCTAACGCTTGGTCCAAAGTGACGACTTTGGATGCCCCTGGTTCATAGGATAACAAACGAGGTGGATCTCTGCCATAAACTACCCTGAAAGGAGTAGTTCTTAGTGCACTGTGGTAAGAGGTGTTATAGCAAAATTCTGCCCCGGAAAGCCACTTAACCCACCGTTTAGGTGAGCCCCCCACAAAACAATGAAGATACATTTCAATCGTACAATTCATAAGCTCGGTTTGTCCGTCAGTCTGTGGATGATATGCAGAAGAGAATGCCAATTAGGTGCCCTGTAACTTGAATAATTCCTTCCAAAAGGTACTAGTAAAAATGGCATCCCTGTCACTGATAATGGATGCTGGAATCCCGTGTAATCGGACAATGTGGTCCATAAATAACTGAGCTACATGAGCAGCAGTTTATGGATGCGCCAAACCAATGAAGTGACCATATTTGGAAAAACGGTCAACCACAACTAATATCACTGATTTACCTGATGAAGTGGGAAGGCCATCAATGAAGTCCATTGAAATGTCGGACCAGATTTGAGACGGTAGCTGCAGCGGTTGTAGTAGGCCGGTAGGACTTAAAGATTTGGCCTTGTTTCGTTGACAAATCTGACAAGCAGCTACATAATCAGCAATCGTGCTCTTCATTCCCCTCCAATAAAATTCCCGACTGATACGGAAATATGTTTTCTGTCGACCCTCATGTGTACTATCATGGATAGAAGATAGAATGGTGTGAAGAAGTGGGGACGTGTGATGAATAAAAATCTTGTTTTTGTATAGGATAAGACGATCCGGAATCGTCCAATGATGAGTTGTGGTCCCTTGCTGAATATCCTGATATAATGAAATAAGTTCTGGATATTGATGTGTCTCCTCTCGAATAGAATCCAAAAAAAGTGAACGTGGGTTGCTGATAGCATAAACGTGTGGTTCTGGAATGTCCCGACGAGACAAAGCATCAACCCCCAAATTCAAACTGCCTGGCTTATACTGAACTATAAAATTAAAGCCCACGAGTTTAGTCAACCAATGTTGATGTGGTGATGTGGTGAGGCGTTGTTCAAGAAGATACTTGAGGCTGCAATGATCTTTACAAATGAGAAATGGTCGTCCCCACAGATAAGGCCGCCAATGTTGGACAACCTTGGCCAACCCAATCAGTTCCCTCTCATATGCAGCTAACTTGTGGTGGTGTTGTCCAACTGGCGGCTGAAAGGCCTGATCTGTTGAGAAAGACCAGTTGAATGCATGTTTCTTGAGAAGGTTGTTGAGTGGTGCTGCTATCTGGCCATAAGAACGGATAAATTTTTTGTAATATCCCACTAGGCCCAAAAATCCCCTTAATGCGGTAAGGGAGGTGGGAGGAGGCTAATCTGTGACTGCTTGGATCTTACTTTGGTCAACCTTCATGCCCACAGCTGATATAACGTGGCCCAAATATGCCACTTCTGAGGTGCCCATAGAACATTTGGATTTATTCAAAACCAAATGATGGGAGCGTAGAATGGTAAATACCTGATGGAGGTGTTGGAGATGTTTGACCCAATTTTTGCTATAGACCAAGATGTCATAAAAAATACTAACACATAGTTCCACAAAAGTGAGGAAAATACCTTATTCATGAGGGCCTGGAAGGTGGAGGGAGCATTGGAGAGACCGAAGGGCATGACGAGGAACTCGAAATGACCTTGGTGCGTGCAGAACGCAGCTTTCTCCACATCTACAGGGTGAACTCAAATTTGATGATAGCCCAATTTCAAATCTAACTTGGTAAAAATCATAGCACCATGTAAATTCATCCAGCAACTCGTCCACCATTGGGATGGGGAACTTGTCTTTAATTGTCTGCAAATTCAGTTGCCTATAGTCAAAACAAAACCTCCATGATATCCTTTTTACGCACCAGTAAAACAGGTGATGAGAAGGGAGACCTACTGTGCTGGATAACTCCTGAGCGAGCATATTCAGGCACTGTCTTTCGATTTCACCTTTCTGTATATGTGGGTAACGATAAGGATGCACCACCACTAGATCTATGCTCAACTTCAAGCGAATGCGGTGATCACAGTGACGCACTGGTGGTAGACCAGTAGGGTCATTAAATAAATCTACAAATGGTGTAAGTAATGGAGCTAACTTTCAATCACCAATGTTCTGAAGTTGTAAAGTGTGAAGTGCGTTAGGCACCTGTGCCATAATACCCTGTAATGTAATCTGGCCCTGTTGTGCTGCAAATGTCATAGTCCGAGCCTGAAAGTCCCACAATATAGGGCCTAATAACTGAAGCCATTTTACCCCGAGCACCAAATCAAATCCTGCCAAAGGAATAACCAGTAAGTCCGCCTTAAATGAATGTCCCTCAATTGTAAAAGGGGTGTTTGCACATAACCCCACACTAGCAATTTTAGCCCCATTAGCCATTGAAACCGAGAGACCGTTTTGTTGTTGAATTTCTAATCCCAATTGTTTCGTTGCGGGCTCACTGATAAAATTATGTGTGCTGCCAAAATCAACTAAAGCAAGTAACAGGAGATGGTGTAACTTGTCCTTTACCTGCATGGTATTAGAACTACGTAGGACATGCATGACATGGATGGAGAGCTCTGGGTCTTGTTGTTCCTCTTCAACCAATTCAATTTCATGAAGCTCTTCTGGACCTTCTTCCCAAAGTTCAATACTGAATAATCGTTTGTAGGTATGGCCTGGAAGAAATTGTTCATCACAATTAAAACAGAGGTCCTTGGCCTTTCTCGCCTCCATTTCCTATCTAGTTAAGAATTTACGTAGAAGATTGTGGGGGGGCACACTTGTAGACTGGCCAGCACGGTTAGGGGCAGAGGAGCCAAAACGTGGTCTAGGTGCAGTACCCAGTAGTCTGTTGGTCCAAAATGGTTTTTGGCCTAATGATTCCCTCAGAACTCTTTGTTTCTATTCCACAGCCCTGGCATAATTCATGGCTGAGTCCAAATCTGTCGGACCAAGTAATTCTACTTCCAAACGAACCGCCTCAGTCAAGCCCGCATTAAAAATCTGAACATGTAGATGAGGAGGAACAAATTCACTTGCTTGGGCCAACCTTTCTTGAAATGTTTTCTGGTACAATTCTAAGGTGCCAGTCTGCTTATAGTTGATCAATTCCCCCACTGGGTTGCTACTAACTGGAGGTCCAAACCTCATCTGGCAAGCATGTTTAAAATGTAGCCAATCTTGAATGGAATGGACATTTCGGTAGTGATGGAACCACATGAGCGTTTCATCGAGCAAGTGGTAGACGGCCAGTGTGACCTTGTCCACATCCACCATTTGTTGATGATAGAAAAATTGATCACATTTCATGAACCAAAGTAAAGGATATTTAGATCCATCATATGTAGAAAAGTTGAGTTTAAAATACCTGGGAACCGTAGTTGGTCCCTGTGCGTGAGCAACCATGGGGACAGGTTGTTGGCGCAGTGGTGGGGGTGGTGGTGGTGTGAAGTGTGGGTGATGTGCTACCAGTGGTTGAAAGTTGGTTGCTGGTGATGGCGCTGCCGATTGAAGTGCAACAAGCTGGCGGATGACGGTTTGGAGAGACGATTCCAACGTGTGCAATGTATTATGAATGTTAGTAATTTCAGCACCTTGAAGAGTGGATATTTGTTGAAGATCTAAAAGCACTTGATGTATGTCCTCTGGAGAAGAGGAGCCAACGAGGGTGAACCTGTCTGATACCACGTTGTTAGGATCCTCATGAGCCATGGATCTTGTCACCCTCATCTCTTCTCTTCCTTCCATTGCCTTGCTTGACGTTGAGGTAGATTGATGGAGTGATGAAGAAAGAATTTCGGAAAGGGGAATTGGGGGGAAATGGGGGAGAGCTTGAAGGAGTTCTCAACCTGTTAACTAAATTACTCTAGGCAAAATTATAACTCAATTGCTATCTTTCAATAACCTAGTCGTCCCCTTAAATAGGGTTGAGGACGCCAAAAACAATTCAAACCCTTGGATCACTGGTTCAAGCCAAATAAATTCTAAACCAAACCAAACCAAAATCAATTACATGAAAATTGAAAACCACATTAATTAATTCCTATGTCTGCTAGTAACTCGTGATGCTATTAAGTCCATAACATAGAGCTTCAGAGGGAGGGTTAGGAATAAAGGCCATAACCCTTCTTACTCCAGCTTTTTCCCAATGGGTTTCTCTCCCTTTTTCTCCATGAGCTAAATTCATGGAGTCCTGAAAATCAACAGATATTGAGGCCACCTCTTCTTCAATAATAATGTCTCATCCAAAGAGACACAATAACAACAGTTGAAATGGGCTTGGAGCCCATATAACACGAACCAAAATAATCCTTGTAAATTTTTTGCCTAAATTAATCTAATGCAAGTATTTTTACCAAATAATATGCTAACCAAGGAATAATTTGTCAATACTTCAAAATAATAATCTAGTCGAAAAATATTTACCGAGTCGTATCGAATCAAATAGTAGATCAATATATCTGAGTTGTGGAAGAAATATGTATAAACTTGGATCTAGACACTTATACCAAGGTAGAAAATCAGTGGGTCATGTCTGACTTGACTCACCAAGTTGAATCTATCTGGGTTGACTTAGTCGAAATAGAACCTCGGGTGGCAGGTTCGCTGGTTTGACTTGGGCGAGTCCGGTCTGAGGTTCAGTAGGCGTTGAACCGACGCTTGATTAAGTTAGTTTCCTAAGTTAGGAAACATAAATAAGGCACCAATGCCTTCTTCTTCCCCGCTTCCGAATAGAACGGAAAACCAAAGGAAACTTTTCGACAACAGCAAAATATCTCTCTCGAAGAATCAACAGAGGAACTTTTCGAACAAGGATGACAACCAACCTGGCAATAAAATCGGCTGAATCTTCCCGGAATAAACCAACCGATAGCTATGAGAGCCAACCGATTATTGGAATATCAATCCGAGGAGCCAGATACTTTCGAAAATAAGAATAACAGAGGTAGCCGCCGGGCCAGATTTTAATAAGTTTCATAAGTTAGGAAACGAGTAATTTTTCAACAGTAACTTCTTCTTCTCCGACCAGTGCTAGTTTCCCTGATTTATCATCCAGAAACGACAACAAAGATGGTGATCAGGAAGCTTAGCAAAGATACAGCCAAAGAAAACTTCTCAAATAAAAATCAATTCAACAGATGAATCAGCAACATGAATGGAGAAAATATCTCATGACATTGGAAATACGGTTCCGCCAGAATTACCAACACATCAGAGTTGTCGTTCTTTGAAGCTGAAAATAAACTCGTTATGGAAAGGCCAACGAAAAACAAGGAGATTGACATAGGAAATCCTAATAGAGTCAATCTGATCTAGCGAAGAACTTCCAGTAATAACAATGCCAGTCGAAGATTACCTCTGAGAGATTGTTGAGGACTCAATAGCTAACCGAGTCACCCAAAGGAGGCGCCATTGACTCACTAAGTTAATTGCTTTTACTTTCATATTTTATATTGCTTTTAAGCATATTTTTCTTTAAGTATTTAAGGCTAGATGTCGTAGGGGCAGAATTATAATTATTAAACCCTAAACTCTATTTGAGTCTGTTGTGGACTCAATAGCACACCAAGTCACACAACGAAGGAGGCAACAACAACTCACTCAATAGGATTTATTTCTTATATTACTTTGAGTAGGATTTATTTCTTATATTGTTTTAAGTAGGAGTTATTTCTAATTACTTTTATATGTAGGGGCATTAAGGGAATTATTATAACCCTAACCCTAAAACTCTATGACATGATCTATTTAAAGGAAATAATGAATGAAATAGGTAAGCTTTGAGATTTTAGAATAACCTAGTGTAAACAGGCTGAGATCACCTCATGATCTCGAGTTTAAGGTTTACTCCAAAATTCCAATCTATCCTTCACTCTCCATTGCCATCTATCTTCAGCCACCTTCGTCCATCATCATCCATAGCTGGAAGAGGAGCTTCCTGCCCCCTTTCTGAGCCCAAAGAGAGGGTCTTCCCTTCTCCTCAGCTTCAACAGCAAGCAGGGGTTCTAACCCTCTTTACGAGCAGAAAAAGGAAGGGTTTCTGGTTCTTCCACGTGAAGGACTGGTGCAACTCCTCTAGTTTGGGAATCATCACAGAAATAGAGTAGAAACATCCATCAATGTGAGCCAAGGGCTACCCCTAAGCTAGGACTTCAATCCTAGCACGAGCAGCAACCAAATCAGGGTTGAAACCCTGATTTACGTGAGCAAGAAAAGGTACCTCTTTCAATTTTCTCTCCACGTGATAATATTTCAATTCTAGCTATAATTCTAGCACTAGAGGGGTTCATCAAAAGGGAGACTGATCACGTGTGGAAGACCAGTCAAAGAAGGGATCTTTAACCCTCCTTACCGAGTCCAACAATTCAATACCAGTGTTGGATTCACAAATCCCATGCCGTGTTACTCGATCCATGACCCGGGACCGTAACAACGTGGTATCAGAGCAGGGTAACATGGGGGATACTCTCAGCAATGAAGAAATCCAAATCAGGATACAAAAGATAGAAGATAGCCTTGAAACAGCACAACCAGTGTTGGGGAAGATTTGTGGTTTGGAAGAAGAGATGAGCCGAGTCATCAGCGTGCTAATTGAGCTGAAGGCAAAGAGACATCAGAGCCCAAAGGTGAGAGAGGTTGCTCAACCATATCACAGAAGAGGGGAGCAGTGGCCTCGGCGCACTGCTGTCCAAGGACCCCAGCATGGAGGCACAGTTCCAAGGTACACCAAGTTAGAGTTTCCCTCTTTCAATGGTTCAGTTGATCCCTTAATTTGGTTGCATAGATGTGAAAATTTATTTTTGAACCAAGGGACTACTGAATGGGATAAGGTGCAACTAGCCTCTTTCCATATGACAGATGAAGCCATGTTATGGGTTACTCAAGTAGAAAAAGAGAGACTAGAGATGACTTGGGGAGAATTTAAAAATTTATGCATAGTTAGATTTGGCCCTCCCGCCAACAGCAACCTCCTGGGGGAGTTAGTCCTATTGCGACAAACTGGTTCGGTGGAACAATATCAAAAACTGTTCCAGAAAAAGTTGGTTCGTGCTGGTGATAGGGTATTGGTTGACCAAGAGGTCTCCCTATTCACAACGGGTCTCAATGAGTATTTACGGCTAGTTGTAGAACTCCTTATGCTTACGGATTTAGCTCACGCAATGAATATGGCCCGAGCAATGGAACAACGAAGTTGAAGCAATGGAAGCCGGGTTGGTCGGATGAGAGGAACACTTCCTCCACGTGGCAAGGGCACCGCTATACTTTATTTCAGGGAGCATCTCCAGCAGCACCATCCTCCAGACACACTCCGACTACGACTCGGGTAGCCGATCCCCGCCCTGGTAATCCCTTACCGAACTTTATCAAAAAATTAACGAGTGCAGAGAAGGCAGAAAGGCAGTCAAAAAATTTATGTTATAACTGCGATGAGCAGTATCGGGTGGAGCACCAATGTAAATGATTGTTTTGGCTTGAGGTGGAGGATTCAAAGGATCCAAAGGAGCCAGAGGATATTATCGAAGAGAAACCACCAGAGATATCCTTGCTTGCTATTACTGGGCAGAAATCGCCTAACACAATGCAAGTCTGAGCTCATGTCATCGACCAAGAATTGGTGGGACTAGTCGACTTGGGGAGTACACACAATTTTTTAAGTTTGACAGCCGCACAGCACCTCCAGCTCCAGATACACACTCATCCGACAACCACCGTCTCAGTGGCCAATGGAGAGAAGGTCCCTAGCTATGGGATTACTAAAGCATAAACTTTTTCCATTGGCTCTACTTCGTTTAATGCTGGATTTTTTGTTTTTCCCCTGGCGGGATTTGATATGGTATTAAGCATTAAATGGTTACAAACGTTGGGGCCCATTCTCTGGGACTTTTTGGCTTTAACCATGAGCTTTGATTTGGTCGGGAGTCGGGTGCTCTTACAGGGCTGTCAGGTGGATAGGGCCCACCACATGCACACTTTGCAAACACAGGAACAACCTGACAGTACTAGTGATGGTTTGGTTCAGGAGTTCTCTGACCTCTTCCAAGAGCCTCCGGGTTTGCCTCCCCTGAGGCACTATGACCACAGGATCTGTCTGAAACAAAGATTTGAGGTAGTGGTCGTGCGACCGTACCGTTACCCACACCTTCAGAAGGACGAGATAGAGCCTCAGTGCCAAGAGATGTTGAAATAGGGTCTTATCCATCGCAGTCGCTCCCCGTTCTCTTCACCCATCTTACTTGTGAAGAAACATGATGGGACATGGAGGTTCTACGTGGATTATCGGGAGTTAAACGTGCAGACAATGAAAGACAAGTTTCCGATTCCGGTAGTGGATGAGCTCCTGGATGAGTTACATGGGTTGTGGTTATTCACTAAACTCGACCTCCGATCGAGATACCATTAGGTCCGAATGCACCCCTCTGATATCAAGAAGACGGCATTTTGCACGCATCACGGCCACTTTGAGTTCGTCGTCATGCCGTTCAGGTTATCCAATGCACCCTCCACTTTTCAAGCTTTAATGAACGAGGTATTTAGCCCCTAACTTCAAAATTTTGTTCTTGTGTTTTTCGATGATATTCTTATATATTGCAAGTCGGTTGAGGAGCACTTGGCACACTTGAGGATTGTTTTCAACTTGTTACGAGCACATCAGCTCTATTTAAAACATTCCAAGTGTTCATTTGCGGCTTCACATGTGAGATATCTGGGACACATTATCTCACATGAGGGGGTTACGGCAGATCCCGAGAAGATCCGAGTTATTCACGAGTGGCCGAAGCCACAGTCTTGTTCTACATTACAGGATTTTTTGGGTCTTCCGGGCTACTATCGTAAATTTTTTCAGAACTATGGGCCGATGGCAGCACCATTGACCAGTCTGTTCAAGAAAAATTCCTTTTATTTGGAATGAGGAGGCCACCAAGTCATTTATGGCACTCAAAGCTGCCCTCACATCCGCACCAGTATTACAACTTCCCAATTTTGACGAATTATTTGTGGTAGAGTGCGACGCTTTGGGCGTGGGCATTGGGGCCATTTTACAGCAGCTGGGCCATCCTATTGCGTATTTTAGTAGACAGTTGGCAGTCCGCCATCACAAGCTGGCAGCCTATGAGCGAGAATTGATTGGGTTGGCCAAGGTGGTCCAACATTGGAGGCCTTATCTCTGGGGTCAGGCTTTTCTCATACGCACAAATCACTATAGCCTTAAATTCCTACTAGAACAGCGTTTGACGACGTCAACATAGCAGCACTGGATCAGTAAGTTGTTGGGGTTTGACTTCTCGGTGGAATATCATGCGGGGAGATTAAATAAGGTGGCAGACGCCTTGTCACGGTGTTTTGAGGATCAATAGTCGGTCTATTCGATCAGCCAGCCGAGATTTCTCATCCTGGACTTGGTGAGAGATGAACATGCCATTGACCCTGCACTGCAAGAACTACATCAAAATATTTCGGCAGGGACAATGAATTCGAAGTGGTCCATCCAGGATTCACTTATTTATTACAAGCAGTAGTTTTTCCTTCCACCTAAGTCCGAGTTGATTCCAGCTATTCTCTCGGTCTACCATGATAGTACACACAAGGGGATACAGAAGAATTTGCACAGAATTCGAGCTGATTTTTACTGGCAAACCATGAAACCCTCTATTGCGACGAATATGGGTGACTGTCAGGTCTGCCAGCGAAACAAAGTTGAGCACTTGAGTCCAACCGGTCTTCTCCAGCCTCTGGCCCTTCCTACGTAGGTTTGGGCCAACATTTCGATGGATTTTGTGGAAGGTCTACCCCTGTCCTCCAGCAAATTCGTAGTTTTCGTGGTGGTTGATAGATTCTCCAAGTAGGAACATTTTATACCACTGGCTCATCCTTATACAGCAACACGGGTTGCGCAGACTTTCCTGGAGTAGATAGTCCGCTTACATGGCATTCCAGAATTCATTGTGAGTGACAGAGATGCAGTTTTCACGAGCACCTTTTGGCGGGAACTTTTTCGCTTGAGTGAGACTATATTGAAGTTCTCCTCCGCCTATCATCCACAGACAGACGGGCAGACAGAGGTGGTCAACTGCACCATCGAGATGTATCTACGGTGCTTGGTGGGTGATCGTCCACGGTAATGGGTTCAATGGCTTCCGTGGGCCGAATACTGTTACAACACTTTGGTCCACTCTGCCTTGCAATCCACTCCTTTCCGGGTTATATATGGTCGGGATCCACCTCGCCTTCTCTCTTACAACCCAGGGTCCACCCACGTGGACACGATTGATCAGGCACTCATGGACCGGGATCTGCTACTACAGAATATCACAGAACGGCTACAATGCGCTCAAGCTTGGATGAAGGATGTCTACGACAAAGGCCACCGTGATGTCTCTTTTGAGGTTGGGGGTTATGTGTGGCTACGACTCCAGCCCTACCGTCAGTAATCACTTGCGGGACCTCCACGACATAAGCTCTCTCCTAGATTTTTTGGGTCGTTTCCCATTCTTTGACGCGTGGGACCAGTCACCTATTAGTTCAAATTATCGGACATGGCCAAACTTCATGATGTGTTTTAGGTCTCTCTTTTGAAACCACATTCCGGAGCGCAGCCTACATCCACTCCACGCCTACCACCGATTGATAATGGCGAGCTTATTCTTAACCTTGCTGCGATGTTACTCGCTCGGCTGACCAATGACCATTGGGAGATTCTCGTTTAGTGGATGGACATTGACCACGACGCTGCAACATGGGAACGTGCGGACATCTTCAAACAAGTCTACCCAGCTTTTGAGCTTGAGGACAAGCTCTTTCTCCAAGGGGAGGCAGATGTTGTGGACTCAATAGCACACTGAGTCACACAATGAAGGAGGCAACAACAACTCACTCAATAGGATTTATTTCTTATATTACTTTGAGTAGGATTTATTTCTTATATTGTATTAAGTAGGAGTTAGTTCTTTCTCATTACTTTTATATGTAGGGCCATTATGGGAATTAATGTAACCCTAACCCTAAAACTCCATGACGTGATCTATTTAAAGGAAATAATGAATGAAATAGGTAAGCTTTGAGATTTTAGAACAACCTAGTGTAAACAGGCTGAGATCACCTTTTGATCTCAAGTTTAGGGTTTACTCCAAAAATCCAACCTATCCTTCACTCTCCATTGACATCCATCTTCATCCACCTTCGTCCATCATCATCCATAGCTAGAATAGGAGCTTCCTGCCCCTTTTCCGAGCCCAAAGAGAGGGTCTTCTCTCCTCCTCAGCGTCAACAGCAAGCAGGGGTTCTAACCCTCTTGACGACAAAAAAATGAAGGGTTTCTGGTTCTTCCACGTGAAGGACTGGTGCAACTCATCTAGTTTGGGAGTCATCACGGAAACAGAGCAGAAACATCCATCAATATGAGCCAAGGGCTACCCCTAAGCTAGGACTTCAATCCTAGCACGAGCAGCAACCAAATCAGAGTTGAAACCCTGATTTACGTGAGCAAGAAAAGGTACCTCTTTCAATTATCTCTCCATGTGATAATATTTCAATTCTAGCTATAATTCTAGCACTAGAGGGGTTCATCAAAAGGGAGACTGACCACGTGTGGAAGACCAGTCAAAGAAGGAATCTTTAACCCTCCTTACCGAGTCCAGCAACTCAACACCAGTGCTGGATTCACAAATCCCACGCCGTGTTACTCGATCCATGACCCGGGACCGTAACAACGTCAAACGCTATTTAGAGGGTCAAGGAATGAAGAGTAGGAAAGCAATTATTTTTAGGATAAACAGGGTTTAAGAGTTCTCCTTAACGAGATCTAGGGTTTGGAGTTCTCCTTGATAAGCTCTAGGTCCATAAGAGGTCCCTAAACCTCTTACCGAGAGCAGCATCACCTACCTGTGCTGAACTCATCTTTCTCACTCTGGATTCACCACTCCTATGCCGAGTTACTAGATCCATGGCTAGGGGCCATAACAAAGATATCCTTGGAGGCACGGTCTCGATGACAGTGGATCAATTGGCAGAGACAACCAGCAGCTCGTCTTTCGTCAAAAAATTTCAGCAAAGATAAGAGGCCGAAATTAGCAGAATGATAATGCCGGTTCTCATGGATGTTTTCTGCTTTTGATGAGATTGATGTTCTCACTGGAACGAGATTGACTCCTACTAGATTACAGTGGAAACAGCAGAGCCAGGCGAGAAAGTGATCGCCGAGTCTCTAGGAACTGCAACGGAACAGTTATTCATGACAAAGATATCAAAGATAGATGACAAATGGTGATTAGAAGCATGATGGCATTGATCAAAAGCGAGTGATTAATTCCAAAAACGAGACTACAATATCTTCCTCCTATTGCATCTCTCAAGGCACCTTTCATTGTCGATGAAGCAAAAGCAGAGAAAAGCAAATAACAATAATATGACGGGTTTAAAAAACTAATAAAAATATGAGCAAAGATAAATAAATAAATAATGGATTTCTTTGAATATGAAAACCATAGATGGGAGTTCTCAAAATCAATGCTCTGATACCATGTTGATTTTCAGGAATCCATGGATTTAGATCATGGAGAAAAAGAGAAAAGGACTCATTGGGAAGGTTATGGACTTGATATTCTAACTCTGCCCCCGAAGTTCCATTTATAGATTAATGAAACTACTGTATTACAATAATACCCCTGAACTTAAGGTTTAGGGTTTAGGATTTTAAAGTTAGAACTTTAACCTAATTATATCAATGCCATCTCTATGAGATGATCATTTATTTACCATCCTTCCATCATTGTATGGACCTATGGGCCTTCTCCTTGATGTATGGGCCTTGAGCCCATCTTCCACATCTCTTGGATGTGTGGGTCGTCCTTGGTCTTATGGGCTTGGGCTCATCTTCCAACACACTTGGATATGTAGGCCTTCTTTAGTCGTGTGGGCTTGGGCCCTATCTTCCAATAATATATTTTGAATATATCACTAAGCATGATCGATCATCCCACCAAATTGATTGATCAATCAGAACCTTGCCAGTAAGGGTCTTCATGCATGATTAATCAAATGAAAATACATTGCTCGATCATACTTGTATTGCACAGCCAAAGGGAATCTTGATTTATTGATCAACCATTAACAATGATCGATCAACTTAACTTTTCTAGAGCAATGGTAAAGTATTGATTAACCTAATGGTAAAGTATTGATTAACTAGTCTATTGATCAATAAGTCACTGTTTGATAGAAAAGTAGTTGTTATGATCGATTGATTGATCAATCACTTATAAGTGATCGATCAATCAACAGGAAAATATCGTCTAGTTTGAGTTGGGGAAGCTATAAATACCCCACCAATGTTAAGCTGTGGAGCCTAATTAACGTCTTACGCTGAGTTGGTCATGGATTGACCTTCGAGGTAAGGTCATCGTGGGGGTGGAAAGGGGGGGTACGAAGCCACACTCCCAGGGGTAAGGGGGTGGAGCCCCCATCAGATCTACTATTAGGGTTTTATGATCTTAGCCCGAGGAGCATCTCGAATTGCAGCCCAAGAGGTTAGAGAGAAACACCTGTAAGAGTACAATTTCCCTTGTAAAGTTTTTCATCTTCATAGTGAATTACTATAGCTGTGGAAAATAATACGTAGTCTCACCTTGAGGCGAACCTGTATAAATCTTTTTGTCCTTTTCCATGCTTGCTTTTTCCTTCTTCCATGTTTATTATTATTTCTCTCGTTAGTTTGGAATTAGGGTGTCTAATTCCTAACAACTGGTATCACAGCTTTGGTTCATGATTGAGTGCAATAGCTGGCAGAGAAGGATAGACATTTGAAATAAACAAGTTCGATAGTATGGATTTTGCGATCTGGAGGATGCAGATCGAAGATTATCTTTACAGTAAAAAGTTGCATGCACCACTTATGGATATGAAACCAAAAGTTATGAAAGATGATGAGTGGAATCTCCTCGATACACAGGTGTTGGGAATAATCCTGTTCACACTATCGAAAAATGTTGCTCACAACTTGGCATCGAAGAAAAGCACAGCGAGATGATGAAGATTTTGTCGAACATGTTTGAGAAGCCTTATGCAAATAATAAGGTACATCTCATGAAAAAACCTCTTCAATTTAATGATGACAGAAAATACATCAGTGGCATCATATTTGAACGAGTTTATCACAACTGTCAATCAATTGACCTCAGTTCAAATTAAATTTGATGATGAGGTTTGTGCTTTAATTCTTTTGGCGTCTCTGTCAAATTGTATGGAACCTATGAGGGTTGTGGTCAGCAACTCTGTAGGCAATGGGAAGTTGATTTTTAATTATGTTTGGGATACCATTCTTGCAGAGGAAGTTCGTAGAAATGACTCTAAAGAATCATCGACATCTAATTCTTCCCTAAGTGTTGATACTAGGGGGAGGAACTTTGAGAGAAATTCCAACAAGGGCAATGGTAGAGGGAAATCAAGGAATAGAAGAAGCATATCCAAATTTGGAAGGAATGTGGAGTGCTAGAATTGTGGCAAGTTTGGTCACATAAAGAAGAACTGCAGAGCACCGAAGAAGGATGAATAGAAAGGTGATGTAATAAATGCGGTGACCGAAGAAGTACAATATGTTTTACTCTTGTTGGTTAATAGCCCTATTGATTCTTGGGTGTAAGATTTAGGGGCTTGTTTTCATACCACTGTGCACCGTGAATTCATGGAGAATTACGTTGTTGGAGATCACAGGAAGGTGTGTATTGTTGATGGAGAACCTTTGAATATTGTCAATATTGGTAATGTCAGTTTGAGGATGTCAAACAGGTTAGTGTGGAAAATTCACAAGGTGAGACATGTGCCAAAATTGATGCGTAATCTAATCATAGTATGGCAGCTTGATGGTGAAGGTCATAATGTGAATTTTAATGGGGTTACCTAGAAAGTCACTAAGGGAGTCATGATTATTGCACGAGGAGTTAAAACTGGAACTTTTTACCTCACTTCCAGTTGTAGAGAGACAGTTGCAGTTACTGATGCTATTATTGATTCTGACTTGTGGCATTATAGGTTCAGTCACATGAGTGAGAAGGTAATGAATGTGCTTCAGTCCAAAGGAAAGCTACAAGCTATATTTTCTGTAAGAAGAAAAGCGTTAGCTTTTCTAATGCTAGAAAGGAGCAAAAGATAGCAAAATTTGAGTTAGTTCACACAGATGTGTGGGGGCCTTCAACTGTTACTGCCCTTGGTGGTTTATCATGTATTTATCATGCAAGCAGAAAGGTATGGGTTTATTTCCTGAAAAAGAAATTTGATGTCTCTGATACCTTGAAGAGATGGAGAGCAATGGTTCAGAATGAGACAAATTTGAAGGTGAAGTGCTTGCAGTCAGATAATGGGAGGAGAATACATAGATGATGATTTCAAACGATATTGTGTTGATAATGGAATCAAGATGAAGAAGACCATTTTTGGAAAACCTCAACAGAATGGTGTGGCAGAGAGGATGAATAAGACTTTGAACGAGCGTGCTAGGATCATGAGATTGCATATGTGATTGCCAAAGATGTTCTAGTTTGAGGCTATTAGCACTGCTGCCTATTTGATCAATAGAGGTTCCTCAACACCATTGGATTACAAAATACCAGAAGAGGTCTTGAGCGACAAAGAGGTAAACCTTTCTTTCTCAAAAGTTTTTGGTTGTGTTTCTTATTTTCACATTAACTCTCCTGTTAGAAGTAAACTTGATGCTAAATCTAAAATATGTTTCTTTATTGGCTATGGTGGTACCGAGTTTGGTTATTGCTTCTGGGATGACCAAAGTCGTAAGGTTATTAGGAGCAAGGATGTGATCTTCAATGAAGGTGCCTTGTATAAAGATAGGTTGAGAACAAAGTCTGATTGAACAAGTGATGAAGCCAAGAAATCTGAAGTGATTCAATTGAAAGATCTTCTAGTTATTGGGATGGAGAATATTGCTAGGGAAGACCAGGAAAACATACCCGATAAGTAAATTAGAACATTCCTATTGTTGTAAGATAGGGTCCAAACCCACACAACCAAGGAAAAGCCACATATCCAAGTGTGTTGGAAGATGGGCTCAAGCCCATAAGACCAAGGAAGACCCATGCATCCAAGAGATATAGAATACGGGCTCAAGGCCCACATATCAAGGAGAAGGCTCACAGGCCTACATACAATGATGGCAGTATAGTAAATAAAAGGATAGAGCCGACATTGATGTAATTAAGTTAAAGTTCCAAACCCTTAGTTCATGGGTATTATTGTAATATAATAGTTTTATTAATATTTAAATAGAGCTTCAAGGAGAGGGTTAGGACATCAAGTTCATAACCTCTTCTTCCTCTAGTTTTCTCCCAATGAACCCCTCTTTTTTTTTCCATGAGTTAAATCCTTGGAGTCCTAAAAATCAACATGGTATCAGAGCTTTTGATTTTTGGGACTCGTAGTATGGTTATAGAGTTCGCCGGTCACCTTAGTTTTTAGAATTCTAAATCTCTTTTTTCTTTCTTGTTATTTTCTTCCCCAAACTATAGTTTTTTATTTTTTTAAAGTAAAGGTTCAATTTTGTGTCGATGCCATCCTACATCTCCATCCTTCGTGTCGAGTTTATGGTTGAGAATTTATTTAGTCAACAGTAATTCAGCAATTTTTGGTCTCCATTCTTTTGGCGAGCGGGAGTTTTCTCCGTCGAGAGTTTTCTGGTGTTATCTCTTATTTCAGAAAACTTTTATGTTGGTTTCCGAGTTATCTATCTGTGTTACAAACAGTGTTGCGACAAATTTGTTTACGTTTTTGGGGATTGAAGACGACTATTCTTTGTTGACTTAATCCGCCGAGCGACATTACCATCCAGAATTTTTTTTCTACTGCATATTATATTCTAGCCAACATGTTCTCTACTGGAAATATCAATTTGAGAAAGTCCTTTGTTGGCTCCTCTCCTTGCGCTAGCTCCATTGCGGTTGGTGGTCATTAGCAGCTAGATTGAATTTTTTTGTTCCTGGAAAGCTCTCCTTGATTTATCTCTGCTTTGTCTAGAAAGTTGCCTTCTGAAGAGCTCTGGTTGTTCGCTCTGGTCAGAAGCGGAGGAAGACGACTACCGTTTTAAATTGTTTCCAAAGTTAGGAAAGAGAATTAGATCTAGCGCATTACAAAGTGAATATATTATTCTTGCCAAGTTTCCCGAGAGCTAGGACTCTGTTGGAAGATGAAGGCATATTATACAAAAAAAAGATTTTATACATCATTTGCAGCAAGTTGGGGGTTCATGTTGTCCTCTCACCCCCAGCTTGAGGGGGAGTGTGTGAAGACAAGACCCAAGCCCACATGCCCAAGGAAGGCTCACATATCCAAGTGTATTAGAAGATGGGTCCAAGCCCATAAGACCAAGGAAGACCCATGCAACAAAGAGATATAGAAGATGGGCTCAAGGCACACAGATCAAGGAGAAGGCCCATAGGCCCACATACATTTATGGTAGGATGGTAAATAAGGGGTCATCTCATAGAGATGGTATTGATGTAATTAAGTTAAAGTTCCAATTAAAACCCTAAACCTTAAGTTCAAGGATATTATTGTAATACAGTAGTTTCATAAATCTATAAATAGAGCTTCCAGGGGAGGGTTAGGAATCATCAAGTCCATAACCCTTCTTCCTCCAGTTTTCTCCCAATGGGTTTCTCTCCTTTTTATCCATGAGCTAAATCCATGGAGTCCTGAAAATCAACATGGTATCAGGGCTTTGATTTTCAGGACTCCAACTATGTTTTTTCAGGTTTCATTATCCTCCCTGTAGGGTTAGAAAATATTTTTTTCTCTTCCTTTATTAATCTCGTGCATTATTTTTTTTTTGCTTTCTGATTTTGATTAAATCATATTGGCTTGGAGTCTTGAGTTCAGTATCCTTGCTTGTCATTCTTTTTCGTCTGTCGTCTCCGTCCCCATCTAGTCCATCCTGCTCTATTGTTGTTTATCTAACTGTTTGATCGCTGCTGATTTCTCGTCCCTATTGATCGCTTAGGTCAACTGACTAGGGCCACTTATTTTCTACCTTGGTATATGTGCCCAAGATTTTGGTGCCACTCGGTAAAAAAAATTTCTCTAGCTCGATTATTATTTTTGAAGAATTGACAAATTATTCCTTGGTCAACATATTATTTGGTACAAATATGTGCATTAGATTATTTCATGGATCATTTTACAAAGATTATTTTGGGTCATGTTAAATGGCCCCAAGCCACACCCATTTTAGCTACTACTATTGTGTCTCTGTTGATGAGACATTATTATTGAAGAAGAAGTAGCCTCATACCATTATTTATTTATGTCCCCGTAAAAAATATCAAAATTATTTATGGTTGGGAATCCATGATGAAGGTACTTCATCCCCGTAAAAAATGTCAAATTTTTTATGGTTGGGAGTCCATGACAAAGGAACTTCATCCCTATCAAAAATATCAAAATTATTTGTGGTTGGGAGTCCATGATGGAGGAACTTCATCCCCGTCAAAAATATCAAATTTACTTGTGGTTGGGAATCCATTACGGAGGAACTTCATCCCCATAAAAAATATCAACTTTTTGTAGTCGGGAGTCCATGACGGAGGAACTTCACCCCCGTAAAAAATATCAAAATTATATGTGGTTGGGAGTCCATGATGGAGGAACTTCATCCCCGTCAAAAATATCAAAAGTTTTTTGGTTGGAAGTCCATGACGGAGGAACTTCACCACCGTAAAAAATATCAATTTTTTGTGGTTGGAAGTCCATGACAGAGGAACTTATTATTATATTTATGTTACTGCACCCCCCCCCCCCCCCCCCCTACCCCTTCCATTAATATCATATATTACTCTACCACTTGAGCCACTTGAGAGTCGTTGTCCTGTGGAGGGACACAGTGGTGGAGGTGGACACTTCAGAGCAATGTCTTAAAGGCTAGGAGTGATTTACTCTCACTGATATTATACCAGTTGGGGCTCAAGAACGAGAGCACCAATGTGAGGGGGAGTGTTGGAAGATGAAGGCATAATATACAAAAAAATACTTTATACATCATTTGTAGCAAGCTGGGAGTTCATGCTGTCCTCTCACCCCCAGCTTGAGGGGGAGTGTTGGAAGATAGGGCCCAAGCCCAAACGACCAAGGAAGGCTCACATATCCAAGTGTATTAGAAGATGGGCCCAAGGCTATAAGACCAAGGAAGACCCATGCTACCAAGAGATATAGAAGATGGGCTCAAGGCTCACAGATCAAGGAGAAGGCCCATAGACCCACATACATTGATGGTAGGATGGTAAATAAAGGGTCCTCTCATAGAGATGGCACTGATGTAATTAAGTTAAAGTTCCAAGGTTAAAACCCTACACACTCAGTTCAGGGGTATTATTGTAATATAGTAGTTTCATAAATCTATAAATAGAGCTTCAGGGGGAGGGTTAGGAATTGTCAAGTCCATAACCCTTCATCCTTCAGTTTTCTCCCAATGGGTTTCTCTCCTTTTTCTCCATGAGCTAAATCCATGGAGTCCTGAAAATCAACAAACTGAGCTGTTGTTTCTAGATTGCTTCCGCCTAGAGTCCTTCAGTGCCGAGGAAGAAGGACACAATGTTGCTATTAGAAAGTTTCCTTTTGCTGCTGGCTATCTTTAGAAATATTTTTTGGAAACTCCTCTTCTCTGGATAGAAAGTTTCTTCCATAATCTTGTCGTAATTTTTCATCCAAACGCTCTGTTGTCCCGCTCTGTTTGGCATCGGGGCAGAGAAAGAAGATGTTGAAAAATTAAAATTCTTCCTATGTTAGGAAGTCCTAGATTAAATCTGGGCCACACCTGTTCTGCCCAACCCGGATCGGCCAGGTTAACCAAGTGGGCAGGTGCTAGACCCTATTTTGTTCTGCTTGGGTTAATCCAGTGGTCTGGGCCAACCCGATCCAAGTCAACTCGACCTGGTCAACTTGGGTTCGGGTCAACATGACTCGGGCCACTTATTTTTTTGCCTCGGTATACATGTCTAGACCAAAGCTTATACATATATCTATAGTGACTCGGATATATAGGTCTACTATTTGACTCGGCTCGACTAGGTAATATTCTGGCTAAGATTATTATTTTGAAGAATTGATAGATTATACTTTGGTCAACATATTATTTGGTACAGATACATTCATTGGATTATTTCATAGGTCAATTTTACAAGGATTATTTTGGTTCGTGTTATATGGGCCCAAGCTCTTTTCAACTGCTACTATTGTGTCTCTTTGGATGAGACGTTATTATTGAAGAAGAGGTGGCCTCATACCATCATTTATTTGTTCCCATCAAAAATATCAAATGTCAATGGTTGGAATTCCATGACGGAGGAACTTAATACCCTTGTAAAAAATATCGAATGCCAATGGTTTGGATTATATGGAAGAGGAACTTAATACCCCCATCAAAAACATCAAATTTCAATGGTTGGGATTTCATGACAAAGGAACTTAATACCCTGTCAAAAATATCAAATGTCAAAGGTTGGGACACCATGACAGAGGAACTTATTATTACATCTATGTTACTTCCCCTAATTAATATCATATATTACTCTACCGCTTGAGAGTCGTTGTCCTGTGGAGGGACACGGTGGTGGAGGTGGACACTTCAAAGCAATACCGATAGACACACTACCCACAGAAGACGGAGTGTGCCTTACATCTAGCATGAGTTAAGACTGGAGTATGGAACAATGTCTTAGCTGCTAGGAGTGATTTACTCTCACTGATATTATGGCAGTTGGGCTTCATGAATGAAAGCACCAGCGTGAGGGAGAGTATTGGAAGATGAAGGCATATTGGAAGATGTGCCAATTTATACAAAAAAAAATTTATACATCATTTGTAGCAAGTTGGGAGTTCTTGTTGTTCTCTCATCCCCAACTTGAGGGGGAGTGTAGGAAGATAGGGCCCAAGCCCACACGACTAAGGAAGGCCCACATATCCAAGTGTGATAGAAGATGGGCCCAAGCCCATAAGACCAAGGAAGATCTATGCATCCAAGAGATATAGAAGCGGACTTAAAGCCCACATATCAAGGTGAAGGGCCACGGGTCCACATATATTGATGGCAGGATGGTAACTAAAGGGTCATCTCATAGAGATTGCATTGATGTAATTAAGTTAAAGTTCCAGGGTTAAAACCCTAAACCCTAAACCCTAAGTTATGGGGTATTATTGTAATACAGTAGTTTCGTTAATCTATAAATAGAGATTTAAAGGGAGGGTTAGGACATCAAGTTTAAAACCTCTTCTTCCTCTTGTTTTCTCCCAATGAATCCCTCTCTCTTTTTCTCCATGAGCTAAATCCATGGAGTCCTGAACATCAACACCTATGACTAAGCTCAGGAGATCTGCCAGAACTAGCAGACCACCACAGAGGTACACACCTGAACTGAATTACATTTTATTGACTGATAAAGTTGAACCAGAGAGTTATGTGGAAGTCATGCAAGTTGATGAATCAACCAAGTGGGAGTTGGCCATGAAGGATGAGATGGATTCAGTGTTATTGAATTAGACATGGTAGCTAACCGAGTTACCAAAAAGGAAGAAGACCTGGTAGAATAAGTGGGTGCACCACATAAAAGATGAACATAATGGCAGCAAGTAGTACAAGGCAGGTGGTAAAAGGCTTTCAACAATAAGAAAGCATTGACTACACAGAGATTTTCTCTCCAATAGTTAAATTGACTACTATTTAAGCAATGCTTGGACTAGTGGCAAATGACTACTTGCACTTAGAATAGTTAGATGTAAAGACAACATTTCTTCATAGTGATTTTTAGGATGAAATTTACGTGATGCAGCCACATTAGAAAACAAAAATTAGAAAACAACTATTTATTTTTTCATATTTCTGGATTAAAAAAAATTGAACATAACCAACACAATAAGTTAAATCTAAGGGTGATTTGTTCACTACAAAAATTAACAAATAATTCATTAAACAATAACAAATTGAGGCACCACAAGCTCAATTTTTTGGAGAAACATTTTCTCCTCATCTTCTCTCCATGCTTTGACAAGCATGAATCCACCCTTTCCACTGTATTTTGGTTCAAACAAACAAATTTAAATGTTATGAACCCAATAGCAGGCCGAGTCATGCAGAGACGCTTTGGCTGAGTCAGTTACTTAGTTGTTAAGTTACTTAGTCAGTAAGTTAACTCAATTACTTAGTCATTAAGTTTATTTACTTTTCAAGATAAATGTCGTGGAAGGGGCAAATCTGTAATTTTTCTCTTGAACCTTGTTAACATGATCCCTATTTAGGGAAAAGAAGTATTGATTTTAGGTTAAACCAAAGATTTTTGAGTTCTCCTAAATGAGCTCAGGCATGTGCGTTCTCCTCAACGAACCTAGGGTCTCAAGCTTCCCTTCGGTTTGATTTTCTTCTCTCCTCTTCTTCTTCCCTATGAATCACTTTGTGAGATCCGAGACCATAAAACCTTAGTATCAGAGTGGGTACCACGTTGCGAGTTCGACTCCAGGTGTGGGCGATCTCATCATCCCAGATGCGATGACCATGTAATAGTGGACCAGAGTCGCTAGAGTTAGGCCGTTGAGGTCGTCGGCTCGTAACGGTGGGAGTATTGTTATGATCCAGGGTTAAGTACTTGGCTTTCCACTTCCAAATAGATTGGTCTTTTGGTAAGTATTGACTAGGTGCGTAACATTTGGTATCAGAGCCTGGAAATCCAAAATCGAGAAGCATCACGTTAAGGCCTCAGAGGGGAAGGACGATGTTCCAAAAGATGAATAGTTGTTGCCCGTCGTTTGACCTCAAATCAAGTCGGAATAACTAGATTTGGGTTCAACCTCAAATCTCCCCTATTCATGGCAACCTAAACTTCTCCCATAATAAGAGACAAAAAATTTTCGAGCTGCCTCTGTCTCGGTGAATCATTTCGGCCATCCCAAAGAGGGTTGACCTAACTTCTTCAAACTTGGAAATCCAAAGCATAAGTCTAGAGACTGGAAATCCGAAGTTGTGGAGATTGGAAATTTTCGAGCCGAGAAGCTCCACAACAAATTTGGGCCAAATGCCTCTGCTATTTGCCGTCAGGGATAGCTTCCTAAGGTCGTTCTTCTTGACGATGACGGTGCTGGGAATAAGAAAGAACAAAAACCCAGAACATTTAATTTCGTAGAGGAATTTGTGGCCTTGGTAGAAGAAGAGACTTCAGGAACAACAAGTTTTGATCTAAAATTGCTACCTCTCGCTCTCGCCTCCAAGTTGGAAACCGACTTGAACGAATTTTGTGGTATGTTTCTGAGCTGATTTTCTCCGAATTTTGTCTTGTCCATTCTCAAGTCCCTCAAATTTTTAAGAAAAAACTCTACAATGGCGTTGAGGGTGTTTAGTTGGGTTGAGAACCAGAAAGGTTACTCACATAAGCTGGAACGTTGTGTGCTGCTTGTTGATATATTGGCTTCCGCTAGTGATTTGGAAGGAGTTCAGGCTTTAGTGTCAGAAATTCAAGATGGGGATTTTTTGGGTCACATGCATTCAATCTACGGAGATGTAGTGTCCGCTCGGACACTGTTCATTGAAATAATTTCACTAGGTGTGGGTTATGGGAATTCTATTGTGGACGATTATGAAATGTGTGGTGATGTTGATGTGGGCAGTGCATTGATTAACATGTACTCTATTTATGGTGATATCTCGATAATGAAGTCTATATTTCAATTTATTGAAGATAAACTGATAGGTGAAACAAATCAATGCCAACACCAAATTAATGAACACATTCATGAGTTTGGTGGTGAAAAGGCATATTCTATGATAGGCAAAAATGATGATTGGTTAAAGGTTTGTGATTTCGAAACAAGACCGGAATCTGAAGTAAATGAAGAATCACTGGACACCTCTACAACAAAGTCTATGTCAAAGGATTTGGAAAACGTAGAGAATAAAGTGGAATCGCAGGGTACATTTATAGATGATGAGAATCCAGTAAATACCGAAGTGAATACTGTTGATAAGATGTTATGGTCTCTAACCATGGACCGAGTAAACCGACGGAAGGAGAGATCTTTGTCCAGCTTAGGGTCAGCACCAGGGTGCCGTGGTCTCCCTGGTCTACCTATGATTTCGTATTCCTGAGTGAATAACGAGAGAAGATGAGAGTAGAGGGTTGAACGGAAAATCAAAGGGAAGGAGATAACCGGCTCGTCGAAGTGAGTCCAGAACCTTGGGTTCCTTGGAGGAGAACACCACTCCTGCTAGGGTAAAATCATTCTTGCCCTTTTCATTTCGTGAACCCCCTTAAAGCCATTCACGCTAATGGCCAAGAGTCTTGTTACAATCCTACCATTCATTGGCCTACCCGCTAATAATTTAGGAAATAAATTACACATACATATCCTCAAGCCTTACGAATTAAAATAGACATCTGATCATGTTGAGCTTTCCATTCCACTGAGTCACCAACTCACCCGTGTCGTCTCTGGATGACTCGTCTTGCTTTGGTGTCCCTAAGATCACTCCCCTTCTGAAGAAAGAGCTTATCCGCAAGCTTGCATGTAGGGTAGACATGGTGGAAAATGTCTAGATCTTCCCAAGTGGCTTCGGTGGCATCTGTATGGGTCCACTGGACTAGGACCTCTCTGTCCTCATCATTTTGCCTAGCACTCAATATTTTAGTAGGAGTGAGAGAAACTTTACCGTCTTCAATCGGTGGAAATGCAGAAATAGATGGAGGTACGGGGCCCTTGAGCAGCTTGAGTAAGGAGACGTGAAAACCATTATGGAGTTTGAACTCGGGAGGAAGTTGAAGCTTATATGCCACCTGCCCAATATGTTGGAGAATTTTGAATGGACCAAAATATTTAGAAGAAAGCTTGTGGCGAGTACCTGCAATGGAATTCTGGCAGTAAGGGTGGAGGCAGAGCCATACAAAGTCATCCGGATTGTACTGAACATCGCAGTGTCCCTGATCATAATAGTGTTTCATGCGGCCTTGAGCGATCTGGAGGTGTTGGGCAGTAGCTTTCAACAATTGGTTTCGAGTGAGAAGAGCTTGGTCCACGGTCTCCACTCTGGTGGTACCACGTGCATAAGACAGCAAGCGAGGATGATCCCTTCCATATAGGATTTTGAACGGTGTTGCCTGTAAAGCCGTGTGGAATGAAGTGTTATAGCAGTACTCTGTTATGGACTCCATAGCATCACGAGTTATCCACAGGCATAGGAATTAAATTATGTCAATTTATATTTAATGTAATTTCATTTGGTTTGGTTTGGTTTACTTTGGTTTGGTTTTGTTTAGATGTAATGTTGCGTGAACCACTTGATCTATGGGTCTCTTTTGTAATTCTGTCCTCAACCCTATTTAGGGGGACGTCAAGGGAAGGAAAAATCAAGTATTGAGAAAATTAGAGTAAACAGGTCAGATTCTCCCTCAGAGGTCTAGGTCGGATTCTTCCTTTGAGGTCCAGGTCGAGCTTCCTTCAAGAAACAAGAATCCTCTTCCAGCTGAAAAATTGAGGGAAGAGAGGAAAGAAGGGTGACTCGATCCATGGATCGGGAAGAACCTAACATCTTGGTATCAGATAGGTCCACCCTTGGGGATTCCTCTTCCCCTGAGAATTTGAGGCAATTAGTGGAAGATAATTGGAAGAGGACAGACCTTCAGGCTCAATCCCTGGAAGAAGTGCATCAGACAACCTCTGACGTGAGGCCATAAAATCCATGGATGCCGCCATCCAAGCTCTCCTCCCGCGACAAGATTGCAGTGGTACATGAGCACAACCACCGGCAGCCTACTCTCCACCGGCCAACCATCATCAATTCCACCCACCACCTCCCCTACCACCACCAATGCGTCATCACAATCCTCATCTGGGGCTTGTCGCTCAGGGACCAAATACAGTTCCCATGTATCTAAAACTAGACTTTCCAACTTATGATGGGTCTAAGGAGCCCTTGATTTGGTTAACCAAGTGTGATCAGTTCTTTTATCATAAAAAAATACCTGCAGATGAGAAAGTTTATTTGGCCGCCTACCACATGCTCAATGAAGTGCTTCTATGGTACCACCAATTCCGAAATAACCAATTGGTTCAGGATTGGGCAACCTTTAGGCAATCTTGCATGATGAGGTTTGGTCCTCCAGCTAGTAGTAATCCATTGGGCGAATTAATCAATTATAAGCAAACTAGATCACTAGATATGTACCAAAAGACCTTCCAGGAACGGTTAGCCCGAGTAAATCAGTTTGTCAATCACACCCAGTATGTTCATATTTTTACTGCGGGTTTGACAGAAGCTCTGAGACTGGAAGTTGAATTACATGGTCATACAGATTTGGACCACGCTATGAATTTAGCCAGGTCAATTGAGCACAAGCAACGTGTTCTAAAGGAGTCACTGGTCAGAAAACCAGCTTGGCTAAGAAGGCACAATGCCACTACGCCAGCCCCTTATTATGGACCTCCACGTTCTGGAGCCAGTGCAACCCTACGCCCAGACAACTCTAACTCGACTCCACCTGCTCCTTACTTCAAAAAACTGAACAGACAGGAAATGGATCAAAGAAATGCCAAGAGCCTTTGTTTTAATTGTGATGAACAATATGTATATGGTCACCAATGCAAAAGATTATTCAATATATGTTTGTAGGAGGATGGTGACGACATACTACCAGAGGAAGAGATTGTGGAGACAGACCAAGAAGGTCCAGAGATTTCCCTTCATGCCATTACTGGTCTACGCAGTTCTAGTACCATGCAGGTTAAAGCCCAGTTACATCATCTACAGTGACTGGCTTTAGTTGACTCTAGCAGTACACATATTTCATCAATCAGCCGGTGGCAGAACAACTTGGGTTAGTAGTCCAGCAACAAACTGGCCTTTCTGTATCAGTAGCCAATGGGGCTAAAATTACCAGTGTGGGCATCTCTCCAGCAATGCACTTTGATATTGAGGAATACGCATTTATTTCAGACTTCCTGGTGATTCCGCTTTCAAGATTTGATTTGGTACTGGGAATTAAATGGCTACAGCTGTTGGGGCCAATATTATGGGATTTTCAAGCTCTGACCATGTCATTTATAGAGGACCACCGTCAGAATACATTGCATGGCACCCAAGCACCAGTGCCCTGCGCACTACAGGTTGTTCAGGTCCAGACCACGGCCAACTGTAAGTTATCTCAATTACTTGCAGACTTTGAGGATATCTTTCAGGAACCTACTGCTCTACCGCCAATTAGGCAATGTGATCACCGTATCCGTTTGAAAGCGGGCACTGAAACTATAGTGGTGCATCCTTATTGTTACCCCCACTTACAGAAGGATGAGATTGAAAGGTAGTGCCAGAAGATGCTAGCCCAGGGTATTATGCAACCCAACAGGTCTCCTTTTTCCTCACCGGTATTATTGGTCCGCAAGCATGATAAGTCATGGAGGTTTTGAGTAGATTACAGGCAACTCAATGCGCATACCATTAAAGATAAATTTCCCATCCTAGATGTGGACAAGTTGCTAGATGAGTTACATGGTGCTATTATTTTTACCAAACTCGATTTGAAATTTGGCTATCATCAAATCCGAGTTCATCCATTAGATGTGGAGAAAACAGTATTCTGCAAGCATCACGGGCATTTCGAGTTCCTCGTAATGCCATTTGGTCTCTCTAATGCGCCTTCCACATTCCAGGCCCTCATGAACGAGGTATTTTCCTCTCTCTTGAGGAAATACGTTTTGGTATTTTTCGACGATATTTTGGTCTATAGCAACAGTTGGGAAGAGCATCTTCAGCACCTTCACCAGGTATTTTCTCTCATCCGCTCACATCATTTGGTTTTAAATCAGTCCAAATGTTCTATGGGAACTTCAGAAGTGACATACTTGGGCCACGTTATTTCAGCAGTTGGGGTGAAAGTAGACCGTCGCAGATTGGCCTCCTCCCACATCCATTACAGCCTTAAGGGGATTTTTGGGCCTAGCTGGGTAGTACAAAAAATTTATTCGCAGCTATGGCCAGATTGCAGCTCCGCTCAATAACCTACTCAAGAAAAATGCTTTTACCTAGTCAGAGACAGCGGCTCATTCCTTTCAGCAGTTGAAAGAGGCCTTATCATCCACCCAATTTTGCAGCTACCCGACTTTGATGAGTCATTTGTTGTGGAATGTGATGCTTCGGGGGGCGGTATTGGTACAGTGTTACACCAACAGGGACACCCGATTGCTTATTTTAGCCACCAACTTGGCCAGTACCACCACAAGTTAGCAGCTTATGAGAGGGAACTGATTGGATTAGCGAAAGCCATACAACATTGGTGGCCTTATCTCTGGGGGCGCCCATTTCTGATTCGCACTAATCATTGCAGCCTCAAGTATTTGCTTGAGCAGTGCCTCACTACCTCACTGTAGCAGCATTGGTTAAGTAAACTTATGGGGTTTGACTTTACTATAGAGTATAAACCTGGGAGTTTGAATGTAGGGGCTGATGCATTATCTCTTCGGGACATTCCAGAGCCGCAATTACATGCCATAAGTCAGCCCAGAGCTCTCTTGTTGGATTCTATATGGGAAGAGGCACAACAATACCCGAAAATTATTGCTTTATATCATGAAATCCAACAGGGGACAGCGGAAACCCATTGGACGGTTCAGGACAATCTGGTCCTCTACAAAAACAAAATATTTCTACACCACACGTCCCCACTGATTCACAACATTTTAGCCTCTACACATGAGGGCCAACAAAAAACATATTTTCGGATAAGTCGAGAATTTTATTGGAGGGGCATGAAGCGCAATATAGCCGATTATGTGGCGGCTTGTCAGATTTGTCAACAGAATAAAGCTGAATCATTAAGCCCAGCTGGGTTGCTCCAACCACTTCAGCTGTCGTCACAGGTCTGGTCTGATATTTCCATGGACTTCATAAATGGACTTCCCTCTTCGTCAGGCAACTCCATTATCTTTGTAGTGGTTGATCATTTCTCAAAGTATGGCCACTTCATCCCTCTGGCGCATCCTTACATTGCAGCTCACGGCGCTCAGCTCTTTATGGATAATATTGTACGCTTACATGGGATGCCTAATTCCATTACCAGTGACAGGGATGCCATTTTTACCAGTACATTCTAGAAAGAACTATTTGAGCTGCAGGACACAATGTTAGCATTCTCTTCAGCCTACCATCCACAGACAGATGGTCAAACAGAGGTCATCAACAGGACAATTGAGATGTATCTTCGTTGTTTCATGGGGGACTCACCTAAACGATGGGTTAAGTGGCTCGCCTGATCTGAATTCTGTTACAACACCTCCTACCACAACGCACTCGGAACAACCCCATTCAAGGTAGTATATGGTAGAGACCCGCCCAACCTTTTATCATATGAACCGGGTGCCTCCAAGGTCGCCACTTTGGACCAAGAATTAGCAGAAAGAGACACCTTGCTCACTGAGGTGCGTACTCATCTCCAGGAAGCACAGCATACTATGAAGTTTTATTATGACAAGAAGCACCGAGAAGTCTTCTTTTCTCCAGAAGATTATGTATGGTTGCATCTCCAACACTACAGGCAACTGTCCCTGACAGCCTCCAAATGCCACAAGCTCTCTCCGAAATATTATGGTCCCTTTCAGGTTATGGACCGCATTGATACAGTTGCCTACCACTTGCAGCTTTTGACAGAGGCCAGGATTCACAATGTGTTTCATGTCTCCTAACTGAAGGCCTTCCAAGGTGACTCTCCCTTGCTGCACACACCTCTGCCCCTACTACATGAGGGACGTGTCCTTTCTACTCTAGCACAGGTATTACAATCTCGCCGCATTCAGGGTGATTGGGAGATCGTAGTCCAATTGGTTGATGTTGATTCCAGTGACACAACATTGGAGCCAGTAGTTGCGTTCCTCACCCTCTACCCCTACTTCAAGCTTGAGGACAAGGTCTTTCTCTAGGAGGGGGGTGATGTTATGGACTCCATAGCATCACGAGTTATCCACAGGCATATGAATTAAATTATGTCAATTTACTTTTAATGTAATTTCATTCGGTTTGGTTTGGTTTACTTTGGTTTGGTTTGGTTTAGATGTAGTGTGGCACGAATCACTTAACCTATGGGTCTCTTTTGTAATTCCGTCCTCAACCCTATTTAGGGGGACGTCAAGGCAAGGAAAAATCAAGTATTGAGAAAATTAGAGTAAACAGGTCAGATTCTCCCTCAGAGGTCTAGGTCGGATTCTCCCTCTGAGGTCCACGTCAAGCTTCCTTGAAAGCTCAATCATTCTATTCGATTTACATCATTCCACATTCAAGAAACAAGAATCCTCTTCCATGGTCAAGAACCAATATGGAGGGAAGAGAGGAAAGAAGGGTGACTCGATCCATGGCTCGAAAAGAACCTAACATACTCCCCCCAAGGAAGGCACTCTATCCACTTTTTGGGATTGTCCCCCACAAAACACCGCAAGTACATCTCAATTGTGCGGTTGACTACCGCAATTTGGTCATCAGTTTGAGAGTGATATGCTAAGGAGAACTTGAGTTTAGTACCAGATAATTTAAAAGTGTCCTTCCAAAAGATACTTGTAATTACCACATCTCGGTCACTAATGATGGACTCTGGAATACCGTGGAGGAGAACAATAGTGGCAAAGAAAACTTGGGCAACGGTGGCTGCTGTATACGGATGCTCCATAGGTATAAAATGTGCATATTTAGAAAAATGGTCTATCACCACCAATAGAACTAATTTGTCTGAAGCTTTCAGAAGCCCTTCAATAAAATCCATGGAAAGGTCTGCCCATACCTGAGTGGGAAGATTGAGTGGTTGCAAGACGCCGGTTGGATGCAAATGATCAGCTTTGTTCCATTGATACACTAAACATTGAGCCACATATTGTGCAATTGTGGATTTCATCCCGGGCCAATAAAAGTCATCCTAGATGCGCTGAAGTGTTTTTTGCAGTCACTCATGTGTGCTGTCATGATAAGATGAGACAGCGACAGCGATCAATGGAGAATTGGAAGGCAGGTATATACGTTGTTTATAGAGAATAAGGTGGTCTTGAACCGCCCATTATGCTGATTTGGTGCCTGCAGCAATCTGTTGGGACAATGCCTATAATTCTGGGTTGTGCTGGTTGGCCTCCCAGATGGAATCGAGCAAAAGCGGAGTGGGGTGACTGATAATAGCCAGCTGCAGTTGGTCTTCAGTGCGCCGGGAGAGAGCATCGTCGGCTTTATTCTGAGTACCCGCTTTATGTTCCACTTGAAAATCAAAGGCCATTAACGTACTCAACCAGTGCTGTTGAGGAGAAGTAGAGATGCGTTGAGCCAACAGAAACTTCAAACTATAGTGATCGGTGCGGATAATAAAGAAGTGGCCTCATTAACTACAACCTCCAATGGCGAATGGCCTTGACGAGTCCAATGAGTTCTCGTTCATATGCTTGAAGCTTATGATGGTGAAGTGCGAGCTGATAGCTGAAATAAGCAATAGGGCGCTGATTTTGTTGAAGCACCGCTCCAATCCCGCCTCCGGAGGCATCACATTCAACCACATAGGCCTCTTCAAAATCTGGTAGATGAAGTACCGGGGCTGTTGCTAAGGCTTTCTTGAGATTTTGAAATGAATTTGCAGTGATGTCATTCCAATGGAAGGCATTACGGCGGAGAAGATTGGAGAGAGGGGCAGCAAGTGGTGCATAGTTGTGGATGAATTTTCTGTAGCACCTGGCTAAGCCCAGAAATCCTCCCAATGCTGAAATATGTGTTGGCGGCGGCCAATTCATAATGGCTTCAATCTTTTCCGGATCCATTGTGACCCCTGCTGCTGTAATAACGTGACCAAGATAGGTCACCTACTGGGTACCAAACGAGCACTTGAAACGTTTTAAATATAAATGATGTATCCGTACAAGTTGGAACACCAATTGTAAGTCACGCAGATGATGAGTCCATGACTTGCTATAGATCAAAATATCATCAAAAAATACTAAAACAAATTTTCTGAGATAGTTATGAAATACCTCATTCATGAGTGCTTGAAAGGTAGAAGTGGCGTTGGAGAGACCAAACGGCATCACAATGAACTCAAAGTGCCCATGGTGAGTACGGAAGGTGGTCTTCTCGATATCCGGAGGGTACATTCTGACTTGGTGATAGCCCAAACGTAAGTCTAATTTGGTGAAAAATGTGGCTCCATTCAATTCATTGAGTAGCTCATCCATGATGGGGATAGGGAATTTGTCTTTAATGGTATTGGCATTTAACTCTCGGTAATCCACGCAAAACCGCCAAGTATTGTCATGCTTCTTCATAAATAGAACTGGGCTTGAGAAATGGGACTTACTCGATCGGATGAGGCCTTGTTGGAGCATGAGGTGGCACTAATGCTCAATTTCATCCTGCTGTATGTGGGGGTACCGGTACGGGCGCACAACCACCACTTCGGATCCAACCTTAAAATTGATCCTATGGTCACAATGACGCAGTGGTGGTAAGGAAACCGGTTCCTGAAAGAGGTCCTAGAAGTTCTCAAGCAAGGTGTCTAACTTGTTGTCCACTAGTGTATGTTGTTGTAGCCCATGTAAATGGACTGGCCCTTCATATTTACGGCCCTGTAATGTCATCTTATTGTGGTCAATTGTAAAGCTCATCGTCAAGGCTGCAAAGTCCCACAAAATGGGGCCCAAAGTTTGGAGCCACTTAACTCCCAAAACCATACCGAAACCTCCCAATGGGATGATAAAAAATTATGCGGAGAAGTGATCGTTGTCAATCACAAACACTACTGCCTTGCTGACCCCATAACTGGGCACCTTTTCCCCATTTGCAACAGAAACTGAAGTTGCTGGCCATGTTGAATTGGGAGCTGTAAATACTTGGCCGCGATGAAACTCAAAAAATTATGAGTGCTCCCGGAGTCCACCAAACTGAGGGGTTGATCATTGACTAAGGCATAGACTTGCATTGTAGTGGTAGACCGAAGGCCGGTGATGGCGTGCAAGGAAATGGTGGGCTCTTCGACCTCTAGCTGTTCCAGTTTTGAGTTTTCTTCTTCTTCCTCATTGTCTAGTTCTAACCAGAATAATTTCTGGCACTGGTGGCCGAATGTATACTGCTCATCACAGTTATAACATAACCCCTTCATCCTACGTGCTTCCATTTCAGACCGGTTTAATTTGCGAATGAAGGTTGGAGTGGATGGAGCAAATTTAGAGGTTGTAGACGTAGGGGCAGCAACACCCTCGTTGGCCGGGAAGCAGCATTAGTTCTCCATGGCTATGCTGGGCTAGGCACTTGTGAGCTACTCTTTGCCCGTGGCCATACTGGTCTCCGGGATTGGAATTTCTATTTGGCCTCCAATGCTCTCACCAAATTCATTGCACGGGATAAATCCGTAGGTCCAAGGAGTTCCACTTCCAGACGAAGGGACTCAGTGAGGCCAGCCGTGAACAGACTAACATGCTGGTCTATCCATACCACCTTGCTAGCTTGGGATAATTTATCTTGGAATTGCTTTTGGTACTGGGCTACACTACCGGTTTGGCGTAAGAGGACTAAATCGCCCAATGGATTGTTGTGGGCCAGTGGTCCAAATCGTATGGTGCACAATTCCTTAAATTCTTCCCACTCTATGCCCGGATGTTCCAATTCAAGTTGGTGTCCCCATAGTTGCGCTTCATCGAGCATTTGGAATGTGGCCAACCCAATTTTGTCTATGTCAGTTGTGCGTTGGTTGTCATAAAAAATTTCACAACGGTATAACCAAATTAAGGGGTCGTCTACCCCATTGAAAACCGAAAAATCGAGTTTGGTATACCTTGGAACCGTGCCATTGCCCAGACTGAAATATCCCCCGTATCCAGTGTGCTCTGTGCATCCAACAGTAGGTGCGCCCTGTCCATTCAAATGTGTTATATCTCCCTCTCTTGGAGTGGGTGTTCGGCCTGATTGCCTTTCATAAACTCGATTTATGATTTCTTCCACTTATTGAGATACCGAGTGAGAGATTCGACTGTCCATCAGTGTTGCTAAATGACCCTCTGTTTCTTCCTTCCGGGCATTAACCTATTCCATAAAACTTGCCAACAACTCCTCCTGGCTTGAAGTATCCTCCATAGTTACCTGCTCTGATACCAGCATGTTATGGTCTCTGACCATGGACCAAGTAAACCGATGGAAGGAGAGATCTTCGTCCAGCTCAGGGTCAGCACCAGGGCGTCGTGATCTCCCTGGTCTACCTATGATCTCGTATTTCTGAGTGAATAATGAGAGAAGATGAGAGTAGAGGGTTGAACAGAAAATCAAGGTCAGTCGCAGGGAAGAAGGAGGAGAAACAAATCAAACTCGAAAGGGAGCTTGAAACCCTAGGTTCATTGAGAAGAACACCGATCCTTGGGTTCGTTTTCGGAGAACGCCAATCCTAGGGTTCGTTGAGGAGAACACCGATCCTTGGGTTTGTTTTCGAAGAAAGCCGATCCTAGGGCTTGTTGAGGAGAACGCCGATCCTATATTTTTGGGTGAAAATAGACATGTCCATTTTATTCTAGGTCGTCCCTTAAATAGGACTCATGACCACAAGATTCCAGAGTTCCAGAGAGAATTACAATTTTGCCCCTCCATGACCTTTAACTTGAGAAGTAAACTAATTGACTAAGTAACTGACTCAGCCAGGGTAATTGACTCAGCCACAACTTCTGCATGACTCTACCCGTTGTTGGGTTCATTAAGGACTTCAGCAAAATTTCTCGTCCTTTGACGAATTTGCTTTCTCAAGATGTTGCTTTTGCCTTTGATGATGCCTAGATTCATGCTTTTGAGACACTGAAGAAATGTTTGTCCACTGCAACCATTGTCGAACCCCCTACTTGGTCTTTGCCTTTTGAGTTGATGTGTGATGCCTTTGATTATGCATTGGGGGCTGTTTTGGAGCAAAAGGCAGATAAAATTCTCTATGTCATTCAGTATGTTAGCCACACTCTTCATGATGCTCAATTAAATTACACTACCACTGAGAAAGAGTTGCTAGCTGTTGTGTTTGCCTTGAACAAATTCAGATCATATCTGTTAGGGTCAAAGGTTATAGTGTTCACTGATCATTTTGGTTTGAAGTACTTATTATCCATCAAGGACACTAAACCTCGCTTGATTAGATGGATCTTGCAATTGCAAGAATTTGACCTTGAGATTCGAGATAAGAAGGGTTGTGAGAATGTTGTTGCTTATCATCTATCTAGGATTTGTGTAACACCTCAGGAAGGATCCCTTCCTTTAAATGATTCCTTCCCTGATGAACAACTTCTCCAAGTATCCCAATTGCCTTGGTTTGCTGACATAGTCAACTATCTTGTAACTCGTAAGATTCCTGATTGTTGGAGTAAACAAGATCAGTTAAAATTCTTTTCTCAAGTCAAACATTTTTTTTGGATGACCCTTATTTGTTCAAGGTGTGTCCTGACCAAGTCATTAGGCGTTGTGTACCTGAGCAAGACTTTGCTAACATTCTTGAATTTTGTCATTCCCACACATGTGGTGGACATTTTGGTGCTAGAAAGACCGCGGCTAAAGTTTTACAATGTGGTTTCTATTGGCCTTCATTATTTAGAGATACCCATGAGTTTTGTCGTGTGTGTGATAGATGCCAACGGACTGGTTGTTTGTCTAGGAAGAACATAATGCCTCTTAACCCCATTCTTATTGTTGAATTGTTTGATGTGTGGGGTATTGACTTCATGGGTCCTTTTCCTGTCTCATTCGACTATCAATACATCCTTGTTGCTGTTGAATATGTCTCTAGATGGATTGAAGTTATTGCATGTAAGACAAATGATCACAAAGTGGTGGTAAAGTTTTTAAAAGAAAACATCTTTAATCGATTTGGTACCCCAAGAGCGATCATCAGTGATGGGGGATCTCATTTTTGTAACAGAGCATATGAGACCTTGTTGAAGAAATACTCCATCACTCATCGGGTGTCCACTCCGTACCACCCGCAAACTTGTGGTCAAGTGGAAATCTCTAATAGGGAGATCAAACGGATTTTGGACAAGTCGGTTCGCTTTGATAGGAAAGATTGGTCCACTCGATTGGACGATGCTTTATGGGCCTATCGAACCACTTATAAGACTCCTATTGGGATGTCTCCATTTCGCCTAGTGTTCGGCAAAGCATGCCATCTACTTGTTGAGCTTGAGCATAGAACTTATTGGGTCATTAAGGCTTTGAATTTTGATGGTGATTTTCTTGGAGGAACCTATCCAGTCATCTGACTACGTGAGAGTCTTGCTTACGACTATAAACTTAGCACATTGTGGGCAATCCCCACGTTTCTATCCCTTTATACATTACAATTTTTATTTTTGGTTTATTCATTCTTATTGGGATAACCTTTGGTGTACTCTGGTCTTGATTGATTGGAGGTCCCCCGGCGATGCCGGCCCCGTCATGGACTCGGGGTACTCTCTTGCCGGCTGAGAGCGTAAATGGTTCCGACAGTCGATGACCAGACTTTTGGTCCCTAGTTTGAGAGGTCTGTACTCAAACAACCATTTTGGGATTGACCAGTTCAAACTTGAAGTATTGAATGAAAACCTTATGGTGAGTAATTCAAGGACTTGTGTTCAGCGCGTGATTCATGTTGCCTTTAGTGGCCAGTCACACGGAGATTTCTTCAAAGTGTGATGTGGGATAGCGGTTTCATCTACGAATGATTACCTACGGGTATGGCTGATACGAGTAAACCTTCTTCGAGGGAGAGTATGTATCATTCTTGGGGGTCTTTATTGACTCTTCGGTATTATTGTTGATGACCAAACGCATATGGTCCCACCTATGGATTTAGGAGCTCTGAGGGAGGTTAACCCTTATTCTACTGGAGTATAACCAGCTAAGTTGTGAGTCAACTGGAGTATAATCAGATATTTTAGTGATTGTTAGTTGGTTTGTTTGTTTTAACTTTTCCCCATTGAGAACAATGCCAGATTTAGGTTTTGGGGGGGGGGGGGGGGGGGGGGGGGGGTGCGGCGGGGAGGGGGTGGAAACGGCTCTTTCAAGTCTTAGCAATGATTTTCTTTTGATGTGTGTTCATGGTTTTCAAATTACTCCTCTTAGTATGTGGTTAACTTTAGTAGAGTTAAAATAAGTTGCTCAAATGTGTTTCTTAGTATGTGAAAAACTATGTAGAATATGCATATTAGAAATCTAATATCAATTGTTGTGATCCAAGAGAATTCAGTGGGATAACTTACTATTGCATTAGTCTTGGAACTTAGTTGCAAAAGAGAACATGTAAATCTAGTGTTGATCTATGTTAGTCTGAATAATCTTGTATGCCTATTTGATCTTATTCTTTTTTATGTCTCAATGAAATTCTTTGTTGTAATGTATGAATGCAAACGGAAATGCTCTTGATTGCAAAAGACAGATAACCTCAGAAACAGCCTGGGAAAACCTAAGGACATGCACCGGAACAATCGGTTACTTAAAAAATAAGTGCATGTGCAGTGAGGACGAATACAAAATGGTGGTAATACCAAAAGTATTCAGTGAAAAACAATTATTATGCTAGTAATAGCGAAAAATGGGTTTAAATCTGGAAGCAATGAGTTTCCTTACCTTTGATGATGAATTGTAAGTTGAAAGAAGTCGCTGATCAAGATTGAAATATGTATACTTCTTTTGTGAGATTGTTAGACAACAGGTTTATTCTACTATTTTCTCTTAATTGTGATGTTACTAGGATTTTATTGTTATATGTTGTTCTTTGTTCTGTTGAAGTAATTGTTTATGGGTCATATTGGTTCAGGTGGAGTACTCGTGAGTGTATTTGAATTGATAATGTGTTATATTTTACACAGGTTTTCAAATTGAGCAGGGTTTCAAATTATTTTCAAACATTTTACGATACTAAGTGTTAGTCAAATGCTAATGAGGAGTAGATTTTTTCATTTTTCTTTTTATAATGTTGATTTAGATGAATTTTGTGGGTAAATTCCATGTAAACCCTCACGAGACCCAACTCATCCACTACCGTAAAGTAGGGGTTTAACGGCTTGTTGCATACGCTAAATGCAATCGTGTTCCCTACGAAAGTGGCATTTTATTTTCCTAAGCTTAATTTTGGTTCTGTTGTTGTTTTGCTAGGGACTAGCAAAGATTTAGGTTTAGGGGTGTGATAGATGCCAGATTCTGACATGAGAACTAAGTTAATTATAATAGAATAACCCTTATAATTGTGTTATAGGTGGTTATTTATCGGTTTTCAAATTAAACGTGCATTTATTGAATTTGGCATTAATCACTGCTTATATTGCATATTTTTCTCTCCTGAATTATAGTTCATTACTTTTAGGGTTTATTTCTTCCTGAAATTATTTTTATGGATTCAATTATGGAATTTCAGGTGAATTTTGGTGGAGAATGAGATATTTACAAAAATGCCATTAGTGAAAGAGAGAATTTTAGGGCAAAATTGATCAAGAGAAAACAGAGGTTTGGGGGGGGGGGGGGGGGGGGGGGGGGAGGGGGTGGAGAAAGAGAGGAGCCGCCGACCAAAAGAAGGGAGACCCGAGAGGATTTCGCTTTCAGCCGTCGTTCGTCGAGCCATCGTCGTCCACCGTCGTCCAACAACCGAGAACAGACCCGAGGAGAGCTCAAGAGAGTCTCTGTCGCGACGAGTTCGACATTGCCATTTTCTGCTCGCCATGCCGAGAGGTGACCCAAGAGGGCTTCTACGGCGCCGATTCCGCATTCCGACCATCCTCCGGCGTCGATTAGCCATTTCCAACCACTTCCCGAGCCTAGTCCGACTCCGACCAAGACTTAAGAGAGCCGATCAGAGGATTTCGCTTCCATCTCGTCTTCCGTCGCACCACCTCCTCCGGCGCCGATTTCGATTCCTCTTTGCCGGTGTCGCCTCCACTTCAGGCCGCTCGTTCCTGCAACCCGAAGCCCTTAATTTCTAGAAATTGCAGCAACTGTGAGAACGGAATTGTTGCCTGAGCGAGAGGAAGAAGAAGGGGAGTAATCCATCATTTTGTAATTTCATTAGCTTCCTATAGTTTGAACTTAGGTTTGAATGTTTATTAAATTTTATTTGAGAATTGATGTTTATCGAATATTTGTTTTCCAAATTTTCTGAGTAATTAGCTAGTTATAATCCGATCTTTTTCTGGTATAATAATCTGATCTTTTTCTTTAACTCTAGGCACCTGAGAGGGGCTAAACGCAAGGATTGAGAATTCGGATTCGTGGTTACGTGGCACTCAAGAGAGGCGCGAATCACGGTAAAATCCAGAGTTGACGTTTTCTGTTATGCAAGTAGTTAATTAGATCATTGTTTGATAATTTAGGATATAATCAGTGTTTAGTTCAGATTAATTCATCATATTTGGTTAGGCTAGTTGACTGAAGAATACACAAAATTCAGTCCTCCCTGTGGATATGACCCTCGCTTCCCGCTAGATTACATGAACGATTCGTACGCTTGCGAGGTATAAAAGCCGATGTAATTAAATTTCACATTAAATACCACCCCCTGAAGTGCCACACTCAACAAATAGGACCTCAAAGTCCGGTAATTACAGGACTGGAGTGGAAGCTAAAGCCTGCTTGAGTGCCATGAAAGATTCCGTTGCTGCATCCTCCCAAAAAAAGGTGTTGAGCTTGAGAAGATTGGTCAAGGAACTGACCACAGAACCCAAAAATCCTCGTAAGGCTGAAATTTTGTGCAGTCGAGGCCAGTTGGTGATTTCTGTAAAAAAATTTGGGTCCACAGTGACACTCTCTGCGAAGATGATGTGGCCAAGATAGGCAACTTGGGCCTTCCAAAATGAACATTTGGAGCATTTCACAAAGAGGTAATGTGTTGGGAGGAGTTGGAAAATAAGCCGTAAGTCTTCAAAATGGTGTTCTCTTGATTTGCTATAAATAAGAATATCATCAAATAAAACCAACACACATTTATGGTGATAATCACGAAATACCTCATTCATCAAAGCCTGAAAGGTGGATGGTGTCTTGGATAACCCGAAAGTACGGAATGTGGTTTTCTTGATATCTAGTGGATACATTCGGATTTGGTGATAGCCTGATCTCAAATCCAGCTTGGTCAAAAATTTTGACCCATGCAATTCGTCCACAGAGTCATCCACCACTGGTATGCGAAACTTGTCTTTGATGGTTTTTGCATTGAGCTCCCTGTAGTCCACACAGAACCGCCATGTGCCATCATGCTTCTTAACTAGTATAATCGGCGAAAAAAACAGGGAACGATTGTTGCGGATAAGGCCCTGTTCCAGCATGGTCTTGCACTCCGTTCAATTTCATCTTTCTAAAGGTGTGGATACCTATAGGGTATAACCACCACTGCATCTAATCTGGTTTTTAAACAAATTCGATGGTCACAATGTCTCAATGGGGGCAGCCCAGACGGCTCCCGAAACAAGTCGGTGAACTCCCCTAGTAACTTGTCCATGTTGCTGGCCAATGATTGCTGCTCATGTAATAGGTGGACATGGGGGGCAGCTATAGCATGACTGCCCCTTAACAGCACTAGTTTTCCTTCCAACAAAAAGCTCATTGTTAATGCCGAGAAGTCCCACAAAATTGGGCCTAATGTTTGCAACCACTTAACCCCGAGCACCAAATCAAATCCGGCTAGAGAAATGACAAAAAAATCAGTGGTAAAGTGAGTGTTACCAATGGAAAATTGTACCTCCTTGCTGACCCCGTAGCTCACAACCTTCTCACCATTTGGCGACTGAAACCGTGGCAATTGGGTGAGGTTGGATCCCAAGTAGGAGGTGTTTCGCCGCTGCAACACTGAGGAAGTTGTGTCTGCTGCTCGAGTCCACTAACCCCACAAATTCCTGGTCAGTAACCTTGGCTCGCACTTGCATGGTTTTGGCCGACTTCTGTCTTGTAATAGCATGTAAGGAAATTTCTAGTTCAGCCTCCTCAGGAGTATCCTCTGTTGGTTCTTCTTCCTCTGCCCATGCTTCCAACTCCAACCAAAACAATCTTTTACATTTTTGGCCAGACCAGTAAGGTTCGTCACAATTATAGCAGAGGTTCTTCTCTCTTCGGTCAGCCATTTCCATCCCGGTTAATTTTTTGATATATGGGGATGGGGGGTTTCTGCTTGTAGTGGCTACTGCCACAATATGGCCAGTCATAGTTTTGGGTGGTGGTGTCGGTGGCCCTGTCACTAGAGGAGAATAATTCCTCCCCCATTGCCACCCGGGTGCACTGGTTCTCCCCCCTTGCCAGCCACTCCTTTTATTCTGAATGTGCTGTCTTGCTTCCAATGCCCGAGCCAAATTCATAGCTCGTCCCAAATCTGTAGGCACATGGACCTCCACCTCTAGCTTCAACGAATCATTAAGCCCTGTTGTGAACAAATTTACATGCTCTCTTCGAACTAGGTGGCTAGCTCGAGCTAATTTTTCTTGAAATTGAGTTTGGTATGCTTCCACCAAACTGATCTGTCTTAACAAGACCAAGTCCCCCAAGGGGTTGCTGTAAGCTGGCGGTCTGAACCATATCATGCATAGCTCTTTAAACTCCTCCCAATTCGTTACCAGGCAGTCCAATTCCACTTGATGGAACCAGAGTTGAGCTTCATCCAGCAAGTGGAAAGCAGCTAAGCTCACCTTTTCCAAGTCAGATGTGCCTTAGTGGGCAAAAAAAAATTCACATTTGTGTAGCCAGATTAAGGGGTCGACAGACCTGGTGTAGGTGGGGAAATCAAGTTTAGTGTACCTGGGTATTGACCCTCCACCTTGTGCCGGTAGACCATTGTACCCAGAATGTTGTTCTCCTCCTCTGCTGTATGAGTGCTCTTCCATCCTTCATGTGGTGTCTGGGTGTCGGTTTAATTCAGCCACAATCTCAGAGACTCTACTTGTGATTTGTTCCATCATTTCTGCCATTCGAGCTGCATTTTCTACCCTCAATTATTTTGCAAGGTTTCTCAACTCTTCAATTTGGGATGGGTCCCCCATGTTACCCTGCATTGATACCAAGATGTTAGGGTCCCTAGTCATGGATCGTGTAACACGGCATGGGACGGATAGATCAAGCGCTGGGAGAGTAGGTCTTCCACGTCTATTATGGGCTGGTTCAGGGCAGAACCCACCCTGAGGTACCGGACCCAATCTGAATAGCAGCACACTGGTGTTCTCGGCTAGGAGTGTGTATCAACCCACTGATGCTCTTGTTTAGCAAGTGGTAGCCGTAGGCTATTGGATTTTATTATATCTGGGCAGCAGCTCCCTACTGCTCTCAGTGGAACTGGGTAGCCACCACTGTTACGCCCGGTTACAGAACAGCGGCGGACTACTGGCTTGGCGAGATCTAAGCAACAGTACCCTGTTGTTCTGGGCGGAAATCGGGCAGCACCTCCCTAGTCAGCTGGCTAAAAAATGAACCACCGTTCCTGCTTTGCACACTGGAAGGGGCTGCAACCTCCTTGCTCCTTCTCGACTAAACCCAACAACAGCACACAACGGTGCTCGCCGGAATGAAATTGTAAGCTCTGCTCTGCATTAGAAACAAGTGACGGGCCCGTGCTACTGTTCTGGGTTGGGCTCTGTAAAACAAAAGGGGAAAGGGGTGAGGAAGAAGAGATCAGAGGGATAACTAGAGCTCAATGGGGAACTCCAACCCTGAGGTCGTCAAGGAGAACTTGGGATCCTGTTTTGGCCAAAATAAGACTTGCCTCTTCATATTCCATCTTCCCTCCTACATATGCTTGACGTCGACCATAGTTTAGGGCAAAAATTACAAAAATGCCCCTGAGGCATATTTACTCCTGACTGAAATAAAAACAGAAATATAAACTAAAGGATTCGATACTTAGTGACTCAACCATGATGCCACTGAGTTACACGGCTCGCTATCAAGTTCATAATAGATTTTGTACTCTACATTGTGCAGATCAAAGATTATCTCTATAGTAAAAAGTTGTAAGCACTACTTTTGGATATACAACCAGAAGATATGAAAGATGATGAGTAGTCTCCTCGATAGATAGGTGTTGGGAGTAGTTTGGTTAACATTGTCGAAGAACGTTTCTCACAATGTGGCATCGGAGAAAACCACAGCAGGGATGATGAAGATTTTGTCTGACATGTATGGGAAGCCTTCCACAAATAATAAGGTACATCTCATAAAAAAATCTTCAATTTAAAGATGACAAAAATACATCAATGGGATTGCATTTGAATGAGTTTAGCACGATTGTTAATCATTTGACCTCCGTTCAAATTAAATTTTATTATGAGGTTTGTGCTTTAATTCTTTTGGCGTCTCTGCCAAATTATTGGGACCTTATGACGGGTACGATCAGCAACTTTGTAGGCAACGAGAAACTGATCTTTAATGATGTTTGGGATAACATTCTCACAGAGGAAGTTCTTAGAAAGGACTCTGGAGAATCATCGACATCTAATTCTGCCCTAAGTGTTGATACTAGGGGCAGGAACTTGGTGAGGAATTCTAACAAGGGCAAAGGTAGAGGGCAATCAAGGAATGGTAGAAGCAAGTCCAAATTCAAAAGGAATGTGGAATGCTAAAATTGTGGCAAGTCTATTACAAATGCGGTGACTGAAGAGGTACAAATGTTTTACTCTTATCGGTTGATAGCCCTATTGACTCTTGGGTGTTAGATTCAGGAGTTTCTTTTCACACCACCACACATCGTGAGATCATGGAGAATTGCATTTTTGGAGATCACGGGAAGGTGTATCTTGCTGATAGTGAACCTTTGGATATTGTCACTATTGGTAATGTCAATTTGAGGATGTTAAGTGGGTTAGTGTGGAAAATTCAAAAGGTGAGACATGTACGAAAACTGATACGTAATATGATCTCAATAGGGTAGCTTGATGATGAAGGTCATAATGTGACTTTTAATGGTGTTTCCTGCAAAGTCACTAAGGCAGCCATGGTTGTTGCACGAGGAGTTAAAATTAGAACTCTTTACATCATTTCTATTTGTAGAGACATAGTTGCAGTTGTTGATGCTATTACTGATATAGGCTCGGTCACATGAGTGAGAAGGGAATGAAAGTGCTTTAGTCCAAACAGAAGCTACCAGGGTTGAAAATTATAAATAACAGTTTGTGTGAAGGCTGTATTTTCGACAAGCAAAAAAGGGTTAGCTTTTCTAAGGTTGGAAAGGAAAAAAGAGAGTAAAATTGGAGTTAGTTCACATAGATGTGTGGGGGCCTTCAACTGTTACCTCCCTTGGTGGTTCAAACTACTATGTGACATTTATTGAAGATGTGTTACGATTTTGGATCTCACACGGTGATTCATAGGGAAAAAGAAGATAAGAGAAAAATCAAGCCGAAGGGAAGCTTGAAAACCCTAGGTTCGTTAAGGAGAACACACACCCTGAGATCGTTCAGGAGAACTCAAAACCCTTGTTTAGTCTAAATCAATACTTACCATTTCTCATTTCTTTTACCCCTTCCAATAATGCCCATGTGGCATATTAACTCCTCAACTGAAATAAAAATAAAGTAAAAGTAAATTGAAAGAAAAGAAATTAACTTAATACTAATTGACTCAGCCACTACGTTTTTGCATGACTCAGCCTGCTATTGAGGTCTTAACATTACACCCCTCCTGGAGAAAGAGCTTGTCCTCAAGCTTGAAGGTAGGGTTATATGCCTAAACGTCTCCACATCTCCCCAAGTAGCATCTGTGGCATCTGCATCAACCTTCTGGATGACACAACTAGTGTAAGTGGTGCAATGTAACACCCAAGATGGAGTGATTTTCGTATTGAAACCCTACACTGGTTGCCCCTATTGGTAGAAAGTTTCCACTGAAAATTAAAAAAAAAAAAAAATCTACTCTACCTCAGAGTCTGCTCCTGTCCTTTTGTCTTCAGCCTCCTTTTCATGTGCTGTCCAGCTCTCATATGCATGGTCATCTGTTTGTAGCTCATGCCTTCAGATTGGGCATGAAGTATGCTCATCCAGCCATGATTTGAGGTAATTTGGGTGAAATAAATGCTTGCAAGGCAACTCCTGCATCTTGTCATCTATACCCAAGTGCTCCCCGCAAACTGCACATTCTGTCTCTCCCTAGGTTCACTAAGATTTCATGTGTGGCTGGAAGCCTGGCAGTCACCTATTTTGAAGCTGGAGGTGGCTTATTTGGTCCAGCCCCAGTTGCCTGCAGTGAAGCTTCAAAAACAGAATCAAGGTCCTGCAAACCCACTGATTTCGTTCATAGTATTTACCAACTCTTCCAGCAGCAGCATGACCAAAATTGATTGTTCTATTACTCTCCCATGGAATTGAGAAGACTCAGCAGCACTAACCTTCTCAATTTTCAGCACTGTTTTGTAGACAGCAGTCAAAAGGATAATATCACACAGCTCCAAATTTTGCAAGTGTTCCTGAAATCCAGAAATTGCATCTCTAGGATACACAGAAATAAATCTAGCACTCAACCCAACCACTCTCTCTATGACAGCAGCACCATATGAAATCTGGGCAGTTATTGGGTCATCATGTTGTTCATATGCAGTGTGCATAGAGTTCCATGTTACCAGATATCTGCATGTCATGCCAACAAATACTTGGTTTGCCTCTCCTGCCCAACCCAACTTCTCCATCGTCCTAAACAGCTTCAGCCCATGGCCTATGTGTCTTCCGTGCAAATATCCAGCAATCTTACTAGTCCACATCTGTGGTTTGGTGGAAGAGTTTGGAGTGAAGTGGGCATTAAGCTCAAATGCCTCATGGAACTGACCAGTCTTTGGAACCAGTCCATGTTCAGCAAATTTCACTACTAGTCCACATCTGTGGTTTGGTGGAAGAGTTTGGAGTGAAGTGGGCATTAAGCTCAAGTGCCTCATGGAACTGACCAGTCTTTGGAACCAGTCCATGTTCAACAAATTTCCCAGCATTCCTGTACTAAAATACCATGAGCGCAAGCACTGATCAGACCCAGGTAAGGTACCTCTTCTAGTCCAACGGCATGAGTTTTCATTTTACCAAACAATTCTATTGAATCTCTGCATAACCCATGTGCTGCAAAACCAGCAGGTTCCTCTATGGATCCACACGTAGGGTACATATCAATCATGGAGTTTCTCAAGGCCAAACACAACTCCAAGACATTGTGGACAGCAGATTGGTGAATCCTTATCTCTTGCTCCATAGCACCACGGTGAGCACAACGATTAGCCATGCTCCAGAATTGTGCAAACTTGGGGCAGTTGTCATACATAGTAATCTCTTTTGGAGGCATTTCAGCAAGTATAAGAGCAGCCCACTGCAAGAGTTTCGTTATCTGAACTGTGGGAAGCAAGATAATTTTCTTAGGGTGTGTAAGAGACACGTCGCTGCCAAGGGTCTAAATCAGAAAATGTAGTTTTTGGGCAGATTGACATTCAATACTGCTGGAACAGTGTGCAGTGCTGAAAAAAAATTGATTGTAGCCATCCCTCACTTTGCATATACATCCATCAACATTGCCCCATTATCCTGGTTGGCAGCATCTAATGTTCCACTGCCCGCACCCAGATTTGCCACCAATGAAATAAAGTCAGTCCTTCCAAAATGAAGAAGGGCACCTGCTGCATTACTTAATGCATAGCAATAGTTGAAAACAAAAATTTTAGGCAACCCACATCTTCCTTTGTGACCAAAGAATTGAGATTGTCCTTTGAACTGTCCTAAATACTGACTTATCAGCTTTATTTTCTCCAAATTCTGCTCCCAGATCTTATCAATGGTCTTCACTTCGGCATTCACATGATTATCATGATCTATAGATGCACCCTGCGATTCCACTTTATTCTCTACATATTCCAGGTTCTGCTCATCTACATGCTTACTATCGGTGTTCATTTTCTGCAGTTGTGCCCCTTTATTTACTGCAACAGCAGCAGCAAATTTAGAAGTCGTCATCATCTCAGTCTTCATGTATCCTCCTGAAAAAAAAATTGAGAGTAATTTCCCCTGTTCGTGCATCTTTCCCTGGTTTTTTCCTTAGAAAAACCTCTAGTAAAAGGATCCCAAAAGCATAAACATGTCCTAGACATTACACCTCCCCATGCTGAATTCGTGTGACCCAAAATATTCATCACAAAATTTTCAGATTGAATGCTATTGCTGGATGTATGACAATGAATAGACGCACTATTTCTGTGTTCATCCACAACAATATAATTCATCCCATGCCCTTGTTCAAAAAAAAAAATGTTGACTGTAGCCATAGCTAAGGCCCTCTGCTGCCTGAAATTTAATATGGTCATGATTCCAGAAAAAGGAATTATTCTAATTGGCGTTGCCGACCAAGCAACAACATCTCGTGTAGGCTTTATTTAGAACAGCTCCCAAGCATTAGGAGCCACATTGGAGCATGGAGCATTAGGTTCATAGATAGAGCGTGTAGGCTTTATTTAGAACAGCTCCCAAGCATTAGGAGCCACATTGGAGCATGGAGCATTAGGTTCATAGATAGAGAGAATTGCACGCTACACTGGACTAAAGTCTGGAATGGCAATTACATACCTGATTATGTGCCCAGCAACCACGAAAGGAATTTTGTTTATAGCACCATTATCAGGGGCCTCATCTTGTTGAAGCAGTTTCAAATCAAAACCCCCAGGACCCGACCTCTCATCTTCCACCACGGCAACGATTTCTACTTCGAAATTGAAATCTCGGGATTTTTTTTCCTTTCGATTTGCATAACCTGTCAATGGCGAAAAATGAAATAGCTGTGTAGAAATTTTTCATGCCCCTTGACAATGTTGAGCCTGACTTGTCGTCGATGGTGAAAAGCAGCAGGTTGTGGCCTTAATTTAAAAATTGGTGCTCGTCGACAGCTGGCGAACCAGAAGGGAGTTGTTCCGAAGAACCTTGAGGTTGATCGATGAATAGTCCTCTGGGTTCCTCTACAGCTGAATCCCACGTTGGATTTTAAGTCGCACCCAAATCGTCTAGTTCCGACAAGGTTTTGGCATAATGACCCTCATATTTTGGATTTCCAGGTCCCCAATTTCGGATTTCCTGCTCGGGACTTTTGCTCAAGATTTCCCTACTCGGAGATTTGAGGTCGCACGACCTTTCTCTCCGTGGCCTTGGAAAAATGCTTCTTGATTGCGGCCCATTCCTCAAACATTTTAATGGAAGACTCACACATTCCATCACGTAATACTAAAACCTTGGTGCGCAAATCCTGATGCATCTTACATACTGTTGTGCGGAAGACTCACACATTCCATCACGTAATACTAAAACCTTGGTGCGCAAATCCTGATGCATCTTACATACTGTTGTGCGCAATTCTTGGTTCCTCTACAACAGACTCCGACATTTGATTTGAGGTTGTACCTAAATCGTCTTGTTCCGACGAGGTTTTGGCAGAATACCCCTACAATTTTGGATTTCCAGGGTCCCCAATTTCGGATTTTTCTTCTCAGGACTTTTGATCTAGATTTCCTTGCTTGGATATTTGAGGTCGAACGACCTTTCTCTTTGTGCCCATTCCTCAAACATTTTAATGGAAGACTCACGCATTCCATCACGCAATGCTAAAACCTCTATGCGCAAATCTTGATGCATCTTACATACTGTTGTGCGCAATTCGTAGAGTATGGCCAGTATTTCCTCTTGGGTTGAAGAATTGGTCATTGTGTTCCTGCTCTAATACCAATTGTTATGATCCCAAATCTCACACGGTGATTCGTAGGGAAGAAGAAGAAAATAGAAAAATCAAGCCGAAGGGAAGCTCGAAAACCCTGGCTCATTAAGGAGAACGCGCACCCCTGAGTTCGTTGAGGAGAACTCGAAACCCTTTTTTACTCTAAATCAATGATTATCCTTTCTCATTTCATTCACCCCTTAAGTAGGATTCACACTAACAAGGTTCAAGATAAAATATTACAATAATGCCCTTATGGCACATTAACTCTTCAACTGAAATAAAAATTAAGTAAAAGTAAATTGAAAGAAAAGAAATTAACTTAATACTAATTGACTCAGCCATTACACCTTTGCATGACTCAGCCTGCTATTGAGGTCATGACATGATGTGATAAGAAACGTATGGGTTTATTTCTTGAAAAATAAATCTAATGTATTTGATACCCTCAAGAGATGGAGAACAATGGTTGAGAATGAAACAAATTTGAAGGTGAAGTGTGTGCCGTTAGATAATGGGGGAGAATTCATAGATGATGATTTCAAGCGGTACTGAGCCGATAATGGAATCAAGATGAAAAAGACCATTCATGGAAAACCTCAACAAAATGGTGTGACTGAGAGGATGAACAAAACTTTGAACGAGCGTGCTAGGAGTACGAGATTACATGAGGGATAGTGAAAGATGTTCTAGTCTGATGCTATTAGCACCGCTGCCTATTTGATCAACAGAGGTCCCTCAACACCATTGGATTGCAAAATACCAAAAGAGGTCTGGAGCTGCAAAGAGGTAAATCTTTCTTTCTTGAAAGTTTTTGGTTGTGTTTCTTATATTCTCATTGATTCTAATATTTAAAGTAAATTTCATGCTAAATCTAAGATATGTTTCTTTATTGGCTATGGTGGTACTGAGTTTGGTTATTGCTTATGAGATGACCAAAGTCGTAAGGTTATTAGGAGGAAGGACGTTGTTTTGGTCTCGAGTCATGGATCTTGTAACACGACACTGAGAAGAGGGATCCAGTGTTGAGGGAACGAATCATTCTTTGCCTGATCTTCTTGGAGGCCCTATGATTTAGAAAAGGAGGAAGAGATTGAATCAGATTCGTTTAAGGGAACCTTTACCTTGGGTTCGAAGAAGGAGAACGCCGATCCGTGGGTTCTTTAGAGGAGAATGCCAACCTTTGTTTTTGAGAATGAAGACTTACCTATAACGCATGATTTATCATCCCATGAAATTTATTAATTATTGCTATCCAGGCAAGCAAAATTTACATGGAATGACCGATGAGTCAAGACCTTGCCAGTAAGGGACTTCACGCATGATCAATCAAATAAAAATATATTGATCCATCATACTTGTATTGCATAGCTAGAGGGAATCTCCAATACTCGGTTAGCCAGTGGCAATGATCGATCAACTTAATTTTTTAGGACCAACGATAACATATTGATCGATCAGTCCATTGATCAATAAGTCCTTGTCTGACAAAAAAGTAGTCATTATGATCGATTGATCAATGAATCAACGGTCTGATTTTTATTGGTATATCTTCAAACCATAAATCTTCATCTTGCAAATTCCCTTCAAAAGAGCTTTAGAGAGAAAGAGAAAGAGCTTTATCTTTCGAAAAACCTTTTCTCTCTTTCAATCATTCTTGCATGCATCATAGTACAAGATCCTTGATCATTCCACAAAGCTCTACAATGGTAGAGGCAGCTTGAATCTCTCAAGGAGAAGCATCTCTCCAAGTAAGGGTGAAATTTTTCTCTTTCTTTTATGTATTTGTAAAAGGTTCATATAGAAGTTGTTAATCTAGATAGAAAGACCTAACTGGAGCTAGAATCTAGCAAAAATCTCTTGGGGAGATTGTCTTGTGTAAAAATCATGTGCTACCGTGGCCAAACAGAGCCAAAGTCTCTTTGTAATTTTCCAGCTATTAGATCATAATAGAGGAAATTTTTCCAAGCAAGGGTTCTTGAGTGGTGCCTACCACTAGGGGAACATGGAGAACAAAAAATATTTTCATCAGCTAATGAAATAAGTTTGTTAAAAGACACCCAAGTGACTAGTAAATAAGGAGAACATCCATAGTTGTGACAGAATTATAATTATGCAAATTGGTGTATGTTCTCTTATCTATTTTCCTTTTTGATGCATGTAGTCCTAAGGGAGTTATAGTCATTTTAAACACCTTCCCACAACTATAAATGCAGCCTCAAAGTATGGGGAAGAGTATTTGATCATCTTCCTCTTGGCTCAAATTTGTACTTACACCTCTCTCTCATTTCCTCTTCTTTCTCACCCTTGGTTTCTTCTCTCTCAAGAGCTAGAGTCCTCTCTTCTCTCCTTCCCTTGAGATGTTTTGTGTTTATGTGTTGGCCCTAGAAATCAACATGGTATTAGAGCGGGAAAATATCTGACATAGAAAAGGAGAAGAAGGTGGAGAAGAAGGGGAGGAAGAAGAAGAAGAAGAAAAAGAAAATGAAAAAAGGGGAGTTTCTCATTTCTCCCTTTAGTCTTCTTTCCCAATTCCTATTTTTGTTGGTTTTCTCACCTCTGTTATCATATTTTTATATAGAAAATTATATACTAATTATTGGAATCAAATTTTTCTAGAAAGAGAAATCGATATCTAAAGCAGCAAAGGTCACACAATAGAAAGACTCAACTTTTTAAATGGTTTGTATTAACATGAGTGAGAATTTATATTTTGAATTATATCTCAAAAGAAAGCTATGTGTCTACTTTCTATCCCAATAAATTGTTTCTCAATCTGATCTTTCTAGAGAGAGATAACCACATTGGAAGAATCAAAGGTCATTCTGGTATACTGTTGCATAAGACAATCCGAATTTAAGCAATTTTTTTTTCAAACTCTAGTCAAGATTTTACCAACTTGAGTATCTTTCCTTCACTAAAAAGGATCTCACGTCACATTAGTTTCCTTTAGAGAATTCTTTCCCTATATGAGTTTAGTTTCCTTTTTAACAAGTCTGAAAATTTTTAATTCGAAAGTCTTGTTTCCTTATTCTAAATACCAAATATTAGTAACCTAAATCTCTCTTATTCCAGAATTTATCTCTTGAATATTTTCTTTCAAAATTGGTCAAGGTATGTTAAACAAGTAATTGCCTTATACGAGAAGTCTATTTTTAGAAAGTTCTATTATTATGTTTCATCTCACAACTTTCGTATTGGAGATTTTTTTATGTTTCCTCAATCATCATGTTCATAGCGGAATTATTTTTTATCTCCCTCTTGAGTCGAACTTGGTCACCTCCCGAAGTCCTAATTGCACCAATTTTTTAAGTTAATTATGTTCTACAATTATAGTCTCCCTTAGTTTTAAAAAATAAAATAAAAAGGGTCACATTCTATATTCATTTGGAAGTATGAGTACTGCATAATCGCCTCCTTCTAGTTGAAGTTGTTTCTCTCTAGTGTTTCTTCAATTTATCATCTTGTGCTTTCATCACTTCAAAGCAATGCTTAGACCTACTACCTAAAAAGTATAGGAGTGTATCCAACATCCAGCTTGAGTCAAGTCGTTTGTTCTTCACCCAAGAGGTGATTTGTATTGCAACTACCCTTAAAAGTGAGTAGTCTATTTGTTATGCCCTAAAGTTGGGCCATTTTTCCGCCTTTAAAATTGTGCAGAGTGTGTTTCAGACTATGACCATTTTGATAGGAGTATAGAGCTTTGTCATATAGCTATGAGTGATTTTATTCGCTCACCATTGTTTTGTGCAAGATGGGTCTCTTGGTAAAGAACAAAGATATCCCCAACTTCAAGGGTAGAAGTAGAAGAAGAATTATGAGAAAGAGGTAACCGACAATGAAGAATTCCATGTGTTGTAGTAATCAAATTTTATGTCACTAGAATATCCAACTAAGGGGAAGACAAGATGAAAATAAGATGAAGACTACAAGCAAGATATGAACAAGAAGAAACTAAATCAAAGCAAGGCAATCAAAAGTTATTTTTCAAGTCATTCAAGATTAGAATTTCATTCCAAGCACACAAATTTGTTCTCCAAGATTTTTTGCAAAGTGAAGTTACGAATACTAGCTTGAGGGGAAGTATTAAAGCCTCCCACGCGTGTAGAGGTAGTAAGGCCAGTATATAAGGAGAACTTCCATAGAGACGACATAGAACTGTAATTATGCAAGTTGGTGTGTGTCCTCTTAAATCTTTTTTCCTTTTGAAGCACGTAGCCCTAATGGCATTGTAGTTATTCTAAACACATTCTGAACACTATAAATACAACCCCAAGGCATGGGTAAATCATTCAAGCTTATTTCTCTGGGCTCAAATTCGTCCTTAAAACCTCTCTCTCTTTTCCTTTTGTTTTTGTCCCTTGTTTTCTTCTCTCCTCTCTCCCAAGAGCTACAGTTTCTCTCTTCCCTCCTTTCCTTGAGATGTTTTGTGTTTATGTGAGAAACTAAGTTTGGTTAGTTGAAAAAGGATATAACCAAGAGGGAGGAAACAATTTTGAAGAAACCTATCCACTCATGGAAAGACTAGAGGTAATTAGAATCCTATTAGTCTATGCACGTTATATGAAATTCAAATTTAACTAAATGGATGTCAAGAGTGCATTCCTGAATGGGTACATTCAAGAAGAAGTCTACATTGAACATCTCGAAGGATTTGATGACATGAGCAACCTTAACCTTGTATACAAATTATATAGAGCACTACATGCGTTAAAGCAAGCTCCTAGAGCGTGGTATTAAATATTAAACAAATTCTTGCAGAAAATGGATATTAGAGCGGTAGTGTGGATAAGACATTATTAACCAAGAACCATGATCAAAACTTGACCATCATCCAAATTTATGTGGATGATATTATCTTAGGTTCTACAAACACCTCACTATGTCAATTAATTTTTAGTGTAATGAAGAATGAATTTGAAATGGGTTTAATGGGGGAACCCACATTTTTCCTTGGACTTCAAGTATTGCAAACCAAGAATGGAACCTTCATAAATCAGTCCAAGTACACTCAAAGTTCGATTAAAAGATTCAACATTGAAAAATCATAAGTCAATTAGTACACCCATGAGTTCGTCCGTGCAAATTGTCTCAGACAACTCAGGTAGGGCCATAGATCAAAAACTCTATAGAAGTGTGATTGGCTCCATACTTTACTTACCAGCTGGTAGACCAAACATAATGTTTTTGGTATTACCTATGTGCTCATAATCCAACCATAGAGAATCTTACTTAGTTGTTGTGAAAATAATTTTCTATTATCTTCCTGGAACACCAAACTTAAAACTTTGGTACTCAAATTCCTCTAACATAGATCTAATAGGTTACTCTGATGCCAAATTTTTTGGATGGAAATTTTGACAGAAAGAGTATGAGTGGTAGATGTCAATTAATTTGAAACATGCTTGTCTCTTGGTTTTTCAAAAGACAACATTCAAGTTCCCTATCTACCATCCAAGTTAATATATGGCATGTGGAAATTATTGTGCACAACTCTTGTAGATGATACAACAACTAGATGATTATGCCTTTAGAGAAAAATGAAATTGGTTTTATTTTTGCACTAGGAATGAAAGAACCAAGAAGAAGCAAAAAAAAAAAAAAAATAACGACAATATTTATTGTTTTTTCTATTTGCACTTGGAACAAAAGTACCAAGAAGAAGCAAAAAAATGTACGATAATATTTATTGTTTTTCTATTTGCACTTAGAACGAAAGTACCAAGAAGAAGCAAAAAAAAAGTCCCACAATATTTATTGGTTTTCTTTTTTCCATTGGAACAAAAGTACCAAGAAGAACCAAAAAACATTTACGAAAATATTTATTATTTTTGAGTTTGCACTTGGAACGACTGTACCAAGAAGAAGCAAGAAAAAATTATAACAATATTTAATGCTATTCTTTTTGCACTTTGAGAGAATGTACCAACATAAGTAAAAAAATGTGACTTTGTCCTACTTTATTAAGCTCACATAGTGAAAGTTGCAATTTTTATTATTTTTTGTTTGCACTTGGAACAATAGTACCAACAAGAAGTTAAAAGAATGTACTGCAATTATTTTTGTTTTTTGTTTGCACTTGGAACAATAGTACCAACAAGAAGTTAAAAAAATGTATGACAATATTTATTGCTTTTCTTTTATCACTTTGAGAGAAAGTACCAATAAAAGAAAAAAAATGACTTTATTTTGCTTTATTAAGCTCTCGCAATGCATGGGGCAATATTTATTATTATTTTTTTTGCACTTGGAGAGAAAGTACAAACAAAAGCAACAAAAGAAAAGTATGACTTTTTTTTACTTTATTAAGATCTTGCAATGCAAGGTGCAATATTTATTGTTTTTATTTTTTCACTTGGAATGAAAGTTCCAAGAAGAAGCAAAAAAAAAAAAAGCATAACAATATTTATTGGTTATATTTTTGCACTTGAAATGAAAGTACAAAGAAGAAGCAAAAAAAAAGTACAACAATATTTATTGGTTTTCTTTTTGCGCTTGGAATGAAAGTACCAAGAAGAAGCAAAAAAAAAGTATGACAACATTTATTGTTTTCATTTTGCACTAGGAATGAAGGAACCAAGAAGAAGCAAAAAAAAAGTATAGTAAAATTTAATGTTTTTCTATTTGCAGTTGGAACCAAACTACCAAGAAGAAGAGAAAAAAGAGTATAATAATATTTATTATTTTTTTTAGCACTTGGAGAGAAAGTATCAACAGAAGCAAAATAAAAAACTTATACTTTGTTATGATTCATTAAGCTCTCACAATGCAACATGAAATATATAATTTTCTTTTGTTTGTACATTAATAAAAAATGTTGAATTTATGGAAAAGAGATATACTTCATTAAATTCATTAACTTATTATAATCAGAGTACATGAACCTCTATTTATAATAGAGGAAGGTAGTAGAGTCCAATTACAATAAAACTACCTTTGTCCCAATTATACCCAAACTCTAGCACTTAAGATAAGTCCTAGCATAATTAAATAACTCAATATAGATAAAAAACTAACATAACTCAAACTAGAACTCTTCTAGGACGTGACCATAAGATAAAGATGCCTTTGTGAGTCCTTCTTGATCTTTTGATTTATGTGATAAGGATGCCAGCTTGTGGTAATCAAGGTGGGTCCTACTTCTTATGTGTTTGGGCCCATCTTGTGGGACTTCCTTGGTCGTGTGGCCCATCTTACAATATTCTTAGATATGTAGGCCTTCCTTGGTCATGTGGGATTGGGCCTATCTTCCAACACTCCCCCTCAAGCTGGGGGTGAGAACAACATGAACTCCCTGCTTGCTACAAATGATGTATAACATCTTTTGTATAAAATGGCACATCTTCTAATATGCCTCATCTTCTAACACTCCCCCTCACACTATTGCGTCCTTCCATGAGGCCCTGCTGGCATAATATCAATGAGAGTAAAAATCACTCCTAGCCCGTAAGACATTGCTCCATACTCCAGTCCTAATGCTGGATGTAGGGCACACTCCGTCTTCTGTAGGTAGTGTGTCTATCAGCATTGCTTTGAAGTGTCCACCACCGTATCCCTCCACAGGACAACGACTCTCAAGAGGTAGGAGTAATAAAAGGCATTATAAGGGGGGGTAGTGGGTTTATTTATAATGGTGTCCCAATTCGGAGACCAACTCTCATGGTATCCCAACAGTGATATTTTTTTGAGTTAAATTTATCATGGTGTCCCAACCGTGATATTTTTGAGAGTCAAATAAATTATGGTATGAGAAAAGGTACTGAGGCCATCTCTTCTTCAATAATAAGGTCTCATCCAAAGAGGCATAATAGTAGCAGTTGTAATGTAACACGACCATATTCCAACACATATAACACAAACCAAAATAATAAACGTTGTAGAAGGACCCATGAAATAATCATAATCCGATATAAATATATTTTCTTAAATGCATAAGCTTCATCTTTTGTGCTCCCCCTTTCTTGAATATTTTGGTCACATAAACTTATCCACAACATATGGAATAAAATACATTTTTCTTGTACTTCTTGTACTTCTCCCCCTCAAGATAGGAGGTAATGGTAGTGATCCCAGCTTGAACCAAATATCATAGATGCATCAATAAGTCCAAATAACATAGATGTATTAATAAGCCCTTAAAGGTGGGAAAAGTGAAATATTTTCCTGATATAGCAACTCAAACAGTAACTCAAAACAAAGGGCATAAATTCGGATTTTTCAATACAACAGAATACCAATATGACATTTGATTCTTCCAATGAGAATATATCTTTAAATATAGATTAGATTGACATGAAATTTTCTCCTTCTGAAACTAGACTTAAATACCTCTCATCAAAGTATAAATTCTCTTCATAAAATATAATTATCATAAGATAAATAATATGATAGATTTCGGTCTCTGTCAATTGGCAGAACTAAGCACTGTTTCTTTTTTTTTTTCTGCACGACCATTGACTCTTCCAAGATCAATATAACCTTATAAAAACACTCATATTGAGAATTAGTTCAATAAGTAAGAAAACAGACTTACAGATCTTTCTATTTATATATAAATCTCCATATAAAGTCTCATTCTTGATAACATAAAATACCTCGGAATTTGAAGTTTTCTGCTACTGCTCGAACCTTTTTTTCAATTTGAACTTTGCTGCTTCAAATATCGATTTCTCTTTGAAGATAAATACAAAATAAAATTGGTTGAATATGTAAGATAATAGACTTACATATATTTCTTTTGATATATATATCCATATAAAGTCTCATTCTTGATAGCATAAAATACCTCAGAAGTTTAAGCTTTCTATTGCTACTCAAACCTCTTTTGCAATCTAACTTTCACTGCTTCAATTATTGATTTCTCTTTGTAGATAACTCCAATTGGAGAAAAACTTTTTTTATTGGAAAGTAGACTCGAATATATTTTCTTAAATATATAATTTTAAATATTAAAAGCTCATTATAGAGGTTAAAATGCAATGAAAACTAACAGGTGTAGGGACAAAAAAGAAAATAAAATACAAACCTAGACTTAGGGTTTATGGTTTAGAGAAAAGCATCTCATTTTCTCTGTGGTTTGACCAAGTCAACTCATAGAACCTGCTCTTATACCATGTTGAATTTATGGAAAAGAGAAATACTTCATTGACTTCATTAACCAATTATAATCTAAGTACATGAACCTACTCTGATACCATGTTGAATTTATGGAAAAGATAAATACTTCATTGACTTCATTAACCTATTTATAATAGAGGAAGGTAGTAGAATCCAAATATAATAAAACTACCTTTGTCCTAATTACACCCAAACTCTAGCACTTAAAGATAAGTCATAGCATAATTAAATACCTCAATATAGATAAAAGACAAATATAACTCAAACTAGAACTCTTCTAGGACGTGACCATAAGATAAAGATGCCTTTGTGAATCCTTCTTTATCTTTCAACTTATGTGATAAGGATGCCAACTTGTGGTAATCATGGTGGGTCCTACTTCTTATGTGCTTGGGCACATCTTGTGGGTCTTCCTTGGTCGTGTGACCCATATGATCATACTCTTACATATGTGGGCCTTCCTTGGTCATGTGGGATTGGGCATATCTTTCAATAGAAAAAAAAAACAAGAAGAAAAAAAAAGTACAACCATATTTGTTGTTTTTCTTTTTGCACTAGGAGAGAAAGCACCAACAAAAGCAACAAAAAAAGTACAAATTTTTTTTCCTTTATTAAGCTCTCAAAATGCCAGGGGTATTATTAAATGTTTTTCTTTTTGCACTTGGCACGAATGTTCCAAGAAGAAGCAAAAAGAAGTACAACAATGTTTATCGGTTTTCTTTTTGCACTTGGAATGAAAGTATAAAGAAGAAGTAAAAAAAGTACGACAATATTTTTTATCACTTGGAACAAAAGTACCAAGAAAAAGCCAAAAAAATGTACGATAAATTTTATTATTTTTCTATTTGCACTAGGAATGAAAGTACCAAGAAGAAGCAAAAACAAAGTATGCAATTTTTTTATTGGATTTCTTTTACACTAGAAACGAAAATACAAAGAAGAAACACAAAAAGTATGACTATATTTATTGTTTTTCTTTTTGCACTTAGAGATAGTACCGACAGAAGCAAAAAAACAAAAACTACGACTTTTTTTGCTCTATTAAACAGTCACAATGGAAGGGACAATATTTATTATTATTTTTTTGTACTTGGAGAGAAAGCACCAAGACGAAGCAAAAAAATAAATGTAGGACAATATATTTTGGTTTTATTTTTGTACTTGGAGAGTACTAACAGAATAAAAAAATGACTTTGTTTTGCTTTATTAAGCTCTTACAATGCAAGGGTCAATCTTTATTGTTTTTCTGTTTGAACACAAAATGAAAGTACCAAGATGAACTAAAAAAAATATACAACAATATTTATTGGTTTTCTTTTTACACATGGAATGAAAGTACCACAAGAAGCAAAACAAATAGTACGATAATATGTATTGCTTTTCAATTTGTACTTGGAACAAAAGTACCAAGAAGTCGCCAAAAAAAGCACAACATTATTTATTGGTTTTCTTTTAGCACTTGAAGAGAAAATACTAGCAGAAGAAAAAAAAGTATGACTTTGTTTTGCTATATTAAGCACTCTCAATGCAAGGGGAAATCTTTGTTTTTAGTTTTTCTTTGCACTTGGAAAGAAAGTACCAAGAGGAAGCAAAAAAAAAAAAAAAAAGTATGACAATATTTATTGGTTTTCTTTTTACACTTAGAGAGAAAGTACCAACAGAAGAAAAAAAGAATGTTTTTTTTCTTTATTAAGTACATGTAATGCAAAGAGTAATATTTATTATTTTTTTGTTAGTACTTGGAGCAAAAGCACCAAGAAGAAGCGAAAAAAAAAGTATTACAATATGAATTGCTTTTCTTTCCACACTTGGAGAGAAAGTATCAACAGAAGTAAAAAAAAAAGGATAATTTTTTCCCTTTATTAAGTTTCGCAATGCATGGGGAAATATGTTTTATTTTTCAATTTGCATTTAGAACGAATGTACCAAGATGAAGTAAAAAAAATGTACGACAATATTTATTGTTTTTATTTTTGCATTTGGAGATAAATTATCAAGAGATGCAAAAAAAAGTACAATTTTTTTTTCTTTATTATTCTCTCACAATCTAAGAGGCAATATTTATTATTTTTATTTTTTCACTTGGAATGAAAGTAGCAAGAAAATGGGAAAAAAATTACGGTAATATTTTTTTTTCAATTGGAATGAAAATACCAAGAAGAAGCAAAAACAAATACGGCAATATTTATTATTTTTTTGTTTGCACTTGGAACAAAAGTACCAAGAAGAAGCAAAAAACAATTATGGCTATATTTGTTTTTTCTTTTTGCACTTAGAGAGAAAGTACAAACAGAAACAAAAAAAGTACAACTTTGTTTTGAAATATTAAGCTCTCGCAATGCAAGGGGCAATATTTATAGTTTTCCTTTTTACACATGGAGATAAAGCACATACACAAAGCAAACAAAAGTAATACAATAATTTTTTTTTCTTACTGCACTTGGAGAGAAAGTACCAATAGAAGCAAAAAAAAAAAAAAAAAACAACTTTGTTTTGATTTACTAAGCTCTCACTATGCAAGGGGCAATATTTATTGTTTTTTTGTTTGCAACTGGAACGAAAGTACCAAGAAAAAGAAAAAAAAGTACAATAATATTTATTTATTTATTTGCACATGGAGAGAAAGTACTAATAGAAGCAAAAAAACTATGGCTTTGTTTTGCTATATTAAGCTCATGCAATGCAACATGAAAATTTTATTGTTTTTATGTTTGCACTTTGAACGAAAGTACCAAAAAAAAGTAAAAAAATAAGTATGACAATATAAATTATTTTTATTTTTGCACTTGGATCTAAAGTGCCAATAGAAGCAAAAAGAAAAGTATGACTTTATTTTGATTTATTAAGTTCTCGCAATGCAAGGAGCAGTATTTATTATTTTTCTTTTTGCACTTGGAAAGAAGAAACAAACAAATTTTAAAAATGTATGAAAATATTTATTGTTTTTCTTTTTCACTTGGAGAGAACGTGCCAACTGAAGCAAAAAAAAAAGAATGACTTTTTTTTCTTTATTAAGCTCTCGTAACACGAGTGGCCATATTTATTATTGTTTTGTTTGCACTTGGAATGAAAGTACCAAGAAGAAACACAAAAAAAGTACAATAATATTTACTATTTTTCTTTTTATACGTGGTGAGAAAGTACCAATAAGAAGCAAAACATAAGTACAAAAATACTTATTGTATTTTTAGTTTGCACTTGGAACAAAAGTACTAAGAAGAAGCAAAGAAAAAAAATGTATGACACATTTTATTGTTTTTTGTTGAATTTATGGAAAAGAGAAATACTTCATTGACTTATTATAATCAAAGTACATGAACCTCTATTTATAATAGAGGAAGGTAGTAGAGACCACTTACAATAAAACTACATTTGTCCCAATTACACCCAAACTCTAACACTTAAAGTTAAGTCCTGGCATAATTAAATAACCCAAAATAAATAGAAGATTAATATGACTAAAACACCTTTAAACTGAAACTCTTATGTGGGTCCATATGTTATGGGCTTTGGCCCCTCTTCCAACATTCTTAGGTATCTGGGCCATCCTTGGTCATGTGGGCTTGATCCCATCTTCTATGGATCAATATCTTATGGACTTGGGCCCATCTTCCAACACTCTTATATATGTGGGCCTTCCTTGGTCGTGTGGGCTTGGGCCCATTTTCCAACACTCCCTCTCAAGCTGGGGGTGAGAGAACATCATGAACTCCCAGCTTGCTGCAAATGATGTATAGAATCTTTTTGTATAAAATGGCAGTCTTCCATATCTTCCAACACTCCCCCTCATGTTGGTGCTCTAGTTCATGAGGCCCAGCTGGCATAAGATAAGTGAGAGTAAAATCACTTCAAGCCATATGACATTGCTCCATAATCCAGTCAAATACCTCATGTTGGATGTTCAGTACACTCCTACCTTCTGTAGGTAGTGCCACTCTTATTAATGTAGGTAGTGGGTCTATACGCTGTTTGGAAGTGTAATAAAAAAAACTCTTTCATCACCGTGTCCCGCCACAGGACAACAACTCTCAAGTGGTAGGAGTAATAAATGCCAATTCGTAGGGTATAACATAGAGTGAGTAATAAACTCTTCCATCACGATGAAATAACATAGATGTCCTTACGGGTAGTGGATGTAGTGATAAGATCCTCCATCATGGTGATGTAACATATACTGAGGCCACCTCTTCTTTAATAATAATTTCTCATTCAAAGATACACAATAGCTGCAACTGAATATAACACCACTATTTTCCAACATATAACATGAACCAAAATAATAAACCCTGTAAAAGGACCCATAAAATAATCCGATATAAAAATTTCTTCTTAGATGCACAAGCTTCATTTGTACTCCCCATTTCTTGAATATTTTGGTTACATAAAACTTATCCACAATATATGGAATAAAATACCTCTTTCTTCTACTTCATCTATTTCTCCTACTTCTTCCCCTCAAGCTGGGATGTAATGGCAATGATCCCAGCTTGAACCAAATATCATAGATATAGCAATAAGCTAAAATAAAAAATATGTATAAATAAGCCCTCAAATCAAGGAGAAGTGAGATATTTTCCTGATATAGCAACTCAAAACTTGATGCAAAACAATGCTTTTGTGAGTCCTTGATCTTCCAACTTATGTGATAAGGATGCCAACTTGTGGTAATCATGGTGGGTCATACTTCTTATGGGCTTATGCCCATCTTGTGGATCTTTCTTGGTCGTGTGGTCCATCTTATAATACTCTTAGATATGTGGGCTTTCATTGGTCATGTGGGCTGGAGCCCATCTTCCAACATGTTAAAAGAAGAAGCCAAAAAAAAGTACGAAAATATTTTTTTAGTTTTTTATTGCACCTAGAACGAAAGTACCAAGAAGAAGTAAAAAAATGGACAACAAATTTTATTATTTCTCTATTTGCACTTTGAATGAAAGTACCAGGAAGAAGCAAAAAAAGTGTGAATATAATTTTTTTTATTTTTGCACTTAGAAAGAAAGTACCAACTTAAGTAAAAAACAAAAAGTACGACTTTGTTTTTCTTTATTAAGCTCTCGCAATGGAAGGGAAAATATTTATTATTTTTATTTTTTCTCTTGGAGAGAAAGCACCATGACAAATAAAAAAAAAAAAAAACTACGACAATATCTTTTTTTTTTTGCACTTGGAAAAACAGTATCAACATAATAAATAAATGACTTTTTTTTTGTTTATTAAGCTCTTACACACAAGGGGCAATATTTATTGTTTTTTTCTGTTTGAACTTGGAATGAAAGTGCCAAGATGAAGCAAACAAAAAGTTCAACAATATTCATTGGTTTTTTTTTTTTTGTTGCACATGGAATGAAAGTACCAAGAAGAAGAAAAAATAGTACAATAATATTTATTTTTTTCATTTTGCATTTGGAACAAAAGAACCAAGAAGACGCAAAAAAAAAAGTATGACAATATTTATTGTTTTTCTTTTTTCACTTGAAGAGAAAGTACCAATAGAAGAAGAAAATACGACTTTGTTTTTATATATTAAACACTCGCAATGCAAGGGGCAATTTTTATTTTTTTTGTTTGCACTTGGAATGAAAGTACCAAGAGGAAGCCAGAAAAATACGACAATCTTTATTTTTTTTCTTTTTACACTCGGAGAGAAGTAACAACAGAAGAAAAAAAATATGACATCGTCTTGCTTTATTAATCTCATGTAATGCTAGGAGCAATATTTTTTGTTTTTCTGTTTGTACTTGGAACAAAAGCACCAAGAAGAAGAAAAAAAGTATTATAATATGAATTATTTTTCTTTTTGTACTAGGAAGTACGAACATAAGCAAAAAAAGTATGATTTTTTTTTTTGCTTTATTAAGTTTCGTAATGCATGGGGCAATATGGGCCCAAGCCCATAAGAAGTAGGACCCACCATGATTACCACAAGCTGACATCCTTATCACATAAGTTGGAAGATCAAGAAGGAATCACAAAGACATCTTTATCTTATAGTCATGTCCTAGAATAGTTCTAGTTTGAATTATGTTTGTCTTTTATCTATATTGAGTTATTTAATTATGCTAGGACTTATTTTTAAGTGTTAGAGTTTGGGTGTAATTGAGACAAAGGTAGTTTTATTGTAATTGGACTCAACTACCTTCCTCTATTATAAATAGAGGGTCATGTACTCTGATTATAATAAGTTAATGATGTCAATGAAGTATTTCTCTTTTCCATAAATTCAACAAATGCCGATATCACTCAGTCCCCCGAAGCATCGGCTGATACCACACCTATGGAGTTTTCGAAACCTACAGAGGTAAGTCCTTCTTCCCCTATTCCATTTGTTCCACAATTTGATACTCACCCATTACTCTCATAATAGAACCTCACACTTGCACTGCTTCTCACCTTATCTCGAACTTTATGTCTCACCATCAGTTGTCTTCTTCATGTTGCCATTTTCTTGCCTCACTTTCTTCCATCTCTATTCCATAGGCATATCAGGATGCCCTAAAACATCCTGGATGGAAAACGGCTATAGATAAAGAAATGCAAGCCTTATATGAGAATCAAACATGGACTTAACACCTCTTTCAAAAGGCAAGAAACCAGTGGGTTGTAAATGAGTTTTTTATGGTCAAACATAATCCAGATGGGTCCATTTGTTGCCTTAAGGTCCACCTTGTTGCCAAAGGGTACACTCAGTGTTATAGAGTAGATTATGAGGAAACCTTTTTTCCCATTGCCAAATTACATTCGATACGTATTTTGTTATCACTTACCGCTAACTCTTTATGGCCCTTCTATCAACTTGATGTGAAAAGTGTTTTCTTAAATGGTGATATAAGCGAGAAAATTTATATGATTCAACCACCTGGTTATATGGTTGAGGGGGAGTCCATATGCCTTTTAAAAAAAATCCTTATATGGGCTTAAACAGTCTCCTTGGGCCTGATTTGATAAATTTAGCCAAACACTACTACGGCTTGGATTTCGTCGATGCTTTGTAGATCATTTGGTATTATTTAAAGATACCTTAAAAGAAAGGTATTATTGGTTGTGTATGTTGAAGATATTGTCTTAATTGGTAATGATGCAAATAGTATATAAGAAGTCAAAGATATGATATGTCATGAATTTAAAACCAAAGATCTTGGACTTTTTAAGTATTTTATGGGCATTGAGGTTCTTCAGTCCAAATATGGGATAATATAATCTCAAAGGAAGTATGTCTTGGACCTTCTTGAAGAGATGAGAATGATGGGTGTCGCCCAACTGACACACCTATGGATGTCAATATTAAATTACGTGCAAGTTTTGGAGAAGATATTTATATTGGTAAATATCAAAGACTTGTGGGAAAACTTATCTACCTCACGATAATTAGATTAGACATATCATATGACATAAATGTGGTTAGTCAATACTTGCATAAACCATAACTTACCCATTGTTAAGCCTTGGAGAGGGTATTAAGATATTTAGAAGGAGCTCCAAGAAGAAGATTGCTTTGTAAGAAAAACAACCACTTTAACATAGAAGGTTTGTCAGATGTAGATTGGGCTAGATCACCTGGTGACAATAAGTCCAGCTCCGGCTATTGCACTCTTGTTAGAGGGAACCTGGTTACAACAAAAAGCATAATGTAGTTGTGAGATCTAGTGCAAAAGCATAATACAGGGCTATGGCACATAGTTAGTGAACTCCTATGGATCATGTCCATTCTTACCGAACTAGGATTTTATAAAGGAGGTTTTGTGAGACTATGTTATGATAATCAAATATCTATTCATATCACTTCGAATCCGGTCTTCCATGAAAGGACAAAACACAATGAGGTGGATTACCATTTTATACGGTAGAAATTTTAAGCTGGTATAATATCTCTCAAACATGTTTCATCACGAGAGCAAGTAGCAAATATTCTTACAAAATCAATTACATCTAAAATACTCTTTTATATGAGATAAACTGGGTATTTATGATGTTTTCTCACCTCCAGCTTGAGGGATAGTGTTAGAAGATGGGCCCACACCCACACATCCAAGAGGTGGCATCTTGGTAAATAATAAGACTTCTCATAAAGATGACTTGAAAATGTAATTAGTTGAAGAGATATGTGTCTATTTATGTATTTTCTTTTGTAAAGCTTGTAGCCTAAGAGCATTTTAGTCATTGTAACAAACTCTCTAAAAAATATAAATTGAGGCCCTTGGCTAAGAGGTAAAACATTGAGTTCTCTCCTCTTCTCAAAATTTTCCAAGCTCTCTCCCTCCCTCTCTGGTAGTCAAGCTCTCTTTTAAGCTCTCCTCTCTCTTCTCTTCTACTTCTTCCTCTTCTTCCCTTCTTCTTCGTACTTTGGTCGAGGTTTTTATCATTGGATCCTAAATTTTGTAATTAAAAATTTATCGGATAAGTATGGTAATATATGAGATTGATTATTAGTTTTTTTATTTATTTACCTAGAAAAGGCACTAATAGCTTTATTTAATTTTCCTTGGAAATTTCTAAAATTTTCCATGTAATTTCTTAGTAAGGCACTAATAGAATTTTATCTGAAGGTTTCTTGGAAATATGTATCCTAGGAAAAATATTTCTATATTTTTCTGGGATATAAATTCCCAATGAGGGACACTAGTGAGGTCTTAGTGTGATTAATTATTTTTTCTTGTTTTCCTTGGAAATGTGGTCAAATTCTTTTCAATTTACACTAGAAATGAGGTTTTCTCCTTTGATGTGGTGAACTCCTTTTTAATTTCATAACTTACTATTTGCTAGTGTGGTTGACTCCTTTGGGCATTGGCACATCAAACTTTTACTTGTGGTTGACTCCTTTGGCCTATTTTATAGAGTTACCCTTATTTTGTCAGCCATTTTGACACCTAGATGAATAGTCTCCAATAGAGTATCTTCTCTCTCTTGTTTCATCAAATGATACTACTTGGTCATTCAGACAATGTGTTTTTTGGCGTGAGCTACTTTTTCCCCTTTTTGTATGGGTCATTTGAATGGTCTTGGGTGGTTCAAACGGTTTTGTTGCCAGAAATTTATTTTTGAACTTTTTGAGCTACTAGATATTCTAAATGTATATTATTAGCATTTTAAATGTTTGTTATCATCAAATCAACTTAGAGGGAATCTTGAGGCTAACGTAGTTGTTGTTTCATTGTCTTGTGGTTTGTTGGCTCTCCAACGGGTTTTTGTGATCCAAATACCAATATCCCTTTTGAAACGCTCTTTCCTTTTGTTAATTTCCACTGACCTCTCTATTGCTCGAAGTTTGGCGTATCACTCAAATGTTCTTCTCGTTCTTTAATTTCTATCCATCTCCTTGTTATTCAAAGTTAGTAATGTGTTTAAACGTTCATCATTCAAATGTTATTCATTTCTAATTTCTATCGAGCTCCTTGTCATTCAAAGTTAGTTATGTGTTTGAACATTCTTTGCTCTTCCTAAGTTTTATTATCATTACCTATCATTTGAACTCTAGCAATATAGTTTGAATGTTCTTTACTTTAGGAGCTCACACAAACTTTGCAACACTAGTTTCTAAATATTTATTATCATCAAAATTAGTCTAATGAAGATCCTGAGACCAACATCTCTCTCTGTCTCTCTCTCTCTCTCTTTGTAATTGAGAAAGGAAGAGGGCAAGGGAAGCCTCACTACCCTTGTCTTCCCATTTTTTTTCAAAAGGCAAGGGAGTGGTTTCTTGCCCTCCCCTCATAAAAAAAAGTAAAAAAAACAAAGGGGAATGGGGGCTCCACTTCCTCTCCCCCCTCTGGTTTTCAAATAATGTCGGTTCTTTTCCTCCTATCTTTTTTATTTTTTTAAGTGACAATATGTTGACGTTATATCAGGTTAACTAGTGGTCAAACATAGGTGAGTTGTATTCAACTAGACCTGGTCATCTCATTAGCTTAGTGACTAAGCCAATTTTTATAGCATTACTTACATTTCTGTTTATTTTTGTAGATATTTATTAAAATACTATAATTTTCAATACTAAGCAATTTACTTAATTGTTTTATCACAATTTTCTCTTTAAACTTGTTTGGTCAGGAAATGATCTAACATTGAACTAAGATCAAATTTTTGAAAATCTACTTATGTCTATTTAAATTGTTAAGCATGAACTTTGGAGCTAATCAATATATATCCCTTTATATCTCGATGAATTTAAATTTATCAAAATTGACAAGTCTCCAACCCAACCTTATTATATAGCATTTTGACAATGCATAGTGCATGGAAGGTCTTCTTGGTTTTTCCAGGATACAAGCTAGGTCTTACTTGCCACAATTGACAAGTCTTCCACGATCACGGAAGCTACTAAAACGTAGCAAGGACTCGTCCACAAAAGTGACCTGCCTTAGACTAACGCTAAGACAAAGGATACTTTTTGGCATCGGTGGAAACTGGAAAGGGCTGGAATTGGAAACAGGGTTCCGTCTTCGTGGGAACCTTCTGCATCTCAGCTCTGGCTTCCTTCTTCTTTTCGTCTCCTGCAGTTCCCTCCTCCGCAAGCTTTCAATTAAAAGATAGCACAAACTCTTATCTCTTCTCTGCTAGCTTTATTTGCTTGCTTCCCTCACAAGCTATAAATAGTCTGAACTAAAAAACAACCTCAAACTAACCGCCCCAGTGGACGACATCACATTGCTCTAGGTGGCAAGGGTTCCGTTTTGGTTTTTGTTCTTCCCTTCAAAATCTTCACATACCGATGCTTGTTTGAAGTGGAGATTTAGGTAGTCAGGCGGCTGGAATTCGAAATTCGAAGGTAGGTGTGAAGAAAAGCTTTATGGTTTTGTTTCTCCTCCGTTCCCGTTGGTTTTAAATCTTGATTCGGAGAGGGGAATTATCACGAAGTCGTGATGCCTACCTTCACCACAGTAGCTTTAGAGAGGTTGCTTCAACCTGTCGGGAGAGATTCTCATGATTCCTCCTCGCCCTTGAAACTATTCAATGCTCAAAATAGTAGTAACTGCGCTTCTCCTAAAAGATCTTCGCACATCTACTTCTCCCCTGCTCTCTATACCACTCCGGATCCCACGCCTGTGGCAGATTATCCAGCCTCTGTTTCCCCTTCTCCTTACGTTTATAACTGTAAAAGAAGGAACTTCTCAGGTCAGGACAATCCCCCCAATGAGGTTCAACTCTCCCAAAAGAAGGAAAAGAAGATCCTCTCCTGCGACGACCGCGATGAGTTGTCGCTGTCAGCCGTGGGCGAGGCGGCCGCTTCTTCTGGTAACCCTCCACAAAACCATGACGACCAACAGGAAGAGAGTCTCGTAAATTTTTTCAAGGTTCTGGAAGAACCTAATGGGAACTCTTCAGTCGAAGGACGTTCTGTGATGGATGATGATTTCTTCGAGCCACAAGTTTCAATGAGCGTCACTAGCGGAGATGACGGCAGTTCGACTTCCGACAAGTGGAAAAATAGTCGTGCTTTGACGCCAAGCGAGTTCTACGATGCCCCAGAAGGTGGTTATTGTTCCTTTTATATGCTCTTCTCTAGTGGTTCTCTCTGTTAATTTTTCAGCTATCACAGTTTTGTTCTTTCGTCTTATTTTTAAAAGTTTCTCAACATCCATTCTATGTTAAAGTTGCGCGTATTGTGACACTATCTGTTTTAGAGTTCCAGTTATAAAACGTTATTTGGACATCCCTTTTGAATTTCTGTTTTTTCTAATTCTGAAAACAAAAAAGTACTAGAGTGTTGAATAGGAAATGAATTGCTGAAACCTATCAATTTCTCGTCTTCCCTCAGAAAGGCAGACATCGGGAATAATATGCATTTCAACATTACCCCGTTGTCTTGTATGATCTTTAATTCATGTCCAACCCCATTTATTGGGGAAGGTTTTGGTCTCATATGCCACATGGTCGCTACTGATTTACTGAAGATCCTGAAGCCTTCCTGTTTCATTATATACATGCGCACATGAATGCTGGTTATTGTTTGCTCTCAAGAGCAGGAGTGAATTGAACCCATGTTTTTGTCTCATGTATATACCTACTACCAGAACCCATCTTTTTGTCTCATGTATATACCTACTACCAGAACCCATGTTTTTGTCTAAATGTATATACTACTACAAGTTCTGGTTTTGTTCAAAACAAGGAATAGACACCCATGTCCAGTAATCATTGAATAAAGAATATCAAACCCAATAATGGGGTGAAATAGATGATAAGAGAATAGAAACTATTTTCTGAACTGATAGTTTTATCAGTATCAGTGCCTTTTGCACCTGTGATATCATCTCTGATGTAAATGTCTTGCTAAGTTCATGGCTGTCATGGATGGAAGATGTACTGCTTGTATATGTTGCTCCTTTTATGATTCACCATACATGCCCTGTTCATTATACAGTACGTTCAAATGTGGCTGGCATATCCCCATAGATGAACTAATTCATGTTTATGGTACTATGTTCCATTGAAGATTATGTTTGGAAATCTGCTGCTTGAGGATCATTAGGTAAAGTAAAAAGCTTTGCCATGGATATCCAAACTTGTGCGCTGAGCTTGAATTACAACTTAGATATTACCTTCTTCCTATGGATGCAAGTTCCTACATTTATTAAGTGCCATACAGACTACAGTACATTGAATGAAATTCTAGTGGGTTACCAATTTATATATACAACTTGGACAATGATGCTACTTGCCTATTGTGTATCTGTAAGCTTATGTTTACAGAGATTTTACTATTTATTTAATTATACTTTTTCAGCATTTATAATTTGAGTACTTGCTACAGTGAGGATTGGCTGTGCAAAAGAGTTGCTGTTGTATAAAAGTTGTTATGAGTGTTTTGGAGAGGAAAGAAGACATTATGTTTCAGGACTTAGTTGTGTGCTGAAGCCTTGTTTCTTTTGTATACATTGCAGTTATGTTTTCCCTTGTACGTTGCTCTTATTTTTTTTTTATCAAGAATGGGAAACCCTGTTCCTTGGACTTGGAAGAACTTCTAGCATTTTGAAGCTTTTTGAGGTGGTTGACGTTTGTCAGCTTGATTCTTGCTGGAGGCTAATATTATTAGTGACTTTATCATTTGCTGACATGGGAAAAAATGGGCTAATGTAGCTGGAAGAAGTTTTAGCAATTTCTATTTTTAGCTTACTGTTGATCTAGTTCTTTGCTGTTTTCTTTGCTATAGACAAGGGTTTTGTTCTCCCCTTGATATCTTTTTGTGGATGTAAGTTCCATTTATTTAGACTTCTAGGAAAGTATTTTCTTATAGAAGTTTATTTTTAAGGTTCTAAAGGGAACAAGGACATTAATGTGTTTTTATCATTTTTTATGTTATAAATAGGTGAGAAGGAGCAGCCCTAACGCTAATCTCTTCTAATACAACATGAGTTCTTTTTCCTCTCCCACATCTTCAACCTTTCGTTCTCTATTTCTTCTCTGGTGTTCATGAATTTTCAAAAATAGAAAAGAGTCATGGCTTGAGGCATGAACCAGACAGCAGCCCACCATAATCTCCCTTGTCTCCCCCAAAGAAGTGCTAGTCTTTTCTTTGAAAGAGCACCTGCAAACCTGTATTTTTACCTGCAGTTGGTCCTAGATTAGACTTCTTTTAGCATCTGCTCATTGTTATTTGAGTTGTTATACTCGTTTCAGACTATAGATTAAATGCATTAACTTCAGTTGCATGTGGTTCATTCGGTTCTACTAACTGCATAATACACTAAAGAAGGGACCTTGAACTAGTTTGAGCGAAAGATTCCTGTGGTTTCAGAATCTTGGTCCTTTAGCTATCAGGGAATTAGTAATCCATATGTTCTGAGGATTAATTGATTAGGTCAATGAACTGGTCAAAGTTATGTGCATACCTTTCTGTATTCTGGTGATTATTAGCACTTTCTAAAAGTTAAGAGATATGAATTGTGAACATAAGGCACCTAGCATTTGCCACCTTTTTCATCCTATTTAGTTTCACAAGCAATAGTATGCATCTCTCTCCCTCTCTCTCTCTATCTCTCTCTCTCAATGAATGTAACTTGCCTGAAAATTTACTTCTCCATGCAGAGTTTTTGTCCGATAGTTCTCTTGCATCACCAACTTCAAACTTGAACTTTGAAGCTGAATTGTGTGCAGCAAGGATACATTTGTTAGAGGAAATTGAGAGGCGGAGTAGGGCAGAGCAAGCACTTGCTGACATGTGTAAACAATGGGACACAATTTGCCACAAAATGTCACAGGCTGGCTTATCATTTCCAGTGGCTTCTGCTACTGGTGGGATGCAGCTGGAAACAGAGTTAGCAGATGAGTTATGCCAAGAGGTGGCTGTTGCAAGGGCTGTTGCTGAAGCTGTGGGGAGAGGTTGTGCTCGTGCTGAATCAGAGGCAGCTGCTGAGGCCATAATCAATTCAAAAAATTATGAAATTACTCGACTGCGTGATAAATTGCAGTATTATGGAGCAGTGAACCATGAAATGTCTCTAAGGAATCAGGAAATTGTAGGTATGAATTGTTCACTTACTTTTAGGTCTTTCCATTTTTCTCAGAATGTTACTTGCATGATTATTTGCCTTTGATTCTCCAGAATAAAAATTGGTCTGAGTTCAAATCTTAGAAACAATCGTCTTCTTTGTTTCGTCATAATCTGTTAAAAAGTAAGATTTTACAATGTTTAGCACCAAGGTTATAAAACTTGATCCGGTGAAGCAGACAGGGCCCAGTTGGTTGTTTCAATTGGTGTGTTATGCTGCTATTTAATTTTTTAAATAAAAAATAAAAACTCTTGAGTAAGTAGGCCAAGCCCTGTCCCTCCGCTTTTGTTTTTGCTGGGGGGAGAGGCTGCCTTCCCTCCCATTCACCGCATGAAACTTCTGCAAGATTGAGGGGAGAACAGCAACCCCTCCATGAGGCAGTAAGGGAGAGAGGGCTGGGGTGACCTGAGAGAGTGACTGGGTTCAGTTGAATCCGGTTCATCCAGCTGGTTTAGTTCAGGTTTTATAACATAGTTAGCACTGCTGGGATGTCTTTTTTATTTTTATTTTTTTTTCCTTATCTGTGAATGATCCTTCTGTTCCATTGTTCACTGCATGGGTCCAGAACTGGCTCAGTTGGATGATGTTACTTGATGTATCTTCATATGGATCCTAACTGTATTCATGTTTATGCAAGTTAAGCCATATTTTGGACATGGTATCTGTTATATAGTTGTGGACTAAATCAGATAAAAAGATAAGACTAATAGTTGTGTATTGTTGAGTGCAAACCATGTGTTTTCACACAAATATGTTACTCATTTGGGTTTTCATAAAGTAAATTTACTTGGCTCCAGTCGTGGTCAAGTCTTCGCTTGCATGTGTGCCTTCCCTAGTCCTTTCTGCTTTGAGCATGCATTAGGGGTCTGCTTGGAATCCCTAGAAAAGAAAAGAAAATGAGAATTTGACCATTATTATTCTAAAAAATAGTTAGTGAGAAGGAAATAATGATCAAATTTTCCTTTTCACTAACTATTTTTGGGAATAATAATGGTCAAATTCTCATTTTTTTTTCTTTTCCATGGGTTCCAAACAGACCGTAGTTAGTGAAAACGAGATAATGATCAAATTCTCCGTTTCACTAACTATTTTTGGTAATAATAATAGTGAAATTCTTATTTTCTTTGTTTTTCTTTTCTTTTCCATGGGTTCCAAACAGACCCTAGTTAGTGAAAATGAGATAATGATCAAATTTTCCTTTTCATTAACTGTTTTTGGGAATAATAATGATAAAATTTTTATTTTCTTTCTTTTCCATGGGTTCCAAACAGACCCTAGTTAGTGAAAATGAGATAATGATCAAAATTTTCTTTTCACTAACTATTTTTGGGAATAATAATAGTCAAATTGTCATTTTTTTTCTTTTTTTTCTTTTCCATGGGGTTCCAAACAGACCCTAGAGGAATCTGAGCTGCCAAACAGTAGTGTAGTGGTTCCCATGTATGAATAATTGATTCTTTCTTGTATTCAACTCTTGAGTGAATCTTTATGCATGTGTCTTTTTCACACTCTTTTTTCATGTGTTTTCATTAATATCGTGTTACTAACTAACGCTACTCCGGTGATGCAGAAGCAACAAGACAGAGACGCCATCGGAGGAAAAGAAGGCAGCGATGGATGTGGACGTGTATTGGCACCTCGATTGTTCTCGGAGCATCTTTACTTGGTTACCTGCATCTTCCATGTCCTGGCAAAGCACCGTTGCCAATCTCATCTGAGGACTCCAGTTTACCTTCCGACCCCAGTGCTAGTCCATAGTATTACACCAATTTTTCTGGTCTCCTGGTAGAAGTTACTGTTTTTCCTAGGTGCTTCTGCTCAGATGCTGAGATGAGCTGGCCAGTTTCTCCCCCTGGAGCGGATTTCTTCTTTGATGTAGGGTCGAAAAGTTGAATAAGAGTGTTCAGAATAAAACTTACAAACTGAATGAAAATAAATAGGAATCCGTCGCCTACATTGTCTGGAATGTGTACATGTTGTGATTTCACTATTTCTTGGAAATTTTCACTTCTTAGCATTGATGCTGTCATTAGATTCAAAAGATGGTCATGAATGGTTCCAAAATGACTACTCGAAGTTAGACTATAATTTTTGTAACATTGATTTTCTCCAAAGTTGAACTAGGTTGACAATATAAATGGGTATAAACTTAAACACAGAGCTAATTAGGCCCAATTAAACACACATACTTCTGTACGTGTTTTATTAGGTTTAAAAGTTAATTCCTAATTGATTAATCGTAATAAACATAATAGAATTCTGAATTATTTCACACATTTAACTCATTTAACACAAATAGAAAATCTGAAATTCTAACTTAATCATTAAGGTTTTGTTAGTGTTTTTTCAGGAAATGTTAGAAAAGTACTTCCACATAGTTCTTGAGTTTATTAGTGCACCATTTTTCTAAGAAATGCATATCTGTCCGGAAATTCTTACCTAAAAAATTGAATGATTTTCAAACAAGGTTTTCAATCATCAGAGGTTGAAAAATCACTCACTGTAAAAACGTGGATTTGACCTTGCTCGACTTGATTCTTCCTGCAAGCATCCGACTTGCTACGCCGTCTTCCTTTACGGATGTTGTCTTCTCGTGACACTCTCTCCTCATCTCAATGCTCTCTTCCCGTTCTCGATCTACAAGTAATACTCTCTCTCTCCTCCCCTCAAAGCTCTTTTCTCATCCTTGATCTATAGGTTCTCTCCCTCTCCTCCCTCTCCTGAAAATTAACATCATCCTTTATGTGCTTTGTGCTCATTCTGCCCCTTCCTCTCCCTTGATTTCACCCACCTTCTGTGATGATAACTTCATCAACTTATTCAGATTCATCTTTTCCCCATCTTCATTCAATCTCTCATTCCCCTCAAGAAATTGCACATCATCTATACTCTATTCCTTCATTGATTCTTTCACTTCTCTGACTAGTAATTCTTGGTTCACAGTAAAGCTTGTGTTTTAAATTTTCAATGTATTTTTTTTCTTGATATGGTGATAGAATGCTTATATTTTTAATGTATTTTTTTCTCCATGTGGAGATAGAATGCTTAAAGTTTAATGTTTATTTGAGTACCCATATGAAATGTGAATTCCACTAGTGAAAGCAAGCATCAAACCATATTGTAGAAAGTTTGTTCCTCTTCAGACTCTTTTAACGCTTTGAAAATATATAAATAACTCCTTTCTTAATATGCAATTCTTTGATTTTAAATAACCCCATTTAATCAAGTCCCCGAAATTGGAGTTTCTTTGCCATATTATTTTTGGAATCAACACCGTTTCATATGAGAGATAAAAAGTTTGTTTGTAAAAATCATCGAAGTTCATGATCAAGTTTACTCAGACAGGTCTCTACTCATGGGTAGTTCAAAACTATACTGATTGGAGGCCTTCTGTTGGTACATTTTCCATATCAAATATACCTTAGTTGTTTTGATTACCTGTTTTGTCATGGGGATTTTTTAAATTATTGAGTAATTTTCTACAGATGTTAGGATATATGAGTCAATGAGCCATTATTCCTTAAATCTTTAATAAGAAGGAAACTATTATATCATCAGTTTTCATCAACCTAGCTAAGCAGAACCAGTATATGTCCATTTTAATGCTCTGATCTCAATATAAGAAAGTCCAATACTTCAAACATTGTGGCCCAAGTTTCAGAAGGCTATGAGGACTATACAAACTAGGGAACCGAAGTAAGTTCTCAAAAGGGATAGCTAACATTTTGCAGCCATGAAGGCCTCTCTGGACAGGTTCACTACCTGTTTTCCAAAAGGTAGAAGTCAGTTTCTATAGCTCAGTACTTCCAAAACAAAGTCATAAGAACCCTATGACACAGTGAAAAAAGAGGGTTAGACTTGAATGGTTTTAAACTTTTAGCAATATCTCTCTTTATCCATAAATGTATGAACATAAAAACTTGGTTAAAATCTTGTATTGCTTTTGAGGGACAAGAATTGGGACCTAAAAACCAAACATGTCACATTTCCTTTGTTTGGAAGATAGGGCCCAAACCCACACGACTAAGGAAGGTCTACATATCCAAGTGTATTAGAAGATAACCTCAAACCCATAGACCAAGGAAGACCCATGCATCCAAGAGATATAGAAGACGGGCTCAAGGCCCATAGATCAAGGAGAAGTCCCACATGCCGACATACAATGATGACATGATGGTAAATAAAGGGTCATCTCATAGAGATGACATTGATGTAATTAGATTAAAGTTCTAGGGTTAAAACCCTAAACCCTAAGTTCAGGGGTATTATTATAATATAGTAGTTTCATTAATATATAAATAGAGCTTTAGAGAAGGGTTAGGAGATCAAGTCCATAACATCTTCTTCCTCTAGTTTTCTCTCAATGAGTCCCTTTTTCTTTTTCTCCATGAGCTAAATCCATGGAGTCCTAAAAATCAACATCCTTTGTAACTGCTCATCTATCTAGAATTAACACTAAGATTTCCTACCTTAAATTGACAAAAAATGGAACCAATAAGAGCCAAGTCTTTTTCCTAATTTCTACTTTGAAGTTCTTCTGGCTAGGTTAGGTTACTTACTCTCTTGTTCTCCTCTCTGGTGCTGGGACAGTGTAAAAGAGCAGGTATGGAAGAGTCTTATGTGACTCTCACAACAAGAAATCTCACAAGAGCTATAATTAATATGGTGGAATCTAAGAGGAGTCTCATAGAAGAGTTTCAGTTAAAGGTGACTAACTAATTTTAGTCTTCTATTTATGTTTAGTTGTTCAATTATTCTAAGAATCTTTTAGTGTTTAAATTTGGGAGAAACTGGGATAAGGGTAGTTTAATTGTAATTGGATTCTACTTGTTTCCTCTAATATAAATAGATGCTCACGTACTCAAATTCCATCAAGTCAGTGAATTATTTTTCTTTTTGAAAAATTCAGCATAGTATCAGAGTAGGTTTTGTGAGTTGACTTGGTCAACCCACAAAGATAATATGATATTTTTCTGATCTATCATCTCTAGTAGTTTAAGTTCATATTTTATCTTTTTTCTTTCTTTCCTATCCCAATACCGATTATTTTCTTAGTATTTTCACCTTCACACTAAGATTTTCATATATAAATATATGTTCATAGAAATATTTTCGAGTGTACTTTCCAATGCAAAAATAATTTTGGTAATCAGAATTTTCTAGAAGGAGAAGTAGATATTTTAAGCAGCAAAGGTCAGATTGCAAGAGAGGTTCGAGCAGCAACAGATAGCTTCAACTATCGAGGCATTTTATACCATCAAGAACGATGCTTTCTTATATGGAGAACTATAGATGAAAAGAAATATTTGTAAGTCTATTTTCTTACCTATTCAACCAATTCTCAATCTGATTTTTCTAGAGGGAGATATCAATCTCAAAAGAGTCAATGGTCATGTTGGCCAAAAAACAAAGAGTACTCAGTTCGGCCAGATTAAAGAGTCTGAATTCTAACAAATTCTTTCTCTCAAAAGTATTATATTTTATGAAGAAAAATACGTGTATGAAATTGATCAAAATCTAGTTTCAAAAGTTGAAAATTTTATTTCAATCTGATCTATCTTTAAGGAGATATTTGCATAAGAGTCGGCAATAATAAAAGATTCAATAGGTCAAATTAGGTCATAAAAGATTCAAGAACGAAGTTTTTTGTGTCAAATTAGGTATCAATTTAAATATATTTGAGTCTAGTTTCTTGAGAAACAAACCGATCATGATTATGAGCAATTATTTGGAGATATTGATATCAAAAGTACCAAAGGTCAGTTTTTCCAAAAACCTTTTTTTTTTTTCCTTATTTTCTTTCTTATAATCTCTTCATGCATTGAAGTGAATTGAGTTTCATTTTCTCCTAAAATCCGAGTTTTTTAGCCAAACTTCTTTTCTAATCGGAAGCTTTTGGTCAAAATTAATAATTCCATGATGTGCACTTTCGAGGTATGCAGAAATTTCCGGTTTTGATATTGTTTTCAAATTTTACGTTTTTGTTATTTGGTTTGTGTATTTTCGCATTGTCAACTCCAAAAAATTGTGGTTACCCAAAACGAAGTCATACTTGGTCAAATTTATTAATTTCTACTATATTGTCTCCCCTATTATTTTTTTTTGAAAAGAAAGGTCATATTCTAGATTCGTTTAGAAGAATGAGTATTGCATAGTTGCCTCCTTCCAATTAAAGTTATTTTCCTCTAGTATTTCAGCACTTTTACCCACTACCTAAAAATTATAGGAGTATGCCCAACATCCAACTTGAGTCAAGTCTTTTGTTCTTCACCTAAGAGGTGATTTGTGTTTGAGCTACCCTTAAAAAGCGATTAGTCTTTTTGTTGTGCCCTAAAGTTGGGTTTTTTCTGCCTTTGAAATTGAGTAGATGTTATGGACTCAATAGCACACCGAGTCACCCAGAGGAGAAGACAATGACTCACCGAGTCAAGTAGTTTAACTTTCATTATTTATATTGTTTCAGTTTAAATTTAATTGATTATGTAATAAGCTTGGACGTAGGGGCATAATTGGTATTCATAGCCCTAAACTCTTATGTCGTCAAATACCCTATTTAAGGGTTAGGTTAATTTCGAGTAAGGAGGTTCCCTTGACGATCTCCTAGTTTTGGTCATTGACGTGCATTGTTATCATGGTGATCTCAGTGGACACCTAGATTGATTGTGAGAAGAAGAAGAAGAGAGTTAATCTCTCTTTTCCGAGCAAGAAGAAGAACCTTACCTCTTTCAAGGAAACCAGGAAGAGGAGAAGGGTTGCGTGAACTCTTTCAGGAAGGAGGAGGAATTCGGATTGCTGGATTGGCGTGCACTGTAAAGAGGTAATTCTAAATCCCTTTTTGAGTGTAGAAGGGTTAAAGTTCTGTTTCTTTTACATACATGACCAGTAGTTGCATGGTAGATAAACCATACCCTTGACGTGAATCATTGCAGAGGGGTTTTAAATGTTGGGTCTCAAAGAGTTCATTGATTCTCTGGTTTCATCTATAATTGAGAAAAGGAAACTCCTTTTCAAGGAGAATGATTACAACAAAGGGAAAAGATAGTTCTTTATGCATTACAGTGATTAAAAACTCCTTAACGTGCTAGATCCTCAACTACCTCGCCGAGTTACTAGATCCATGGCTATGGACCATAACAACTTGCTATCAGAGCAGGGTAACACGGCGGAGATCAACAACAATGAATTAAGAGAATTGATCCTCAAAGGTCAGGCAGAGAGTGAAAGAAAATTTGCTCTATTCATGGAGATGTTTTCTAAAATTGATCTTGATATAGAGACATTGAATGGAAGGGTGGATAGCATGGAGACTGGTCTAACAACTAGAAGGAGCACAATTCCAGAGCAAAGAAGAGGGGACCATTCACATAACAGAGGGGGAGATGAGTTTGGTGGGTGCACTAGTTTCTCTGGCTAGCAAGGACACTTCAACCAGGGGGACACTTCAATCAGGGGGGAGGCACGGTACCCAGATATACTAAACTTGATTTCCCTACTTATAATGGGTCAAAAGATCCTTTGATCTGGCTGTATCAGTGCGAAATTTTTTTTCACCATCAAAGAATAGCAGCTTATGATAGACTACAGTTGGCTGCCTTCCACTTACTGGGGGAAGCACAACTTTGGTTTTAGCAGGTTGAGGTAGATAGAGAGGTGGTCGAATGGGATGTGTTTAAGAATGTATGCTCTCTTCGTTTTGGTGCTCTGGCTTACATCAACCCTTTGGGGGATTTGGTTATGTTACGCCAAACTGGCTCAGTAGAGCAATATCAAACACTGTTCCATGAAAAATTAGCACGGGCACACAGTATGGTACGGGGGGGATCAACAAGTAGCACTATTTACGACAGGCCTTACGGAGTCGTTATGGCTAGAGGTGGAGCCCTATGCACCTGTTAACTTATCTAGCACTCTGAATATAGCCCGTGCTTTAGAACTTTGACAGAAAGTCCAACACAGACAACCCCCATGGCCAGGGGAACGGAGCACTTCCTCCACCTCACAAGGAAGGCGCAATTATCCACAAGGGGTTCAGGCAGCAATACCTCCTCCAAGACACACTCTGAGTAATACTTTGACAGGGAATATGAGATCTAGCATTCATCCACCTCAGTACATAAAAAAATTGACAAGTGCTGAGATGGCGAAAAGGAGGTCTAAAAATCTGTGTTACAACTATGATGAACAATTTCGGGTATGTCATCAGTGTAAAAGGTTGTTTTGGCTTGAAGTGGATGAAGTCGATGATCCAGAGGATACAGAAGAGATGATAGAGGAAGAACCACCGAAAAAATCCTTGCATGCCATTACTGGACAGAAATCGCCCAAAACCATGCAAGTTAGAGCTCAGGTCTTCGATCAGGAACTCGTGGGACTAGTGGATTCAGAGAGTACCCACAATTTTCTTAGCTTAACTGCGGCTCAACACCTGCGATTACACATTCTTCCACATCTGACAACCACAGTCTCAGTGGCCAATGGGGAGTTCCTAGCTACGGGATCAACAAGGAGGTAACATTTTCTATTGGCACTACTTTCTTTCATGCTGAATTTTTTGTCATTCCTCTGGCCGATTTTGATATGGTGTTGGGAATTAAATGGTTACTATTTGAAGATAAGATCAAGCCCAAACGACCAAGGAAGGCCCACATATGTAAGATTATTATAAGATGGGCCACATGACCAAGGAAGGCCCACAAGATGGGCCCAAGCGCATAAGAAGTAGGATCCACAATGATTACCAAGAGCTGGCATCCTTATCACATCAGTTGGAAGATCAAGAAGGACTCACAAAAGTATCTTTATCTTAGGGTCACAACCAAGAAGAGTTTTAGTTTAAGTTATATTTGTCTTTTATCAATATTGAGTTACCTAATTATGTTAGGACTTACCTTAAGTGTTAGCGTTTGGGTGTAATTGGGACAAGGGTAGTTTTATTGTAATTGGACTCTACTACCTTCCTCTATTATAAATAGAGGTTCATGTACTCTGATTACAACAAGTTATTGATGTCAATGAAGTATTTCAGTTTTCTATAAATTCAACAGTTACAAACATTGGGACTCATTCTGTGGGTCTTCTCTGCTTTGGCAATGAGTTTTGTCTTGCATAGTAGTCAAGTCTTTCTAAAGGGAAGTCAATTGGACAAACAACATCACATTCATTCTATGACTGCCCAGGATACTTCAGACAACACTATTGATACTCTTATTGATGAGTTCTCCGACCTTTTCTATGAGCCTGTTGTGGACTCAATAGCACACCGAGTCACACAACGAAGAAGACAACAACAACTCACTCAATAGGATTTAATTCTTATATTTATTTGAGTAGGATTTATTTCTTATATTGTTTTAAGTAGGAGTTATTTCTAATTACTTTATATGTAAGGGCATTATAGGGAATTATTGTAACCCTAACCCTAAAACTCCTTGACATGACCTATTTAAGGGAAAGGTATGAATGAAATAGGTAAGCTTTGAGATTTTAGAATAACCTAGTCTTAACAGGTTGAGATCACCTCTTGATCTCGAGTTTAGGGTTTACTCCAAAAATCCAACCTATCCTTCACCCTCCATTGCCATCCATCTTGACCCAAATTCATCCCTCATCATCCATACTAAGAAGAGGAGCTTCCTGCCCCTTTTCTGAGCCCAAAGAGAGGATCTTCTCTCATCACCAGCACCAACAATGAGTTGGGATCAATTTCCATCTTGACGAGTTGCAAAAGAGGAAGAATTCTGGTTCTTTCATGTGAAGGGTTAGAACAACTCTTCTTGCTTGGAATTCATCACAAAAATAGAGCAAGGACAACCATCAATGTGAGCCAAGGCTGCCCCCCCAAGCTAGGCCTTCAAGTCCTAGAATGAGCTGCATCAAATCAGGGTTGAAACCCTGATTTACATGAGCAAGAACAGGTATTCCTCCATTCTTTCTCCACCTGAATTACTTCCATTCTAGCTATAACTTTAGCACTAGAATGAGACCATAAAAAGGGAGACTGATCACTGGTGGAAGAGTACCCAAAGAAGGGATCTTTAACCCTCCTTACCGAGTCCAGCAACTCAGTACCAATACTGGAGTGCTGGATTCACAACTCCCACGCCGTGTTACTCGATCCATGACCCAAGACCGTAACAACTTGGTATCAGAGCAGGGTAATATGGGGGATAATATCAGCAATGAAGAAATCCAAATCAGGATACAAAAGATAGAAGATAGCCTTGAAATAGCACAACCAGTGTTGGGAAAGGTTAGTGGTTTGGAAGAAGAGATGAACCGAGTCATCAGCATGCTACAGGAGTTGAGGATAGAGAGACATCAGAGTCCAGAGGTGAGAGAGGTTGCTCAACCATATCACAGAAGAGGGAAGCAGTGGCCTGGGCGCACTGCTGTCCAAGGACCTCAGCATGGAGGCACAGTCCCAAGGTACACCAAGTTAGAGTTTCCCTCTTTCAATGGTTCTATGGATCCCTTAATTTGGTTGCATAGATGTGAAATTTTTTTTTTTTGAACCAAGGGACTACTGAATGGGATAAGGTGCCACTAGCCTCTTTCCATATGACAGATGAAGCCATGTTATGGGTGACTCAAGTAGAGAAAGAGAGACCGGGAATGACTTGGGGAGAATTTAAAAATCTATGAACAGTTAAATTTGGGCCTCCCGCCAACAGCAACCCCCTGAGAGAGTTAGTCCTATTGAGACAAATGGGTTCGGTGGAACAATATCTAAAACTATTCCAAGAAAAGTTGGCTCGTGCCGGTGAGAGGGTATTGGTTGACCAGTAGGTCTCCTTATTCACAACAGATCTCAATGAGTATTTACGGCTAGAGGTAGAACTCCTTATGCCCACGGATCTAGCTCATGCCATGAATATGGCCCGAGCAATGGAACAACGACAACAGCTGCAACAACGTAAGCCGGGTTGGTCGAGTGAGAGGAGCACTTCCTCCACGTGGCATGGGCACCGCTATAATTCATCTCAGGGAGCATCTACAACAGCACCATGCAGACACACTCCGACTACAACTCGGGTAGCCGATCCCCACCCTGGTAATTCCCTACCGAGCTTTATAAAAAAATTGATGAGTTCGGAGATGGCAGAAAGGCGGTAAAAAAATCTATGTTATAACTGTGATGAGCAGTATCGTTGGACACCAATGTAAACGATTGTTTTGGCTCAAGGTGGAGGATTCAGAGGATCCCGAGGAGCCAGAGGATATTATCGAGGAGGAACCACCAAAGATATCCTTGCATGCTATTACTGGGCAGAAATCGCCTATTACAATGCAAGTCCGAGCTCATGTCATCAATTGAGAATTGGTGGGACTCGTTGACTCGGGGAGTACACCCAATTTTCTGAGTTTGATAGCCGCACAACATCTCCAGCTCCAGATACACATTCATCTGATAGCCACCATCTTAGTGGCCAATGGTGAGAAGGTCCCTAGCTATGGGATTAGTAAGGTGGTAATTTTTTCCATTGGATTTAATTCATTTAATGCGGAATTTTTTGTTATTCCCCTGACGGGATTTGATATGGTATTAGACATTAAATGGTTACAAACGTTGGGGCCCATTCTTTGGGACTTTTCGGCTTTAACCATGAGCTTTGATTTGGCCGGAAGCCGGATGCTCTTACAGGGTTGTCAGGTGGATAGGGCCCACCGCATGCACACTTTGCAGACACGGGATCAGCCTGACAGTACTAGTGATGGCCTGGTTGAGGAGTTCTCTGACCTCTTCCAGGAGCCTTCGGGGTTGCCTCCCATGAGGCACTGTGACCACAGGATCTGTCTGAAACCAGGTTTTGAGGTAGTGGTCGTGCGACCATACCATTACCAACACCTTCAGAAGGACGTGATAGAGCGTCAGTGCCATGAGATGTTGAAACAAGGTCTTATTCGTCCCAGCCGCTCCCCGTTCTCTTCACCCGTCTTACTTGTGAAGAAACATGATGGGACATGGAGGTTCTGCGTGGATTATCGGGAGTTGAACGTGTAGACAGTAAAAGACAAGTTCCCGATTCCGGTAGTGGATGAGCTTCTGGATGAGTTACATGGGTTGTGGTTATTCACTAAACACGACCTCCATTCTGGATACCATCAGGTCTGGATGCACCCCTCTGGTATCGAGAAGACGGCGTTCCGCACCCACCATGGCCACTTTGAGTTCGTCGTCATGCCGTTCGGGTTATCCAATGCACCCTCCTCCACTTTTCGAGCTTTGATGAACGAGGTATTTAACTCCTATCTTCAAAAATTTGTTCTTGTATTTTTCGATGATATTTTGATGTATAGCAAGTCGGTTGAGGAGCACTTGGTACACTTGAGGATTATTTTTGACTTGTTAAGAGCACATCAGCTCTATTTGAAACATTCCAAGTGTTCTTTTGCGGCTTCACATGTGGGGTATCTGGGGATTCATTATCTCACATGAGGGGGTTACGGTGGATCCCGAGAAGATCCGAGCTATTCACGAGTGGCCGTAGCCACAGTCGTGTTCTGCATTACGGGGTTTTTTGGGTTTTGCGGGCTACTTCTGCAAATTTATTCAGAACTATGGGCTAGTGGCAGCACCATTGACGAGTTTACTCAAGAAAAATTCCTTTATTTGGAATGAGGGGGCCACCACGTCGTTTGTGACACTCAAAGCTGCCCTCGTATCCGCGCCAGTATTACAACTTCCCAACTTTGACGAATTGTTTGTGGTAGAGTGCGACACTTCGGGCGTGGGCATTGGGGCTATTTTACAGATGTTGGGCCATTCTATTACGTATTTGAGCAGATAGTTGGCAGTCCGTCATCACAAGCTGGCAGCCTATGACCGCGAATTGATTGGGTTGGCCAAAGCGGTCCAACATTGGAGGCCTTATCTCTAGGGCCGGGATTTTCTCATACGCACGAATCACTACAACCTTCAATTCCTACTAGAACAACGTTTGACGACGTCGCCACAGTAGCACTGGATCAGTAAGTTGTTGGGGTTTGACTTCTCGGTGGAGTATCATGCGGGGAGATTAAATAAGGCGCAGATGCCTTGTCACGGTGTTTTGAAGATCAGCAGTCGGTCTATTCTATCAGCCAGCCGAGATTTCTCATTCTGGACTTGGTGCGAGACGCACATGCCACTAATCCTGCACTGCAGGAACTGCATCAGAAGATCTTGGAAGGGACAATGAATTTGAATGACAGAGATGCAGTTTTCACGAGCACCTTTTGGAGGGAACTGTTTCGCTTGAGTGGGATGAAATTGAAGCTCTCCTCCGCCTATCATCCACAGACAGACGGGTAGATTGAGGTGGTGAACCACACCATCGAGATGTATCTACGGTGCTTGGTGGGGGATCGTCCGCGGCAATGGGTTCAATGGCTTTCGTGGGCCGAATACTGTTACAACACTTCATTCCACTCTGCCTTGCAATCTACTCCTTTTTGGGTTATATATGGCCGGGATCCAACTCCCCTACTCTCGTACAACCCAGGGTCCACCCGTGTGGACACGATTGATCAGGCACTCATAGACCGGGATCTGCTGCTACAGAATATCACAGAATGGCTACGACACGCCCAAGCTTGGATGAAGGATGTATACGACAGAGGCCACCGTGAGGTCTCTTTTGAGGTTGGGGAATATGTGTGGCTACGGCTCCAGCCCTACCGTCAGCAATCTCTTGCAGGACCTCCATGTCATAAACTCTCACCCAAATTTTTTGGACCGTTTTCCATTCTTCAACGCTTGGGACCAGTCGCCTATCAACTCAAATTATCGGACACAGCCAGAATTCACGATGTGTTTCATGTCTCTCTTTTGAAGCCGCATTCCAGAGCACAGCCTACATCCACTCCATTCCAACCACAAGTGGATAATGGCGAAGTTATTCTTAACCCAGCTGCAGTGTTATGCGCGCGGCTGACCAATGACCATTGGGAGATTCTCGTTCAATGGACGGACACTAACCCCGAAGCTGCAACATGGGAACGTGTGGATATCTTCAAACAAGTCTACCCAGCTTTTGAGCTTGAGGATAAGCTCTTTCTCCATGAGGAGGCAGATGTTGTGGACTCAATATCACACCGAGTCACACAACAAAGAAAACAACAACAACTCACTCAATAGGATTTAATTCTTATACTTCATTGAGTAGGATTTATTTCTTATATTGTTTTAAGTAGGAGTTATTTCTAATTACTTTATATGTAAGGCATTATGGGGAATTATTGTAACCCTAACCCTAAAACTCCTTGACGTGACCTATTTAAGGGAAAGGTATGAATGAAATAGGTAAGCTTTGAGATTTTAGAATAACCTAGTCTCAACAGGTTGAGATCACCTCTTGATCTCGAGTTTAGGGTTTACTCCAAAAATTCAACCTATCCTTCACCCTCCATTGCCATCCATCTTGACCCAAATTCATCCCTCATCATCCATACTAAGAAGAGGAGCTTCCTGCCCCTTTTCTGAGCCCAAAGAGAGGATCTTCTCTCATCACCAGCACCAACAATGAGTTGGGATCAATTTCCATCTTGACGAGTTGCAAAAGAGGAAGAATTCTGGTTCTTTCACGTGAAGGGTTAGAACAACTCTTCTTGCTGGGAATTCATCACGGAAACAGAGCAAGGACAGCCATCAACGTGAGCCAAGGCTGCCCCCCCAAGCTAGGCCTTCAAGTCCTAGAACGAGCTGCATCAAATCAGGGTTGAAACCCTGATTTACGTGAACAAGAACAAGTATTCCTCCATTCTTTCTCCACCTGAATTACTTCCATTCTAGCTATAACTTTAGCACTAGAATGAGACCATTAAAAGGGAGTCTGAGCACTGGTGGAAGAGTACCCAAAGAAGGGATCTTTAACTCTCCTTACCGAGTCCAGCAACTCAGTATCAGTGCTGGATTCACAACTCCCACGCCGTGTTACTCGATCCATGACCCGGGACCGTAACAGAGCCTACATGGCTCCCTTCCTTAAGACACTGTGATCACTGAATATGTTTGAAACCAGGGTCTGATATCGTAGTTGTTCGATCAAATATTTATCCTCATGTCTAGAAAGTTGAGATAGAGAGACAGTGCCAGGCGATGCTACAACAGGGCCTTATTCACAGCAACAGGTCCCCGTTCTCTTCACCCATCTTGCTCGTGAAGAAACATGATGGAAATGGCGCTTTTGTATTGATTATCGGGAATTAAATGCGTAGATAGTGAAAGATAAGTTTTTGATTCCGGCAGTGGAGGAGCTCTTCGATAAGTTACATGGGTCGTGGGTCTTTACCAAATTGGACTTACAGTCTGGATATCATCAGCTTCACATGCACCCTTTCGACATTGAGAAGAAAAATTTTTGCACACATCACGACCACTTTGAATTTGTAGTCATGCCATTCGGGTTGTGAAAATGCTCCCTCCATCTTCCAGGTATGAATGAGGTATTTAGCTCTTACCTTCGAAAATTCGTACTTGTGTTTTTTGATGATATACTCATTTATAGCAAGTCTAGAGAGGACCATTTAGCGCATTTGAGGATTGTGTTTGACTTATTACGAGCACATCAACTGTATTTGAAGAAGTCCAAATGCTCCTTTGGGGCTTCTCATGTTGCTTACCTTGGCCATGAGGGGGTCACTGTGGATCCCGAGAAGATTCAGGTCATTCGTGAGTGGCCACAGCCGCAATCTTGCTTAACATTATGCGGATTATTGGGTTTGGCAGGCTATTACCGAAAATTTATTCAGAATTATGGTCCTTTGGCAGCAACTTTGACAAACCTCCTCAAGAGGAATTTTTTTCATTGAACCAAGGAGGCCACATAGGCCTTTCAGGCGCTTAAAGGTGCTCTTGCATCTACACCTGTTTTCCAGGTTCCGAATTTTGAAGAATTATTTGTAGTAGAATGCGACGCTTCAGGTGGGGGCATTGGGGCCGTGTTATAGGAGCACTCACACCCCATTGCTTATTTCAGTCGATAGTTGGCCGCTCACTGTCATAAATTGGCTGCCTATAAAAGGGAGTTAATTGGGTTGGCCAAGGCGGTCCAACACTGGAGGCCTTACTTATGGGGTCGTACTTTTCTCATCCGTACTGATCATTATAGTCTCAAGTTCTTACTTGAGTAGTGCCTCACAACTTCACCACAACAACATTGGATCAGTAAGTTGATGGGCTTTGATTTCTTGGTTGAGTACCATGCCGGGAGGTTAAACAAGGCAGCGGATGCCTTGTCCAGCCGTTTTGATCACCAACAGCTCATATATGCAGTCAACTAGCTTCATTTCCTCATCCTAGACATGGTGCACGATGCACATGTCACACTTCCAGAACTACAGGAGTTGCACAGAAAGATTACAGAGGGGAACATGGATTCTAAGTGGTCTATACAGGATTCACTCATTTGATATAAACAACGGATTTACCTTCCTCCCACGTCAGAGTTGATTCCTGCCATTCTCTCGACTTACTATTATTCTACACATGAGGGGCTATAGAAAACGTTGCAGCGTATTCGGGCAGATTTTTATTGGCAAGCTATGGAGACCTCCATCGCTACATAGGTGGAGCATGCCAAGTATGTCAATGAAACAAAACCGAGCATATGAGTCCCGCGGGACTTCTCCAGCCTCTCACCCTTCCTACTCAGGTATGGGCCGATATTTTGATGGACTTTGTGGAGTGTCTTCCGCTTTCAGCCTGGCAATCAGTTTTATTCGTGGTGATTGATCCGTTCTCCAAGTATGGTCATTTTATTCCGATGGCTCATCCATACACGGCAGCTTGAGTGGCACATACTTTCTTGGAGCATATTTTTTGATTACATGGCATCCCAGAATCTATTGTCAGTGATCGGGACGTGGTTTTCATGAGTACTTTATGGAGGGAAATTTTTCTTCTGAGTGGCACTAAATTGAAATTTTCATCTGCGTATCATCCTCAGACAGATGGCCAAATCGAGGTGGTTAATTGAACCATTGAAATGTATCTAAGGTGCTTTGTTGGAGATCGACCAAAGCAATGGGTTCAGTGGTTACCATGGGTGGAATACTTCATTCCACTCGGCCTTGCAGTCATCTCCTTTCTGCATTCTTTATGGGAGGGATCCCCCATGGCTTCTCTCTTATACCAGAGGCTCCACCCACATGGACGCCATTGATGAGGCACTCATGGATCGTGATCAGGTGTTACTCACTATTACAGATGGCCTACAACGGGCTTAGGAACGGATGACGAGTGCCTACAACAAGGGACACCGTGATGTATCTTATGAGGTAGGGGACTATGTGTCGTTACGGCTACGACAGTACCGGCAACAGTCCATTGCGGGGCCGTCATGCCATAAGCTCTCCCCCAAGTATTGTGGGCCTTTCACCATTATAAAACGCATGGGGCAGGTGGCTTATCAACTACAACTACCAGACATGGCAAAACTGCATGATGTGTTTCATGTCTCACTCCTGAAACCACACAAGGGGTCACCACCTACTTCCCTTCTGTTCCTTTCTCCAGTGGACAATGGCCACGTCATTCTGACACCCTATGCGGTGTTACACGCACATTTGAATGATGATTAGTGGGACATTTTGGTGCAGTGGACAGCTACAGACCTGGAAGCAACTACATGGGAGAGGTTAGAGACCTTCAAACATTGTCCATCCATCTTACGAGCTTGAGGACAAGCTCTTTCTCCAAGGGGAGGCAGATGTTATAGACTCCATAGCACACCGAGTCACCCAGAGGAGAAGACAATGACTCACCGAGTCAACTAGTTTAACTTTCATTATTTATATTGTTTTAGTTTAATTTTTCATTGATTATGTAATAAGCTTGGACATAGGGGCATAATTGGTATTCATAGCCCTAAACTCTTATGTCGTCAAATACCCTATTCAAGGGTTAGGTTAATTTAGAGTAAGGAGGTTCCCTTGATGATCTCCTAGTTTTGGTCATTGACATGCATTGTTATCATGGTGATCTCGGTGGATACCTAGATTGATTGTGAGAAGAAGAAGAAGAAGAGAGTTAATATCTCTTTTCTCAGCAAGAAGAAGAACCTTACCTCTTTCACGGAAACCAGGAAGAGGAGAATGGTTGCGTGAACTCTTTCAGGAAGGAGGAGGAATTCGGATTGCTGGATTGGTGTGCACTGCAAAGAGGTAATTCTAAATCCCTTTCCGAGTGTAGAAGGGTTAGAGTTCTGTTTCTTTTACGTACATGACCACTAGTTGCATGGTAGATAAACCCTACCCTTGAGGTGAATCATAACAGAGGGGTTTTAAACGTTGGGTCTCAAAGAGTTCATTGATTCTCTAGTTTCATCTATAATTGAGAAAAGGAAACTCCTATTCAAGGAGAACGATTACAGCAAAGGGAAAAGACAGTTCTTTATGCATTACAGTGATCACAAACCCTCTTAACGTGCTGAATCCTCAACTACCTCGTCGAGTTACTAGATCCATGGCTAGGGACCATAACAGTGGAGTGTATTTCAGACAACGATTGTTTTAATGTTATATATAAATTTTTAGTTACATAAATGATTTTTCATGTTGATATTGTATAGTTCTTTTTTTTTTTTTGTTTGTTATATAGTTTGATATTGATATTTTATCATTATATATGTGTCAAGATTACCATGATTATTACCAATCAAACTGTTGTTGTAGCTTTGGGAGCAATAAGAACTTCCCTACTTATTATGTTAATTTATTTTAAAAATATATATGCACCTCGAAATGTTGGATTAGGTGGAGGGGTTCATAGACTCTTAATGTGAGACATAATAAACATATGTTTAAACTTGTTAATAGGATGAGGCCATATGTTTTCACTAACCTCTGTAATTTGCTAATAATTATGGAGACTTTTTGAGGATACCATGAGCATTAAAGTTGAAGAACAAGTTGTTGTATTCATGGTTACCATAGGTTAGGCCAAATGTATCCAATGTTTAGACTGTAGTAGATATTTCAATAGAGTACTCAATGCGATACTCAAATTAAAAAATGATTATATACATCCTCCTTCAACTAGAAATGTTCATAAAAAAATAGTGGAATGATATGTATTATCCCTATTTCAAGGTAAACAACTACTATAACTATTATTTATGTATTTTTTATTTAAAAGAATAATTATATTAACTTTCAATGTGCAAATTTCAGATTCGCATTGGAGTAATTGACGGGACTTAAATAAAGGCCCATTTATTGGCAAGGACACTACTAGGTTTTGGAATTGGAAATGAAACTTATCACAAAATGTGATGACAGTTTATAATCTTAATATGGAGTTCACTTTTGTAGTATCAAGGTGGGATGGATCGACAACTGATGCTCGCATTTTGATGCACACATTAGATGCACTGACGAGAATGCAAAATGTCATATTCTTATCCCTTAATTCTAGGGCTTTTATAATTATTTGGTGCCTAAATATACTCATTATTCTTATATTTTGATTTAGGATGCAAATAGAAGTGTTAAGTGCACAATGAAGTTAATTGGGTGATTTTGGACAGTTTCGACATTTTTTCGTAATTGGGACATAACTCTCTCATCCGAGCTCTGATGGATATGATTAAAGATGATATGGAATTAAAAGAAAATTTTCTACAACTTTAATGTTTTGAATTTTGGGCAATACAGTCTGCATCTGGGTTGAAACCTGGCTTGAAGTTGAGGCACGTGCACTGTGACCCATACCGGATGCACGAAAAGAAAAACTGTAAACCAGGAGAAAGAAGGGGAATAAAAGGAGAAAAGGAGTTCGGTGCCCCAGACCTCATTTTCTCTTCTCCAGATTTTTCCTCTCCCTTTTCTCTAGTTTTTTTCTTCAGATTTCTTCAAGGTCCTACATGGCTAAATTTTCAGACTTGGTCAAAGGAAAGTGAAGCCTCAGTATCAATACAACTATGAGATCTGATTTATTTTCATCGTTCAATTTATGTTTTGAGTATCTGATGTTCTTCTGAAATTTTCATTCAAGATTGTCTCGTTTAATCCGTAGGAGGCCTACTAGTTTATTACTCGTTGTAATCTACTACTAGGTTAGATGTCATATCTGTAATTGTTTGATCACTCTAACCTGTGAAGCAATCGAGATTTGATGATTTGCTGCGTCAGGAATTATTAAATCTTGAGATGAACGCTGGACTAAATTAAACGCAGTCACTTGTGTTTGTGTTGTTTAGCTTCATCGATCTCTCTAATTCTTAAGGCCGCTGCTAGATTAAACCTTTAGCGCTTGTCTTGGGTTGTTCAATAGTTAGGGTTAATTGGATCGCCTGTTTTTTAATTAACTACGAGAGGAGAGATAGGAAGATAGTTCCAATGGTGAATATTCTAGTGTGAATTGACATATGCTTGCATCGATGATCAGTTGTGGAATTCCGATGGTGGATGTTGACTTTGACCAAGGTTTGTTCTCTTGATTGATTTTGATTCTTTTAATTTGAATTGTTTCTAAGTTCTTTTTTTTTTAAAAACAAAAGTGTTTTCATCCTTGTTCATGGAGCATAAAAGTGGACTAATCACTCTTCGTGGGATCGATCCTTACTCGCACTACTACATATATTTTTAGGAGTATAGGTTTTATTTATGGTTGCCCGTGACAACACACCAAATTTTAGGGTCGTTGCTGGGGAGTGATTCTAGTTGATTTTTTTTTTGTGCTTCTTGAGATCCTTTCGTTCTTGAAAAAAAAATTAAGAAAAATACTTTTTTGTTTTTCATGTTTTATTAGAGTTCCCTTGATTTTTTATGATTGTATCTTGATCTTCTAATCAAGGTGATTTGCAATGCGATCCAGAAATAGAGAGAACTTTGCGCAGGTTCTGGAGAGAAACTCGAAGGAATTCTGAATCTAACAATCTAGCTTGTGATTCCCCATTTGATAGTGAATCTGATTTAGAGGAGGAGGAAGTCATGGCTGGAAATCGAACTTTGAAAGAGCTTGCAACCCCTGATTTGAATCAACAACCCTTATGCATAACGTTCCCAACTTTAGATACTACTACTACAATTGAATTAAAATCTGGACTAATACATCGCTTGCCCACTTTTCATGGTTTTGCAGGTGAAGATCCTCACAAGCATCTAAAGGAGTTTCATGTGGTATGCACGAGTATGAAACCCACAGGGCTGACTGAAGAGCAAATTAAATTATGAGCCTTTCCATTTTTTTTGAAGGATTCGGCTAAGGATTGGCTCTATTATCTACACTCTGGGAGCATTACCACATGGGGCGAGATGAAGAGATTGTTTTTGGATAAATATTTCCCAGCTTCAAGGGCGTCCAATATTCAGAAAAAATTTGTGGTGTAAGGCAGCATAATGGAGAGTTCCTACTCGAATAATGGGAACATTTCAAGAAATAATGTGCAAACTGCCCCCATCATCAAATTAGGGAGCAACTTCTTATCTAGTATTTCTATGAGGACCTTCTACCCACTGATAGGAGCATGATTGATGCTGCTAGTGGAGGAGCTTTGGTGGATAAAACTTCTGAGGCCGCGAGAAACTTGATTGCAAATATGGCGGCTAATTCTCAATAATTTGGCACTAGGCTTGACCTTCCATCTAAAAATGTTAATGAGGTAAATATTTCCTCCCTTGAACAAAAAATTGCGAGTCTAACTTCTCTTGTTTGTCAAATGGCTGTAGGTAATACGCAAACAGCGAAGGCTTGTAGGATTTGTTCAGTAGTAAGACATCCAACCGTTATGTGTCCAACTCTTCAAGAGGAGCCCACTGAGCACGTGAATGCGGCGGGTGGTTTTCCTGGACAACTGCAAAGGAAGTATGACCTCTTTTCAAACACGTATAACATGGGATGGAGGGATCATCCCAACCTTAGCCATGGGAATCCACCAGTTAATCAGCCCGCAACTCAAAATCACCCAAGTTACCAGCAATATAGGCAGCCATATCCCCCTGGACAACAATCGGGCCAAACTTCCCATTTTGGTATGTCTATAGAAGATATTGTTAAATGTCTGAAGAGAAATATAGGCAGCCATATCCCCAATTTCAACAGGACTAGTATTCAAAGTTTGGACAATCAAATGGGTTAGATGGCAACCACAATTAGTCAGCTAGAGGCACAAAGTTTAGGGAAATTACCCTCTCAAACGGTAGTAAATCCAAGAGAAAATGCAAGTGCAATCTTTTTGAGAAGTGGTAAAGAGGTTGAGATTTCAGTAAAGGCAACCCCTGCATCGTTGGAGCAAGAAAAGGAGAAAAACGTTATTGTAGACAGGAACGTTCCCAATGATGATGACTTACCTAAGCGTAAGTTTGCCCCTCTTTCTGATTATAATCCAGTTCCTCCTTTTCCTCAGGCTTTAGCAGATTCTAGAAAATATGAGAAAAATAAAGATTTATATGAGACTTTCCATAGATGTGAAGAAAATATTCCATTTTTAGATGCTAAATTCTTGAAAGAACTGTGCACAATTAAAAGGAAACAGAACCATAAAAGGATGTGAGAAGATGATAGTAGGGGAGAATGTTTATGCAATTATTCAAAGAAAATTTCTTGCGAAGTTCAAAGATCCAGGTATGTTTACTATCCCTTATACGTTAGGTAACACCAGATTTGAGAAGGCCATGATAGATTTAGGAGTTTCGATTAATGTCATGCCATATTCTTTATATGCTTCTTTGAAACTTGGAGCTTTGAATAAAACTGGTGTTGTGATTCAATTGGCTGATAGATCTATTGCCCATCCAAAGGGTGTAGTTGAGGAAGTTCTTGTGCAAGTTAATGATTTGATTTTCCCTGCTGATTTTTATGTGCTTATGTTATTAACACAATAAAATTATTATTTTATTATTTTTATTTAATTTACTTTATTTATTTCAGTTTAGGCTACATGGGTATTTTTGGAATATTTTATTTATAGGGCTATTTTTGAATATTTTTTTTACAGGGGTATTTTTGTTATATTTTATATTAAATCCTAATAGGGTGAACCCTATTTAAGGGGTAAGAGTAATGAGAAAGACAAGCATTGATTTTAGGGTAAACAGGCTTAGAGTTCTCCTCAACGAGCTCTAGGGTTTTCAAGCTTCTTTTTGGTTTGATTTTCATCTTCCTCTCCATGTCCCCCTACAATTAATCCATGTCTTTCTAAAATTCTCCTCGGAACCGTAACCACGAATCCCTTTGTCAGATCTGGGACCATAACAACTGGTATCAGAGCAGGAACACATTATTATCAGAGCAGGGTTCTTCGACGGAAATCAGCAAAGTGAATTACTTGAGTTGATCCTTAGATGTCAGGCAAAGAATGACAAAAAAATTGATGAGATGTTTGAGAGGTTCTCTAAATTTAATCTCTATAAAGAGAGGCTGAATGGGAGTATGGACAACATAACAAGTCTAACGAGTGGAAGGAACACAACGCCGACACAAAGCCGAGGGGGAGATGAGTTTGCTGTGAGAGAGAAACTCGCTGCTGAAGTCGCTCAAGACGCTGTCTCGGAAGGGCAGGAGACACAAGAAATCAGAGTGCCCTCTATCTCTCTAGCGGCGGCGAAATCCGAAATTGGGGACACAAATCAGAAACCGGACTCCAAACTTGTGAAATCTGACGGCATGGACCCGGGAAATAAAAAATCAGAGGGGTTTTCTGCTAACACCTCATCGGCGTTGGACAAATTGGGTGATACCTCAAATCTAAAATCACACCAACAAGGCTCATGACAAGCAAAACACCTTGCCGAACAGAAGAAGGTAATATTTCCGGCGCTTCTTCTGACCGGGATGTGTTTCCGAGAGCACTCTGTCTCTGAAAATCTCCAAGTGGTGAAGCCTCCAAGGGTTGCTGTTCACCACTAGAGAAGGAGGAGACTCCGTCGGCTCCATCGTACAAATTTCTGCTCAACCTTGCCCTCGGCAGTCCAGCGGGGAACCACCATCAATGTCTTTTGGGGTAAGCTTCAAACATGGCCTCAATCGATTTGTATAAATTTTTTTCCATGGGGGTGAAGGGGCTACCAGGGGCTGGGCAGCAGCACCGATGCTCAAAAATCGGGGACGACAGTTCTCTGTTCATTGGCACAGAGAAACAGTACCCAATTGAAGGTATTTGGGCTTGGGTGTATGAATTTTGACATGTAATTTTTTTGGGGATGCTGGCATTCATAGAATTAATTTTATGGGGACTGCTGAAATTTTTTTTTTTGGAGGGTTATGTTTTGCTATTGATGAGCACACTCATTGTGCGTGGGTTCGTTGCTCAATTGACACACTGAGGCTATTTAATTTTTTAATTGACGAGACCAGTGTGCATGTCCCGTATATGTCTGTGCTTAGTGGGATGCTCTTGCATGATAAACACGTTAATATTGAGAAGGCACCATTCGTTGAGAAAATACAAACAGGAGGCAATCTGAATCTCATTGGGCAGTTTGGAGTTGGTTCCTACTCGGTATATTTGGTTGTTGATGATGTTGAAGTTCTCAGCAAACAAAACAATGACAAACAATATGTATGGGAGTCTACCGCTGATGGAGCCTTTGCAATCTCAAAGGACACATGGAATGAACCATTCGGTCATGGTACTGTGATCAGGTTTCATCTCAGGGATGAAGCTGGTGAATATTTGGAAGATGACAAATTGAAGGAATTGGTGAAAAGATACTCTGCATTCATCAACTTCCCCATCTATCTCGGGGCAAGCCAGGAGGTTGAGTCAGAAGTTCCAACAGATGATGATGAATCAAATGAAGATGAAGCAACTGTATATTTATCAGAGGAGGAAGAAGTAAAAGAAGAAGATGGTGAGAAAAAGCCATTGACAAAAAAAGGGAAGGAAACGACTTTTGATATGGAAGTTATGAATGATGTGAAGGCCATATGGCTGCGCAATCCCAAAGAGGTTATTGATGAAGAGTACTAAAAATTTTACGTTTATCCAGAAAAGGATTTTTGTGATGAAATGCCAATGGCTTGGAGTCACTTCACTGCTGTAGGTGATGTAGTGTTCAAAGTTGTCCTGTTTGTTCCTCCTCAGGCTTCACTAGATTTGTATGAGAGTTACTTCAATACTAACAAAGCCAATTTGAAGTTGTATGTGTGAGTCTTCCTGTCAGATGAATTTGATGTGCTTCTTCCAAAATATTTAAGCTTTTTGAAGGGTCTTGTTGACTCTGATCCCTTGCCACTCAATGTGTCTCGAGAAATGCTTGAACAACACAGCAGTTTGAAGACAATAAGGAAGAAACTCATCTGGAAGGCACGACACATGATCCATCATATGGCTGATGAGGATCCTGATGAGTTTTCCACTAGAGATAATATAGCTGCACTCAGTGATGAAGTGTTTTTGAAGAGAGGATCCTATTCTAAGTTCTGGAAAGAGTTTGGCCAGTCCATAAAACTAGGCATCATTGAGGATGCAACTCACAGGAGAATGACACCAGGGCAAAAGGACATCTTTGACATTACTAGGATTAGCATGTAACAGTTGGAAAAATCTCCATTCCTTGAGAGGCTCACCGACCCAGAGAGGAGGAAGCTGCAAGGTTTGTGTTATGGTCCTAGGGTTAAGTACCTATGCCTTCCGCTCCTAACAAACAGGTCTTTTGGGTAGTATGTTACGGTCCCAGATCTGACATGTGGATTCTTTGGGAGGATCTGCAATCTGCCATGGGTTATGGGTCTTCCAAGCATTACCATAGGGGTAGTAGGAAGACATGGGGAAGACGAAAACGAAGATCAAGCCAAAGGGAAGCTTGATACCCTAGAGCTCGTTGAGGAGAACTCTTAGCCTCTCTACGCTAGATTTAACCTAATTCTTAATACTTCAATGCTTCCTTTTCTCATTACTCTTACCCCTTAAATAGGGTTCACCCTGTTAGGGTTTAATAAAATATTACAGAAATATCCCTATGAATAAAATATTCCAAAAATATCCCTATTTATTCCTTTGTCGCTCTAACTAGGTATGGCTCTAGGTCACCCCTCTGCTAGGTCGCCCCCTCTGCTAAGTTTGCTTAGACTAGGATTCGAACTCACGACTTGGGCACCTTCTGTGATACCAAATATTAAGCACCTAGCCAAAACTACCCAAAATACCAGCATGTTAGGTAATGGAAAGCCGAGTACTTAACCCAGGACCATAACATTCATTTGCAGGAAATGTTTCCTAATGAGAAATTGCTCGTGGTCGCGAGTGTGATATTACCTTGGTATGCGAATATTATAAATTATTTGGTTATTAATATGTTACTTCCTGGTTTGTCTAGGGCTCAAACAGATAAAATCAAGAGTGATGCCAAATACTCTGGGTGGGATGACCCATAATTATGGAAGCATTGAGTCGAGCCAATGACAATAAACAAAGGTAACCCAAGGGGAATTCGTTCCTTTTTCTCTTTATTTTTTTCATTTATATTTTGGTTATTTGTGCCTTCTCTTTACATTTTACCTTACATTGGGGACAATGTAAATTCTAATTGTGGGGGAGGGGATTTAGGTTGTGTTTCAATTCCGCTTAAAAAAAAATCCAAAAAAAAAAAAATTCTTTGTTTTTGTGGTTTTTAATGAATTTTTAGTTGTGTATGTCATGAGCAAGATTAAATTAGGCTCTTGAAAGATTCATAACATGATTGAATAAATAATCTTCCGACTGAGAATGAATTAGTCTAGTTATTTTCTTTGAGGATGGTAGTGACTAAATTTGGTAGACAAAAGCCGGTGAGATTTTGAGCCTATAGACTAACACATCCATATCAGTCTCACTATTGTCTTTCATGAGAGATAATCTTCCATGGATTTGTTTTTAGCCTTGATTTTCTTTGAGGTCACATTGACACGTGCATGCATGAACATGATTTAGGCCCTCTTTGTTATAAGCTACATAAGCCAAATAGCCTACCTTGTAATTATTTTTTTTCCTTTTGTTGAACCCCTTTGAGCTTTATTTTTTTTGTTAACCCACTTTACAAGATTTAAATCTGAAAAAAAACTTTTATCCAAGCCGTAGAGCTAGTGGAGCATTGTTCATCATTATGGTTTGTATGGGTGTGAGTGTGGGGATGTCTGGATTTGTGGTATGGCTATGACCGGTGAAATGGGTTTCATCCTAAATTCATGAGTTCCATTATTAGTAAAAAAAAAAATATCAAGAGAAAAAGAAAAGAAGAAAAAAGTGATGGAGGGAATGGCTTTTAAAGTTACAAACTGTTCGTGTTCATAATTCTTCCTAAAATTCCAAGAAATGGGTTTATTTATATGAGATAGATACAAATTAAAGAAGATGCTGAGTGGAGTGATTGGTTTTACATGTCTAATATATTCGAGCTTGAGTTGATTCATTTTTGCTCCACTAGTTTCAATGGCTTTTGAGCTACATTCCCAAATATTTCCAACCTTGATCCTAAACCATGTTACAACCATTGAAAAGTCATTATGACTTGTGTTATGCATGTTGTCTGAGTGGTGGAGAATGAGAAGATATGCAAGCCTATGGTAGATCATTTTCATTGGAATGAATTTGAGAGAAACACATACCCTTCAAACAGATGAGAGTCGAGTGTTTATTTCAGTGAGGGTCTACTTATTTAGTTTACTCCATCTTTGAATGAAAATGCTTATTAAGTAATTGTAAGTTGTTTAATAATTTTTTTTCATGATATATTATGATTTTTTAAGAGCTTGGTTTTTTTTTTGTTGATGGCGTTACAACCATGGTATTTTTGGGAAAGTGAATTTGAGTTTTGCCCGAGGACAAGCAAAAGCTAAGTGTGGGGGAATTTGATGAGAATGAAAAATGTCATATTCTTATCCCTTAAGGCTAGGGCTTTTATAATTATTTGGTGACTAAATATACTCATTATTATTATATTTTTGATTTATGATGCAAACGGAAGCGTTAAGTGCACAACGAAGTTAATTGGGCAATTCAAGACAATTTCGACATTACTGCGTAATCGGGGCATAACTCTCTCATCTGAGCTCTGATAGAGATGATTCAAGATGTTATGGAATTCAAAGAAAACGTTATACAACTTTATTTTTTTTAATTTTGAGCAATACGGGCTGAATCCGGGTCAAAACCTGGCTTGAAATCGAGGCACGTGCACTATGACCCATACCAGATGCACGAAAAGAAAACCCCTAAACTGGGAGAAAGAAGGGGAATAAAAAGAGAAAATGAGTTCAGCGTACCAGACCTCATTTTTTCTTAACCATCTTTTCCTCTCTCTTTTCACTAGTGTTTTTCTTCAGATTTCTTCATGGCCCTGTGTGGAGAAACTTTCAGACTTGGTCAAAAGAAACTGAAGCCTTGGTATCAATACAACTGTTATATCTAATTTATTTTCATCGTTCAATTTATGTTTTGAGTATCTAATGTTCTTCTAAAATTTTCGTTCAAGAATGTCTCGTTTAATCCCTAGGAAGCCTACTAGTTTATTACTCGTTGCAATCTACTACTAGGTTAGATTTCAAATCCATAATTGTTTGATCTCTCTAACCTGTGAAGCAATTGAGATTTGATGATTTGATGTGTTAGGAATTATTAGATCTTGAGAATAACGCTGGACTAAATTAAATACAACGCACCAATTTTTTGCGCCGTTGCCGGGGAGTGATTCTAGTTTATTTTTTTTTTGTGCTTCTTGTGATCCTTATTTTGCCCTTGAAAAAAAAATTAAAAAAATCTTGATTTGTTTTTGTTATTTTATTAGAGTTCCCTTGAGTGTTTATGATTGTATCTCGATCTTCTAATCAAGGTGATTTGTAGTGCAATCCAGAAATAGAGAGAACTTTGTGCAGGTTAAGGAGAGAAACTCGAAGGAATTCTGAAGAGAACAATCTAGCTCTTGATTCCCTTTGATAGTGAATCTGATTTAGAGGAGGAGGAAGTTATGGCTGGAAATCAAACATTGAAAGAGCTTGCAACCCCTTATTTGAATCAACAACCCTTATGCATAATGTTCCCTACTTTAGATGCTACTACTACATTTGAATTAAAATCTGGACTAATACATCCCTTGCCCACTTTTCATGGTCTTGCAGGTGAAGATCCTCACAAGCATCTAAATGAGTTTCATATGGTATGCACTAGTATGAAACCCACTGGGATGACTGAAGAGCAAATTAAATTACAAGCCTTTCCATTTTCTTTGAAGGATTCGGCAAAGGATTGACTCTATTATCTACCCTCCGGGAGTATTACCACATGGGGCGAGATGAAGAGATTGTTTTTGGAGAAATATTTCCTAGCTTCAACGGTGGCCAACATTCGGAAAGAAATTTGTGGTGTAAGGCAACATAACGGAGAGTCCCTACACGAATATTGGGAATGTTTCAAGAAATAATGTGCAAGTTACCCTCATCATTAGATTAGCGAGCAACTTCTTATCCAGTATTTCTATTAGGGCCTTCTACCAACTGATAGGAGCATGATTGATGCTGCTAGTGGAGGAGCTTTGATGGATAAAACTCTTGAGGCCGCGAGAAATTTGATTGCAAATGTGACAGCCAATTCTCAATAATTTGCCACTAGGCTTGACCTTCCATCTAAGAATGTTATTGAGGTAAATATTTTCTCCCTTGAACAAAAAATTGTGAGTCTAACTTCTCTTGTTTGTCAAATGGCTATAGGTAATACGCAAACAGCGAAGGTTTGTAGGATTTTTTCAGTAGTAGGGCATCCAATCGATATGTGTCCAACGCTTCAAGAGGAGCCCACTGAGCAAGTGAATGCGGCTGGTGGTTTTCCTGGACAACCGCAAAGCAAGTATGACCCCTTTTCAAACACGTATAACATGGGATGGAGGAATCATCCCAACCTTAGCTACGGGAATCCACAAGTTAATCAGTTTGCAACTCAAAATCACCCAAGTTACTAGCAATATAGGCAGCCATATCCCCTTGGACAACAACCGGGTGAAACTTCCAATTCTGGTATGTCTATAGACGATATTGTGAAATATCTTGCCACTAATAATTTGCAATTTCAACAGGAGACAAGGGCCAGTATTCAAAGTTTGGACAATCAAATGGGTTAGATGACAACTGCATTTAGTCAGCTAGAGGCACAATGTTCAGGGAAATTACCCTCTCAAACGGTAGTAAATCCAAGAGAAATGCATGTGCAATCTTTTTTAGAAGTGATAAAGAGGCTGAGATTCCAGTAAAGGCGACCCCTACATCGTTAGAGCAAGAAAAGGAGAAAAACATCATTGTAGACAGGAACGTTCCCAATGATGATGACGCACTTAAGTGTAAGTTTCCCCCTCTTTCTGATTATAAACTTGTTCCTCCTTTTCCTCAGGCTTTAGCAGATTCTAGAAAATATGAGCAATATAAAAATTTATATAAGACTTTCATAGATGTGAAGAAAATATTCCATTTTTAGATCCTATTAAACAAGTACCTCGTTATGCTAAATTCCTTAAAGAACTGTGCACAATTAAAAAGAAACAGAAACTTAAAGGATGTGAGAAGGTGATAGTAGGGGAGAATGTTTATGCAATTATTCAAAGAAAATTCCATGTGAGTGCAAAGATCTAGGTATGTTTACTATCCCTTGTACGTTAGGTAACACAAGATTTGAAAAGGCCATGATAGATTTAGGAGTGCCGATTAATGTCATGCCATATTCTATATATGCTTCATTGAAACTTGGACCTTTGAATAAAACTGGTGTTGTGATTCAATTAGCAGAAAGATCTAATGCCTATCCTAAGGGTGTAGTTGAGGATGCTCTTGTGCAAGTTAATGATTTGATTTTCCTTGCTGATTTTTATGTGCTTGATATGGAAAATGGTGACCAAACTGCTCCTATTTTGTTAGGAAGACCATTCTTAAAGACATCCAAGACTAAGATAGATGTTCATAGCGGCACACTTACCATGGAATTTGATGGTGAAATTGTTAAGTTTAACATTATGATGCCATGAAATATCCTGGTGATGATAATCCTGTTTATTCTATTGATGTGATTGATTCTTTCTCATAGGAAGTTTTTGAACTTGATGGAAAAGATGAATTAGAAGTTGCTATTAGTAAGCATCTTGAGATAGAAAATGAGGAGTTAGCCTTGAGTTCTGATTTGCAGGAAACTGTTGCAGCATTGAATAATATTCTATAGTTACAGCAGTCAGGTAACATTCTTTATATTGCATTACCAGTTTCTAATGAGAGGCCTTTACCCTCTGATTTGCAGGCTCCCACTCCAGATTTGAAGCCTCTCCATAGTCACCTCAAGTATGTGTTCCTTGGAGATGGAGGAATGTTACCAGTGATCATCTTTAGTAAACTTAGTGCACCTCAAGAATAAAAGCATGTGCAGGATAAACTTCATTTGTAGGAAATGCTCCCTAATGAACAATTGCTCGCCGCGAGTGTGACATTACCTTGGAATGCAAATATTGTAAATTATTTGGTTATTAAATGTTACCTCCTGCTTTTTCTAGGGCTCAAAGAGATAAAGTCAAGAGTGATGCCAAATGCTATGTGTGGGATGACCCATAATTACAAAGCATTGAGTCAAACCAATGACAATAAACAAAGGTGCTGCTTGGGAGGCAACCCAAGGGGAGTTCGTTCCTTTTTTTTTTTTTTTTTTGCATTTATATTTTGGTTATTTGTGCCTTCTCTTTACATTTCACCTTACATTTGTGAAAATGTAAGTTCTAAGTGTGGGGAGGGGATTTAGGTTGTATTTCAATTCCGTTTAAAAAAAATTCCGAAAAAAATATATTTGTTTTTGTAGGTTTTAATGATTTTTTGGTTGTGTATGTCATTAGAAAGATTAAATTAGGCTCTTGAATGATTCATAACATGATTGAATAAGTAATCTTCCAACTAAGAATGAATTAGTTCTAGTTATTTTCTTTGAGGATGGTAGTGACTAAATTTGGTAGACAAAAGCCGGTGAGATTTTGAGCCTTTAGACTGATACATCCATATCAGTCTCACTATTTTCTTTCACAAGAGATAATCTTCCATGGATTTGTTTCTCTAGAAATGGCCTTGATTCTCTTTGAGGTCACATTGACACATACATGCATGAACATGATTAAGGCCCTCTTTGTTATAAGCTACATAAGGCAAATAGGCTACCTTGTAATTATTTCTTTTCCTTTTGTTGAACCCCATTGAGCTTTATTTTTTTTGTGAACCCACTTTAAAAGCTTTAAACCTGAAAAAAAAGAGAGAAAAAAATCTTTACCCCAGAATTAGAGCTAGTGGAGCATTGTTCATCATTATGGTTCGTATGGGTGTGAGTGTGGGGGTGTTTGGACTTGTGGTATGGCTATGATCGGTGAAATGGAACATGTTTTCATCCTAAATTCATAAGTTCCTTTGTTAGTAAAAAAAAAAGGTGAAGAGAAAAAGAAAATATGAAAAGAAGTGATAGAGGGAATGACTTTTAAAGTTACAAATTGTCTATGTTCATAATTCTTCCTAAATTCCAAGAAAGTGGTCTATTTATACGAGATAGATACAAATTGAAGAAGATGCTGAGTGGAGTGATTGGTTTGACTTGTCTAATATATTCGAGCTTGAGTTGATTCTTTTTTGCTCCACTAGTTTCGATGGCTTTTGAGCTACATTCCCAAATATTTCCAACCTTGATCCTAAACCCCATTACAACTTTTGAAAAGTCCTTATGACTTGTGTTATGCATGTGATCTGAGTGGTGGAGACTGAGAAGATATCCAAGCCTATGGTAGATCATTTTCATTGGAATGAATTTGAGAGAATCACATACCCTTCAAACACATGGGAGTCGAGTGTTTATTTCTGTGAGGTCTACTTATTTAGTTTACTCCATCTTGGAATGAAAATGCTTACTAAGTAATTGTAAGTTGTTTACGAATTATTGTTCATGATATGTTATGAGTTTTGAAGAGCTTGGTTTTTTTTTTTTTGTTGATGGTGTTACAACCTTGGTATTTTTGGGAAAGTGAATTTGAGTTTTGCCCGAGGACGAGGAAAAGCTAAGTGTGGGGGAATTTGATGAGAATGCAAAATGTCATATTCTTATCCCTTAATGCTAAGGATTTTATAATTATTTTGTGCCTTAATATACTCATTATTCTTATATTTTGATTTAGGATGCAAATGGAAGCGTTAAGTGCAAAACAAAGTTCATTGGGCGATTCTGGATAGTTTTGAAATTTCTTCTTAATCATTGAATAACTCTCTTTCGAGCTCCGATGGAGATGATTAAAGATGCTATGGAATTCCAAGAAAACGTTCTACAACTTTAATGTTTTAAATTTTTATCAATACGGGTTGAATTCAGGTCGAAACAAGGCTTGAAGTAGTGGCACGTGCAGTGTGACCTAGACCGGATGCACGAAAAGAAAAACCCTAAACCGGGAGAAAGAAGTGGAATAAAAGGATAAAAAGAGTTCGGCACCCCAAACTTCATTTTCTCTTCTCCAGCTTTTCCTCTCTCTTTTCTCTAGTTTTTTTCTTCATATTTCTTCATGGCACTGCGTGGCTAAACTTTTAGACTTGTTCAAAGGAAACTGAAGCCTCGGTATCAATACAACTGTGAGATCTGATTTATTTTCATCGTTCAATTTATGTTTTCAGTATATGATGTTCTTCTGAAATTTTTGTTCATGATTGTCTCATTTAATCCCTAGGAGGCCTACTAGTTTATTACTCGTTGCAATCTACTACTAGGTTAGATGTCAAATTCGTAATTGTTTGATCTCTCTAACCTGTGAAGCAATCGAGATTTGATGATTTGCTACGTCTGTAATTATTAGATCTTGAGAAGAATGCTGGACTAAATTAAATGCAGCCACTTGCGCTTGTGTTGTTTAGCTTCATCTATCTCTCTAATTCGTAAGACTGCTGTTGGATTAAACCTTTAGCGCTTGTCTTGGGTTGTTTAGTGGTTAGGGTTAATTGGACCGCTTGTTTTCTAATTAACTATGAAAGGAGAAATAGGAAGATAGTTCCAATGGTGAATATTCAAGTGTGAATTGACATATGCTTGCATTGATGATCGGTTGTGAAATTCCGATGGTGGATGTTGACTTAGACCAAGGTTTGTTGTCTTGATTGATTTCGATTCTTTTAATTTGAATTGTTTCTAAGTTTTTTTTTTAAAAGTGTTTTTTTTATGCTCAAACCCCCCCCCCCCCCCCCCCCCCCCCCCAATCCTTGTTCACGGAGCATAAAAGTGGACTAATCACTCTTTGTGGGATCGATCCTTACTCGCACTACTACATATACTTTTAGGAGTATAGGTTTTATTTTTGGTTGCCAACGATAGCACACCATGCAACAAATGACCTGGTTGTCCCAAGTGGTAATATGTTTGTTTCATTTATTTATTTTTGTACAAGTTAACTTTAGTCATATTAATCATTATTATTGTTTCATATTGTAGGAAACTACTACTTGGTAGATGTTGGGCACCTTATCGTTCAACTAGAGGTCATTTAAATGAATATGGTGGAAATCATCTCCCTTAGACTACAATAGCGTTATTCAACCATCAACATTCATCATTAAGAAGCACAATTGAGAGGACTTTTTGTGTGTGGAAGCAATGATTTTCAATTTTGGATCGAGCACTTCCATACCCATACAAGATCGCAATGATGTCATTGCATGTAGTATTATTCACATTTTTATATGGACACCAGATCGCAATGATGAAGGGATTGAAGGAGAGGAACCAGTAGAAGTTATTGGGGTTGATCTAGAATATGAACAAGAACAAGAAGAAGATGAAGAAGGTTTGGAGGAACTAATTAAATGGCCTACAGTCTCAATATTAGGGAGAAGAAGGAGAAATGAAAAAACTGAATCAGCTAACCATTTTTGTAACAATATTGCAACTCAAATGTAGGATAGCAGTAATAGCCGATCCAGTGTCCACTTAAGGCAAGAACCAGCACCCGTAGAATCACTTTCAGGATTCAGAGATAGTAGTGATGAAGGAGATCAATAGTAGAATCCAGGAATGTCAGATCATCATAAAATAGTTAGCGAAGTCCAACTACGTGATATGATATCTTCAAAAAAAATTCCAGTGGTGAGTATGGTTTGGATCATAGTAGAATCACCAGGAACTGGAATTCTATAAAAATCATTAGTGACCTTTTCCATCTCTCCGCATTGCGATAAGAATGAGCACTAAGGTTTTCATCTCCATCACCAACAAACTCGACTAGGCCACATCCCTCAGTGACGACATTGTTAAAGACGCACTCATTGTTAAAGAAACTCCTCCGTTGAAGTGGACTAGCAAATGGTAGGATTTCATGCCTGGTGTATGCAGATTTCGACAATTTCAATGTCGACACCGAGTTTTTGGTCATGCGACCGCCGTCTGAGTCATTCAATTTCATCACCAACTGCACGTTTTTGCATATGATACCATGTGCTTTCGTCAATAATTATAACCCATTGGTATGTTTTCTATTCTATCGAGTTAACTCAACTCAACTTGAATACAGCTCAAAAGAGAAACCGGAGACCGAGAGTACCAGCTAGATCCATGCGCCATGGAGTGCAACAATATCCACTGATTCAGATTTTCTTTCATTCTCTTTGATTTTTAGGAAGAGTCCGAAGGACTGGTTTCGAACTCTGGTTCAGAGGAGATGGCAGGCAGAGAGTGTAGAGCAAGTCAATGTTAGAAGATAAGATTAAACCCAAACGACCAAGGAAGGCCCACATATGTAAGATTATTATCAGATGGGCCACATGACCAAGGATGGTCCACAAGATAGCCCCAAGCCCATAAGAAGTAGGACCCACAATGATTACCAAGAGTTGGCATCCTTATCACATCAGTTGGAAGATCAAGAAGGACTCACAAAAGTATCTTTATCTTAGGGTCACGACCAAGAAGAGTTTTAGTTTAAGTTATATTTGTCTTTTATCAATATTGAGTTACCTAATTATGTTAGGACTTACCTTAAGTGTTAGAGTTTGGATGTAATTGGGACAAAGGTAGTTTTATTGTAATTGGACTCTACTACCTTCCTCTATTACAAATATAGGTTCATGTACTTTGATTACAACAAGTTATTGATGCCAATGAAGTATTTCACTTTTCTATAAATTCAACATAGTATCAGAGCAGGTTCGTGAGTTGACTTGGTCAACTCATGGCGGTAATGTGATCCTTTTCTCTAAACCCTAAACCCTAGGTCTAGGTTCGTAGTTATTTTTTTTTCAGTCCCTACTCCCATAGTTTTTTATGCGATTTTCACCACTATACGTAGTTTTTCATATTGTAAGATATATATTGATAGAAAGATATTTTAGTTTAATTTCAAAGGAAGAACGATTTGTTCCAATCGAAGTTATCGACAGAGAGATATCGATATTTCAATGACCGAAGGTCAATTTGCAAAAAGATTCGAGCAGCAGCAGAAATCTTCAGAATCTGAGGTAATTTTTTATATGAAGAACCAGAATATATATGAAGAAATATATATCAAAATAAATATATGTAAGTCTATTCTTTTACCTATTCAACCAATTTTGTATCTGATTTATGTACAAAAAGAAATCGATATTTGAAGCAGAAAAGGTCAAATTGAAAAAGAGGTTTGAGCGGCTACAGAAAGCTTCCAATTCCGAGGTATTGTATGCTATCAAGAAAGAGACTTTATATGGATACTTATATTTTCAAAGAAATATATTTAAGTATATTTTCTTACCTATTCAACAGATTCTCGATATGATTTTTTTATAAGGAGATATTGATCTTGGAAGAGTCATTGGTTGTTCTGAAAAAACAGGAGAAACAGAACTTAGTACAATCAGATGACAGAGACCGAAAACTATCAGATTATTTATCTTATGATAATTATATTAAATGAAGTTAATTCATACTTGGACAAAAGATATTTAAGTCTAGTTTCAGAAGGAAAGTTTTTTATCTCAATTTGATCTATATTGAAAGATATATTCGAATTGGAAGAATCAAAGGTCATGTTGGTATCCAGTTGTATAAAAAAATCCAAATTTATGCCGATTATTTTGCGTCACTGTTTGAGTTGAAATATTAGGAAAATATCTCACTTCTCCCTAGTTTTAGGGCTTATTTACAAATATCCGTTATTTGGGATTATTGCTACTTCTATGATATTTAGTTCAAGTTGGGATCACTACCATTACCTCCCAGCTTGAGGGGGAGAAGTAGAACAAGAACAAGAAAGAGGTATCTTATTCCTTATGTTGTGGATAAGTTTATGTGACCAAAATATTCAAGAAAGGGGGAGCACAAAAGATGAAGCTTGTGCATCAAAGAAGAAATTTTTATATCGGATTATTTCATGGGTTCTTTGACAAAGTTTACTATTTGGTTCGCGTTATATGTGTTGGAAGATGGTCGTGTTATATTCAGCTACAACTATTATGTCTCTTTGGGGGCATTGTTATTGAATAAGAGGTGGCCTCATGTCATCATTTATTTTACCCCGTAAAAAAGATCAAAATTGTTTGTGGTTGGGAGTCCATGACAGAGGAACTTCATCCCCATCAAAAAGATGAAAATTATTTATGGTTGGGAGTCCACGACGGAGGAACTTCATCCCCGTCAAAACGATGAAAATTATTTTTGGTTGGAAGTCCATGACGGAGGAACTTCATCCCCGTCAAAAAGATGAAAATTATTTGTGCTCCCCCTTTCTTCACATAAACTTATCTACAACATAAGGAATCAAATACAGATGAAAATTATTTGTGGTTGGGAGTTCACAATGGAGGAACTTCATTCCCGTAAAAAAGATGAAAATTATTTGTGGTTGGAAGTCCATGATGGAGGAACTTATGATTACATCTATGACATTCCCCCCCTATAATGGCTTTTATGTCTCCTACCACTTGAGAGTTGTTATCCTGTGGAGGGACATGGTGGTGGACACTTCAAAGCAATGCCGATAGACACACTACCGATAGCAGTGGAGTGTGCCCTACATCCAACATTAAGAGTGGAGTATGAAGCAATGTCTTACCGACTAGGAGTGATTTTTACTCTCACTTATAATGTCGCAGGGCCTCATGGAAGGACGCAACAGCGTGAGGGGGAATGTTGGAAGATGAAGGCATATTGGAAGATGTGCCATTTAATAAAAAAATATTTTATACATCATTTGCAGCAAGCTAGGAGTTCATGTTGTTCTCTCACCCCCAGCTTGAGGGGGAGTGTTGGAAGATAAGATCAAGGCCAAACGACCAAGGAAGGCCCACAAAATTGACCCAAGCCCATAAGAAGTGGGACCCACAATGATTTCCAAGAGCTGACATTATTATCACATCAGTTGGAAGATCAAGAAGGACTCACAAAAGTATCTTTATCTTAGGGTCATGACCAAGAAGATTTTTAATTTAAGTTATATTTGTCTTTTATAAATATTGAGTTACCTAATTATGTTAGGACTTAACTTAAGTGTTAGAGTTTAGGTGTAATTGGGACAAGGGTAGTTTTATTGTTATTGGATTTTACTACCTTCCTCTATTATAAATAGAGGTTCATGTACTCTTATTACAACAAGTTATTGATTTCAAAGAAGTATTTCACTTTCCATAAATTCAACAATCAATATGAGATTAACAATGATCAAAGAGAATCATCAGATGAAAAATGAGAAGAAAAACAAAAACAAATTATCTGAGTGGTAACATGTTTGGAAGTTTAAAAAACCATAGCTACGAGTCCTAAAAATCAATGCTCTGATACCATGTTGATTTTCAGGACTCCATGGATTACATCATGGAAAAAAAGGAGAGAAAGCATGTTGGGGATAAAATAGGAGGAAGAATGAGGTTATGGACTTATATCTTAACCCTTCCCTGAAGCTCTATTTATAGATGAATAAAAATATTATATTACAATAATACCCTTCACCCTAGAAGAGTGATGAAGAGACAAGAAACTTAAACTAATTACATCAGTGTCATCTTTATGAGATGAGTTCTTATTTACCATCATGACACCTCTCTTGGCTTCCTTGGTCGTGTGGGATTGAGCCCATCTTCTAACACACTTCTCTTGGACGTGTGAGCCTTCTTTGTTCGGGTGGGTTTGAGCCCATCTTCTAACAATTAAATATGACCAATTTGTTTTTAGATAATATTTTTTTTCAAATTTTGTATTTGACTTTTTATTTTACTGAAAATTTATTGGATAAGTATGGTAATGTATAAGACTGATTATTAATTTCCTTTTATTTCCCTCGAAAAGGCACTAATAGGTCCATTTAGTTTTCCTTGAAATTTTTTCAAATGTTCCATGTAATTTCCTTGTAAGGCACTAATAAGATTTTATTTGAAATTTTATTGGGAATGTATATCTTAGGAATTTTTTTTATTTTTTCTTGGGATATAAATTTTCAACTAGGTGCACTAACAGGGCCCAAGTGTCTTAGCTGATTACTAACCTCCTAAAATCACTTTGGGGGTTGGAAATTGCTGCCAACAACGGAATTGGGTGAATGAAAAAGTATTGTAGGGTACTCCATAGCACTTAGAGTGCTCAAAGCATGTTCAATACTTTATGGTTTAGTAACATCTATTCTTAACTTTGTTGATGTATACACTGATATCCTTCTCTACTCCCTTATTTTCATCCCTTTTCATAAGAATCTTAGGTCTTTGGTCATAATTTTCGATAGGTCAAAGTTATAACCTAGCAAGAAGTGTTTAATCCTATACTTTTATTGTATGTTATCGCATCCATTAAAGAGTAGAGGTTGGTAGTAGACATGCTAGTGGCAAAGGCTTGGGAGTAACTTGAGGTATACACTTTAGTAAATCATTAATACTCTACTTAAGACCAAGAAAATCAGAGTATACTTGCTTTAATACCACTTGTTAAGTCCCTAAATATAAACCTAGAGAGGTGGTCAATAATTTTATTAAAATTTAAAGGCTAATTCAATATTTAAGTCACTTCAAAAGCAATTCAATCAATAGACTCAACAATAATTAAATACTCTCTAATGTGCATTGACATTTTTATAGTGATAGACAATCTTACCTTGGACGGCTATGTCAACTTCCAAGGGATTTTCATCTTCAAGTGAAATTCACTAAGTAGACGATATCTATAATGGTAAACCCCAAGGGTTCAAATTACAAGACCAACCAACACTTGGGACTTATGGTTAGTAGCAACTAGGTACAAGCATAGATTTTCAACAACAACTACTAATCAACTTGTCAAAATCTTGATTGGTTTACAACACACTAGGGATTATTTTTTCATATTTAAACTCAAATCCTCTAATATAGGCAAATATTAAAATAACAAAGCACAAGAAAAATACACAGTCACACCCAATCCTAGGTGATACCACTACCACTACAACTAGCAACTCAATTCAATCTCCAATTGGATGATTTCAAAATATAAGTTATGTGACATTTCTAAAACTCAAGAACCAAAGTTTGAAAAGCTATGGGATGATCAAAATATAAAGCCAAATATAATAGACTCAGAACCAAAATAATACTAAACTCAAATTTCTCGATTTCAAAATAAGTTCAATCATGTTCGGTATGAAAAATACTATGTATACACTAAAATTTCAAATCACAAGCTCAAGTACTTAGCTCTTTTAAAATACTTGTTTTGGCATTTCTAAATTGGTCGAAAAGTCACAAAGCACTAAGGATGCAATGGGACTTTTTATTTTTATTGTAGTAGGTTTGGTGAATAGTTTAGGGAGAGAAATCACTTAAATGATTGCAATCAAATGGTTAAAATGAGAGTGGTTTCTCCCAAAAAAATGATACTCTTGTTATTTTGTAAAAATCAACCAATTCAATTTCAAAATCTTTACATGATTGAGCTGCTAAACACAAGATAAATCACTTACAAATTATAGTGATCTATATTGGCCAACCGTATTAGAGAAGTAAAATTGTAATTTTATTTATGTCATTTGGCTAACTCAAACTCTATCGATTGGCCTTCATATTCTGCTTCTTGGTCATTTCTTCAAGGCATTTGGTCAATAGGCCAAACGAGCACTTACAAAGGCTTTTGGCTCTCTCATTTCATCCAACCAAGGCATCTCTAGTCGGTTATATTTCATTGTCATTCTTTCTTTCATTTTGGCCTATTTTGTGTGGATCGTCCAACTGGGGCAGTCAGGTTGATCGTCTTTCTCCGGTGCCTCCTCTTCAAAGTTTTGTGCATGTTACTAGTTCAGTTGTCTATGCAAACAATTACAAACAAAACATTCTCTCTTGTGTCATTAGGTCAAATAATCATCAACCAGCTAGTCTTCACAATTAGTTTCTTAAATATTTATTATCATCAAATTACTTCACGGTGTTCTTGATTAGAAGAGACCAACCTCAGTTACCAAAACATGATCTAACAAATTAGAAAAATCAACGGCAATCTGGTGAGGATAAATAGGTAATTTGGTATTGTAGAATGTGGAGGATGCAAACCAGTAAAATTACTGGTCTTTAAAGAAAGAAGATAAGGAAAGGATGCCGGGCAGACAGTCCAGCATTCTCACTAACAGGTAGAAGACAGGATCGGCCATGGCAGCGGTCACTCTGAACGTCCGCTACCCAGTCCCCCCTGCTCATGCCTCCTTAACCTCGACGACGTCCTCCTTCCTTGCCCGTCTGACCATAAGCCCGAGAACCAACCGACAACCCCTTTACTCCGTCTCTTTCCCTTCGAAACCCCCAATCGCCCCCCGTAGGGGACTCGCTGTTTTCATGAGCATGGAAGCTGGCGTCGGTGTTATGGGGACCAAGCTGGGTATGATGACCTACTTCGAACCCGAAGGCAAGGTCGTCCCCGTCACTGTCGTCGGCTTCCGCGAGGGCAACATTGTGACGCAGGTGAAGAATGTCGCCACCGACGGCTACGATGCGGTTCAGGTAGGGTATCGAAGGGTGAGGGACAAGAAGCTTACGAAGCCGGAGATTGGCCACCTTAGCAAGATTGGTGCTATTCCCATGCGTCACCTGCAGGAGTTCCGCCTCACTTCGGTTGAGGGGTTCGAGCCCAACCAGAAGCTCGTCATGGAGGATATTTTTAAGGAAGGAGATCTTGTTGATGTGTCGGGAACCACCATCGGAAAGGGATTTCAAGGTAAAGAGGACAGACTGCTGAACATTTTTGCCTCAATTGAGATTATATTTCCACTTTTTCTTGTTTTTTCCTTCATTCTCTGAACTGATCGAGATTATAATTGATTTCGTTTCCTGCGGATTTCAATCGAAGCACATCATTGAGACCTAATTTAGGATGTAATTTCTGGTTTGTCATTCATTAATCATTAATTTCGTTTCTGATTGCAGATTAGTATTGCAAAACCAGCATGATTTCCGAATTTCTATTACAAACAGCCGGTCTCGACTCTGTCTGATTATTAACTGATGAAATGCTTGAATGAACTGCAACTGTACCTTACACTACGCTCGTACGTTCTCGGAATGATGCAGGTGGAATTAAACGGCACAATTTCCGACGGGGGCCGATGACTCACGGTTCCAAGAGTCACAGAGCTCTGGGCTCCATCGGGGCCGGAACGACACCGGGGCATGTATACAAAGGAAAGAAAATGCCTGGCCGAATGGGAGGAACAAAAACCAAGATCCGAAAGTTGAAGATTGTAAAGATTGATTCCGATCTCCGTGTGATGATGGTACAAGGAGCTGTTCCTGGTAAGCCTGGAAATCTACTACGCATTGCGCCGGCTAAGATTGTGGGGAAGAACATCCCCAAAAACTAGTGCTGTAGGTGGTTTTGTTTCAAGGTGTTTACTTCTTGGTATTCTTTCTTGTTCTCTTTTTGTGCTTGTTTTACTGAATCACTGATGATTTAATGATATTTTCTGCAAAATTTAGAGACCTTGGAAGGCCTGTAGCTCCCGGAGAACAGAGAGATTCCTCCCCATTCATTGGAAACAGGCAGCTGGGGAGGGCTTTTCCTCCTCTGTTTTTTAGCCCTTAATTTTAAATATATATTTTAATTAAAACACCCTACCTTTTTTTCTCCCTAAAAATGTTTTTAAAATAAGTTAAAATTAATGAAAGCATTTCGTTGTCAATCTAAAATTTTTTCTAAGGCGGTGAATGTAGCAAAATTATAAATCCAGGAGCTGTAAATAGCCAAATCTTCTAATGAATTGGCATGCAACTTTTTATATTTTTTAGATATTTTTTGCTCTATTTTATATTAATCTATTTCCCGTTTTATGTTTATCTTATTAAATTGTTTGTTTAAATTACTCATTTTTATTTTTACTCCTGTTTTTTTATGTTTTTAAAATTTATTGATTTGTTAATAATTTCTATTTTATATCTACCTTATTAACTAAATTTTATCTTTAGTATGACTTCTATTGTCTATTTTACTTGATATTTTTTCATGCATCCTCTTTCCTTCTTTTACGTTATAATTGATTTGTTAGTTTAATTTATTTCTTGTTTGTTAATTTACTGCTTTAATATTTTTAGTTAATTAATTTTTTTGTGTTTATTTTATATTTATTTATTTATTTATTTTATTATTATTATTATTATTATTGGGGTGGAGGGAGGGATTTGGGGTAGGGGCTAACAGTTGGATTTTTTGAAAATTTTGAAAATTTGGCCACGGTCACACTGGGCAAGAACATGGTTGAAGAAAAGGACATTAGGTGGGGTTGGAGTTGACCTTCAAACTCTGAGTTGTTTCAGGGTTGGGTTTAGAGGTTAGGTTTGGGGTGAGGGTAAGATTTTTTTGGCAAGAACAAGTCAAGGGAAAGGGAAAATAGGTGGACAGGGAGTGGGTCAAATTTCTGCTTAAGTGAAATTTTGCAAGCTCGAGTTGGTTTTTGAAAACCCAAACACAAGACAGAGTGAAGCGAAATGAACAAAGATGGAAATGAGATTGGATTTTCAGTCATGACTTTTGAGTGTTTAGAAAAGTTAATTTCATCTATTCTGATTTCTACTAACATTACTACTAATTGTTACCTTTTCTAAGAAATATGCTACCTTAATATTATTATTATATTATAAAATATTATTAAGAATATTTATATTTATTTAATCATTTTTTTTATTATTATTACTATTTTTATTTATTTATTTATTTATTAAATAAGGATATACACTAATTACTACTATAAGTTTTTTCTTCTACTTCTGCCTTCCTTGAATATCGTTTTTAATGTATAACAAAAAAAAAGGGAGAAAAAATGTAGCTTAGATTAAGGGGGAGATAGTATACACTAAATAGGAATATATTAAAATAACTATCTTTGCATGCATAAATTAAGGGGGATTTAATTACAATGCATGTAAAGATCCAGGAGACCCCAAATTTAGGAAGTTAAGTCTTTGCTATAATGGTAGAACATTTAGGACTTTATTTCTTATGTTTGATGAATTTTAGAATTGGATAGAAATATGATTCTTTGGCAATAACGTACCATTTAAAAAATTATCAACATGTGATTTTAATATATATAAACTTCAATCTAGAGATTTTGTCATCGTAAAAAAACAGGGGAGATTATTAGACCAATAGTATAATCATGTTGGTCTTTATTATTTTGACGATAATAAAATGGGTAGTTTAATCTATGTTCCAACACAAATATTATATGGCCTATGACAAAAGTTCAGGACAAAAAGATGACCGATCAAGTTACCAAGTCAAAATAAAAAAAAGCCATATAAAAACATTATTGTTGAGAAGAATAACTTACACAAAGGAGAAGATTAAATATTTGAAGGCCTAGAGCGAAGGTTAAATAAAAATATGTCAAGAATTTTAGTCATGTAAATAGATAGTGATGTGAACACTCGGGAGGAAATCCCTTCTAGTCATGTATATACATAGTGATGTGAACCCTCGGGAGGAAATCCCTTGGAACCCACGATTCAACAGAAATGATGACTAGGAGAGCCACGAAAACCAGGGACTGAAAGGAGTGACGCCACAAGAGAAATAAAAAATCGAAATCCCTAATAAGTCCACTAAAAAGCCAGTTCGAATTTTTACATGCTGCCGCCAGCAGCTAATCCCCCCTCAAAGGAAACCCTAACCCGTTTAAGGCCCACCAAAAGCTAGAAACGGGTCACGGGCCAAAAACAAGTTAAAGCCCAAAACAGAAGTAAAAGTGACCTAGGCTGCCCCAAAAGCTACATAGGCCCAATGCTTGCAGCCTAGAACATACAAAAAATTAGTGCCACATGCCTATACTTAAAAATAAAGAGTCTACACTAAATTAGTCGATTAAACTCTATTTGTTGCTCATATCAAATGGATTAATACTGATCCCGCTCCTTCGCTCTTGTTCGATAAATTTGTAGATTCGGTCCAAGCAGCTTGCACCGGTCCTTGCATTGCTTCCTTGATCTTTTCGGCTCTAGGCCTTGTGATCGGCCCATCTGGAACTAGTAAGGGATCTTCAAGACCGGGTCCACCATGGTGCCCATCATTCCTCCTCAAAAGGATTCGACCTCGAATCGTCACCTACATCAAAGGGGGAAAGATCAGAAACATTGACAGCAGCAGACACATTATACTCATTGGAAAGGTCCACTTTATAAGCGTTATCATTAATTTTTTCAAGGATTTGGAAAGGTCCATCTCCCCGAGGATGCAACTTTGTCCGTCTATGGGCTGAAAATCTCTCCTTGCGTAAGTGAACCCAAACCCAATCTCTTGGTTCAAAGATGACACGTCGGTGCCCTTTAGGGAAACAAACTTTTCATTCTTCTGCGCAATTTGAAGGCGAACTCGCTCATGAAATGATTTCACCAGTTCGGTCTTGTGTCCATCCAAACTACTCTTTTCATCAATAGGTACAGGCATCAAATCTAAAGAAGTAAGTGGGTTAAATCCATAAACAATTTCAAAGGGAGAATAAGAAGTAGTAGTATGCATGATCCTATTATATGCAAACTCTATAAATGGTAAACAAGCCTCCCAAGTTTTTAAATTCTTTTGAATAATAGAGTGTAAAAGTTGGGTTAGGGTCATATTGACTACTTCAGTCTGACCATAAGTCTGTGGATGACACGTAGAGGAAAATAAAAGTTTAGTACCCAATTTCGCCTACAAAACTTTCCAAAAGTAGCTAAGAAATTTAACATCCCTATCAGAAACAATACTCCTAGGCACACCATGGAGTCACACTATTTCCTTGAAGAACAAATCAGCTATGTGTGTGGCATCATCTGTTTTATGTCATGGAATGAAATGGGCCATTTTACTAAATCTGTCCACCACCACAAAAATAGAATATCTTCCTTTCTTTGTCCTAGGCAGACTCAAAACAAAATCCATAGATATGTCTACCCATGGCTCACTAGGGATGGGCAAGGGTGTATATAACCCATGTGGTAAGACCTTAGATTTGGCCTGCTTACATGTAATGCACCTACTACATATGCGAGTGACATCTCGTCTCATCCTAGGCCAAAAAAATGTTCATGCAAGATTCCCAAGGTCTTTCTGGCACCAAAATGTCCCATTAAGCCTCCACCATGTGCCTCACGCACTAACAATTCACGCATGGAACAACTTGGCACACACAACTTCCTTCCTTCAAACAGAAAACCATCACATTTTTAAAACTTACCATATACACATAAAAAAAATCAGCGACACTGGCATACACATCTTTGACAAATTCAAAATCGAGCATTTTAGCAGCCATAGAAGTGACAGGTGATTTCTTGTTACGGTTCCGGATCTGACACATGGATTCGTAGGGAGGAAGAAGAGAAAGACGAAAACCAAGCCAAAGGGAAGCTTGAAAATCCTAGGTTCTTTGAAGAGAATGCACACTCCTGAGCTCGTTGAGGAGAACTCAAAACCCTTGTTTACTCTAAATCCATGCTTGTTTTTTATCATTACTCTTACCCCTTAAATAGGGTTCACCCTTACAAAGTTTAAGATAAAATATTATAAAAATACCCCCTGTAGATAAAATATTACAAAAAAACCCATGTGGCCTATTAGTTCTTTAACTGAAATAAAATAAAGTAAATTAAAAAAAATTAATTAGACTCTTAATAATGTTATTGCATGCATAACATTACACCTTCGGGGAGAAAGAGCTTGTTCTCAAGCTCGAAGGTAGGGTTTGCTTGCCCGTGCCAATGTCTCCACCTGTTCTCAAGTAGCATCTGCGGTATCTGTGTCAGCCCTCTGGACGACAAAACTGGAACATCCTACCAGAGAAGCAATTTTTTTTTTTTGTCGACATTGCCAGCATCACTTGTTGTAGCATACCCCAATTCGGATAAGCAGCCAAACAACAAGTTGAACTATCACCTGCTCCAAACTAGCAACTTCTACTTTGATATGAACCACCCTTGTGTGATCTGCCCCAACGGTTGCCTCATTGGAAAAATGCAGCATGTCCTCGGTAACATCAGTCTTTGGAACCAGTTCATGTTCAGCAAAGTGCTAAGCATTCTTGACTAAATTACCATGAGTGTAAGCACTGAACAAATGTAGGTAAGTGACCTCATCTAGTCCAACGACATGAGTTTCCATTGTTCCAAACAGTTCTAGTGAACCTGTGCATAACCCCTGTGTTGCAAAACCAACAGCTTCATCTTTGGATCCCTTACTGATGAAGTTCGAACAAACAGCAACATACTTCTGCTGTTGAAGTCTTTGCTACAGCCACAGACCAATATGGTGTATGCTTGTATTGGCAAAAACAACATTGCGGGAAATCTGCTGAAAGGACTCATAAAGAGCAAGTAGTGCGCTCTGGGGAATTACTGTAGCAGTAGCGTGGAAGTTGGTAGTTCTTGCCATGTTTGGCATAGCTATTACTGTCAAAAGGACAACAAGGATTGCTTCAATTGTCCCAACTGCCCCAAGGTGATGACCATCAGCTCCCTTTGTTAAAGACAATGAATAAGCCGCTTAAGTTGAAGTTCTGCTCAGCTGCCTAAAAAACCTTTCTCTCAGGTTGCATGTACTAATGTTTGGCACCTTTTTTCACTGCAACAACAGCAGCAGCACCAAACAGCAGAACTGGTATATCATGTTGAAAAATGTGGTGCAGTACAATGTTGTGCAGTACAATGTTGTGCACTGTCACAATAGCTTTGTTTTCTTGGCTATTTGACATCACTGTTTTGAGCAGTGCCACTGTTGTCAGCACTGGTTTCTGCAGTGCCACAACAGCAACACAAAAACATTTGGTGAAGAACTCATGTGCTAATTCAGGTGGCTTGTTATGTGCATACCCTGCTGTACTGAGAACAACTACCCGGAAGTCATAGTTTGCATTCGTTGGAGCCAGTCCAAGTGCCTCGCATTGGCCAGCATGTTGTACTACTCGACCCATTTGCACCTTCCTTAACAGTGACCATATAGAAAGAAGGCTAGATATAGTTACAAAATTGGGATCCCTAGTTTCCCACTTCTTTTCTGGCAAGAACTCTATAGCCTCACTAGGATGACCTCTTTGTGTAGAGCCCAACAGCAGTGCTGTCCATGAGACTGTCTGGAAGTTGATTTGTTTTTTATTTAACAATATGAAAAATCATTCTCCACAGTATTTTCTCCACCATTTTCAGAAAAACCAAACTGCTAAGCATAAAAATCACTGTTTTCAGTCGTGGTTTCTAGCTGGCTAGCAGCAAACTTTTCTGCACTACTACAACAACATTATGTCCTTGGCTGTCTATCAGCACTGTGACAACAACACTGTGTCCTTGGCTGTCTAGCAGCAATGTATTCTGGATTGCCACAATAGTATTGTTTGCTTGGCTGGCTGGCAGCACTGGTGTCAGCACTGTGAAGTGGTACTTCTGTCCATCCAAATAGGTGACTCTTCGGTGTGAAAGAAAGCACTCAACTGGGTTAAAAGAGCCATTTCTGGGTTTGAAGAATTCAATGCAGTGGAATGTCCTTTCTTCCAATAAACACTGCTATTTTGTTGGCCTAAAGATGGATCTACCAGTTTTCTAATTTTTTCCAACTTGTGTTCACAGATCTGAACAACAGTAATCATTGCAGCATGTCCTTGATTCTTCTGAGCTATAGATGCATCCTGTGATTCATTTTCATTTTCAACATATTCTAGGTGCTGCTCCTCTGCATCATTTCTAACAGGTTTTATTTTTTTTCTTTTGAGCCCATTTCTGCATTGCCACAGTAGCAACATTTTGAAAAATTGGAAGTGTCTCCCCTGCCTAACCCAAGATTGCAACAACAACAAAAATTTGAAATATAGGCAGACTGTTCACGTCAACCATAGAAAAATAAGCCATCCCCTTAGAAAAATTTGCATCTCCAGAACTCCCACCTGGTTGACGAATTTTGACAAACAGTGGCCGACCAACATACATATCATCCAAAAAATTTAACACAACGTTTTGAAATGGACTGTTACTGCTGGAAAAATGACCAAAAACAGCCACACTGTTGCTGTGTTCATCCACAACAATAGAATGCGTCCCATAAAAGTGATATAATTCACGGACAAGATCACTCCCGGCACACCGAAAAAATTTTTATCTCCAGTTTTTTCCATGTTGGCTACCTTCTCAAATTCAGAACTCCCACAGACGTGAAAATTATCAACGAACAATGCCCGATCAGCAATTATGGAACCCAAAAAATTAAGCACCACATATTCAATTTGACAAAGAACATACGCACAGGTATTGTTCACATCAACAGAAAAACAAGTCACCCCAATAATTTTTTTTAGCATTCCCGGGATTCCCAAAAAATTCCCCTCTCTCAATTCCAACACTATAACCTGAATTCCGTAAAAAATGGATTGTTTCTCTGCTTCACGAAATAGAAAACCACAGGCCAAAAATTCGAGCAGCGTTGCTGCTACTCAACCCCTTTTAGCCCCATCACCCCCATGAAAGAATCGTTTTGACATCCAAATCGAGGGTGTTTCAGAAACTTACCTGAAAATTTCGTCTTTCACTGTGGTTCTCCTTTCTCTCGTCACCCTTTCTCCCATTTTCTCCTCGCCTTGCCGGCTTTATGAACGATGGACCCCCGCGAAAATGCGTTGCGGTTGGTTGTTCGCTGGGCTTTTTCCGACGACGAACAACACCCCTTTGGGCTTCTCTGCTTGGAGATATTCTAAAACAGAGGTCTCTTGGATTTGTTTGCGTCACCTGTGGAAGACGTATGGCTTCCCATGAGAAGGAGGTTGTGGAATACCCCTCCAATTTCCAAAAATCTGGGCCCTCGCCGTCTGATTTTGAAAGTTCTGAGTCTGATTTCGGATTTGAATTCGTAGGCTCCAATTTCAGATTTGCAGGGTCTCTGTCTTCTGATTTCCATGCTCGGGAAATTAAATTTGTCTGGCTGTCGCTGGACTTCCCTGCTCGGAGATGTTTAAAATTTCTGGCCCTTTGCCTTTATGCTGAACCGAGATAGCGTCACAAGCGAGTTTTGGTCGTCTGACCTTGCCTCTCAATAGCAAAAATTTTAACGGAAGTTCTACGCATTCCATTCCACAAGGTTTCTTTTCGTACTATAAGTCCTGCACGTATTTCTTCGAATAAATTGAGCATGGCAATCCATTTTTCTTGGGATGAAGAATCACTCATTGTGTTCCCGCTCTGATACTAGTTGTTATGGTCCCGGATCTGATACATGAATTCGTAAGGAGGAAGAAGAGAAAGACAAAAATCAAGCCAAGGGAAGCTTGAAAACCCTAGGTTCTTTGAGGAGAACGCATACCCCTGAGCTCGTTGAGGAGAACTCAAGACCCTTCCTTACTTTAAATCAATGCTTGTTTTTTCTCATTACTCTTACACCTTAAATAGGATTCACCCTTACAAGGTTTAAGATAAAATATTACAAAAATACCCCTATAGATAAAATATTAAAAAAATACCCCTGTAGCCTATTAATTCTTTTACTGAAATAAAATAAAGTAAATTATTGAAAAATAATTAATTAGACTCTTAATAATGTTATTGCATACATAACAGAACATACCTTTGTGACAAAACATCAATATCAATGTTCTCCTTACCTTGCTTGTAGTGGATGACATAAGGGAAGGCCTCAATGTATTCCATCCATCTAGCATGCCTCTTATTTAATTTACCTTGACCCTTGAGATGCTTCAATGATTCATGATCGGTGTGGATTACAAACTCCTTAGGCCAAAGATAGTGCTGCCACGTCTCTAGCGCACGAACAAGGGCATAAAGTTCTTTGTCATAAGTTGGATAATTCACAGTCGCCCCACTTAGTTTCTCACTGAAGTAGGCTATGGGACGCCTATCCTACAACAACACAACTCCAATCCCTATTCCTGAGGCATCGCATTCAATCTCAAAAGTTTTGTTAATGTCAAGTAAGGCTAACACAGGTGCATAACATAACCGTTCTTTAATAGAAGCGAATGCATTTGCTTGTTCAGTGCCTCAATGAAACCCAACATTCTTTTTAAGTATTTCAGTGAGTCGTGCAGGAGGGGTGCTAAAATCCTTAACAAAACGCCTATAGAATCTAGCCAACCCATGAAAACTTCTTACCTCAGTGATGCCTGTAGGCGTCGGCCAATCCTTGATGGCCTTGACCTTCTCCTCATCAACCTCTATACCTTTTGTAGTCACAACATAACCAAGAAAAATAACTTTTTCCATGCCAAAGGTACATTTTTAAAGATTGGCATACAATGTTTCACAACACAACACATCAAACACACTTCAAATGCTCAATATGCTCATCTAGGTTTTAACTGTATACTAGGATATCTTCAAAGTACACAACTACAAATTTGCCTATGAATGCATTTGTAAGTCCAAATGGCATAACTAATCATTCATAGAGACCATATTTGATCTTGAAGGTAGTTTTCCATTCATCATCTCCTTTCATTCTAATCTGGTGGTATCCACTCTTAAGATTTATTTTAGTAAAGATACACAAGCCATGCAATTCATCGAGCATATCATCTAATTGAGGAATAGGATGACGATACTTTATAGTGATATTGTTGACCGCTCGACAATCGACACGCATTCTCCAAGTCCCATCCTTCTTGGGCACTAATAGGACTGGTATTGCACATGGACTCATGCTCTCTCTCACGTACCCCTTACTCATCAAATCTTCAACTTGCCTATGAATCTCCTTTGTTTCCTTCAGATTACTCCTATAGGTTGGCCGGTTTGGAATAACTGCCTCGGGTACAAAATCAATTTGGTGCTCAATGCCTCTAAGGGGCGGTAACCCACTTGGCATCTCTTCTGGGAATATATCTTCGAATTCCTGCAACAAGGAAACAACCACACTAGGAAGAGATGGGTTAGTTTCATCAAGATTAAGATAAGATTCTTTGTAAACAAGAAGAATCATAGTTTGATCTGCAAAGAAAGCCTTCTTAACGTCGCTCCCCCTTGCGTAAAAACTCAACTTTGTCTTCTCCTTCCCCTTTGTAGGTGCTCTCCTACTTTTCTCTTGTGGCTCCATTCTCCTTTCTACATTCTCAGCCACCTCTCTTTTTTTCTCTTCTCTTGGTTGGTCTTCTCGTATTTCAACCGTTCCCTAGCTTTAATTGGTCCTCATAGACCTGTTTAGGGGTCAAAGAGGCAAGCTTGATTGTCTTTCCATCCTTTATAAAACTGTACTAATTCTTAATTCCATCATGAGTCACCTTCCTATCATACTGCCACGGCCTCCCCAACAAAATATGGCCAGCATGCATAGGGACTACATCACAAAGCACCTCATCACTATACCGACCAATAGTAAAGGCTACCAAAACCTGTTTAGTTACCCTGACCTCCCCTCAATCATTCAACCATTGTAATTTATAAGGTCTAGGGTACTTCAGTAAAGGTAAGCTTAGGTTCTCAACCAGAGTGGTACTAGCCACATTGGCACAACTCCCCCCATCTATAATCATACTACACAACTTGTTACTCACAAAACATCTGGTATAAAATATGTTTTCTTTCTGGTGTTCCGAGTTATCGACCTTAATTTGCATGTTGAGGGCACGCCTGGTAACAAGAGACTCGCCTTCAACAGGGTATGTCACTCCATCATCATCATCACTAGTATCAATCAAGGTGGGATTCTCACAAACATCATCCTCACTCTTTGTCGACACCTCCCCATTGTCACGCAAAACCATCACCCGCTTGTTTGGACACTGGGTCACGATGTGCCCCGAAGCCAAACATTTAAAAAATTTAATATCTCTATTCCTCGATGGTTGGAAATTGACCTAGGGTTTGCTCTTACTAGTTCCCTCATCCTTTCCTGTAGGTAGTTCGGGCTTCCCTTTTACTGTAGCCCTATCAGTTCTATCCCAATTTTTTTTCCAGGGAGTACTAGGAGCTGCTGTATACCTTGTTGTTCCTTTTCTCTTCAACTGCCTCTCCACCTTCATAGCCATGTGGACCATGTCTTCGATTTCCACATAATGTTGTAACTCAACTACATTGGCTATGTCTCTATTCAAGCCATTAAAGAATCTAGCGATTGTGGCCTCCCGATCCTCCTCTTCATTTGCACGAATCATAACCACCTCCATCTCTTTGTGGTAATCCTTTACACTCCTAGTCCCTTGAGTAAGGGTTTGTAATTTTTGGTAGAGGTCTCAATAATATTGGCTAGGTATAAATCTTCGCCTCATGAGAGCTTTCAACTCACCTCATGTCTCTACAGGCCTCTCATAGTTTCTCCTCTTACTGGTCACTAATTGATCCCTTCAATTAATGGCATAATCAGTGAATTCAATTACCATCAGCTTCACCTTCTTCTCCTTTGAATAATTGTGACAAACAAAAATCAACTTGATTTTCTTCTCCCACTCTAAGTAGGTGTTGGAAGATAAGATCAAGCCCAAATGACCAAGGAAGGCCCACATATGTAAGATTATTATAAGATGGGCTACATGACCAAGGAAGGCCCACAAGATGGACCCAAGCCCATAAGAAGTAGGACCCACAATGATTACCATGAGCTGACATCCTTATCACATCAGTTGGAAGATCAAGAAGGACTCACAAAAGTATCTTTATCTTAGGGTCACGACAAAAAAGAGTTTTAGCTTAAGTTATATTTGTCTTTTATTAATATTGAGTTACCTAATTATGTTAGGACTTACCTTAAGTGTTAGAGTTTGGGTGTAATTGGGACAAGGGTAGTTTTATTGTAATTGGACTCTACTACCTTCCTCTATTATAAATAGAGGTTCATGTACTCCTATTACAACAAGTTATTGATGTCAAGGAAGTATTTCACTTTTCCAGGTTCTGGGTCAACTGATGGAGGTAATGTGATCCTTTTCTCTAAACCCTAAACCCTAAGTCTAGGTTCGTAGTTATTTGTTTTTCTGTCCCTACACCAGTAGTTTGCTTCGGGTGTTTTACCTCTATACGTAGTTTTTTATGTTGTAAATTATATATTTATGGAAATATATTTGAGTCTACTTTCCAAATAAAACCTATTTGTTCCAATCGGAGTTATCTACAAAGAGATATCTATATTTGAATAAGCAAAGGTCAGATTGAAAAAAAGGTTTGAGCAGCAGCAATCTTTCGATTCTGAGGTAGTTTTTGATATCAAGACCAAGACTTTATGTGGAGAAATATATATCAAACGAAATATATGTAAGTCTATTCTTTTACCTATTCAACCAATTTTTTATTTGAGTTATCTACAAAGAGAAATCGATATTTGAAGCAACAAAGGGCAGAGTTTAAAAGAGGTTCGAGCGGCAGTAGAAAGCCTCAAATTCTGAGATATTTTATGCTATCAAGAAAGAGACTTTATATGGAGAATTATATATCAAAAGAAAGATCTGTAAGTCTATTTTATTACCTATTTAACCAATTCTCGGTATGATTTTTTTATAAGGAGATATTGATCTTGGAAGAGTCAATAGTCGTTCTGGAAAAATAGGAGAAACAAAACTTAGTTCAACCATATGACAGATACCGAAACCTATCAGATTATTTATCTTCTGATAATTATATTTTATGAAGATATATTATACTTGGATGAAAGGTATTTAAGTCTACTTTCAGAAGGAAAACATTTCTGGTTAATCTGATCTATATTGAAAGATATATTCGAATTGGAACAATCAAATGTCATGTTGGTATTCTGTTGTATTGAAAAATCCGAATTTATGCCAATTATTTTGCGTCACTTTTTGAGTTGATCAGGAAAATATCTCACTTCTCCCTAGTTTGAGGGCTTATTTATAAATCTCTGTTATTTGGGTTTATTGCTACATCTATGATATTTGGTTCAAGCTGGGATCATTGCCATTACCTCCCAACTTGAAGGGGAGAAGTAGAAGAAGAATAAGAAAGAGGTATTTTATTCCTTATGTTGTGGATAAGTTTATGTGACCAAAATATTCAAGAAATGGGGAGCACAAAAGATGAAGCTTGTGCATCAAAGAAAAATTTTTTTATATCGGATTAATTCATGGGTTCTTTGACAAAGTTTACTATTTGGTTCGTGTTATATGTGTTGGAAGATGGTCGTGTTATATTCAGTTGCAGCTATTATGTCATTTTGGGAACATTATTATTGAATAAGAGGTGGCCTCAAGTCATCATTTATTTTACCCCGTCAAAAAGATCAAAATTGTTTGTGGTTGGGAGTCCACGACGGAGGAACTTCATCCCCGTAAAAAAATGAAAATTATTTGTGGTTGGGAGTCCACGACAGAGGAACTTCATCCCCATAAAAAAATGAAAATTATTTGTGGTTGGAAGTCCATGACGGAGGAACTTCATCCTCGTAAAAAAATGATAATTATTTGTGGTTGGGAGTCCATGCCGGAGGAACTTCATCCCCGTAAAAAAGATGAAAATTATTTGTGGTTGGAAGTCCTTGACGGAGGAACATATGATTACATCTATGATATCCTCCCCCCCCCTTCATGTAATGGTTTTTATGTCTCCTACCACTTGAGAGTCGTTGTCCTGTGGATGGACACGGTGGTGGACACTTCAGAGCAATGCCGATAGACACACTACTGATAGCAGTGGAGTGTGTCATACATCCAGCATTAAGACATGAGTATGAAGCAATGGCTTACCGGCTAGGAGTGGTTTTTACTCTCACTTATAATGCCGCAGGGCCTCATGGAAGAACGCAACAACGTGAGGGGGAATGTTCGAAGATGAAGGCATATTGGAAGATGTGCCATTTTAAACAAAAATATTTTATACATCATTTGCAGCAAGCTAGGAGTTCATGTTATTCTCTCACCCCCAACTTGAGGGGGAGTGTTGGAAGATAAGATCAAGCCCAAACGGCCAAGGAAAACCCACATATGTAAGATTATTATAAGATAGGCCACATGACCAAGGAAGGCCCACAAGATAGGCCCAAACTCATAAGAAGTAGGACCCGCAATGATTACCATGAGCACATCAGTTGGAAGATCAAGAAGGACTCACAAAAGTATCTTTATCCTAGGGTCACGACCAAGAAAAGTTTTAGTTTAAGTTATATTTTTCTTTTATCAATATTGAGTTACCTAATTATGTTAGGACTTACCTTAAGTGTTAGAGTTTGGGTGTAATTGGGACAAGGGTAGTTTTATTGTAATTGGACTCTACTACCTTCTTCTATTATAAATAGAGGTTCATGTACTCCTATTACAACAAGTTATTGATGTCAATGAAATATTTCACTTTTCCATATATTCAATAGTAGGCTTCAGGGTCACTCTTACCTTTGAAAGATGGTATGGTTATTTTAATGTTCCCAAGGCTCTTGTGTACCCCATCTCGAACCCTAGGATTTCTCCCAGGTGCCCTTCCACGCCTTCCTCCTCTAGGCCTGCCCATTCCCACTTCGGATGCTATGTCCTCCTCTTCTGCGTCATCCTCTACGTACTCATACTCATTTTCAATGCTAGGCTCATGCCTCCCTTGTTCTCGCCCCACTTGTATATTTCTAAGATGACTTCTTGCTGATCCATTTTGTCCCTCATCTCCCCCAACACCAAATTCAAACGTGCGAACTGTTGTTGCATTGTTTGCAATACGAAGGATGAGATATCTGCTTCTTCCTTAGGTGCCGAGTCGTTCCGAAGAGACATTCTCAAGGCACAATTTTTTTTGAGATCGAAATTAGAAATTGATTGGAATGGGATAAAAAAATGAAAACGAATAAATGAAAGAAAAATAAACCTGATTCAGGACCTAAGGTCTAGTACCAGATGATGAGAACCCTCAGGAGGAAATCCCTTCGAACCCACGAATCAACAGAAATGATGCCCAAGAGAGCCACGAAAACCAGGGACTGAAAGGGGAGACACCACAAGAGAAATCAAACATCGAAATCCCTGATAAGTCTGCCTCAAATCATTGATAAACGAGAGGAAGAAGGGCTTCTTCGCCTCCAAGGGAGGCTCTGCCTCAACCACTAAAAAGCCAGTTCCAATTTTTACATGCTGCCACCAGTAGCTAATCCCCCCTTGGCAAGTGTAATTGATTGAATGCAATTTTCAAATCCCATTTCCATATCCTAGAAAGGGAAAATTCTAAAAAGAATTGGAATGTATCCGATCCTTTAACCAAAATTTGAACATCCTTAATACCAGGGTGTATGGTCCGCCATTGACCATATAATTCCTGAATGGGTTCAGGAAGAATAGAGATTGGTGGCCCGGATGTTGCCACCATTTATATACCCATCAAAGAATAGGTATTTTTTTCTATAGGTGTTTCTTAATTTCAGCCCCTAGTGTAATAACCAGGTATGTTTATGTGTAGGGTTTTGATAATAAAACATGTTTGACCACACATTGACATAATCCTAGTAGTTATACCCCTTACTAATAGGAGCAATTTCTTATTTAGAAAGATTGTGGACGAATTTGGCTATTTTGCAACTGTTGTAAGAATTTGGACTGTCCAATTTGTTAATATTGGACAAAGTGTGATTATTAGTCATCGATTGAGTATGAACCAAAATTGCCTTATAATCAAACCACAATTTGTGGTTGGTCATGGGAAAGAAAGATTCTTTCAACCATTTGGAACATATTTTCCAAGGATTAGAAGTCACAAGCATATCCTCGCGATTGATGACGAGAATTTCTTCCATAATTGGAAGAGTTGTAAAATTTGGTTTGTCTTGAACCACATCCTTCGTTGACGTTGTTGAGGATGCTTCGAAAACTTTATTTTTCCCTTTATTTATCCCTGTATTAGGGTTTGACCTACCTCAGCCTCTTCTTCCTTGGGTAGGGAGAGGACATCCCTTGCCAGGAAAATGTGAAATTATTTTATCCTTGCAAAAATTCATGAGTGAAAAACTCGGGTAGAGAGTTATTTTCTCCCTTGATATATTTGATATCAAAATCAAAGGCCCATAATTCTGCCTGCCATCAACCAAATATTTATTTAGATGCCATACTTTTTGTATCTTTTTTAAGAATTTATTTGGCAGTAAAATAATCTATTGTTAAAAGGAAATGTTGATTAAGTAAATCCTCTAGAAATTTACCAATGCATTTAACAATAGCAAGATTTTATTGCTTAACAATTGAATAGCTTAATTGCGCTAGTTTCCCAAGGCTAAAATTAAATCATACCAATTCCTCTTTATTTGATCATGGATTTAATATTTTTAATATTCCTACTTATCCAATATGGGAGGCATTAGTTTAAACAACCTTCTTCCATTGAGGGTTGCCTAGGTAAGACAAGGTTATTGTCAGTTAGGAATTAGATGCCCTAATTCCAAACTACCAAGAGTAATAATAATAATCGTAGCAGAAGAAAAAAGCAAGCACAAAAAAACACAACAAAATTTATACAGGTTCGCATCAAGGTGAGACTATATCGTGTCTTCCGATGTTGCAGTAATCTACTATAAAGATGAAAAAGTTTACAAGAGAGATTGCACATACTTACAAGTGTTTTTTTTCTTTAACTTCTCTTGGCCACAACGAATGCTCCTCGGATGATAAAACCGTAATAGCGGCACCCCCAAATATAAACAAAAAATTAGGGCAACTGGATTACAAGTTTCAAATCCCTAAACTAATCTTAATGGAATAGTAGTCAATATATCGTGGATCTCGTGGGGGCTTTACCCACACAGCCCCAGGAGGGGGGCTTCCCGCCCGTTTTCCAACCCCCATAGTGACCTTTCCCCGAAGGGCGATCCTCGTACCGACTCAGCGTAGGCCATTGATTAGGCTCCACAAGTTAACACTATCGAACACGAGCTTTAATTGTTTTAATAGCCATTGTATGATTCATGGTCCAAGATGCATGATTCTTCTTTATTCTTACATACAGAATTTTATAATCCTAGGCAAGATTTGGATAGTAATCTGCAATGTAATTTAGACTACCCAAAAATCTTTGTAATTGAGTTTTATCCCTGATTTCATTAGGAAATTTGGATACAAACGCAATTGATATATCAATAGGAATTATTTTTCTTTGGCTGATGGTATGACGCAAAAATTTGATAGTAGTTTGAAAGAATTGCATTTTTGGAGCCGAAATCACTAAATCTTTATGTTTAATAATTGTTTTGAGAATTTTCAAATGTCTGAAATAAGATTCTATATTTGTAGAAAAGATATGAATATCATCTATATAAAATATAGAAAATTCACTATAATTTCTGAAAATATTGTTCATGATATTTTGAAAGTCAGAGGGATCATTTTTCAACCCAAAAGGCATAACATTCCATTCATAATGGCCAAAAGGAACAATAAAAATAGTCTTATACTTATCCTTTTCATGGATTTGAATCTTCCAATAGCCTGATTTAAGATCAAATTTAGAATTTTTTTTTTTTTGCAGAATGCAATTTGCTAAAAGATCCTTTTTATTTGGGATAGGATATCTAATCCATTTTAGACAGTCAGTATGTGGCTTATAATTTACCACTAGATGAGGAACTCGTTCTTTTTAAGAATTTTTATTAATATAAAATGTTTTACAACTCCAAGGGGAGTAGGATTTTCTGATTAATCCTTTTTCTATCAAGATTTCAATTTGTAGTTTACAAAGATTTGAATATTCCATTTTCATTTGACTCTATCGAGCTTTTGTAAGAATATTTTTCTCCTCAAAATCGTGAACATATGGCAAAGAAACAATATGTTTCTTTCGATTCCAAAAAGCCATAGGAACATCACTACAAATTTTGGAAGTAATTTTTTTCTGGATTAGTAAGTTGAAGCCGCACGAACCTCTTTTTCAATATGACCTTTTCAACTTCAAATATCAATTTCTCTTTGTAGATAACTCAGATAAAAAATTGGTTGAATAGGTAAAAGAATAGACTTAGAGATATTTATTTTGATATATATTTCTCTATATAAAGTCTAGTTCTTGATAACAAAAAATACCTCAGAATCTGGAGCTTTCTGCTGCTGCTCGAACCTTTTTTCAATCTGACCTTCGCTCATTAAAATATCAATATTTCTCTGTAGATAACTCTGATAGGAAAAAATAGTTTTTCCTTGGAAAGTAGACTCAAATATATTTTCGTCAATACATAATTTTCAATATGAAAAACTCCGTAAAGGGGTAAAAAACACCAAGCAAACTACGGGTATAGGGACTTAAAAAAATAACTAGGAACCTAAAGTTAGGGTTTAGGGTTTAGAGAACAGGATCACATTACCTCTGTGGGTTGACCACGTAAATTCACAGAACACGCTCTAATGCCATGTTGAATTTATGGAAAAGAAAAATACTTCATTGACTTATTATAATTAAAGTACATGAACCTCTATTTATAATAGAGGAAGGTAGTAGAGTCCAATTACAATAAAACTACCTTAGTCCCAATTACACCCAAACTCTAAGACTTTACGTCCTAACATAATTAAATAAATCAATATAGATAAAAGACAAACATAACTAAAACTAAAACTCTTCTAGGATGTGACCATATGATAAAAATGCCTTTGTGAGTCTTTGATATTCCAACTCATGTGATAAGGATGCCAACTTGTGGTAATCATGGTGGGTCATACTTCTTATGTGCTTGGGCCCATCTTGTGGGCCTTCCATGGTCGTGTGACCCATCTTATAATACTCTTAGATATGTGGGTCTTCCTTGGTTATGTGGACTTGGGCCTATCTTCCAACAAAAGTATTACTCTGTTTTCATTAATTCATACCGATGTATGGGGACCCTTGAGCATCTCAAATATTTCTCAAGTCCAGTATTTTATTACATTTATTGATGATTTCACTCGTACCACTTGATTGTTTCTATTTAAGGAGCTTTCTGAGATACCATTGATTTTTAAGTCTTTTCATGCTATGGTACTCACTCAGTTTGGTCAGAACATAAATATACTTCGGTCTGATAATGCCAAAGAATACATTTCCAAAGAACTTGACTCTTTTTGTCAAAAAAATGGCATTATCCATTAAACATCGTGACTACACTCCTCAACAAAATGGTGTAGCCGAATAGAAAAATTATCATATTCTTGAGGTAGCTCGAAGTTTATTATATGCCATGAAAGTTCCATACTTTTATTGGCCTCATGCAATCCTTACCACATGCTTTCTTATAAATCGTCTACCATCTTCCATTCTTGGTAATAAATCTCCTTACTCTATATTGTTACCAAATGATGATTCGTTTTCACTGCCCTTGAAAATATTTGAGTGTCAATGTTTTGTCCATATTTTTTCTCCAAAACACTGTAAAATTGATCCTAAATCTATCAAGTGTATCTATCTAGGATACTCTCGTACACAAAAAGTTATGTTTGTTATAATCCCACTCTTCAGTGTTTACTTGTGTCCAGGGATGGAACATTTTTTGAAGACTCTCCATACTATTTTGACAATGCACCTCCAAGTTTGTCTTCAATACCAGGTTCTCCTCGACCGGTTGTGCCCTGTGCTACAGAAACTTTTCAGCCCCTAGAAACACTAGCTGACACCACACCTACTGAGTTTATGGATCCCACCATGGTAAGTCCATCTTTTCTAGTTGTTTTTGGTCTACAATATGATACTCGTCCTATCGCACAAAGAAAAGAACCCAAATCATGCACCATACCCTCTACGTCTCATCCCATATCAAAATTTGTGTCTCATTATCGTCTATCCCCTGCATGTTGTCAATTTCTCTCTGCTATTTCTGCCATATCTATACCACAGTCCTATCAAAAGGCTCTCAAACATCCAGGGTGGAAGATAGCAATGGATGAAAAAATGCAAGTCCTTTATGAAAATCAGACATGGGCTCTAGTCCCACTTCCATTAGATAAGAATTTTGTTGTTTGCAAATGGGTGTTTACTGTGAAACACAATCCGGATGGGTCTGTGGCTCGGCTGAAGGCTCGCCTTGTGGCTAAGGGCTATACATAATGTTATGGCATTGATTATGAGGAAACCTTCTCTCTAGTGGCAAAAATGAACTCGGTAGGTGTGTTATTATCTCTGGTAGCTAATTCTTCCTCGAAGGTATATCAACTTGATGTGAAAAATGCCTTTCTGAATGGGGACATCAATGAAGAAATTTATATGAAACAACCACCTAGGTATGTTGTTGAGGGGGAGTCAGTAAGTCGACTAAAAAAATCTCTGTATGGTCTAAAACAGTCCCCTCGTGCATGGCTTGAGAAATTTAGTCAAGCCCTCATACGGGCAGGATTTTACAGATGCTTTGGACATCACTCAGTTTTTATTAAAAACACACCTACAGGCAAGGTAATTATGGCAGTATATGCTGATGATATCATTTTAACTAGTAAAGATTCCGAGGGCATCCAGGAAACAAAAGAAAAAATATTTGCTGAATTCATGACATAGGATCTTGGACTACTCAAATATTTTCTGGGTATTGAAGTATTACAATCCAGACATGGGGTTGTGCTATCCCAAATGAAGTATGCCCTTGATCTACTGGAGGAGAGGAATGTTGGGATGCAAACCAGCAGACATTCCTATGGACTCAAATACAAAATTATTTGTAGGTATTGGAGAAGATGTAGATATGGGGAAATATCAGAGACTAGTGGGAAGACTTATTTACCTATGTGTAACATAGCCAGATATATCATATGCAGTAAGTGTGGTGAGTCAATACATGCACAAACCACAACTTAGTCATTGGCAAGCACTTGAAAGGATATTACGATATCTGAAAGGAGCTCTAGGAAGAGGGCTTGTTTATAAAAATCATGGTCACTTCAACATTGAAGGATTCTCAGATGCAGACTGGGCCGGATCTCCAAATTACAGGAAATCTACTTCAAGATTTTGTACGATGGTTGGAGGAAATGTGGTTACATGGAGAAGCAAGAAGCAAAATGTAGTAGCATGGTCTAGTGCAGAAGCAAAATACAGAGCCCTGACACACACTATTAGTGAACTCCTATGGATAAGACCCCTTCTCACTGATTTGGGATTCTACAAAAAGCTCTGATGGATTTATATTGTGATAATCAAGCAACTATACACATTACAGTGAATCCAGTCTTCCATGAAATAACAAAGTATAATGAAGTGGACTGCCATTTTATATGAGAAAAGTTCCAAGTTGGTCTTTTATCTCTAAAACATATATCATCACAAATTCAAGTTGCAGATATTCTCACCAAACCGATCACTCACAAGATTATGTCTACCATCTGCAGCAAGTTGGGCATCTACGATGTTTTCTCACCCCCAGCTTGAGAGGAAGTGTTACAATGTGAGACCCACCATGATGCACGAGCTGGTGGGACCCAACATGAGGACGTGGGATGCCAAGAAGAGTCCTCATCCAAGCTAGCATGAGTTAAGAAGATAAGAAGCACAAGCTGAAATGAGTTAGAAGACTTGAAGATCAAGTGGGACCCACAAAGATACCACGAGCTGGAAGATCACGAGGGACCCACAAGGTTAAGGCCACAAGCTCACCTCCTGCCTTATTTCCATGTTATTGAAGAAGAGTTATAGTTCAACTTATATTAGAACTCTATTAGATTGTGTTATCCTTTCAAGATTGACTTATCTTAGAGAGTTAGAGTTGGAATGTAATTAGGAGATTTAAAGGTTACTTGTAGAAGGACTCTATCACTTCCTCTACTATAAATAGAGGTGTTGTAATTCGGAATTAATCAAGTTCTACAATTTTCTCTTCAGTAAATCTCTCTCTTTGTTTGGCGCACACCTTGTTGCTCTTCTCTTCTTCCCTCTACCCGATAGCCTTCTTCCCTTTTTCTCCTTTTTTTCTTTCTCTCTTCCCTTGCTTAGAATATTGGAAAAGGGATCATAAATTCAACAAGAGAATAAGGCTTAATAGTTATGTTTTTCTCTTGCTTGATTTTGTTATGAATTTTATTGTGGTATATCTCAATTAATTATTATTGATCACCTTCTTCATCAATTTCATATAGATGATCCTTCTGTGCTTTGGTAAGTACATTGATTCTTGAATGATTCATTTTACCATAGGATTGATGTTCGAACAGTGACAATTAGACTATTCATCAGAACTTGAATCCTCAGAACTAGATGAAATATAATTGTCTGATTCGGATTTAGAACTAGAATTTAATAAAAAAAATTAATTGGTTTTTTAATCCTTCATATATATTTAAAGAATTAAGCTTTTGCTAATTTTTATAGCGATTTGAATAGTGGCCAAATTTGCCACGTTTGTAACTGATTATCTTTTTGTTTTGCTTGTATTAGATGTTTTATGTCAAAATATTTTAGATTTACCTCTAAATTGTTTTTAGATATCTTTCTATCTAATTTATGTCTATGTTTTTCCTTATAGAATTGTCTACTCTTATGTTGGGAATGAGCTACCTTCTTGTGCTTCTTGTTGGAAGAATGACCTGAAGTACAAGGAAATTGCTCACAGAATTCACCCAATTCTTTTTCGCCTTTAAGATTCTGATTTCTAAACTGAACCTGGAACTTTAAATCTTTATAAAGAGAAAGACCTTGTTTAGTTATGGCACTAATCAGTTGGTTGTATGTGTAGAGATTATAATCAATGGTACCTCCAACTGTATTAATCAAAGTTTGTCTGGCCTTGGCAATAAACAGGAGAGGTAATCAATCAATAAATTTTGATTTTCAATATTCATTATTGGCATCATTTCGTTGCATAACTTTGGTAATAAAGATATCCTTATACCAACGAAACTAGCTAAGTTTCTTACAATGAAGATTTTGAAATAATTATATTACTTGATCTGTGTTGGAAGTAAAAGTTCCAACAAAGTGAATTAGAATGTCTTTGATGAGGGTGTAAAATGCATACTCTCCTTCAAAAGGAACAAGTTGTCCTTTATCGTCAATCAACAATTGACCATCTTCATTGACAATAAATTTCTTTGCAGAAAAAAATTTATTTATGTTGAACTATGGTGAGGACATTATCCCACCAACCTTTCAAGATTCCAGAGAATCCTAAAGTTATCATTTGAGCAATTTGGGACTCAGGATTTTTATTTTGTTTGCAAATACTACTATACATGAGCACTTTGTGTATTGTCTCATATATATGATATTTAGACAAACCATGTATGTTCCATTCATAGACACTTCTTCCATCATAGATTTTTTATCTGTATAAAGATTTTCTTCATACAAAAGGTTATAAGGTGTGGGCCTATGTTAGTAAAAAATTTGGCACGAGTCCCATTGTCTTTGTGACTTTTTATCATAATCCTTTTTTTACAGAAGGTATTTGTTCAAGTTGTTGGAAGGATTCTTCTAATTGACTGATGTCATACTTGACATATGAAGATGCAATTCCAGTGTCTGAAGATGCATTAAAAATAGTATCTTCAGCATTTGTAGTGGAGGTACAATTATCCTCAATTACATTGAGACTTTGATTTTTTTAATGTCTCTAACAACTCCTGAGTAAATTCATGAGGTTTTTGTGTCTTAAATCATTTGACAACAAGAGGTGGTTTAAGTGAAGGAATATTACCCTCAATGGGAGAAATAGGAGCGTGTTTAGGAGCTGAACTGATAAACACTCTTGGCCTGGGTTTTGTGCTGAACAAGTTCTTCAATTATATTGAGTTGTTGACCTATTGTTTGGAGAGGTAAATTGGTAAAGTTATTTTGTTTTTGAACCTAAAAAATCTAATTTGGCGGAGATTCATGTGTTATATATGTTACTGCCTCCAAGGTAATACCATTTCCAGATGAATTAGATGATTCTAATTTGAGAGGTTCAGGAGGAGGATTATAGATTGTACATATGAGCCTGACTGAAGCTGCCAAACTTAGATTTCATTGAGAGTATTAATCTCTTGTTTTCTTTGAATTTGGAATAAATTACACTATACCAATACTCAGATTTCATTGAGAGTATTAATCTCTTGTTTTCTTTGAATTTGAAATAAATTACACTATACCAATATTCGAAGGATGTAATTTTATTTTCTTGAGCTAGGTAATCACACATTTTTTGGCAAGAAATTTCTTGTCTCTAGAAGAAGGATATTTTTTTAAAAACCATGTTTTAAATTTAGCATTATCAGGGTGCAAAAATTCAGCTTGGATAGTTGATCTGTCAACCATAAATTATTTTGTAATAATAATTAGATAATGAAATGAGTGATTTGCCTTGGGGTTGGAGTTGTTTTCTCTTCTTCTTTCCAATGGTAAATTCCATGAGGAATTTGGTTTTGGGAAAGTCTAATTCCTTCCATAGAAATATTATCTCAGGTGACTGGATAAGGTGTTTCGGTTTTGGGCTTTCGAGACGTGGATCCAACATCAGAGTATCGTGATATATGTGGTAATGATACTTGATATTGGGGATGAATGTTGTTTCAGAAATTGAGAATCACATCACCATCCATGGATTCAATTATTTGTTCAATAATAGTATTGACTAATGATCTTGGAGGGACTGCCTGAGGTATAATCCAAGTTTTGGGAAACTTAATTTCCTCCCATGAAATCATTCTAGGAGTGGCAACATTTGCACTTAGTAAATTTGTTTCAATAATATCAGTTTTAGCCAATTCTGGATATTTTTGCACTTTAGGTGGTAAGGTATTCATTACCTTAAAATGGATTCATATGATTATAGAAATGATTTCTCATCCAGGTAAAAATTTATATCCCTAAGTCAGTAGCCTAAGTTGTAATGCTTCCATTAAATTTCTATTTGTAAAAGATAGAGTTAAATTAGGCTGATTATTAAAATTAACCAATCCTCAACTGAAACAGGTTTCAATGACACCCATAAGAGAGGGTTTCCAATCTAAATTTCTACTGTCTCTTAAAATTTCTTGGACGCAAGTATTCCTACCTAAGAGGGTCAGAGGCTTAAAAGCTACTTGGATGCATCCTGTATGCCTGTATTTATATTTATCATGATTTAGATAATTTTGTAATCTATTAACTCTAATAGTTTTAGAGTTGTATCTTGAGTATTTGTATTAATCATTTTTTCCATGATTTTAATTCCCATGACAGATGGAAGGGTAAAAGTACACTCCTTATAAATTGAAGTTAGTTTGATGGACATAATTGTCTAATTATTTAATTTCTAATGTAAATTGAAATCCAATAATTGGGTAAATTTTAAAGAATTATTATTTGTTGAATTTAGAATCCCTTTTCCATGATCATGAACAAGAGAAAGAAGAAAGGAAAAAACAGAAAAGGGGAGAAAAGCTCTTACGTAGAGTGATGTAGAATTTTAGTTACATCGTCTTTAATACCTCGCAAGCATACGAATCATTCATGTAATCTAGCAGTAAGCGAGGGTCATATCCACAGGGAGGATTGAATTTTGTGTATTCTTCAGTCAACTAGCCTAACCAAATATGATGAATTAATTTGAACTAAACATTAATTATATCCTACATTATCAAGCAATAATCTAATTAACTACTTACACAACAGGAAACGTCAACTCTGGATTTTATCGTGATTCGTGCCTCTCTCAAGCGCCATGAAACCACAAATCCGGATTCTCAAACCTTGCATCTAGCCCCTCTCGAGTGCCTAGAGTTAATGACAAAGAGCGGATTACAATAGAATGCAGAGAATCAATTTCCTATTGTGATGATGCTAAAATTATCAACTCTGGATTTTATCGTGATTCGTGCCTCTCTCGAGGGCCACGTAATCACGAATCCGATTTCTCAATCCTTGCGTCTAGCCCCTCTCAGGCGCATAGAGTGAAAGACAGAAATCAGATTAAAATACCAAAATCCAACCTCAATTATAATCCTACCCTAATTAGCTAATTTAATCAAATATCCAGAAAACAAATCTTAAATAAACATTAATTATCAAATCAGATTCAATTAACATTCAAAACTTAAGTTCAAACTATATAAAAAATTAAATTCAATAACGACGAATTACTCCCCTTCTTCTTCCTCTCGCTCGGGCAACTCGTTCTCACGGGTGCTGCAATTTCCCGAAATCAATGGCTTCGGGTTGGCAAGAGTGAGTGGCCGGAGGTAGAGACGACGCCGGCGACGAAGGTTGGAAGCCGACGGACGGAGGTAACGTCCGGCGAAGAACGAAACAGAGATGAAGTTCTCTAACCGGCTCTCTCGAGTCTCGGTCGGAGTCGAAATCGCTCCGGGAATGGTCGAAAATACGTAACCGACGTCGGAGGATGGTCAGAAAGCGGAGTTGGCACCGGAGAAGCCCTCTCGGATCACTTCTCGGCCTGGCGAGCGGCGACTGTCGAACTCACCTCGACGGAGACTCTCTCGAGCTCTCCTCGGATTTGTTCTCGGTTGCTGGACGGCAGTGGACGGTAGTGGACGACGGTGACGCGGCGGAAGACAGTGGTCTGGGGAGTGACGGTGGGAAACTCCTCTCGGGTCTCCCCTATTTCCGATGCTCTGTTCTGGCGAGCAGAAACTGTCGAACTCACCTCGACGGAGACTCTCTCGAGCTCTCCTCGGGTTTGTTCTCGGTTGCTGGACGGCGGTGGACGACGGTGGCGCGGTGAATGACGGTGACGCGGCGACCGACGGAGGGAAACTCCTCTCGGGTCTTCCCCTGTTTCGGTCGACGGTCGTGCTTTGTTTTGTCTTCCCGCTCGGGTCTCCCCTCTCGGGTCCCCCCCCCCCCCTCGGGTCCCCTTTCGACCTCTCTTACTTCCTTTAAATACCATCTTCTTTATTTTAAAACTATTTGACCTAAAAATCACCTCCATTTCACTAAGGCTATTTTGGTAAATATCTCTTTCTCCACCAAAATTCTCCTGAAATTCCATAATTAAATCTATAAAAAGCATTTCAGGAAGAAATAAACCTTAAAAGCAATGAAATATAATTCAAGAGAGAAAAATATACAATATCGACAGTGATTAATGCCAAATTCAATAAATGCTCATTTCATTTGAAAACCGATAAATAACCACCTATAACACAATTATAAAGGTTATTCTATTATAATTAACTTAGTTCTCATGTCAGAATATGACATCTATCATACCCCCAAACCTAAATCTTTGCTAGTCCCTAGCAAAACAACAATCGAACCAAAATTAAGCCTAGGAAAATAAAATGCCACTTCGTAGGGAGCACGATTGCATTTAGCGCATGCAACAAGCCGTTAAACCCCTACTCTGCAGTAGTGGACGAGTTATGTCTCGTGAGGGTTTGCTTGGAATTTACCCACAAAATTCATCTAAATCAATAATATAAAAAGAAAAAATGAAGAACATTTACTCCTCATTAGCATATGACTAACACTTAGTATCATAAAATATCTGAAAATCATATGAGATCTTGCGAAATTTGAAAACCTGTGTAAAATATAGCCTATTATCAACCCAAATACACTCATTGTTACTCCACTTGAACCAATGTGATCCATAAGCTATTACTTCAACAGAACAAAGAGGCAACAAATAACAATAAAATCCTGGTCACATCACAATTAAGAGAAAATAGTAGAGTAAGCCTGTTGTCTAACAATCTCACAGAAGAAATATACCAATTTCAGTCTTGACTTGCAACTTCTTTCAAATTACAATTCATCATCAAAGTTAAGGAAACTCATTGCTTCCAGATTTAAAACCATTTTATGCTATTACCAGAGCACTTTTGCTATTACCAGCGTAATTTTTTTGTTTCACTGAATACTTTTGGTATTACCACCATTTTGTATTCGTCTTCACTGCACATGCACTTATTTTTAAGTAACCGACTGTTTCGGTGCATGTCCCTGGGTTTACCCAGGCTGTTTCTGAAGTTATCTGTCTTTTGCAAGCAAGAGCATTTCCATTTGCATTCATACATTACAACAAGGAATTTCACTGAGGTATAAAAAAGATTGAGTTCAAACAGGCATACAAGACTATTCAGACTAACATAGATCAACACTAGATTTACATGTTCTCTTTTGCAACTAAGTGCCAAGTCTAATGCAATAGTAAGTTATCCCACTGAATTCTCATGAATCATAACAAATGATATCAGATTTCTAATAGGCATATTGTACACAAATTTACGAAAATTTTTGAAACACATTTGAACAACTTATTTTAACTCTACTAATGTTAACCACATACTAAGAGGAGTAATTTGAAAATCGGGAACAGAAATCAAAAGAAAATTATTGCTAAGACATAAAAGAGTCGTTCTCCCCACCCCCCCCCAAACCTAAACTTGACATTGTCCTCAATGGGGAAAAGTTAAAACACTAGAACGACTACAAAAGGAATAACAACTTAGCTAGTTATACTCCAGCAGGTTGAGGGTTAAGCTCCCTCAGGGCTCCTAAATCCATAGGTGGGACCATATGTGTTTGGTTATCAACAATAGTACCGAAAAGTCAATAAAGACCCCCAGGAATGATACATAGTCTCCCTCGAAGAAGGTTTACTCGTATCAGCCGTACCCGTAGGTAATCATCCGTAGATGAAACCACTATCCCACATCACACTTTGAAGAAATCTCCGTGTGACTGGCCACTGAAGGCAGCAGGAATCACGCGCTGAACACAAGTCCTTAAGTTACTCACCATAAGGTTTTCATTCAATACTTCAAGATCGAACTGGTCAATCCCAGAACGGTTGTTTGAGTACAGACCTCTCAAACTAGGGACCAAAAGTCTGGTCATCGACTACCGGAACCATTTATGCTCTCAGCCGGCAAGAGAGTATGAATAAACCAAAAAAATAAAAATAAAAATAAAACTGTAATGTACAAAGGGATAGAAACGTGGGGATTGCCCACAATGTGCTAAGTTTATAGTCGTAAGCAAGACTCTGACGCATTCAAGATGAATTCTCAAGATACGGTCTAAGCCTCTGATCGTTAACTTTGAAGACCGACCCGTCTCCGTGATTGCGGATCTCAATAGCGCCATGAGGAAACATCTGTGTGACCTCAAATGGACCGGACCACCTGGATCTTAGCTTCCCTGCTGTAGGTAACTGTAATGGTTCACCCTGATTGGCCATGGTAGCTCCTACTTTGACTTCGGGTGTTTTCCTACAAATCTGTTCTACCTCTTCAACAAAGGGAGCTAATGGTCCACCTAGGGAGCGACGCCCGTGCATAAAAACACAAAAATAAACAAAAAAAACTATCAAATTAAGCTAACAAACTCACTACTAAAAATATGAACTAACTAGAAGAAATAAAAATAATTCCATAAAAAAAAAATCACCAAGCTAAAATTATTAATATATATATATATATATATATAAATAAATCTAACCTAAGACCATGGAGAACAAAGAAATACACTTAATACGTGCCTCCCCGGCAACGGCGCCAAAAACTTGATGTAGCATTTTAGTTACATCGGCTTTAATACCTCGCAAACGTACAAATCGTTCATGTAATCTAGCAATAAGCGAGGGTCATATCCACAGGGAGGATTGAATTTTGTGTATTCTTCAGTCAACTAGCCTAACCAAATATGATGAATTAATTTGGACTAAACACTAATTATATCCTACATTATCAAGCAATAATCTAATTAACTACTTACACAACAGGAAACGTCAACTCTGGATTTTACCGAGATTCGTGCCTCTCTCGAGCGCCACGAAACCACGAATCCGGATTCTCAAACCTTGCATCTAGCCCCTCTCGGGCGCCTAGAGTTAATGACAAAGAGCGGATTACAATAGAATGCAGAGAATCAATTTCCTATTGTGATGATGCTAAAATTATCAACTCTGGATTTTACCGTTATTCGTGCCTCTCTCGAGCGCCACGTAATCACGAATCCGATTTTTCAATCCTTGCGTCTAGCCCCTCTCGGGTGCATAGAGTGAAAGACAGAAATCAGATAAAAATATTAAAATCCAACCTCAATTATAATCCTACCCTAATTAGCTAATTTAATCAAATATCCAGAAAACAAATCTTAAAAAAACATTAATTATCAAATCAGATTCAATTAACATTCAAAACCTAAGTTCAAACTATATAAAAAATTAAATTCAATAATGACGAATTACTCCCCTTCTTCTTCCTCTCGCTCGGGCAGCAACTCGTTCTCACGGGTGCTGCAATTTCTCGAAATCAATGGCTTCGGGTTGGCAAGAGTGAGTGGCCGGAGGTAGAGACGACGCCGGCAACGAAGGTTGGAAGCCGACGGACGGAGGTAACGTCCGGCGAAGAACGAAACAGAGATGAAGTTCTCTAATCGGCTCTCTCGAGTCTCGGTCGGAGTCGGAATCGCTCCGGGAATGGTCGTAAATACGTAACCGACGCCGGAGGATGGTCGAAAAGTGGAGTTGGCATCGGAGAAGCCCTCTCGGATCACTTCTTGGCCTGGCGAGCGACGACTGTCGAACTCACCTCGACGGAGACTCTCTCGAGCTCTCCTCGGGTTTGTTCTCGGTTACTGGACGGCGGTGGACGACGGTGACGCGGCGGAAGACAGTGGTCCGGCGAGCGACGGTGGGAAACTCCTCTCGGGTCTCCCCTGTTTACGGTGCTCTATTCTGTCGAACTCACCTCGACGGAGACTCTCTCGAGCTCTCCTCGGGTTTGTTCTCAGTTGCTGGACGACGGTGGCGCGGCGACCGACAGAGGGAAACTCCTCTCGGGTCTTCCCCTGTTTCGGTTGACGGTCGTGATCTGTTTTATCTTCCCGCTCGGGTCTCCCCTCTCGGGTTTTCCCTCTCGGGTCGTCCCCCCCCCCCCCCCCCCCCCCCGGGTCCCCTTTCGACCTCTCTTACTTCCTTTAAATACCATCTTCTTTATTTTAAAACTATTTGACCTAAAAATCACCTCCATTTCACTAAGGCCATTTTGGTAAATATCTCTTTCTCCACCAAAATTCTCCTGAAATTCCATAATTAAATCTATAAAAATTATTTTAGGAAGAAATAAACCTTAAAAACGATGAAATATTATTCAGGAGAGAAAAATATACAATATCGACAGTGATTAATGCCAAATTCAATAAATGCTCATTTCATTTGAAAACCGATAAATAACCACCTATAACACAATTATAAAAGTTATTCTATTATAATTAACTTAGTTCTCATGTCAGAATATGACATCTATCATAGAGCAGAAAAAATAAAAGGGAAAAGAGTGAGTTGCACCAAGCAAGGAGAGGGAGAGAGAGAACCAACTCGGGATTGAATGTGTGACTTGATTTATTTCGACTTACAAGACCTCTATTTATAGTAGAGGAGGAGGTAGAGTCCTTATACAACTTATCATTCAATCCTAATTACATTTGAACTCTAACTCTTCAATATAAGTAAGTCTATTTAACCTAAAAAAATAGAAGACTTACTTGAGTAGAACTAGGAGTCCTTTATTATTCACGTGCACATAATGGATAAGCCAGCTGATGGCCTTATCCTTGTGGGCTCCTCATGATCCACCAGAGCACCTTGATAAGAGTGCCAACTTGTGAGATCTTTGTGGGTCCCACTTGATCTTCAAGTCTTCTAGATCAATTCAGTTTGTGTTTCTTGATTTCTTCACTCGTGCTTGCTTTGGAAGAGGACACTTCTTGGTGTCCCAAGTCCTCTAGATTCTTCTTGATGGCCTACGTCCACATGGTGGGTCCCACCAACTCGACCACCATGGTGGGCCCCACATTGTAACACTCCTCCTCAAGATGGGGGTGAGAAGACGTCATACTTCCCCAACTTGCTGCATATGGTAGACATAATCTTATGAGTGACTGGTTTGGTGAGAATGTCTATAACTTGATTTTTTGATGATATGTGCTTCAGGGATAAGAGATTGGCTAGGAATTTTTCTCTGATAAAGTAGCAATTTGCCTCAATATACTTTGTCCTCTCATGGAAGACTGGATTCGATGTAATATGTATTGCTGCTTGATTATCACAGTATAGATCCATTGGAGATTCTTTATAAAATTCCAATTCAGTAAGAAGAGATCTTATCCATAAGAGTGCACTTACAGTGTGTGCCATGGCTTTGTACTCTGCTTCTGCACTTGAACGAACTATTACATTTTGTTTTTTGCTTTTCCACGTAACCAGGTTTCCTCCAACCATCGTGCAAAATCCAGAAGTAGACTTTCTATCATCAGGAGATTCGGCTCAGTCTGCATCCGAAAATCCCTCAATGTTGAAGTGGCCATGTTTTTTATAGAGGAGCCCTCTTCCAGGAGCTCCTTTTAGATAACGTAGTATCCTCACAAGTGCTTGTCAATGACTAAGTTGTGGCTTGTGCATGTACTGACTTACCACACTTACTGCGTATGAAATGTCTGGCCTCGTTACACACATGTAAATGAGTCGTCCCACTAACCTTTGATATTTGCCAATATCTACATCTTCTCTAGTGCCTCCACATAATTTTGTATTTTCATCCATAGGAGTGTCTACTGAATTGCATCCCATCATACATGTTTCTTTTAGTAGATCAAGGGCATATTTTCTTTGGGATAGAATAATCCCATGTCTGGATTGTAGAACCTCAATACCCAAAAAGTATTTCAGCAATCCAAGATCTTTCGTCTTGAATTTAGCATATATTCTTTTATTTTCTGATTGCCCTCAGAATCACTCCTAGTTAAAATAATATCGTCAACATAAACAGCTAGAATCACCTTACCTCTTGCTGTGTTCTCAATAAATATTGAGTGGTCTGTAGAGCATTTGTAAAAACCCGCCTTTATGATGGCTTGACTAAATTTCTCAAACCATGCTCGTGGGGATTGCTTTAGTCCATTTAGAGATTTTTTAAGGCGAGATACGGACTCCCCCTCAACCACATATCCAAGTGGTTGTTGTATATAAATCTCTTCTTTGATATCACCATTGAGAAATGTATTTTTGACATCTAGTTGATATATGGCCCAAGATGAATTAGCTGCCAAGGATAATAATCCGAGGTCATTTTTTCCACTGGAGAGAATGTCTCATGATAATCAATGCCATAGCATTGAGTGTAACCTTTTGCAACCAGTCAAGCCTTCAGTCGTGCAATGGTCCCATTCAGATTATGTTTGACTGTATAAACCCACTTGCAACCAACATTTTTTTTATCTGTAGGTAGTGGAACCAAAGACCATGTGTGATTATCATTGAGGGCCTTCATTTCTTCATCCATTGCTGCCTTCCACCCTGGATGTTGTAGGGCCTTCTGATATGACTTTGGAAAATATATGGAGGAAATAGAAGAAAGAAACTGACAACATAAAGGTGAGAGGCGATGATGAGACACAAAATTGGAAATAGGATGAGAAGTAGAAGGTTGAGTGCATGATCGAGTTTCTTTTCTAATAGCAATAGGACGAGTATCAAACTGAGGACCCAAAATGACTAGTGGTGAAGGACTTACCTCTAGTGAATCAGATAACTCGGTAGGTGTGGTGTCTGCCATTGGCTTTGGGGGTTGAGCAATCTCTATATCACGAGGCACAACCGGTCAAGGAGAACTTGGTACGGATGACATACTAGGTGGAGCGCTATCAGAATAATATGAGGAGTTCAAAAAAAGCTAATCCCTGGACATAAATAAACATTTAAAGGAGGACTATAGCAAACATAATCCTTTTGTGTGCGAGAGTATCCCAAAAAAATACATTTGATAGATTTAGGGTCAAGTTTGCTATGTCTAGGCAATGTATTATGAACAAAACATTTACAACCGAAGACTTTCAATGGTAATGCAAATGGATCATCATGTGGTAATAATTTTGAGTAGGGGGATTAATTCCCAAGAACGGTAGATGGTAGACGATTTATAAGAATACACGCTATAAGGACAGCATGGGGCCAATAAAAATATGGAACTTTCATGGCATATAATAGACCTCGAGCTACCTCAAGAATATGACGATTTTTCCGTTCGGCTACACCATTTTATTGAGGAGTGTAGGCACATGATGTCTGATGGATAATGCAATTATCTTGATAAAATGAGTCAAGGTCTTTTTGAAATATACTCTTTGGCATTATCCGACCGGAGGAATTTTATTTTCTGACCAAATTGCATGATTTCCATCGCATAAAAAGATTTAAAAATAGATGGTATCTCAAAACACTCCTTAAAAATAAACAACCAAGTTGTACGAGTGAAATCATCAATAAGAGTGATAAAATATTTGGCTTGAGAAATATTAGAAACACTCAAAGGTCCCCAAACATCAGTCATATCAATGAAAAAGGAATATTACTTTTGACTTCTGGACAAGGAGAGTATGTGCTCCTTTGATTTTTACTTAACTGACACACCTCACAACTGAATTCTGACCTCATCTTAAGAGATGGAAACATATGGTGAAGAGTTTGTACGGAAGGATGTACCAACCGATTGTGCCATAATCGTGTCTCATTCTCAGTAGTAGACACCATATTGATCTTTGACACGTCCAAGTAGTAGAGCCCCCTTGTTCATGGCCTCCACCAAACACCTGCTTCGTTATAAGATCCTGAAAAACACACGAAGTAGGTGAGAAGGTAACCGAGCAATTAAAATATTTTGTAAGCTGACTCACATAGAGTAAGTTTAAAGGAAAAGAAGGAACAAAAAGAATATCATTGAGTGGAAGTGATGGGGTGACAGAAGTGGAAACTTTTCCTTGGACTTTGGCTTGAGAACCGTCAGCTATGGTAATAAACTTGTGTGAAAGACTCAGAGATAAAGAATGTAATAAAGTTTTGTTACCTATAATATGCTCGGAGGCTCCTGAATCAATTATCTAGGATGAAGAGGAGGTAGATAGCATACCTAAAGTAGTAGTGGCCGCAATAGTGGTAGAGGGGCAAGGAGAAGACCCTTGCATGGTCTTCATTTTCTGAAATAGTTCATACTCTTCATCAGTAACAACTTTTTGTGCAGCTAGTGTTGTGGGATGGTCTTCTTGTACATCACTTATGTGGGCTTGATTAGCTCTTGTCGAATCTAACTTGTCATTAGCCTTATAGCATATTTCTTTATAGTGGCCATATTTACCACAATAGGTGCATGCCCTGTAACGACACTGGTCTATAGTGTGGCCCAAAAATTTACAATGAGTACATTTAATATCATATGTTCTACCAGTATTATAAGCTCTTCCACCTCTTCCTCTGCCCCCTCTATAACCTCTTCCTCAGCCTCGGCCGCGGTCAGAGGATGATCCTCTATGATCAGAATACATAGTGGATGACACATCAGTAGTGGAGGAAGAGGTTTTTGGAATACGAAGTAATGTTGCACACACATCATCAAATTTTGGGACAGTAGAAGCACTCAATAGTTGACTCTTGGCAATCTCAAGATGAGGTTTAACATTTGCAAGACAAATAGCAGTAATTAATGCCTCCTTTTGTTTATCTTGGATAAAAATATCAGTGGTGGAGGGTTGGGCTAACTTCCACTCTTGAAGAAAGCCTCTAAACCGGGCCAAGTACTCATGAATATTTTCTCCTTGTTTAGTATTCAACATTTTCTGAAGAATATCATAGGGTCTATGCAGTGTATCAGAGCATGAATATAGTTTAGTACATGTCTCCCAAATATGTTTAGCAGTGTCATGATGAATAACATTACTAGAGACATGTTCTTCCATGCTATTTATCAGCCAACCAATTACCAAAGTATCATTCTTCAGCCATTTCATATAAAAAATATCATCTTCATTAACTGGTGGTACTCGGGTAGTGAGGTGGCCAAGTAGGTCTTTGGTTGTGAGAAACCTCCTAACCGAGGTGGACCAACTCATAAAATTTGATACCCCACGTAAGGGTATGGTGGTAATTTTTAGTATATCACCTTTGATATTCATATTATCATCAGCCATGATAGGATCTTCAAAAACTTTAAATAATAACACCAAGTAACACTTTTTCAATCAACTCGGTATATGTAATATAGCATCAATGCAAAATTATATTTTTTTTTCAGAAAACGATTCATAAGAGGCTCAATAGAAATCTTCTATATCAGGGAACTCTTATCCCATGAGAGTAAAAAATTTTCAATAATCTGAGTATGGACTGGTTTGCGCAAACTGAATTTCCAAACTGATAAAAATGTTTTGATAGCTTCTTCTAGATAGAGGGGCATGCATATCCATAACATAATAAGATTAAAGCATTCATATATTTATCCTTAAATCATCATCGAAATTTGAGAACCAATATCATAAAAAAAAATTTGAACACTTATCTCTCAGCTAGTGTTCTTCCTTCATACAAGAGCCTTCTTTGAGAGGTGTTGATCATCACTTCTCTAGAGCATTCCTTTGTCGAGGGACCCTAAATATGTTGCTCTGATACCATGTTGAATTTAAGATCCCTTTTCCATGATCACGAACAAGAGAAAGAAGAAAGGAAAAAAGAGAAAAGGGGAGAAAAACTCTCTGGTAGAGCAGAAAAAATAAAAAGGAAAAGAGTGAGTTGCGCCAAGCAAGGAAAGGGAGAGAGAGAACCAACTTGGGATTGAAAGTGTGACATGATTTATTTCAACTTACAAGACCTCTATTTACAGTAGAGGAGGAGGTAGAGTCCTTATACAACTTATCATTCAATCCTAATTACATTCCAACTCTAACTCTTCAATATAAGTAAGACTATTTAAACTAAACAACTAGAAGACTAACTTGAGTAGAACTAGGAGTCCTTTATTATTCACATGCACATAATGGATAAGCCAGCTCGTGTCCTTATCCTTGTGGGCTCCTCATGATCCTCCAGCACACCTTGATAAGAGTGCCAGCCCATGAGATCTTTGTGGGTCCCACTTGATCTTCAAGTCTTATAGATCAATTCAGCTTGTGCTTCTTGATTCCTTAACTCGCGCTGGCTTTGGGAGAGGACTCTTCTTGGTGTCCCAAGTCCTCTAGGATTCTTCTTGATGGCTTATGTCCACATGGTGGGTCCCAACAGCTCAAGCACCATGGTGGGCCCCACATTGTAACATTATTCCTAGCCAAAATCAAAAGTATTCTAACATGAATGCTTCTATAAGCAGCATAGAATGGTGGTATGATGTTAGTAACATGATCATAACTAATATAATTACCAAAAATTAAACCATTTTTTCGCCTACCCTCTTAGATTTCTCAAAACACTTCAGTCAACGATATTAACATGATCATAACTAGTATAATTACAAAAAAAGTAAATCATTCTTCAGCCTAGCCTCTCAAATTACTCAAAAAACTTCAGTCAATGATATTACAAGAGAATAATCAGCCTTCACGCTATCCACAACTAACATGGCTGAAGCCAAACACGACTTGATGAAGATCAAGTGAGAAACATAAGTGATAAACAAACGAACCTCTACTTTTCAAAATTTGACAAGTTCTAATATATAAAACTACATCATTTCACCTTCTAGCATGCTTATAGATGCATTCAATCCTTATCCTAGAGCAAACATGGCTGTCATAACGATCGATCTGTACTGATTTAATTCAACAACTCAAAGCATGCACATATATAAATAAAAAGTAAACTTACAATCATACACGAGCAACCTTGGAGACAACTTCCAAGTGATGTCTAAACATACATATTGGTTGTCTATTTATAGTATTTGGAACCTAAGATCTTTTTGAAAAGTGACAAATTGATTCCAATTTATTTTGAAATCCATCACATAAAGATTGTCGCGTGTCTTCTATTATTTGGAATCTTTCTTTCATTCTTCTTTCTTTCTTTTTTTCTTCTCTCTTTATAACTCTTTGTTGGAAGGAAGGCCTGATAGAGATAAAAGATAAACATAGTGATAGATATAAAGATATTGATAGAGATAAAATAACTAGTGATTGAATTAGAGATAGAGTCAAATTGTAGAGTCCTAATCACCTATAGTCTCTGTGTAATTCTATAAATAGTGTACAACTTATCAATAAAATCACGGCAATATTATTATTCAGTCCTATATTCTACGTGGTATCAGAGATTTCTGGTGCGGCGCCGACGAGGGTGTTGTCGGTAGGGCGGATGGGTAACAGCAACAATGAAGATGGATGGCGACAGCGAAAGCGGTGACAACATTGGGAGAGATGAGGGGCTTGGCATGCAGGGTGGAGGGGGAGGGGGAGAACTCTTGGTGGCACTGGTGAGGGAGTTGCTGGCAGAGTGGATGGTAGCAATGACAGTAGGGCAACTGTGAAAAAGTTGTCGGGTGAAGAGGTGGACAGCTGTAGAGCGAAGTAAGCGTAGAGGAGGGGGGGGGGGGGGGGGGGGGGGGGGGGGGGGGGGGGGCGCATGGCACCGGGCAATGGGATTGGCTCTGCAGAAAAGGCATGGGATTTTTCTTTTGGCCATATACGGTCGATGACGGCAAAAAGCTGAGGAAGGAGGTTGGCGGATTGTTTTTTTTAAACATAGTGATAGATATAAAGATAATGATAGAGATAAAATAACTAGTGATTGAATTAGAGATAAACACAAATTGTAGAGTCCTAATCACCTATAGTCTCTGTGTAATTTTATAAATAGTTTACACCTTATCAATAATAATCACAACACTATTATTATTCTTTTCTATATTCTACATGGTATCAGAGCATCCGATCGATTAATCAGAACTAGGTTGTTGTTGATGGAAATCCTTATCGGAAGCGGCCTCCATCATTGTAGGCCATTGCTGCCGCCCATACCTGGTACTTTTTTCTTAGCCTTCTCCGTACAATCTCATCGAAGATATTTTTGAAAAAAAAAAAATCCTCGAGCCTTCTCCCAATCTCGTCGACGCCATCACCGCTATTCCGTCTTGCCACTGCCATCACCATCGACGGTTTCCTCCCCATTGTAGCCGTTCCATCTCATTGTCACCACCGACCTCCCCCAACCAGCTGGTGTTGTACAAAACTCTACGCTCTTCCTTCTCACTTCTCTCTTCACAGATTTCCTATCGAAATCGTTCAACCCAAATATCACCTGTCTTCACTGCCGTCAGCCCTACTAGCAACCACCATCGCTGGCGTGGCATAGAACTCCCCACCTCTCGGCCACACCGAGATGACCTAAGTTCATGGGGGGAATTATTTCCCCTCTTGGACACACCGTCCCGCACATGTACATCCACAACATGCGAACTCACACGTGACTTTCACATGTGTGAGATTCGCACGTGTGAATATTATTTTTTTTCCTAAAAAAAAACTCTAAAGAACTATTTTTCCCTTCGGACGATGCAATTCCATATGCACTAGCCGTCTTCAGTGCTGCTGCTCTTCCATCGGATGATGCAATTCTATCCACACCAGCTGCCTCATGTGCCGCTGCTCTTCCACCGGATGATGCAATTCATCTGCCCCAACCGCCTCCAGTGCCATTACTCTTCACCGAATGATGCGATTCTGTCTACCCCAGCTGCCACCAGTGTCACTGCTCTGCCTCCGGATGATGCGGTTCCATCTTCCCTAGCCACCTCTAGTGCTGCTACTCTGCTCAGCCGCTACTAGTGCCGCTACTCTCTCCAAACCACTTCCAAGAACATGCTTCCTCTTTTTGAAGATCAAGATTGGACTCTCCTCTCAGAGCTCCATCTTGCGGGGGCATGATAGAGATAAAAGATAAACATAGTGATAGATATAAAGATAATGATAGGGATAAAATAACCAGTGATTGAATTAGAGATAAACTCAAATTAGAGAGTCCTAATCACCTATAGTCTTTGTGTAATTCTATAAATAGTTTACACCTTATCAATAATAATCACGACAATATTATTATTCATTCCTATATTCTACAAGGCCCACATATTCAAGAGTGTTATAAGATGGGCCCAAGCCCATAAGATATGGACCCACCATGATCACGTGAGGTAGCATGAGAAGTGTTACATAGCCAAAATTACCATGGAAGCAGGTCTCACAAAAGATTTTCAGTTTAAAGGTATTTTAATCATGTTAGTCTTATATTTATATTGGATTATTTAATTATGATAGGACTTATCTTTAAGTGTTAGAGTTTGGGTGTAATTTGGACAAGGATAGTTTAATTGTAATTGGACTCTACTATCTTCCTCTAATATAAATAGAGGTTCATGTACTCTTGATTATAATAAGTCAATGAAGTATTTCTCTTTTCCATAAAGTCAACTTGGTATTAGACCAGGTTTTGTGAGTTGACTCGGTCAACCCACAAAGGTAATATGATCATTTCTGATCTATTTTCTCTAGTAGTTTAGGTTCGTATCTATTTTTTTTCTCTTCTCAGTCCCTATACCCATTGTTTTCTTTACTGTTTACCTCTATACTGAGCTTTTCATATTGCATATTATATATTGATGAAAAATATTTTTGAGTCTAATTTCCTAGGAAAATTTTTTTTTTCAATCGGAGTTATCTACAAAGATAAATCGATATTTGAAATAGCGAAGGTCATATTACAAAAGATGTCCGAGCAGCAGCAGAAAGCTTCAACTTTCGAGATATTTTATACTATCAAGAATGAGAATTTATATGGAGAATTATAAATCAAAAGAAATAACTGTAAGTCTATTTTCTTACCTACTCAATTAATTCTCTATCTGAAATCTTTATAAGGAGATATTGATCTTGGAAGAGTCAATGGTCATGTTGGCAAAAGGAGAAAGAGTACTTAGTTCTGCTAGATTATAGAGACTGAAATCTATCAGATTATTTATCTAAAAATAATTATATTTTATGAAGAGAAGTTATACTTTGATAAATGGTATTTAAGTCTAGTTTTAGAAGGAGAAAATTTCATGGCAATCTATATTTAAGGATATATTCACATTGGAAGAATCAAAGGTCATGCTGGTATCCTATTGCATTGAAAAATCCGAATTTAAGCCGAATTATTTCATGTGTCCTTATTACTCTTAAGGACTTTCATTATTTACCGGTTATCTACTGCTATACTACTGAAAATTTGGTACATGTTATTTGGGCTTATTACTACATCTATGTTATTTGGTTGAAGCTGGGATCAACGCCATTACCTCCCAACTTGAGGGGGAGAAGTAGAAGAAGTACAAGAAAGACGTATTTTATATGTTGTGCTAATTTTAATGTGAAAAAATATTCAAGAAAATGGGGACCAAAAAAGATGAAGCTTTTGCATTGAAGAAGAAATATTTGCAACAAAAAAATTGATGACCAAGAATGCTGACTCACAATAATAATTGTTGTAATTATTGGTGATACCTGACTTGGCTTGACTTGATTCTATTTCATCGGCTGAATTATTATTTTCAGGTATTCGCAACATATTCCTTGGTCAACATATTATTGGGTGCAGATACTCCTATTGAATTATTTCATGGGAACTTTTACATGGATTTTTATTATTTTGGTTTGTGTTATATGCGTCTAAGCCCCTTTCAGCTACAACTATTGTGTCTCTTTGGATGAGACATTATTATTGAAGAAGTGGTGGCCTCAGTATCCTATCTCCTACCATCCTTTAATTGACTCTCACAAACCACTTTGGGCCAACCTCTTGCGTGTTGCTTCGGTTGGAAGTTTAAGTCGATCATGGTTGGGTGTTTTAAGTCCATTGAGACTTCTATATACATACATATATATATATAACCGTGGGACTTTTATCGCCGTCTTGTGAATGACTTGCATTTATCACCCATTTCTACCTGTGAGAGTCGGTGCCCAAACTGAGACACCATGAAGGAGGAGTTTATAACTACATATATGTTACCCCCCTTAATTGGCATTTATTACTCCTACCACTTGAGAGTTGTTGTCCTATGGAGGGACACGGTGATGGAGGAATTTTATTACATTTCTGAGCATTGCGTATAGACAATGTCATACGGTTTCGAGTAATTTTACTCTCACTTATCTTATGCCAGCTGGGCCTCATGGAAGAGACCACCAGCGCGAGGGGGAGTGTTGGAAGATATGGAGGACTACTATTTTTATGAGAAGATCCGATACACCATTTGCAGCAAGTTGGGAGTTCATGATGTTCTATCACCCCAGCTTGAGGGGGAGTGTTAGAAGATGGGCCCAAGCCCACACGATAGAGAAAGACCCACATATTCAGGAGTGTTGAAAGATGGGCCCATGCCCACAAGATATGGACCCCCCATGATCACGAGCTGGTGGGACACACCATGATCATGTGATTGTAGCATGGGAAGTGTTTCCACCATGATCACGTGAGGTAGCATGGGAAGTGTTCCCACCAATATCACGTAAGGTGGCACGAGAAGTCTTACACAATGAGAACTCTTACACAATAAGAAGTCTTACACAACAAGAAGTCTTATACAGCCAAAATTATTATGGAAGCAAGTCTCACATAAGAGATTCAGTTTAAAGGTGTTTTAGTCATGTTAGTCTTCTATTTATATTATGTTATTTAATTATGCTAGGACTTATCTTTAAGTGTTAGAGCTTGGATGTAATTGGGACAAAGATAGTTTAATTATAATTGGACTCTACTACCTTCCTCTATTATAAATAGAGGTTCATATACTCTAATTATAATAAGTCATTGAAGTGTTTCTCTTTTCCATAAATTCAACAGTCTTTCTTTTTGGCTTGTTTATTTGTTTGCTTTTATCCTGATGCTTTCTTTTTTCTTCTTTTCTTATTTCTTATTTCTTTCTATATGACTTTTTTATTTGTTCTTTCTTGTATCTTTCATTCTTTCTTGATTTTTTCTTTCTTCATCCATTCATTATTTCTTTGTTGTTTCTTTCTTTCATTCTTTTTCTTTCTTGAATGCTTCTTTCTTTATCTTTGCCTTTCTTTCTTCCTTCCTAATTTCACTCCTTCTTCTTTTTCTTTCTATCTATCTTTCTTTTTGGTTCCTTTATTTCCTTCTTCTTCCATTCCTTTTTCTTCTTTCTTTCTATATTTTATCTTTGTTTGTTTCTTTTTTGTTTCTATCTTTCTTTCTTTCTTATACTTTTTATTTCCTTCTTCATTCCTTTTCCCTTTCTTTCTTTCTTTCTTTCTGTCTTCTTTCTTTCTTTATTTTTTAGTTTATTTATTTATTTCATCTTTCTATCTTTATTTCTTTTTTCTTTCTTTCTTTATTTCTTTTTTCCTTCTTACTCTCTTATTTCTTACTTCCTTCTTCCATCTTTCTTTTTTCTTCTTTCCTTCTTTCTTTCCTGTTTATTTGTTTCTTTTTTCTTTCATTTTGATTCTTTATTTCTATATTTCTTGTTTGTTTATTTCTATCTTGATTCTTTCTTTCTTCTTCTTTTCTTCTTTTTTATAGCTGTCAATGTGCCTTATTTATTTATTTATTCCTTCTTGTTTGTTTCTTTTTCATTTCTTTCTTTTTCTTTCTTTTTCTTTCTTCTTTCTTTATTTCTTTGTTCTCTCTTTTGTTATTTTTTTATTTCTTTAATTGCTTATGTTTCTTTTGTTCTTTTTTCCCTATTTCTTTCTCATTTCTTTTTTTCAACTTTCTTTCGTTCTTTCTTTCTTTGTTTCTTCCTCTCTTCTTCTTTCTTTCTTGTTTTATCTTCTTTCTTTCTATCTTGTTTCTTTTTTTTTTTGCTCCTTTATTATTCTTTCTATGTATCATTCTTTCTTCTTTCTATCTTCTTTCTTTCTTTCTTTCTTCTTTCTTACTTTCAAACTTTCATTTTCTTTCTTTAATCTTTCTTGTTTCTTTCTTGCTTCTTTCTTTTGCTCCGTTTCATTGTTTTCTTTTGTCTTTTTTCTTTCAATCATATTTCTTTTTTTATCCTCTTTATTTTTTTTCTTTCTATTTCATTTTCTCTTTCTTTCTATCCTCTTTCTTTCTAACTTGTTTGTTTCTAAATTGGTGTAATTATTTGCCTTCTGAATTATTTCCTACTTCATGCTGTATTTGGTATCAGAGCCATGGAAGGCTAAACAGTGAATATCCTGGTATGGAGTGAGTTATTATAATTTTTTTATATTCTAATCATCAGGGGAGTTAACTTCCTTCGTAATGTTATAATGATTTTTTTATTCATCTTCGTTCTTGTTACGATATGGGACGTCACCCAAGTCGCGTTGAGTAAGGTCGTGTTGCCGAGGTAGGCGTTGAAGGCCACTATACTCATAAATCATTGACAGGCGTGTATTTGCACAAGAAGATGATGGACAATAAATTAATTATGATATTATGAATAATAGTTTACTTCGTTCATGATTATCATAATCAGTTTATAATATGTTTCTTCATACTAGGATATTCCACTCGCCGTTGTTCCTTTACCACTCTTCATGTTAGATTAGTTTTAGTTTAATTAGTTTTAAAATTTTAAAATTTATTTTGTCAAACAATGGCATCCAATAGTAGGAGTACTGGATCTATCAAGAATGCTTCTCTTGTTGAATATAAAGTTCAATAACAATTAAATGATTGGACAATTTCGTCCATAAAACCCACTTCAATCTACAGGAAAGGAACTTTCACCCTTTCTAGCACCATGAGAATTAAAACCATGGAACAAACAATTAATCTTGAAAACCAAGTTTCAACTCTTAAATTATTAGAGTTAACAGATTTAAATAAGTATCTTGCTGGTACTGAAATGAAATATATGCATATTGGATGCATACAAATTGCTTTCAAATCCCTAACATTATTAGGGATGAATACTTGTTTGCAGGCTATCCTCCAGGATGGAAGATGTTTGGATTGGAAACCCTCTTTGATGGGTATCATGGAAACAAGTCTCAGTAGGAGGCCCGTTTATTTTAATGTACATCCAAACCTCACTCTATCATTAACTGATAGGAATCTCTTAGAAGATCTCCAATTGAGAATTCTAACACAGGGATACAATTTTATCCATGGAACTGAAACCATTGCAGTTATTGCAATGATTCATTTAAAAATCAAGAATACCTTAGTCCCTAAGGTATTACACTTACCTGATCAGGGTAAGACAATATTAATAGAGATCGATCTTATGAGTACCAATGTAGCCACTCTTCGAATGATCAGTTGGGACGAAATTCATTTCCCAGCCAACTGGATCATTCCCCAGGCTGTTCCTCCACGACTCCTAATTTAATCAAGATATTGATCAAGTTATTCAATTCATAGATGGAGATGTGGTTATTAATTTAAAAAATAAGACTCCATACCGAGTCTCTTTTCCATCGTCGTCTAGATACTCGGATGTAGGCTAGACTTCACGCCTACACGAGGTGGATGAAAAGCAATCCTGTAAGGATGATTCCTCATTAAAAGGAATCCACATATCAGACACCCAAATACCTCATGGTGTCTATATCGAAAGGGAGCATGAGTGAACTTCTCCCACTCCTAGTGAAATGACTAGTTTTAATATGTGATTATGATGATTACACCTCCACAGATTCCCCAACTAGATCCACCTCCCTTTGTGGTGGGTAGAGCAGCCATTAAAGCTGAATTTTTTCACCCCAATAATCTCTGTTTCAAACGATGGTTTTATGAAACCTATGGAGACGCACAACACATCGAATTTTCAAAGGAATTTTACCTTTATTTGGAAACAAATAAGGTTATTATGTCTTTTGTTGATTGGTTTACGCGTGATTGATTGAAGCAGAAGCAACCCTTAGCTTCCATGTCAGAACCAACTCTCTCAACCCTAACTAAAGATTGGCAGCTTCAATCTGGAATCAAAGTAAAATCAGTTCATCCTCCAACTGATCCTTTGAAGCTTGAATTTCCAAGCACCTCAGTAGACCAACCATAAGAGTCTATCGAAGCTGTCGCTTTTGTAAATCTAGATACCAATGTTTCACCATTGAATCTGATAAGGCGACAAAATAATTATACCAATTTGAACCTTCAAACTATTGGCAATCAACTAAATAGAATTGAAGATTCTATTAAGAAATGGCATCCTAGAAATACATTTTCTAGTGAACCATTCTCAAAGAAATTACCATTAATTAGGGATAATAACCCCCCCCCCCCCCCCCCTCCCCCCCCAGTTCCCATCAAGAACTTCAATGTGGATAATAATAAAGAACTTGTTTCTGAATTATAATCCAGAATGCAATCTCTTAAACTTACTTCTACTGACGACAAAGGTAAACTCAATTCACTGGAGTCGTTAGAAGCCAAAGCTTTGGTTGAAGCTAAGTTTAAAGAAGCAGAAGAAAAAGTAAAGAATAAATCACATTATGTCAAAGGTCTTAATGTTTTAAATAAACAAGATTTTGCGAATGCTGATTTATCCATTACTTCTTCTTCTGTTTCTGGAGATATTCCTCCTTCAATACTTTCTGATATTGACTCTGAACCTGCATAGTTTGGATTAACCAATATCAGTCAAACTGAAGAAATGTTTCAGGAAATGATTCAACAACCGAGTATCCAAAAAATAGATTACAATAAAAAATCTACTCGAAATTGGGACATGACCCACAAACTCTACTACCATAGGCCTACACCTCAGAACTTATTGTATTAAGAGAATGTTTATAAAGGTCAAAACTCCTATGATGGAAGATCTATATATGAATGGAATTTGGATGGATTATCTGAATACCAAAATTTTGAATTATGTTAAAAAATGCTTATGTACCGTACCATTTGTCGGCAACATAAAAATACAGATCAAGGAATTACCGAAATGCTTACAGTAGGGTTCTCTGGTGCCCTGAAATTTTGGTGGGATAATATTCTAATCACCAAACAACAACAGGAAATTTATAATGCCAAGAAGGTAATGAAAACTGAATCAGGACAATCCTATTTAGGTGAGGATGATGCAGTTTATACCTTAATTTCCTGTGTCCTACAACATTTTGTAGGAAATGTAACTTCCCAAACTGATAAGGGAAGAGTGGTTTTGCAAAATCTTAGATGTAGAACACTTAGCCATTTCCGATGTTATAAAGATGTTTTTATCTCTAAGGTTATGCAAAGATCTGATGCCAATAATGAATATTGGAAAGCCAAATTCATTGATAGATTACTAGTAAGGTTAGAAAAAGGTTAGGTAATGAGGTAGGAATTATTAAATAGCAGCAATATACATATGGTCTCCTTATTAGTGCCATAATCCAGGAAGGTCTGACCTTATGTAATGATTTAAAGCTCCAAGCCCAGCTTAAGAAATAAAATCTTATTGGGAAAAGAGAGCTTGGTGAATTCTGTGAACAATTTGCTTGTGACACATGACCACTACCTTCCAATCAAAGGAAGAGTAAAATCAAAGTCTCCCATAAGAGGAGACCGGATCCCTATGCTCATCAGAGTATTAGATATCCAAAAAGACATTCTCATAACAAGACTCGTCATGAACCCAGGAGACCTCCTCCTAGAAACAATCCTCCAGGCAAAAAAAAAATTGTCTGTTATTAATGTGGTAAATTAGGCCACTATTCTAATAGGTGCAAAACCAAAGAGAAAATTAACCAACTTGAGATTGATGAAGGATTAAGACTTCAGTTGGCTAAAATTCTTTTAAATTCTGATTCAGAGGATGATATTGATTATGCATCATCCAGTCAATCAGAAGAAGACCAAGATTGTAGTTGTTCACACCTACAATCTGTGGCACAGATGCATCAAATTAATGTTCTTACCATCAATCAACAACAAATATTAGAGAACATTGATCAAGAGGAAGATCCTCACAGAAAAAGATATTTAATAAATGAATATCTTGCTTAAACTTCAAAGAGTAATCAAGATGTAAAACCTTATTCTTTACAAGAAATTGTTAGTCGTTATGAAGAAAATACTTCTTCAAAACAACCTGTCTCTCTAAATGCTTTATAGGGAGAAATTAAAGAGATCAAGCAAGAATTAAAAGAGTTAAAATATTTATATAAAAAGTTTGAAACAAAATTAGAAAAACAGGAGAAATCCTCAGATGATGTTTTCCAAAATCAAATTACAAAGGTCACTCATCAAAAGTGGCATACCAAAATTAATTTGGTTATCGACCTAAATTTTTTCATTCCTCATTTGACAGCACTGATCGATAGTGGTGCAAATTTAAACTACATCTAAGAAGGGTTAATTCCAACCCATTATTTTGAAAAAAAACCTCTCAATCCTTGGCCAAAGCAAATGGCAAGAAAATGAAAATTAAATATAAATTAAATAATGCCTCTATTTGCACTAATGATCAGTGCATAATCACATATTTTCTGTTGGTTAAGGATATGACTCAACAGGTCATATTAGGCACTCCATTTTTGGAGAAAATCATGCCAATCAAGGGCATTGACAATCAAGGAATCCTTGGAGAGGTTAATCATAAACCCATATATTTCTCTTTTAAATCTCAACAACAAGTTAGTTTTATCAATGAGATTTCTGAATTGCGAAATGTGAAAGAAAAACGAATTAGTTTCCTACATAAAGAAATTCAATTTCTAACATTAGAACAACAACTGGAAACTTCAAACATTAAAGAGAAAATTACTTCTCTTCAAAAATCGTTTTCTCAAGAAATTTGTAGTGATATTCCTACAACTTTTTGGGATCGACATAAATATATTGTGTCTTTACCTTATATTGATGGGTTCAATGAAATGATCATTCCCACCACCTAGCCAAATGAAACATACTTGTCAATGAAAAGGATAAATATAAAACTGTATTCACAGTACCTTTTGGTCATTTTGAATGGAATGTTATACCTTTCGGTTTGAAAAATGCCCCATCTAAATTTCAGAATATCATGAATGATATATTTGCTCCTTATTCTGAATTTACTATTGTTTACATTGATGATATCCTTGTTTATTCAGAATCTATTGATGCTCATTTTAAGCATTTAAATGTTTTCAAAACAGTTATTAGAAAACATGGGTTGGTGATATTGGCACCGAAAATGAAATTGTTTCAGACCTCTGTTAGATTCTTAGGTCACAATATTCACAAGGGAAAAATAGTTCCCATTGCTAGAAGTATTGAGTTTGCTTCCAAATTTCCTGATGAATTATTGGAAAAAACTCAACTTCAGATATTTTTAGGAAGTCTCAATTATATAGCTGATTATTATCCTAATCTTGCACAAGACTCAACAATATTGCATAAAAAACTCAAAAAGAATCTTGAGCCATGGACTCCTAATCATACTCAGGCAGTCCAAATCATTAAGGGAAAGGTTCGACAACTCCCTTGTCTAAACCTAACCAATCCTTCTTATCCAAAGGTTGTAGAGACAGACGTCTCCCATATAGGTTATGGTGGCATATTAAAACAAGTTAATCCAGCTGGTAAAGAAGAACTTGTAAGATTTACCTCTGGTAATTGGCATGATGCACAAATTAATAATTCCACTGCGAAACAAGGAAATTCTTGCAATAATTAAGTGCATTCATAAATTTCAATATGATTTATTAAATCGGAAATTTCTTTTAAGAGTTGATAGTTCTGCTGCTAAATCAATTCTTAAGAAGGATGTGAAAGAGCTTACTTCGAAAAAAATCTTTGCCAAATGGCAGGCGGAATTAAGCGCATTTGATTTTGATATTGAACATATTAAAGGAGAATTGAACTCCTTACTTGATTTTCTAACCCATGAATTTCTCCAGGGTTCTAATCATGGTTAACGCCGATCGGGGTAACCCACTCCCAATGAGAGGAAGTGGTTCACAATCTAGAGGTCGAGGCTGAAAAAATCAAGGACGAGGAAATTCTTCAGACAATAAGGGAAAATCCCCTGTGTCGTATAAGGAGACACTTGAAGCAGAACCAGAGTATATTACTCTTCCTGAACAAGAAACAATTTTGATCCTCAATAAAGAGGACTTAGATGGTACCATGGATTCCTGGGAGATGTTACAAAAATGGCTTGGAGAAGCCTAATGTCCCATCCGTGCAGGAAAATGGTGGTATTCATTTGAATCCATCTTGGTTCATCTTAATTCAATAGCAGTGCATCATACACTGTCCAATGTGGCTAAATGGGATAGTCCTAGAGCGTACAATAAATGTACCATTCAAAGATTTATGCATCCCTCAACATGGGGAAACTTTGATCTGACTAAAGCAGCCGCTCTTCGTAATGATAAGGAATTCAATTATTGGGACTATATGGATGCCTGGTATAGTACTTTTTATTACTAGAATCCCTCCCATAGACATTCTTGGTTCTTCCAGTGGAGTAAGGATGTCTATAAAAGGTCCTTACCTTTACCCAATTGGGTTTATGCATGGTGGATGAAATTTGGACCATCCAGTGAAATATTACCTGAACCCATTAAGGTTATGGACTAAACCTAGTCCTGAGCTTAAAGCTCTAGGGTTAAGAAGAATACCCAACAATGGTGAACTATTCATCTTCTTCATGATATTCTCGATACCATGGATTTGGAGATGGGATTGTACCATAGGCTTTAATGAAGAAGGCCTACCTACATTATTGTGAACTTTTCATGTTCGATGGTGACAAAATTTTCAATATTGATACAAAGGTTGCAAAAATAAAGTCTGCTATTCTCATAAATGAGAATGCACTTGGCTTATATAAAGTGCCAGAGGTCCATTATGACCCAAAGAATTTATTCAATAATTTTAAAACTCAATTAAGGAGTATTTATCCAAATATTTCGGAAACATAGTTAATGGCAAAACTCTTAGAATCAAAGAAGGGTTCTATGATGAATTTGTGGAATGAAGGCACTCCATCGACCTCTCGGCCTACGGATGACAATATGTCAGTATCCGAACCATCAGCTACCGAAGATAGTATTGAAGAAGAAGAAGATGATGATGAGAATTATGCTGCTGACTCTTTACCAGACAGTCAGCCTATTGATGACGAGCCTACAATGGCAGATTATATGGAGACTATGATTCATATTTTTGAATCTAAGTCTAAAAAGAAATAATCTTTTCTTTCACAGGATATGTCTGAATCACAGAAGGATTTGTCGGTAGCATCCGTCCAAAAGCAACAGAGGAAATCTTATCCTCCGACCCACAACTGGCCTATTTGTCATATCAATCAAGGCACCTATAGTATATTTGGTCGGCCATATTCCATAAAGTCATCACAAAGGGAAGCCAAAAGTCGCCGCCCTGCTTATGTTAGAGTTAATGCTTTAAAACAACGAAAGATGCTCTGGGCCCAAGCCCACCAAAGTCTCTTTCCCGTCTCAATCATGGAGAAAATAATGAAAGCAATCTCAATAATAGAGATGACTCACCTCAGCCGCCTCAATCATAGAGGCTTTTCGTTTCTTTAGTGGTGGATTTCAAAGTTATATAGAATCCACTCTATTGTTCTCCTTATATATAAGGAGTGAGTTCCTTTTGTTAAGGCATCACTTAACTCCCGTAGTTAATTGTTTTCAAGGTTGCCTATTGTGAAGCTTTCCCTTGTGCTGTTTATTGTAAGTACTTTTATGTTATTGTGAATAAGATAGTACTGGCTTAAAGTTATTCTCTGCCCTTTCATCTTTTATTTGCCTTCTGAATTATTTCCTACTTCCCTCTATATTTGGTATCAGAGCCATGGAAGGATAAACATTGAATTACTTTCTAACTTGTTTGTTCTTTATGTCTTTCTTTCTTGTTTTTTATTCTTTTTTTCTTTCTTGTTTCTTTATTTTTTTCCCTCTTCTTCCTTCTCTCTTATTTTTTTCATCTTTCTTTCTATCTTGTTTCTTTTGTTTTTTGTTCCTTTCTTATTCTTTCTATGTATCATTCTTTCTTCTTTCTTACTTTCAAAATTTCATTTTCTTTCTTTAATCTTTCTTGTTTCTTTCTCGCTTCTTTCTTTTGTCCCGTTTCATTGTTTTCTTTTGTCTTTTTTTTTTCATTCATATTTATTTTTTTATCTTCTTTATTTGTTTCTTCCTTTCTATTTCATTTTTTTTCTTTCTATCCTCTTTCTTCTAACTTGTTTGTTTGTTTGTTTCTATCACGATTCTTTATTTCCTTCTTATTTCCTTTTCCCTTTCTTTGTTTGTTTGTTTCTCCCTTTCTTTCTGTCTTCTTTCTTTCTTTTTTTGCTTTTTCTTTCTTTCTTTCTTTCTTTCTTTCTTTCTTCTCTCTATATTTATTTATTTTTGTTTGTTTCTTTATTTCATTTTTCCTTCTTTCTCTCTTATTTCTTACTTCCTTCTTCCTTCTCTCGGTTTTCTTCTTTCCTTCTTTCTTTCTTGTTTGTTTGTTTGTTTGTTTGTTTCTTTCTTTCTTCTTTCACTATGATCCTTTCTTTCTATATTTCTTGTTTATTTATTTATGTCTCGATTATTTCTTTCTTACTTTCTTATTGTTTATATCTTCGTTCTTTGTTTTGTTCTTTTTTGCTTGTTTCTTTTATTGATTATGTTTCTTTCATTCATTTTCCTTGTTTCTTTCTTCATTTCTTCAGCTTTATTTCATTCTTTCTAATTGCTTTCTTTTCTTCTTCTTTTCTTCTTCTTTCTTCATCATTTTTCTTTCTATCTTCATTTCTTCTTTCTTTCTTTCTTTCTTTATTTCTTCCCCTCTTCTTCTTTCTTTCTTATTTTTTTCATCTTTCTTTCTATCTTGTTTCTTGCTTTTTTCTTGTTTTTTTTCTTTCTTATTATTTCTTTCCATCTTTTGTCTTTCTTTTGTTTTTTCATTCTTTATTATTTTTCTTTGTTTGTTTGTTTGTTTCTTCTTTCTTTAATCCTTATTTCTTTCTTTTGTTTGTTTGTTTGTTTCTTCTTTCTTTAATCCTTATTTCTTTCTTTCTTTCTTTAATCTTTCTTTAATCTTTCTTGCTTCTTTCTTAATTCTTTCTTTTTTCTTCTTTTTTCTTTCTTTCTTTCATTCATCTTTTTTTCTTTTTATCTTCTTTCTTTCTTGCACTTTCTTTTTGTCTTATTTGTTCGTTTGTTTCTATCGTGATTCTTTCTTTCGTCTTTAGTTCTTATTTCTTATTTCTTTCTAAGCCTTTTTTTATTTGTTCCTTCTTGTTTCTTTCTATTAGAAGATGGGCCCAAACCCACATGACTAAGGAAGACCCACATATCTAAGAGTATTGGAAGATGGGCCCAAGCCCATAAGATATGGACCCACCATGATCACACGAGCTAGTGGGATCCACCATGATCAGGTGAGGTGGCATGATGAGTCTTACACAATAAGAAGTCTAACATAGCCAAAATTATTGTGGAAGCAGGTCTCACAGAGGAGTTCCAGTTTAATGTTGTTTTAGTAATGTTAGTCTTCTTTTTATATTGGGTTATTTTATTTTGCAAGGACTTATCTATAAGTGTTCGAGTTTGGGTGTAATTGGGACAAAGGTAGTTTAATTATAATTTGACTCTACCACTTTCGTCTACTATAAGTAGGGGTTCATGTACTCAGATTATAATAAGTCAATGAAGTGTTTCAATTCAACATGGTATCAGAGTAGGTTCTATGAGTTGACTCGGTCAAGCCACAGAGATAATGAGTTCCTTTTCTGATCTTTTATCTCTAGCAGTTTAGGTTCGTATTTATCTTTTTGTTTTCTCTTTTCAGTCCCTATCCTTGTTGGTTTCTTTTATTTTTCACCTCTATAATGAGATTTTAATATTACATATTATATATTGAAGGAAATATATTCAAGTCTACTTTCCAATGAAAGACGATTTTTTTCAATCGGAGTTACCTACAAAAACAAATTGATATTTGAAACAGCGAAGGTCAGATTGCCAAAGAGGTTCGAGCAGTAGCAGAAAGCTTCAACTTCCAGACTATTTTATGCTATCAAGAATGAGACTTTATATGGATAATTATATATCCAAAGAAATATTTTTAAGTCTATTTTCTTACCTATTCAACCAATTCTCGATCTGAGTTTTTTATATGGAGATATTGATCTTGGAAGAGTCAATGGTCATGCTGGCAAAAGGAGAACGAGTACTTAGTTCGGATAGATTACAGAGACCGAAATATATCAGATTATATATCTCAATATAAGTATATTTTATGAATAGAGGTTATACTTTGATGAAATTTATTTAAGTCTAGTTTCCGAAGGAAAATATTTCATGTCAATTTGATCTATATTTAAGGATATATTCGGATTGGAAGAATCCAAGGTCATGCTGGTATCTTGTTGCATTGAAAATCCGAATTTATTTCACATGTCCTTATTAATCTTATGGACTTTCATTATTAATCGGTTATCTACTGCTATACTATTGAAAATCTGGTACATGTTATTTGGACATTGGCTCATTTCCACTACTGCTATTGTGTCCTTATCACTACATCTATGTTATTTGGTTCAAGCTGGGATCACTGCCATTACCTCCTCGCTTGAGGGAGGGAAGTACAAGAAGTACAAGAAAGAGGTATTTTATATGTTGTGGTAATTTTAATGTGACAAAAATATTCAATAAATGGGGAGCACAAAAGATGAAGCTTTTGTATCTAAGAAGAAATTTTTGCAGCAAAGAAAATTGAAGACCAAGAATCCTGACTCTCAATAATAATTGTGGTAATTATTGGTGATACCTGACTCGGCTCATCTTGATTCTATTTCTCTGGCTGGATTATTATTTTGAGGTAGTTGCAACATATTATTTGGGGCAGAGACTCGCATCAAATTATTTGATGTGTCCTTTTACAAGGATTTTTATTATTTTGGTTCGTGTTATATGGGCCCAAGCCCATTTTAGCTGTGGCTATTGTGTCTCTTAAGATGAGACATTATTATTGAAGAAGTGGTGGCCTCAGTAACCTATCTCCTACCATCCTTTATTTGACTCTCACTAACCTCTTTCGGCCAACCTCTTGTGAGTTGCTTCAGTTGGGAGTTTAGGTCCATCATGGTTGGGTGTTTTAAGTCCATTGAGAATGATATATATATATATATATATATATATATATATATCCGTGGATCTTTTATCACTGTCTTGTGAATGACATGCATTTATCACCCATTTCTACCTGTGACAGTCAATGCCCGGGATGGGACACCATGATGGAGGAGCTTACTACTACATATATGTTACCCCGCTTAATTGGCATTTATTACTCCTACCACTTGAGAGTTGTTGTCCTATGGAGGGACATGGTGATGGAGGAGTTTTACTACACTCCTGAGCATTACATATAGACCCACTACCTACGAATGATAGGAGTGCCACTACTTGTGAAAGATAGGAGTGTGCCCTACATCCAGCAAGAGTTATGACTGGAGTATGGAGCAATGTCATACGACTTGGAGTGATTTTATTCTCACTTATCTTATTCCAGCTGGGCCTCATGGAAGAGACCACCAGCGTGAGGGGGAGTGTAGGAAGATATGGAGGACTGCCATTTTTATGAGAAGATCCTATACATCATTTGCAGCAAGCTGATGGGCCCAAACCAAGGAAGACCCACATATCCAAGTGCGTTGGAAGATGGGTCCAAGCCCATAAGATATGGACCCACCATGATCACACGAGCTGGTGGGATCCACCATGATCATGTGAGGTGGCATGATGAGTCTTGCACAATAAGAAGTCTAACATAGCCAAAATTATTATGGAATCAGGTCTCACAGAGGAGTTTCAGTTTAATGTTGTTTTAGTCATGTTAGTCTTCTTTTTATATTGAGTTATTTTATATGCAAGGATTTATCTGTAAGTGTTAGAGTTTGGGTGTAATTGGGACAGGTAGTTTAATTGTAATTTGACTCTACCACTTTCCCCTATTATAAATAGGGGTTCATGTACTCTAATTATAATAAGTCAATGAAGTATTTCTCTCTTCCATAAATTCAACACTTTCTTTCTTTCTTGTTTTTTTCTTTCTTCATTCGTTATGTTTCATTTTTCTTTCTTTTTGACTTGTTAGTTGGTTTGTTTCTATAGTGATTCTTTCTATATTATTTCTTTCTATGTGCCTTTTTTTATTTGTTCTTTCTTGTTTTTTCTTTCTTCATTCTTTCTTTCTTTCTTTCTTTCTTATTTCTTTCTTTCATTCTTTCTTTCATGTTTCTTTCTTTATCTTTGTCTTTCTTTCTTCCTTTCTAATTTCATTCCTTTTTCTTTCTTCTTTCTATCTAACTTTCATTTTTCTTCCTTTCTTTCCTTCTTCTTCCATTCTTTTTTCTTCTTTCTTTCTATATTTCTTCTTTCTTTCTATATTTCTTCTTTCTTTCTTTGTTTCTTGTTTCTATATTTCTTTCATCTTTCTTTATTTCTTTCTTAGATAATGCATTTTTTTGGAACATTTGGATAAGTATTTCTAGCAAATATACATCTCTAGAGACCATTATTGTTTCATGTTTCCTTAAAATAATTTTCAAGTTGAAAATTCATAGCAAGAAAATTTTGTGGCATGACAATTTTTGTTAAAACAAATTACTTTATACAACTTTAAGGCCATGACAATGCATTTATTTTGGAACATTTGGAAATGTATTTCTTCTAAAAATATGTCTCTAGGAACCATCTGTGTCTCATGTTTCCTGAATACAATTTTGAAGCTGAAAATTCAAACTAGGAAAATTGTGAGAGGACAATTTTCAGTGAAATGACTTTATACCACTTTAAGGACATGATAATTCATTTTTTTAGGAACCTTTGGAAAAATCTATCTAGTAAAAATACGTTTTTAGGGACTATTAGTATTTCATGTTTCTTGAAAACAGTTTTGAAGCAGAAAATTGATACCTGAAAAATTTGGAAAGTTTTGGAAAACATTTCTACTAAAAAACTTCTCCAGGGACCATTTTCCTTAAAACAGTTTTGAAGTTGTAGATTCATACCAGGAAAATTTTGTGGTATGACAATTTTTACTAAAACAAATGATTTTATACAACCTTACGGCCATGATAATGCATTTTTTTAAACATTTGGAAAAGTATTTGTAGCAAAAATACATCTCTAGGGACCATTTCAGTTTCATGTTTCGTTAAAACAGTTTTGATGCTGAAATTTCATACCAAGAAAAACTTTTGGTAGGGCGAATTTTACTTTGTCAAATGACTTTATACAACATTAAGGCTATAATAATGCATCTTTTTTGGAATGTTTGGAAAATCATTCTATTAAACATACGTTCCAATGACTATTAGTGTCTCATGTTTCCTGAAAATAGTTTTGAAGTGGAAAATTAAAAACAAGAAAATTTATGGTAGGACAATATTAGCTGAACAAAATAACTTTATAAAACTGTAAGACCAAGAAAATACTTTTTTTAGGAACTTTTGGAAAAGTATTGCCTGTAAAAATACATCTCCATGGACCTTTAGAGTCTCATGTCTCCTCAAAATAGTTTTGAAGTTAAAAATTCAAACCAGAAAATTTTTGTGGTTCGACAAGTTTTGCTAAAACAAATGACTTTATACAACTATAAGGCCATATTAATGCAATTTTTTAGGAAAGGCTGGCAAATTATTTCTAGTGTTGGAAGAGCCCACATATCTAAGAGTATTGTAAGATGGGCACACAACCAAGGAATGCCCACACATCTAAGATTATTGTAAGATGGGCCACACGACCAAGGAAGACCCACATTTCTAAGAGTATTGTAAGATGGGCCACACGACCAAGGGAGGCCCACATATCTAAGAGTATTGTAAGATGGGTCCAAACTCGTAAGAAGTAGGACCCACATATCGCATAAGTTGGAAGATCAAGTGGGACTCACAAAGATAACCACAAACTGATTGGAAGATCAAGAAGGACTCACAAAGATAAGCATGAGCTGGCTAGAAGATCAAGTGGGACCCACAAGTTGGTTGGAAGATCAAGAAGGACTGACAAAGATAACCACGAGCTGGCATCTTTATCTTATGTTCACGTCCTCATAGCAGAGTTTTAGTTTGAATTATGTTGTCCTCTATTTATATTAATTTATTTAATTATGCTAAGACTTATCTTTGAGTGTTAGAGTTTGGGTGTAATTGGGACAAATATAGTTTTATTGTAATTGGACTCTATTACCTTCATCTATTATAAAATACTGGTTCATGTACTCTAATTATAATAAGTCAATGAAGTATTTTTCTTTTCCATTAATTTAACAAGGTATCAGAGTTGGTTTTGTGAGTTGACGTGGTCAACCCACTGAGATAATGACATTATTTTTCTGATATATTATTTCAAGCAGTTTAGGTTTCATATTTATAATTTTTTCAGTCCTCACACCTGTTAGTTGTTTTATATTTTTCACCTCTATATTGAGCTTTTCATATTTAAAATTATATATTTATGGAAATATATTGTAGTCTACTTTCCAAGGAAAATGATTTTTTCCAATCGGAGTTATGCTCAAAGAGAAATCGATATTTGAAGTAGTAAAGGTCAAACTGCAAAAGAGATTCGAGCAACAGCAGAATGCTTCAACTTCTGAGGTATTTTATGCTATCAAGGACAAGACTTTATATGGATAATTATATATCAAAATATATATCTGTAAGTCTATTTTCTTACATATTCAACTAATTCTCTTTTTGAGTTTTTTATAAGGAGATATTGATCTTGGAAGAGCCAATGGTAATGTTGGGAATAGGTGAAACAGTAATTAGTTCGGCAAGATTACAGAGACCAAGACCGAAATCTATCAAATTACTTATCTACTGATAATTATATTTTATGTTACAATGTAGGACCCACCATGGGATGCCAAAAAGAGTCCTCACCCAAGCTAGCACGAGCTGCTGGGACCCACCATGAGGACGTGGGATGCCAAAAAGAGTCCTCACCCAAGCTAGCACGAGCTGAAATGAGTTAGAAGACTTGAAGATAAAGTGGGACCCATAAAGATACCATGAGTTGGTAATGTTATCAATATGAGCTGGAGGATCTTGTGGAACCCATAAGGATAAGGCCACGAGCTAGCCTCCTCCCTTATGTCCACGTTATTGAAGAAGAGTTCTAGTTCAAATTATATTAGACCTCTAGTAGATTGTGTTATCTTTTTATGATAGACTTATCTTAGAGAGTTAGAGTTGGAATGTAATTAGAAGATTGAAAGTTTAATTGTAAAAGGACTCTATCACCTCCTCTACTATAAATAGAGGTGTTGTAATTCTGAATTAATCAAGTTACACAATTAATTCTTGAGTAAATCTCTCTCTTTGCTTGACGCACATCTCTCTTTTCCTCTTCTATTCTCTCTACCCGAGAGCTCTTCTTCCCTTTTATTCTTTTTATTTCTCCCTTCTTACTCAGAATATTGGAAAAGGGATCCTAAAATCAACATGGTATTAGAGCATTAAATTTATGATCCCTCGTCAAAAGGAACGCTCTAAAGAAGATATGATCAACACCACTCAAAGAAGGCTCTTTTTTGAAGAAAGATCACAAACCATGAGATAAGTTCTTCATTTATTTATTACTTCATGTTACTGGTTTCTGAATTTAGAAGATGATTTAAAGATGAGTATATGAATGCTTTTCATCTTATGATTTTGTGGATATGCATGCCTCTCCATCTAGAAGAAGCTTTTAATACAGTTATGTCGGATTTGAAAATTCTGTTAACAAAGACCAGTCCATGATCAGATTGTTGAAAAAAAAAATTCACGTGAACAAGAGTCCCCTGATATAGAAGATTGTTATTGAGTCTCTTATGAGTAGGATTAAGAAAAAAAACCAGAAGAAGGATTTAGCATCACTGCTAAAGTTCTCCATACATTGAGTTGTTTGAAGTAAACTACTTGGTGTTATTGTTAAATTTTTTTTGAAGAAAGGCCTATCATGGTCGTAGAGAATATGAATATCAAAGGTGATATACTGAGAATTACCACTATACCCTTATGAGGGGTATCAAACTTTATGAGTTGGTCCACATTAGTTCGAAGGTTTCTTATAACAAAAACCAACTTGGTCACCTCACCACCCGAGGACCACCTATTGATGAAGAAGATATTTTTTATCACAAATGGTTGGAAAATGATACCTTTGTGATTAGTTGGCTAATCAACAACATGGAAGAACATGCCTCCAACAATGTCATTCATCTTGACATTGCTAAACAAATTTGGAAGACATGTGCTAAGTTGTACTCTTGCCTGGATACACTAGATATACCATATGATATTCTCCAAAGGATGTTGAATAGTAAACAAGGAGAAAATATCCATGAGTACTTGGTCCGCTTTAGAGGATTTCTTCATGAGTAGAAGTTAGCTCAGCCTTAATTAATTTTTGTCAAAGACATGCAGAAGGAAGCTTAATTATTGCTATTTGCCTATAAAATATTAAACCACATCTTGAGATTGTGAAGAGTCAACTTCTGAGTGCTACTGTTGTCCCCATGTTTGATGATGTCTGTTCAATACTACTCCATATTCCAAACACTTCTTCCTCCACTACTAAAGTATCATCCACTATGTATTCAGATCATACAGGAACATCATCTAACCGCAGCTGAGGCTGAGGCAGAGGTTATTGAGGAGGCCAAGGAAGTGGTGGAAGGAGTGGTGTTGGCAGAGCAGATGGGAAAGAATGTACTCATTGTAAGAAATTTGGCCACACTGTAGATCAATGCTATTACAAGGATTACAAGGCATGCAGTTATACAATATGGTCATTATAAAGAAATATGCTATAAAGCCAATGGACAGTTAGAATTGACAAAGGCTAATCAAGCCTTTTTAAGTGATACAAAAGAAGAACAACCCACAAAATTAGCAGCACAAATTTTTTTTACTGATGAAGAGTATGAGCTATTTCACAAAATGAAGACAACGTTAGGTTCTTCTCTTAGTTCCTCAGTAACTACTACTGCCGCTACTGCTTCAGGTAAGCTATCCACCTCATCTTCATCCTGGATAATTGACTAAGGAACCTCTGAGCATCTTACAGGTAACAAAAATTTATTACATTCTCTATCTCCGTGTTTTTAACACAAGTTTGTTACCGTAGTTGACGGTTCTCAAACCAAAGTCCAAGGGAAAGGATCACTTCTGTCACACCATCACTTCCGCTCACTGATATTCTACTCATTTCTACTTTCCCTTTGAATCTATTATCTGTTAGTTAGCTGAAAAAATATTTTAATTGCTCTGTTACTTCTCACCCACTTCATGTGTATTTCAAGATCTTATAACGAAGCAAGTGATTGGTGGAGGCCATGAACAAGAGGGGCTTTACTACTTGGACATGCCAAAAATGAATACGATTTCTACCACTGAAAATGAGACAAGGCTGTGGCACAATCGGTTGGGACATCCATCTGCATAGTCTCTTGATTATGAGTTTCCTCTTCTTAAAGTAAGGTCCAAATTTCATTGAGAGATTTGTCAAATGACTAAACATCAAAGGAGTGCATACTCTCCTCATCCAGAAGTCAAAAGTGTTACTCCATTTTCTTTAATCCATCCTGATGTCTGGGGGCCCTTGAGTGTCTCAAACATTTATCAAGAAAAATATTTTATTACATTTATTGATGATTTCACTTGCACAACTTGGTTGTTTGTATTTAAGGAGCGTTCTGAAATACCATTGATTTTTAAGACATTTCATGCTTTGATACTCACATAGTTTGGTTAGAAAATAAAAATACTCCGATCTGATAATGCCAAAGAATACATTTCCAAAGACCTTGACTCTTTTTGTCAAGAAAATGGCATTATCCATCAAATATCATGTGTCTACACTCCTCAACAAAATGGTTTAGGTGAACGGAAAAATCGTCATATTTTTGAGGTAGCTTGAGGTTTATTATATGCTTTAAAAATTCCCTACTTTTATTGGCCTTATGCAGTCCTTACGACTTGCTTTCTTATAAATCGTCTACTATCTTTTGTTAAATGATGATTCATTTTCACTACCTTTGAGAGTCTTTGGATGTCAATGCTTTGTCCATAATTCATTTCCTAAACACAACCAACTTGATCCTAAATCTATCAAGTGTATCTTCTTTGGATACTCTCGCACACAAAAGGGTTATGTTTCTTATTGTCCCACTCTTCAATGTTTATTTGTGTTCAGGGATGTAACATTTTTTGAAGACTCCTCATTTTATTCTGACAGTGCTCCTCCTCGTATGTCCTCAGTACTAGGTTCCCCTCGACCGGTTGTGCCCCGTGATATAGAGATTATTCCACCCCTAGAGCAAACACCACACTTGCCGAGTAAAAAAATCCCATAGAGGTAGGTCCTTCATCCCCAGTTATTTTTGGCCCTCAATATGATACTCGTCCTATTGCTATACGGAAAGAACCTAGATCATGCACTAGACCTTCTACTTCTCCTCCCATTTCAAATTTTGTGTCTCATCATCGCCTCTCACCTCTATGTTGTCAGTTTCTTTCTTCTATTTCATCCATATCGGTTCCATAGTCCTATCAGGAGGCTCTGCAATATCTAGGGTGGAAGTCAGCAATGGATGAAGAAATGAAGGCACTTAATTACAATCAGACATGGTCATTAGTTCCTTTTCATATAGATAAAAAAACCCGTCAGTTGCAAGTAGGTTTATACTGTCAAACCTAATCTGGATGGGTCAATAGCAAGACTGAAGACTTGACTGGTTGCTAAAGGTTATATACTCAGTGTTATGGTATTGATTATGAAGAAACCTTCTCTCCAGTTGCAAAAATGAACTTAATGAGTATATTATTATCTCTGGCGGCCAATTCATCATGACCAATATATCAACTTAATGTGAAAAATGCTTTTCTTAATGGGGATATTAAAGAAGAAATTTAGATGCAACAACCACCTGAGTATGTGGTTGAAGGGGAGTTAGTATGTCGACTAAAGAAATCTTTGTATGGTCTCAACCAGTCCCCTCAGGCATGGTTTGAGAAATTTAGTCAAACCCTCATACGGGCTGGATTTTACAGATGCTCTGGAGATCACTCAATATTTATTGAAAACACACTGAGAGGTAAGGTAATTCGGGCAGTATATGTTGATGATATCATTTTAACTGGTAGTGATTCCGACGGCATTTAGAAGACAAAGGAAAAAATATGTACTGAATTCAAGGCAAAGGATCATGGACTAAAATATTTTGTGGGTATTGAAGTATTACAATCCAGACATGGGATTGTGCTATCCCAAAGGAACTATGCCCTTGATCTACTAGAGGAGACAAGAATGATGGGATGCAAACCAGCAAAAACTCCTATGGACTCAAATACAAAGTTATGTGGAGGCACTGGAGAAGATGTAGATATTGGGAAATACAAAAGACTAGTGGGAAGACTTATTTATCTGTGTAACAAGGCTGGATATATCATATGCAGTAAGTGTGGTGAGTCAATACATCTTATAGGACCCAAGCCCACACGACCAAGGAAGGCCCACATATCTAAGAGTATTATAAGATGGGCCACATGACCACGGAAGGTCCACAAGATGGTCCCAAGCCTATAAGAAGTAGGACCCCCATGATTACCACGAGCTGGCATCCTTATCACATCAGTTGGAAGATCAAGAAGGACTCACAAAGACATCTTTATCTTATAGTCATGTCCTATAAGAGTTTTAGTTTGAGATATGTTTGTCTTTTATTTATATTGAGTTATTTAATCATGCTAAGGTTTATCCTTAAGAGTTAGACTTTGGGTGTAATTGGGACAAATGTAGTTTTATTGTAATTGGACTCTACTACCTTCCTCTATTATAAATAGAGGTTCATGTACTCTGATTAAAAAAAGTCAACGAAGTATTTCTCTTTTCCATAAATTCAACATGGTATCAGAGAAGGTTTTTTTAGTTGACGTGGTCAACCCACATGGGTAATGTGATCCTTTTATCTAAACTCAAATCCCTTGGTCTAGGTTCATAGTTATTTTTTTTAGTCCCTACACCTGTAGTTCTCTTTGCGGTTTTTTTACCTCTATACGGAGTTTTTCATATTGTAAATTATATATTTTCAGAAATATATTTGAGTTTAATTTCCAAAGAAAAATTATTTGTTCTAATTGGAGTTATCTACAGAGAGATATTAATATTTGAATGAGCGAAGGTCAGATTGCAAAAAAGTTCGAGCAGCAGCAGCAAACTTCAGATTCTGAGGTATTTATTGCTATAAAGAACTAGAATTTATGTTGAGAAATTATATCAAAATAAATCTCTCTAAGTATATTATTTTACCTATTCAATCAATTTTTTATCTGATTTATCTACGAAGAGAAATCATTTTTTGAAGTAGAAAAAGTCAGATTGAAAAAGATGTTTCAGCGGTAGCAGAAAGCTTCAACTTCCGAGGTATTTTATGCTATCAAGAAAGAGACTTTATATGGAGAATTATGTATCAAAAGAAATATATGTAAGTATATTATCTTACCTATTCAACTAATTCTCGGTATGTTTTTTTTATAAGGAGATATTGATCTTGGAAGAGTCAATGGTCATTATGGAAATAAAAGGAGAAACCGTACGTAGTTCGACCAGATGTCAGAGACTGAAATCTATCAGATTATTTATCTTCTGATAACTATATTTTATGAAATGATATTATACTTGGATGAAAGGTATTTAATTTTAGTTTCAGACGAGGAAAATTTCATGTCAATCTGATCTATATTTAAATAAATATTTGCATTGGAAGAATAAAAGGTCATGCTAGCATTCTGTTGTATTGAAAAATCCGAATTTATGCCAACTTTTTTGCCATACTTTTTGAGTTGATATATCAGGAAAATATCTCACTTCTCCCTGGTTTGAGGGCTTATTTATAAATCTTTGTTATTTGGGCTTATTGCTATATCTATGGTATTTGGTTCAAGCTGGGATCACTGCCCTTACTTCCTAGCTTGAGGGTGAGAAGTAGAAGAAGTACAAGAAAGAGGTATTTTGTTCCTTATGTTGTGGATAAGTTTATGTGACCAAAATATTCAAGAAAGGGGGAGCACAAAAGATGAAGCTTGTGCATCTACGAAGAAATTTTTATATCGGATTATTTCATGGGTTCTTTTAAAAAGTTTATTATTTGGTTCGTGTTATATGTGTTGGAAGATGGTCGAGTTATATACAGCTACTGCTATTATGTCTCTTTGGATGAGACATTATTATTGAAGAAGAGGTGGCCTTGGTATCTTTCCTCATACCATTATTTATTCATCCCCATAAAAAATATCAAAATTATTTTCGTAAAAAATATCAAAATTATTTGTGGTTGGGAGTCCATGATGGAGGAACTTCATCCTCATAAAAAATATCAAAATGATTTGTGGTTGGGAGTCCGTGATGGAGGAACTTTATCCCCGTCAAAAATATTAAAATTATTTGTGGTTGGGAGTTCGTGATGGAGGAACTTCATCCCTGTAAAAAATATCAAAAATATTTGTGGTTGGAAGTCCATGAAGGAGGAACTTATTATTACATCTATGTTATACCCCCCTTAATTGGCCAACTGGGCCTCATGGAAGAGAGCACCAGTGTGAGGGGGAGTGTTAGAAGATGGTAGGACTGCCATTTTATACAAACAAAAAAATTTATATATCATTTGCAGCAAGCTGGGGGTGAGAGCTAGGAGTTCATGTTGTTCTCTCACCCCCAGCTTGAGGGGGAGTGTTGGAAGATAGGGCCCAAGCCCACACGACGAAGGAAGACCCACATATCTAAGAGTATTATAAGATGGGCCACACGACCAAGGAAGGTCCACAAGATGGGCCCAAGCCTATAAGAAGTAGGACCACCCATGATTACCACAGCTGACATCCTTATCACATCAGTTGGAAGATCAAGAAAGACTCACAAAGGCATCTTTATCTTATAGTCATGTCCTAGAAGAGTTCTAGTTTGAAATATGTTTGTCTTTTATTTATATTGAGTTATTTAATCATGCTAAGGCTTATCCTTAAGTGTTAGAGTTTGGGTGTAATTGGGACAAAGGTAGTTTTATTGTAATTGGACTCTACTGCCTTCCTCTATTATAAATAGAGGTTCATGTACTCTGATTAAAATAAGTCAATGAAGTATTTATCTTTTCCATAAATTCAACAACATCCACAAGCCACAACTTAGTCATTGGCAATCTCTTGAAAGGATACTACGATATCTGGAAGGAGGTCCAGGAAGAGGGCTTCTCTATAAAAACCATGGTCACTTCAACATCGAAGGATTCTCATATGCAATCTGGGCCGGATCCCCGAATGATAGAAAATCTACTTCAGGATTTTGTACGATGGTTGGACGGAATTTGGTTACATGGAAAAACAAGAAGAAAAATGTAGTAGCACAGTCTAGTGCAGAAACAGAGTACAAAGCCATGGCACACACTATTAGTGAACTCCTATGTTAGTCCTCCTATGGATAAGATCTCTTTTCACTGAATTAGGATTCTAGAAAGAAGCTCTGGTGGATCTATATTGTGATAATCAAGCAGCAATACACATTACATCAAATCTAGTCTTCCATGAAAGAAGAAAGCATATTGAAGTGGACTGCCATTTTATACGAGAAAAGTTCCAAGCATGCTTTTTATCTCTAAGGCATATATCATAACAAAGTCACGTTGCAGATATTCTCACCAAGCTGGTCAGTCACAAGATTATGTCTACCATCAGCAGCAAGTTGGGCATCTACGATGTTTTCTCACCCCCAACTTGAGGGGAGTGTTACAATGTGGGACCCACATCTTCTTGGCATCCCTCATGGTGGAAAAGGGATCCTAAATTCAACATTTTATGAAGAGAAGTTATACTTGGATGAAATATATTTAATTCTAGTTTTATAATGAGAAACTTTCATGTCAATTTGATCTATATTTAAAGATATATTCGCATTGGAAGAATCAAAGGTCATGTTGGTATCCTGTTGCATTGAAAAATCCGAATATAAGCCGATTGTTTTGTGTCACTTTTTGAGTTTGTATATCAAGAAAATATCTCACTTCTCCCTAGTTTGAGGGCTTATTACTACATCTATGATATTTAGTTCAAGCTGGAATTACTGCCACTACGTCCCAACTTGAGGGGGAGAAGTACAAGAAGTTCAAGAAAGAGGTATTTTATTCCATATGTTGAGGATAAGTTTTATGTGACCAAAATATTTAAGAAAAGGGGAGCACAAATGAAGCTTGTGCATCTAAGAAGAAAATTTTATATCGGATTATTTCATTGGTCCTTTACAAGGTTTACTATTTTGGTTCTTGTTATATGTGTTGGAAGATGGTCGTGTTATATGGGACAAAACCCATTTCAGCTGTAGTTATTGTGTCTCTTTGGATGAGACATTATTATTGAAGAAGAGGTGGCCTCAATATTCTTTCTCTTACCATCATTTATTTGAATCTCACAAATATCTTTGGGCCAACCCTTATTGTAACCTTATGAATGCTGCTACGGTTGGGACACCGTGGCAGAGGAATTTATACTACATCGACTACCTATTAATTTCTACCTGTGAGAGTCGGTGCCCAGGTTGGGACACCGTGATGAGTGAGTGTTGTGGATTCAATAGCACACCGAGTCACACAATGAAGGAGGCAACAACAACTCACTCAATAGAATTTATTTCTTATATTACTTTGAGTAGGATTTACTTCTTATATTGTTTTAAGTAGGAGTTATTTCTAATTACTTTTATATGTAGGGGCATTTTGGGGAATTATTGTAATCCTAACCCTAAAACTCCATGACGTGATCTATTTAAAGGAAAGAATAAATGGAATAGGTAAGCTTTGAGATTTTAGAATAACCTAGTGTAAACAGGTTGAGATCACCTCTTGATCTCGAGTTTAGGGTTTACTCCAAAAATCCAACCTATCCTTCACCCTCCATCCTCATCCAAATTCGTCCATCTTCATCCTTCATCATCCATACTAAGAAGAGGAGCTTCTTGCCCCTTTTCCGAGCCCAAAGAGAGGATCTTCCCTCCTTAGCGTCAACAATCAGCAAGGGTTCTAACCCTCTTGACGAGCAGAAAAAGGAGGATTTTCTGGTTCTCCACGTGAAGAGCTGGTGCATCCCTTCCTAGTTTGGAAGCATCACTGAAACCTAGCCTCAACGTCTACCAAGGTGAGCCAAGGGCTACACATAAGCTAGGGCTTCAATCCTAGCACGAGAAGCAACCAAATCAGGGTTGAAACCCTGATTTACATGAGCAAGAAAAGGAACTTTTTCCATTATCTCTCCACTTGAATTATTTCCATTCTAGCTATAACTTTAGCTCTAGAGTGGGTTCATAAAAAAGGAGACTGATCACTGGTGGAAGATTAGTCAAAGAAGGGATCTTTAACCCTCCTTACCGAGTCCAGCAACTCAGTACCAGTGCTGGACTCACAAATCCCACGCCGTGTTATTCAATCCATGACCCAGGACCGTAACAGTGAGCTCCAGCCCACACGATAAAGGAATGCCCACATATCTAAGCGTATTATAAGATGGGCCACACGACCAAGGAAAACACACATATCAAAGAGAATTATAAGATGGGCCACACGACCAAGGAAGGCCCACAAGATGGGGCCCAAGCCCATAAGAATTAGGACCCACCATGATTACCACAAATTGACATCCTTATCACATAAGTCGGAAGATCAAGAAGGACTCACAAAGACATCTTTATTTTATGGTCATATCCTAGAAGAGTTCTTATTTGAGTTATGTTTGTCTTTTATCTAGATTGAGTTATTTAATTATGCTAGGACTTATCTTTAATTGTTAGAGTTTGGGTGTAATTGGGACAAAGTTAGGATTATTGTAATTGGACTCTACTACCTTCCTCTATTATAAATAGAGGTTCATGTACTCTGATTATAATAAGTAAATGAATTCAATGAATTATTTCTCTTTTACATAAATTCAACACAACCTTTCCTAAAAAAAAGGCATAAACATGGCCTTATAGTGTTTTAAAGTCATTTGTTTTAGCAAACAATTGCTGAAACACAAAATTTTCAGCTTCAAATTTTTTTTCAGGAAAAAATGAGACACTAATGGTCTCTGGAGACGTACTTTTAAAAATGAGACACTAATGGTCTATGGAGACGTACTTTTACTAGAAATACATTTCCAAGTATTCCTATAAAATGCATTATCATGGCCTTAAAGTTGTGGGAAGTCATTTGTTTCAACAAAAACTGTTGTACCCTGAAATTTTCCAGGTTTGAATTTTTAGTTTCAAAACTGTTTTCAAGAAACATGAGACACTAATGGTCCTTGGAGACGTATTTTTACTAGAAATATTTTCCCAACCTTTCCTAAAAAGTGCATAAACAAGGCCTTATAGTTGTCTGAAGTCATTTGTTTTAACAAAAATTGTCGAACCAAAAAATTTTCCAGGTTAGAATTTTTAGCTTCAAAATTGTTTTCTGGAAAGTTGAGGCCTTAAATGTCCCTGGAGACATATTTTTACAAGAAATAATTTTCCACACATTCCTAAAAAAATGTGTTATCAAGGCCTTAAAGTAGTATGAAGTCATATGTTTCAACAAAAATTGTCATGCCCCACAATTTTCCTGCAATCAATTTTAATCTTCAAATTTTTTTTCAGGAAACTTGAAACTCTAAAGGTCACTGGAGATGTATTTTTACTAGAAATAATTTTCCAAACATTCCTAAAAAAAGCATTATCATGGCCTTAAAGTTATATGAACTCATTTGTTTGAGCAAAAATTGTCGTACTACAAAATTTTCCTTGTTTGAATGTTATTCTTCAAAACTGTTTTCAGGAAACATGAAACACTAATGGTCCTTGGAGAGGTATTTGTACTAGAAGTATTTTCCAAAAATTTCCTAAAAATTGCATAAACATGGCCTTATAGTTGTATAAAGTCATTTGTTTTAGCAAAAAAAGTCGAACCAACAAAACTTCTCAGTTTGAATTTTAAGCTTCAAATTTGTTGTTAGGAAAATTCAGACACTAAATGTCCCTGGAGACGTGTTTTTACAAGAAATACTTTTCCAGACATTCCAAAAAAATATGTTATCATGGCCTTAAAGTAGTATGAAGTTATTTGTATCAGCAAAAATTGTTGTACCTCAAAATTTTCCTGGTATGAATTTTCGTCTTCAAAACTATTTTTAGAAAACTTGAAAAACTAATGGTCACTAGAGAAGTATTCTTACTTGAATCTTTCCTTAAAAAATGCATCAATATGGCCTTATAAGTGTATAAAGTCATTTGCTTAAGAAAAAAATTGTCGAACCACAAAAATTTCCAGGTTTTAATTTTTAGCTTCAAAACTGTTTTCAGAAAACATGAGACACTAATGGTCCCTGGAGACGTATTTTTACTAGAATTACTTTTCCAAGTGTTCCTGTAAAAATGCAATATCATGGCCTTAATGTTGTATAAATCCATTTTTTTAGCAAAAATTGTCCTACCACAAAATTTTCCTGGTATGATTTTTCAACTTCAAAACTGTTTTCAGGAAACATGAGACACTAATGGTCCCTGGAGATGAATTTTTATTAGAAATACTTTTAAAAATGTTCTTAAAAAATGCATTATCATGGTCTTAAAGTTTTATAAAGTCATTTGTTTCAACAAAAATTGTTGTATGACAATATTTTCCTAGGAAGAATTTTAGCTTCAAAATAATTTTAAGGAAACATAAAACACTAATGGACCCTGGAGAAGTATTTTTACAAGAAATAATTTCCCAACCTTTCCTAAAAAATGCATCAATTTGACCTTATTGTTGTATAAACTCATAAGTTTCTGGAAAAAATTCCGAACCACAAAATTTTCCCAACTTTTCCTTAAAAATGCATATACATGGCCTTATAGTGTTATAAAGTCAGTTGTTTCAGCAAAAATTGCCGAAACACAAAATTTTCACCTTCTAAACTTTTTTTCGAAAAACGTGAGACACTAATGGTCCCTGGAGACGTATTTTTACTAGAAATACTTCTCCAAATATTCCTAAAAAATGTATTATCATGGCCTTAAAGTGATGGGCAGTCATTTGTTTCTATAAAAAATGTCTTACCTCAAAATTTTTCAAGTTTGAATTTTCAGCTTCAAAATTGTTTTCAAGAAACATGAGAAACTAATGGTCCATGGAGACGTAGTTTTTACTAGAAATATTTTTCAAACCTTTTTTAAAATATGCATAAACATGATATTATAGTTGTCTAAAGTCATTTGTTTCACCAAAAATTGTTGAACCAAAAAATTTTACAGGTTTGAATTTTCAGTTTAAATATTTTTTTCTAGAAAATTGAGACACTGAATATCCCTGGAGACATATTTTTACAAGAAATACTTTTCCACACATTCCTAAACAATGTCTTATCATGGCCTTAAAAGTAGAATGAAGTCATTTGTTTCAACAAAAAATTTCATACCTCAAAATTTTCTTGGTAACAATTTTTGTTTTCAATTTTTTGTTTTCAGGAAACTTGAAACACTAATGGTCACTAGAGATGTATTTTTACTAGAAATACTTTTCCAAACGTTCCTTAAAAATTCATTATCATGTCCTTAAAGTTATGTGAACTCATTTGTTTGAGCAAAAATTGTTGTACCTCAAAATTTTCCTTGTTTGAATTTTATGCTTCAAAACTGGTTTCAGGAAACATTAAAGACTAATGGTCCCTAGAGAGGTATAGTACTAGAAATATTTTTCCAACCTTTCCCTAAAAATTCATAAACATGAACTTATAGTTGTATAAAGTCATTTATTTAAGCCAAACTGGCCGAACAAAAAAAATTTCTAGGTTTGAATTTTCAGCTTCAAAATTGTTTTATGTAAAATTGAGACACTAAATGTCCATGGGGACGTATTTTTAAAGGAAATAATTTCCACACATTCTAAAAAATTGTGTTATCATGGCCTTAAAGTAGTATGAAGTCATTTTTTTCAGCAAAAATTGTCGTACCACAAAATTTTCCTGGTACGAATTTTATCTTCAAAACTGTTTTCAGGAAACTTGAAACACTATTGGTCACAGGAGACCTTTTTTTTGTACTAGAAATACTTTTCCAAACGTTCCTAAAAATGGATTTTCATGGCCTTAAATTTATATGAACTCATTTTTTTTAACAAAAAATGTTATACCACAAAATTTTCCTTTGAATTTTCTGCTTCAAAACTATTTTTCAGGAAACATGAAACACTAATGGTCGTTGGAGAAGATTTTTTACTAGAAATAATTTCCAAATATTTCCTTAAAAGATGCATAAATATGGCCTTATAAGTATATGAAGTCATTTGTTTCAAGAAAAATTGTCGAACCACAAAATTTTCTAGGTTTGAATTTTTAGCTTCAAAACTATTTTCAGGAAACAAGAGACACTAATGGTCCCTAGAGATGTATTTTTACTAGAATTACTTTTCCAAATGTTCCTATAAAAATGCATTATCATGGCATTAATCTTGTATAAAGTCATTTGCTTAAGCAAGAATTGTCCTACCACAAAATTTTCCTAGTATGATTTTTCAAATTCAAAACTGTTTTCAGGAAACATGAGACACTAATGATCCCTAGAGATGTATTTTTACTAGAAATAATTTTGATAATATTCTTAAAAAATGCATTATCATGGTCTTAAAGGTGTATAAAGTCATTTGTTTCAACAAAAAAATGTCGTAAGACAATATTTCCCTGGTATGAATTTTAGCTTCTAAATTGTTTTATGGAAACATGAAACACTAATGGTCCATGGAGAAGTGTTTTTACTAGAAATAATTTCCAAAACTTTCCTAAAAAATGCATCAATTTGGCCATATAGTTGTATAAAGTCATTTGTTCCAGGAAAAATTACTGAACCACAAAATTTTCCTTGTTTGAATTTTAAGCTTCAAAACTGTTTTAAGAAAACATGAGACACTAATGGTCCATGGCGACTCATTTTACCTAGAAATACTTTTCCAAACGTTCCTAAAAAAATGCATTATCATGGCCTTAATGTTGTATAAAGTCATATGTTTTAGCAAAAAATGTCCTACCACAAAATTTTCCTGGTTTGAATTTTTTGCTTCAAAATTGTTTTCAGGAAACATGAGACACTAATGGTCCCTGGTGATGTATTATTATTAGAAATATATTTCCAAACGTTCCTAAAAAATGCATCATCATGCCTTAAAGTTGGATAAAGTCATAGTTTTCACAAAAAATTGTCCAACCACAAAATTTTCCTGGTTTTAACTTTCACCTTCAAATTTGTTTTCAAGAAACATGAGACACTAATGTTCCCTAGATTTTTATTTTTACTAAAAATAGTTTTCCAAATGTTCCTAAAAAATGCATTATCACGGCCTCAAATTTGTATAAAGTCATTTGTTTCAACAAAAATTGACCTACCACATAAGTTTCTTGATTTCAATTTTTAGCTTAAAAATTGCTTTCAGGAAACCTGAGACACTAATGGTCCCTGGAGATGTATTTTTACAAGAAATAATTTACAAAATATAACTAAAAAAGTCGTTATCATGGTCTTAAAGTTGTCTAAAGTCATTGTTTCAACAAAAAATGCCATTCCTCAAAATTTTCCTTGTTTGAATTTTAGCTTCAAAACTGTTATCATTAAAAATGAGATATTAATGGTCCCAAGAGATTTATTTTTACAAGAAATATTTTTCCAAATATTCCTAAAGAATGCATTATTATTAAATTTCAATGAAGATATTTGTAAAAATTGTCGTACCTCAAAATTTTACTAGTATGAATTTTTGGCTTCAAAACTATTTTCAGAAAATATGAGACACTAATGGCTCGTGGATTTGTATTTTTAAAAGATATAATTTTCCAAAAATTCCTCAAAAAATGCATTATCATGGGCATAAAGTTGAATAAAGTCATTTGTTTCAACAAAAATTGTCATATCCCAAAATTTTCCTGGAATCAATTTTCGTCTACAATTTTTTTTTTCATGAAACTTGAAACTCTAAAGGCCACTCAAGAAGTATTTTTACTATAAATACTTTTCCAAATGTTCCTAAAAGATGCTTTATCATGGCCTTAAAGTTATATGAACTCATTAGTTTGAGCAAAAATTGTAGTACCACAAAATTTTCCTTATTTGAATTTTCTGCTTCAAAACTATTTTCAGGATACATGAGACACTAATGGTCCCCGGAGATGTATTTTCACTAGAAATAATTTTTCAAATGTTCTTAAAAAATGCATTATCATGGTCTTAACAGTGTATAAAGTCATTTGTTTCAACAAAAATTGTCGTACGACAATATTGTTACCATACTTTGGAATTTATATTAGTTAGGATTTATTATTAACATTTGTTGTATAGATACTTACATGTATATAGGTTAATTAGAAAAAGATTAGTTGGGCTGGGTTGTATAGTATTTAGCCCATGGGCTATCTTGTACTTGACCTACCCCTAGGTTTAAATAGAAAAGAATGAGAGGGAAGCAACACTCCCATTTTTCTTGCCTCTCTTGTGTCTCGTTATTCACGGGAAACTCAGAGCTTGGAGCTCTTGTTCTTGGCTTTTCCATCAGCCTCCTTTGGTGGTTTTTCTGTCCACGGAAACTCAGAGCATGGAGCTCTTGTACTTGGCTGTTCTGTCAGCCTTCTTTGGTAGTGTTTCTGTCCACGGAAACTCAGAGCTAAGAGCTCTTGTTCTTGGCTGTTCCATCAGCCTTCTTTGGTGGCCATTGCTGCTCTGTCCAGCAACTCCGTTGGCTGTTCTCAGCAGCCTCTATGCAGCTAGAAAACTTTGTCATGGTATAAGAGTTTGGAGCTCAAGGTTCTGTTCGTGGAGCTATTCTTGAAATTTTTTTTTGGGCATGGTGGTTTAGTTGTTCTGTGCTAAACGTGAGCTTGGAGCTCAGGGTTCTATTCATGGAGCTGTTCTCAATTATTTTTGGGTGTGGTTCGGCTGTTCTATGTTGAACATATTCTGGTTTAGCTGCTTTATTGCTCTACTATTCAGAAGGTTGGTGATCTTGGGTCTGGTAACTTTTAGTGGTGGTTGTTCTGGGTGTGGCTAGTGGTAGTTATGGAATTTTCAGCAAGGGTTTCAGCATGTTTGTTGCCTTCATAAAACATCTTTGTGGGGCTTGAATTTCAACAACTCTTGCTCTCGGCTTGCTGTCTTTCATCTTGTCAATGGACAAGTTAGATTTTTCTCCTATTCGGTTCTTTAGTAAAAACTACAGTGCATGGGAATTTCTGTTCTGTTTATTTCTCATGGGGAAAGAATTATGGGGTCATATAGATGGGTGTGATCCAACACCACGCGAGGCCAAAGCTTTGTCAAAATATTAAACCATGGATGCTTGTGTCATGACCTGGATACTCGGCTCTGTTGAGCCTCACCTAGTTATTAATTTGAGGCCCTATCAAACTGCAGCGGATATGTGGAATTACCTCCACAAGGTTTATCATAAAAAAAAGCACGGCTCGGAGTTTTCAATTGGAATATGAAATGGCTAATTTCACACAAGGAAGCCTTTCCATTGGAGAATACTTTTCGGGTTTTTAAAACCTTTGGGCTGACTATGTCTTGATAATCTCTTCTAATAAAAGATAATCCAAGATGCATATATTCTCATAATTTCATAAAATGAAAACATGCATAAGGACATCTATAAACCACCTCTTAATACCAAAAACCAGTAGCATAAATTTAATAATATGAGAAATAAATACTTATCTCATGAGCTTCAATCTTGCTTCATAAGGAGCCTTCTATGAGCAGCTTTTAATCATATCTTCATAGAGCATAATGGGGATCCTAAATTGGTAGCTCTGATACCATGTTGAATTTAAGACTCCATGAATAATACCTCGAGCAACAGGAGAGAGAAAGAAAAAATAGAAAAAGAGAAAAGCACTCGGGTAGAGAGAAAAGAGAAGGAAAATAAGAGAGATTATAAAGAGAGAACTTCACACAAGAGAGGAGAAAAAAAGAAGTAACTTACTTGAATAATTCTGAGTTACAATCACCTCTATTTATAGTTGAGGAGGTGATAGAGTCCATGTACAACTAACCTTAGGACTCCTAATTACATTCGAACTAAAGATAAGCCTATTATGATAAGATTACATTATCTATTTAAGAATCTAATTTAACTCAACTACAAACACCTTCTTTAAGGACGTGAATCAAGCTAGAGAGCTAGCTCTTGGTCTTATCTTGTGGATCCCACTTGATCTTCCAACTCATGTAGATAGAGATACCAGCTCGTGGTATCTTTGTGGGTCCAACTTGATCTTCAAATCTTCTATTTAATTCCAGCACATGTTCCTTATCTCTTAACTAGAGCCACTTTGTATGAGAACTCCTGTTGACACCTCTTGAGCTCATGGTGTGTCCCACTAGCTTGTGGGGCCATGGTGGGTCCCACATTATAACACTCCCCTTCAAGTTGGGGGTGAGAAAACATCGTAGAAGCCCAGGTTGCTGCAAATGTTGGACAAATTTTTATGAGTGACTGGTTTGGTCAAAATGTCTGCAACCTAGTTTTGTGAAGATACATACTGAAGAGATAAGATGCCAGTAGTGAATTTTACTTGTATTTCTATATGCTTTGTTCTCTCATGGAAGAATGGATTTGATGTAATGTGAATTGTAACCTGATTATCGCAATATAGATTCATAGGAGATTATTTGTAAAATCCCAGTTCAGTTAGGAGAGATCTGATCTATAGGAGTTCATTGACCGTGTGTACCATGGCTCTATACTTTGCTTCTGTACTAGACCTTGCAACTACATTCTATTTCTTTCTCCTCTATGTAACGAAGTTTCCTCCAACCATCGTACAATATCCTGAAGTAAATTTTCTATCATCCAGGGATCCGGCCCAGTCTGCATATGAGAATCCTTCGATGTTGAAGTGTCTATGATTTTAATAGAGGAGCCCTCTTCCTGGTGCTCCTTTTAGATATCGTAATATATGTTCTAGTGCTTGCCAATGACTGAGGTGCGGTTTGTGCATATATTAACTTACCACACTGACTGCATATGAAATATCTGGCCTCGTTACGCAGAAATAAATAAGTTTTCCCACCAATCTTTGATATTTTCCAACATCCACTTCTTCTCCAATACCTGCACATAATTTTTTATTCGAGTCCATAGGAATTTCTGCTGGTCTACATCCCAACATTCTGGTCTCCTCTAGTAGGTCAAGGACATACTTCCTTTGAGATAATATAATTCCATGTCTGGATTGTAGTACTTCAATACCCAAAAATATTTGAGCAGTCCGAGATCCATTGTCTTGAGTTCAGTACATATCCTTTCTTTTGTCTTTTGGATGCCGTCGGGATCACTGTCAGTTATAATAATGTCATCAAACTATACGACTAGAATTACCTTGCTCTTCGGTGTGCCTTTAATAAAGACAAAGTGATCTCCAGAGCATCTGTGAAATTCGGCCGGTATGAGTGCTTGGCTAAAATTTTCAAACCTTGCATGAGGTGACTATTTGAAACCATAAATATATTTTTTTAGTCGACACACAGACTACCCCTCAACCACATACCCAGGTGGTTGCTGTGTATAAATTTCCTCCGTTATATCCCCATTTAGAAAAGAATTTATGACATCAAGTTGATAGACCTGCTAGGAAGAGTTAGCTACCAGAGATAATAACAAACATACAGAGTTTAATTTAGCCACTAGAGAGAAATTTTCTGCATAATCAATACCATAACATTGTGTATAGCCTTTAGCAACAACGCGAGCTTTCAACCGAGCCACGGACCCATCCGGATTGTGTTTCATCATAAATACCCATTTGCAATCGATGGGTTTCTTATCTAAAGGAAGTGGGACTACAGCCCATGTCTAATTTTAATAAAGGGCATGCATTTCTTCATCTATAACGGAAGAGGGTAACCGGTTTATAAGGAAACATGCGGTAAGAACTGCATGCGGCCAATAAAAGTATGGAACTTGCGTGGCATATAGTAAATCGCGAGGTACCTCATGAATATGACGGTTCTTCCATTCGGCTACACCATTTTGTCGAGGGTTGTAGGCACATGATGTCTGATGAATAATGCCATGTTTTTGACAAAACAAGTCAAGATCTTTGGATGTGTATTCTTTGGCATTATCCTACCGTAGGACTTTAATTTTTTGCCCAAACTAAGTGAGTACCATTGCATGAAAAGATTTAAATATCAATGGTATTTTAGAACACTCTTTAAACAAAAATAACCTAGTGGTACGAGTGAAGTCATCAATGAATATAATAAAGTATTTTACTTGAGAAATGTTGGAGACACTCAGGGGTCCCCAGACATCAGTATGAATTAACGAAAAAGGAGAGACACTTTTAATTTCTAGACGAGATTAGTATGTAGACCTTTGATGTTTACTCATTTGACATTCTTCATAATGACGGTTCGACTGTGCTTTAGGAAAAATATGATGAAGAGATTGGGCGGACGGATGTCCAACCTGGTTATGCCATATCAGTGTTGCACATGGATGCAGTATTTATTTGTGGCACATCCAGGTGGTAGAGCCCCCCTTGTTCACGGCCTCCACCAATCACCTGCTTCGTTGTAAGATCCTGAAACACACATGAAGTTGGTGAGAAAGTGATAGAGCAATTAAAATGTTTGGTCAGCTGACTAACCGATAAAATATTCAAAGGGAAAGTAGGAACAAAAAGGATATCAGTGAGCGGAAGTGATGGTGTAACAGAAGTGGATACTTTCCCTTGAACTTTAGTTTGAGAACCATCAGCAATGGTAAAAAATTTATGTGAAAGACATGGAGAAACTGAGTATAGTAGATGTCTGTGACCTGTAAGATGCTTGGGGGCTCCTACGTCACCTACCATGGATGAAGAGGAGGCAAAAAACATACATGAAGCGGTGGTGGCAGCGGTTGATGAAGAAGTACTTGGGGAGGACCCCTTGATGGTCTTCATTTTTTGGAATAGTTCATAGTCTTCATCAGTAAAAGTATGTTTTGCAGTTGTTGTGGTAGACTGCTCTACTTTTGTATCACTCACTAAGGCTTGGGTAGCCTTATTCTCATTAGATTTATAGCATCTTTCATGAGAGTGGCTCAATCTGCCACATATAGAGTGTTCTTTCATATGAAATCATGTGTCTCTAGTGCAGCCATATCCCTTACAATGGGTGCATTCCTTCCCATCTGTTCGATCAAAACCAGTCCTTCCACCTCTTCCTCTTCCTCCTCTATAAAATCTACCTCAGCTTCGGCCTTGGTTAGATGGTGTCCCCTTATGTCCAGACTACATAGAGGAGGATATTTTAGTCATAGAGGGAGAAGCGTCTGAATACGAAAAAGTATATCATATACATCATCAAAAGTGGGAACCGCGGAAGAGCTGGTGAGTTTTAGCAACTTCAAGATGCAGTTTGATGTTAGCAAGGCATATGGCAGTTATCAAGGCCTCTTTTTGTTTATCTTGGACAGAGATATCTGTAGAGGTTGGTTGGGCAAACTTCCATTCTTGAAGAAAGCCACAAAAGTGGGCCAAATATTCATGTATATTGTCTCCTTGTTTGGTGGTAAGCATCCGTTGTAAAATATCATATAGCCTTTGTAAGTTGTCAGAGGTTGAATACAACTTGGTGCATGTCTCCCGAATTTGTTTAGCCGTCTCTAAATGAATGACATTATTGGAGACATATTCTTCCATACTGTTGATAAGCCAACTAATAACCAATGTATCCTCCTTTAACCATTTGGTATAGAATATATCATCTTCATCAATATGTGGTCCACGGTTGGTGAGATGACCAACTAGGTCCTTCGTGATAAGAAACCGATGAATCGATGTGGACCAGTTCGTAAAATTTTATACCCCTCGTAAGGGTATAGTGGTGATTCTGAGTATGTCACTCTTGTGACTCATATCATCTTCAGCCATAGTAGGTAAATCAAGTAAAATTGTTCTCCAATCAAGTAATCAAAATATGACCAAGTGGAAGACATATTCTTCCATACTGTTGATAAGCCAACTAATAACCAATGTATCCTCCTTTAACCATTTGGTATAGAATATATCATCTTCATCAATATGTGGTCCACGATTGGTGAGATGACCAACTAGGTCCTATGTGATAAGAAATCGACGAACCGATGTGGACCAGTTCATAAAATTTTATGCCCCCCGTAAGGGTATAGTGATCATTCTGAGTATGTCACTTTTGTGACTCATATCATCTTCAGCCATAGTAGGAAAATAAAGTAAAACTAGTTCTCCAATCAAGTATTCAAAATATGACCAAGTGGAAGGCTTTAACCAACTTGGTTAATGGAGATGCTTAGCATAAAAGCTAAGTAAATAATTTTAATTGATAATTACTCAAGGCTCAATATTATCCTTCTTTATCTGGGAATCATTTTGCCACAAATTTACAAAAAAAAATCCAATATGCACTGGTCTCGATCACAGTATTGTCCAAACCGACAAAAACTACCTTGATAATCTCTTCTTATTAAAGATAATCCAAGATGCATATGTTGTCATAATTTCATAAGATGAAAGCATACCTTAGGACATCTATAAACCACTTCTTAATACCAAAAACCAGTAGCATAAATTTAATAATATGAGAAATAAATATTTATCCCACGAGCTTCAATCTTGCTTGATAAGGAGTCTTCTATGAGCAACTTTTAATCATATCTTCATAGAGCATAATGGGGATCCTAAATTGGTAGCTCTGATACCATGTTGAATTTGGGACCCCATGAATAATACCTCGAGGAAGAGGAGATAGACAGAAAAAATAGAAAAAGAGAAAAGCTACCAGGTAGAGAGAGAAGAGAAGGAAAATAAGAGAGATTATATAGAGAGAACTTCACACAAGAGAGGAGAAAAAAAGAAGTAACTTGCTTGAATAATTCCGAGTTAAAATCACCTCTATTTATAGTTGAGGAGGTGATAGAGTCCATGTAAAACTAACCTTAGGACTCCTAATTACATTCTAACTAGAACTCTCTTAGATAAGCCTATTATGATAAGATTACATTATCTATTTAAGAGACTAAATTAACTCAACTACAAACACCTTCTTTAAGGACGTGAATCAAGCTAGAGAGCCAGATCTTGGTCTTATCTTGTGTCCCACATGATCTTCCAGCTCATGTAGATAAAGATACCAGCTCGTGGTATCTTTGTGGGTCTGACTTGATCTTCAAATCTTCTATTTAATTTCAGAACATGTTCCTTATCTCTTAACCAGAGCCACTTTGTATGAGGACTCTTGTTGACACATCTCGAGCTCATGGTGGGTCCCACATTGTAACAGGGCCATGTTGATTCCTTTGCTATTGTGGCCTATGCAGCACAAGGGAAAGATAAGGGTCAGGACATGAGTTTTGTCCAGAGCTTTCACTGTAATGATTTTGGTCATTTTGCTTGGGAATGCCCAAATAAGTCCTGTAACAACTAGAAACCGGGTCATTTCATCATTTCTTTTCCTACTGGCCCTAAAAGGAAGAAGGGTACTGCTTATCATGCCTCCATGTTTTACTTCTAGTTTTGCTACATTGCCTGCTGCAGTCCCAGTTACTCCGACTCCTATTCCTGTAGCCTCCACAAACCCGAACACACTCACCCCTGAAATGGTACAACAGATGATCATCTCTTCTTTTTCTACTTTGGGGCTCTCAGGTAAGCATAAAGTCTTTGCTCAGCCATGTAATTTTGACTCCGGAGCTTCTAACCATATGACTAAAAATGTTGTGTCTCTTTCCAATGTCCGACTGTATGATGGAAATCTAAAAATCAACATTGCTGATGGCAGCTCTCTACGTATCAGTGATGTTGGTGATCTTTCTCCTACCTTAGCTGATGTTTTTGTTTCTCCTGACTTGTCCACAAATCTTCTTTCTATTGGTCAATTGGTTGATCAAAATTGTAATGTTCAGTTCTCTCGCTCTGGTTGTGTTGTGCAGGATCAATCATCAGGGAAGGTGATCGTGAAGGGGCCTAAAGTGGGATGACTATTTCCACTTGAAGTCTTTCTCTCTACCATTATTCTTCATGCTCCTTTACTTTCCTTTTCATGTAATGTTGTTGGTTCTGGCACTAAGATGTCACATAAACGTCTAGGCCACCTAAACTCTGATGTTCTTCGTACAATGTTTTTCTGGTTTATTAGGAAGTACAACATGTTTTTCTCTTGATTTTTATTTTGATTGTTCTTCATGCAAACTTGGCAAAAGTAAGGTTCTACCTTTTTCTCATCATGCATATCATGCCTCACATTATTTTAATATTATTCATAGTGATGTTTGGGGAATTGCTCATATTGTCTGTCATGCGCATAATAAGTACTTTGTTACCTTTATAGATGACTTCAGTCATTTTACTTGGGTCTACTTCCTATGGGCTAAGTCTAAAGTTTTCGTATTATTTAAGCGCTTACTTGCGCTTCTTGAGATTCAAGTCTCAGCCCACATTAAGGTATTATGCTCTGATTCTGGAGGCGAGTACATGTCTAATAAGTTTCAGGACTTTCTTCAGAGCAAAGCTATCATCTCTCAGCAATCTGGTCCCTCGACACCGCAACAAAATGGAGTTACTGAGCAGAATAATCGTCATCTTCTTGATATGGTATGAAATATTTTATTTGAATCATTTATTCGTCCCCATTTTTTGGTGTGAAGCGCCTTCTACTTTGGTTCAATTAATCAACCACCTGCCAGTCAAAAGTGTTGCTGGAGAGTGCAGAAAAGATCAATAAAGATGCCTGACGGAACAACCAAAAATGAGACTCTTAAAAATAGGATAATGTCCTCCTCTTTCCTTTCTCTTTTCTATTTAAAAATAAGATTAGGTTTAGATTACACAAGACAGCCCATGGGCTTAATTACAATCTAACCCATATAACTTATATACATGTAAATATCTAAACAACTAACATTAATACAAATTCCAAAATATGGTAACATCCCCCCTCAAATTGATGCGAGTAAGTCAACCAGCAACAATTTGTCAACCAGAAAATTATGGCGGTGTTGAGTCATGGCTTTGGTGAAGATATCAGCCACTTGGAGATCCAAAGAGATGTGAGGAAGAGATATAACTCGACGCTCCAAGGTGTCAATAGAATGACAATCAACCTGAATGTGCTTGGTGCATTCATGGAAAATAGGATTGGTAGCAATCTGAATAGCACTAGTGTTATCATCATGAAGGAGTGTCGAGGTGGTCTATGGAAACTCAAGTTCTGCAAGGAGACTGCGAAGCCATATAATTTCAAACACGCAGTGGACATGGCTTGATACTCTACCTTAATAGATGACTTGGACACTGTTGAATTAAGGATCCCTTTTCCATAATTTCGAGCAAGAGAAAGAAGAAAGAAAAAAGAAGAAAGGGAAGAAGAGCTCTCGGATAGAGAGAAGAAAAAATAAAAGAGAAAAGAGAGGTGACGCCAAGCAAAGAGAAAAAGAGAGAGAGAGTAACTTGAGAATGAGATGTGCAACTTGATGTATTCTGAATTACAACACTCTATTTATAGTAGAGGAAGAGGTAGAGTCCTATACAAGTAGCCTTTCAATCCTAATTACATTCCAACTCTAACTCTCTAAGATAAGTTTATTCAAACCAATCTACTAGAAGACTAATATGAGTTGAACTAGAACTCTTTCTTCATTCACGTGAATATAAGGGAGGAGACTAGCTCGTGGCTTTATCCTTGTGGGTCCCTCATGATCTTCCAGCTCATCTTAATAAGGTTGACAGCTCGTAAGATATTTGTGGGTGTCACTTGATCTTCAAGTCTTCTAACTCATTTCAGCTTATGTTTCTTAATTCCTTAACTCATGCATGCTTGGGTGAAGACTCTTCTTGGTGTCCCATGTCCTCAATGTGGGTCCCACCAGCTTGATCACCATGGTGGGTCCCACATTGTAACACTCCCCCTCAAGCTAGGGGTGAGAAGACATATAAAATTCCCAGCTTGCTGCATATGGTAGACATAATCTTGTGAGTGACCGGCTTGGTGAGAATATCTGCAACTTGACATTGTGATGATATATGCTTCAGAGATAAGAAACCAGCTTGGAACTTTTCTTGTATAAAATGGCAATCTACTTCAATATGCTTTGTTCTTTCATGGAATACTGGATTTGATGTAATGTGTATTGTTGCTTGATTGTCACAATATAGATCTATTGAAGCTTCTTTGTAGAATCCCAATTCAGTGAGAAGAGATCTTATCCATATGAGTTCAATTACAGTGTGTGCCATGGCTCTGTATTCTGCTTCTGCACTAGACCGTGGTACTACATTTTGCTTCTTGCTTTTCCATGTAACCAAATTCCCTCCAACCATCGTATAAAATCTCGAAAAAGATTTTCTGTCATCTGGGGATCCTGTCCTGTCTGCATCTGAGAATCCTTCGATGTTGACGTGACCATGGTTTTTATAGAGAAGCCCCCTTCTGGAGCTCCTTTCAGATATCGTAGTATTCTTTCAAGTGTTTGCCAATGACTAATTTGTGGCTTGTGCATGTGTTGACTTACCACACTTACTGCATATGAAATATCTGGCCTTGTTAGACACAGGTAAATAAGTCATCCCACTAGTCTTTGATATTTCCCAATATCTACATCTTCTCCAGTGCCTCCACATAATTTTGTATTTGAGTCCATAGGAGTGTCTACTGGTTTGCATCCCATCATTTTTGTCTCCTCTAGTACATCAAGGGCATACTTCCTTTGGGATAGCACAATCCCATATCTAAATTGTAAAACTTAAATACCCAAAAAATATTTGAGTAGTCCAAGATCCTTCAACTTGAATTTTTCACATATTTTCTCCTTTGTTTTCTGGATGCCCTCGAAACCACTCCCAGTTAAAATAATATCATCAAAAAATACAGCCAGAATAACCTTACCTCTCGGTGTATTTTCAATAAATACTGAGTGATCTCAAGAGTATCTGTGAAAGCCAGCCTGTATAACGGCTTGACTAAATTTCTCAAACCATGCCCGAGGGGACTGCTTTAGACCATATAAAGATTTTTTTAGGTGGCATACTGACTCCCCCTCAACCACATACCCAAGTGGTTGTTGCATGTAAATTTCTTCTTTAATATCACCATTAAGAAATGTATTTTTCACATCAAGTTGATATATCGGCCATGATGAATTGGCCGCCAGAGATATTAATACACATACCAAGTTCATTTTTGCCACTGGAGAGAAAATTTCTTCATAATCAATTCCATAGCACTGAGTATAACCTTTGGCAACCAATCAAGCCTTTGGTCGTGCCATTGACCCATCCGGATTATGTTTGATAGTATAAACCTACTTGCAACCAACGGGTCTTTTACCTGTGGGAAGAGGAACCAGTGACCATGTATGATTGTCATTAAGGGCCTTCATTTCTTCATCCATTGCTGCCTTCCACCCTGGATGTTGTAGAGCCTCCTCATAGGACTGTGGAATAGATATGGAGGAAATAGAAGAAAGAAACTGACAACATAAAGGTGAGAGGCAATGATGAGACGACACTAAATTTGAAATGGGATGAGAAGTAGAAGGTCTAGTTCATGATCTAGGTTCTTTCGTTATAGCAATTGGACGAGTATCATATTGAGGGCTAAATATAACTGGTGATGAAGGACTTACCTCTATTGGATCTGTTAACTCGGCAGGCGTGGTGTCAGCCACTTGATATGGTGGTTGAGTAATCTCTGTATAACGAGGCACAACCGGTCGAGGGTAACCTGGTACTGAGGACAGACCAGGAGGAGCACTATCAGAAAAAAATGAGGAGTCTTCAAAAAATGTTACATCCCTAGACAATAATAAACGTTGAAAAGTAGGACTATAACAAACATAACCCTTTTGAGTGCGAGATTATCCCAAAAATATACATTTGGTAGATTTAGGATCAAGTGTCCTATGTCTAGGCAATGAATTATGAACAAAACAATGACATTCGTAGACTTTCAAAGGTAGTGAAAACGGATCATCATTTGGTAATAATCTAGAGTAAGGAGATTTATTACCAAGAACGGTAGATGGTAGACGATTTATAAGAAAGCAAGCCGTAAGGACTGCATGAGGCCAATAAAAGCATGGAACTTTCATGCCATATAATAACCCTCGAGCTACCTCAAGAATATGATGATTTTTTAGTTCGGCTACACTGTTTTGTTGAGGAGTGTAGGTGCATGATGTCTAATGGATAATGCCATTTTCTAAAAAAAAAGAGTCAAGGTCTTTGGAAACATATTCTTTGGTATTATCAGACCAGAGAATTTTTATTTTATGACCAAATTGTGTGACTACCATAGTATTAAATGACTTAAAAATGAATGGTATATCAAAACGCTCCATAAATATAAACAAACAAGTTGTGCGAGTGAAATCATCAATAAATGTAATAAAATATTTTTCTTGAGAAATGTTGGAGACACTCAAGGGCTCCCAAACTTCATTATGAATTAAAGAAAATGGAGTAACACTTTTGACTTCTGAACAAGGAGAGTATGTACTCCTTTGATGTTTACTCAATTGACAAACCTCACAATGAAATTCTGACCTTACTTGAAGAGAAGGAAACATATAATGAAGCGACTGTGTAGATGGATGTCCCAACCGATTCTGCCATAAACATGTCTAATTTTCTGTGGTAGAAACCATATTTATTTTTGGCACGTCCAAGTAGAAAAGCCCCCCGTGTTCATGACCTCTACTAATCACCTGCTTCGTTATAAGATCCTGAAAGAAACTTGAAGTGGGTGAAAAGGTAGCAGAGCAATTAAAATATTTTTTCAGCTGACTAACAGATAATAGATTCAAAGGGAAAGTAGGAACAAAAAGAATATTAGTGAGCGGAAGTGATGGGTATGATAGAAGTGGAACCTTTCCCTTGGACTTTGGATTGAGAACCGTCACCTATGGTAACAAATTTGTGTGAAAGACTCGGAGATAGAGAATGTAATAACTTTTTGTTACCTGTAAGATGCTCGGAGGCTCCTGAGTCAATTATCTAGGATGAAGATGAGGCAGATAGCATACCTGAAGCAATAGTGGCAGTAGTAGTTACGGAGGAACTAGGAGAAGAACCCAACATTGTCTTCATTTTCTAAAATAGTTCATTCTCTTCATCAGTAAATTTTTTTTGTGTTGCTTTTCTTCTTTTGTACACTTATAAAGGCTTGATTAGCCTTGTCAATTCTGACTGTCCATTGGCTTTATAGCATATTTCTTTATCATGGCCATATTGTCCATAATAAGTGCATGCCTTGTAATAGCAATGATCTATAGTGTGGCCAAATGTTTTACAACGAGTACATTCTTTTCCCTCTGCTCTGCCAACACCAATCCTTCCACCTCTTCCTCTACCTCCTCTATAACCTTTACCTTTGCCTCGACCGCAGTCAGATGATGATCCTCTATGATCGGAATACATTGTGGATGATACTTCAGTAGTGGAGGAAGAAATGTCTAGATTACGAAGTAGTGTTGCACATACATCATCAAACTTGAGGATAGCAGAAGCACTCAAAAGTTGACTTTTGGCAATCTCAAGATGGGTTTTAACATTTGCAAGATAAATAGCAGTAATTAAGGCTTCCTTCTATTTGTCTTGGATAGAAATATTTGTGGTTGAAGGCTGAGCTAATTTCCACTCTTGAAGAAAACCTCTAAAGCGGGCCAAGTACTCATGGATATTTTCTCCTTGTTTAGTATTCAACATTCTTTGGAGAATATCATATGGTTTATGTAGAGTATCCGGGCAAGAGTATAGTTTAGCACATGTCTCCCAAATTTGTTTAGTAGTGTCAAGATGAATAACATTGTTGGAGACATGTTCTTTCATGCTATTGGTTAGCCAACTAATAACCAAAGTATAATTTTTCAACCATTTGTTATAAAAAAAAATATCATCTTCATCAATAGGTGGTCCTCGGGTGGTGAGGTGACCAAGTAGGTCTTTTGTTATAAGGAACCTCCTAACCGATGTGGACCAAGTCATAAAATTTGATACCCCACATAAGGGTATGGTGGTGATTCTCAGTATATCACCTTTGATATTCATATTCTCTTCAGCCATGATAGGCCCTTCTTCAAAAAATTCTAATAATAACACCAAGTAGTACTCTTTAAACAACTCGATGTATGGGGAATTTTAGCATAGATGCTAAATTATTATTCTGATTTTTTTTCTAATACCACTCATAAGAGACTCAATAAAAATCTTCTATATCAGGGAACTCTTATCTCATGGAAAAAAATTCCAACAATCTAATCATGGACTGGTCTCGGTAAATAGAATTTCCAAACCAACAAAACTGTTTTAATAGCTCCTTCTAGATAGAGAGACGTGCATATCCATAATATAATAAGATGAAAGAATTCACATACTCATCCTTAAATCATTTTCTAAATTCAGAAACCAGTAACATGAAAATAAAAAAAATTGAACATTTATTCCTCGGCTTGTGTTCTTCCTTCAAAAAATAGCCTTCTTCGAGTGGTGTTGAGCATCACTTCTTTAGAGCATTCCTTTGACGAGGGATCCTAAATATAATGCTCTGATACCATGTTGAATTTAGGATGCCTTTTCCATAATTCCGAGCAAGAGATAGAAGAAAGAAAAAGAAAAAAAAGGGAAGAAGAGCTCCCGGGTAAAGAGAAGAAAAAATAAAAGAGAAAAGAGATGTGATGCCAAGCAAAGAGAGAGAGAGAGAGAGAGAGAGAGAGAGAGAGTAACTCGAGAATGAGATGTGTAACTTGATGTATTCCGAATTACAACAGCTCTATTTATAGTAGATGAAGACGTAGAGTCCTTATACAAGTAGCCTTTCTATCCTAATTACATTCCAACTCTAACTCTCTAAGATAAGTGTTATGGACTCGATTACCGAACGAGTCATCCACAAGCGACGCGGGTGAGTTGGTGACTCAGAGGATCATCCAAGTAACTTAGGATTCGTATGTTTACTTTAATTCAGTATGTGGTAGCATGTAACCCAGCAATGACAATATTTTTAAAACACTAAATCGGGTCCTTGGCATGATTAGCCTTTAAGAGGGCTGACGGAAGGGAAGAAGGCAAGTCGAATATTACCCAAATCAGGATCAGCGTTCTCCTCTAATGAACCTAGGATCGGCGTTCTCCTTGACGAACCCAAGGTTCAGGTCACCCTTCGATGAGCCTGACTTCTTCTCTCCACGAATTGCTTCATTCTATCCATTCTCGGCAATATAGGTCACCAAGCAAGACTGTTCGCTCTGGTTCAGCCCCTGCTCTCCTTGACGATCCTTCACTTTGTCGAGTGACGAGGTCTATGGTCAAGAACCATAACACTTTGGTATCAGAGTAGGTAAGTATCGGGGAGTCTTCAAGCCAGGAGGAATTGTTGGCAAGGTTCATGGAAATGGTTAACGCCATACAGGAAGAGACTGAGGGCCGATTAGCAGCACTGTTGGATAGTCGAGTCTCTCAAGAAGTATCTCAACAAGTAGAGGTGGTCATGAATCTGGTATATGAGATGATTTGAGGAAGGACACCAACACCGAGAGAGGGGGAAAAGGCACCTTTGAATGGACAAGGTACACATCAGGCTGGATGCACAGAGCACACTAGATATGGGGGAAGTTTCAGTCCAGGCAGTGGGGTAATCCCAAGGTACACTAAACTAGACTTTCATGTCTTTAATAAGTCAGAGGACCCTTTAATTTTGTTGTAACGTTGTGAAAAAAAATTTGAATCAAAGAACGGCTGAAATAGACAAAGTTGGGTTGGCCGCCTTCCACATGCTTGATGAAGCGCAACTGTGGGGCCATCAACTCGAATTGGAACATCCTGGTCTAGATTGGGAGGAATTTATGTAATTTTGCACCATTCCTTTTGGTCCACCCTCTCAAAGCAACCCTTTGGGCGATTTAGTACTCTCAAGACAAACTGGAAGTGTGGCACAGTACCAAAAACAATTTCAAGAAAAATTAGCACGAGCTAGCAAGATGGTACGAGTTGACCAGCATGACAGTTTGTTCATGACAGGCTTAATTGAGGCACTACGATTAGAGGTGGAACTCCTTGCACCTTTGGACTTGGTCAGAGCCATGAATTTAGCAAGAGCATTGGAGGCCAAACAAAAAATTCAAACACGAAGACCAATGTGGCAAGGGGGAAAAAACACCTCGGGCGTGTCCTCCACAGCACCACCATGGAGAAGTAGTGCTGCTTCCCCTAATCTTCCAACCCCTAAAAATCCTTCAACCACTCCAGCGTTCATCCAAAAATTAAAAAGAGCTGAAATGGAAGAACATAGAGCAAAGGGGTTATGTTACAATTGTGATGAGCAGTACACATTCGGGCATCAATGTAAGAAACTCTTCTGGTTAGAAATTGAAGATGAGGAACCTGTAGAACCAGAAATAGAACAACTAGACGCTGAAGAGCCTGCTAATTCATTACACACAATCACAAGACTCCAAACCACCGAAACAATGCAAGTCTGTGCCTTAGTCAGTGATCATCCACCCTTAAGTCTTGTGGACTTAGGAAGCACTCATAATTTTTTGAGCTTCACAGCAGCCCAGTATTTACAACTTCCAATTCAATCTCGGCCAGTCGCTTCAGTCTTGGTTGCCAATGGGGAAAAGGTTCCGAGTTATGGAGTCAGCAAGGCAGTCAAGTTTACTATTGCTGGTCACAAATTTTTGACGGAATTTTTTATCATTCCACTAGCAAGATTTGATATGGTTTGGGCATCAAGTGGCTCCAGACGTTGGGCCCAATCATGTGGGATTTCGCAGCCTTGACCATGAGCTTTGAATTTTAAAATGAAAGGATTACATTACAAGGGCGTCAAACTGAGTTTACAACCCATTTACATGGACTGCAACAGCAGCACCCCACAGAGAGCACTTTAGATATCCTATTGGATGAGTTTTCAGACCTCGTTTAGGAACATATCACTACAACCAGTGAGACACTATGACCAGCGAATTCATTTGAAGGCTGGCTCCGAAGTGGTGGTTGTGAGACCATATAGATACCCCCACCTTCAAAAGGATGAAATTGAACGGCAATGCACACTGATGTTAGAACAAGGCCTCATTAGACTGAGTACGTGCCCTTTCTCCTCTCCAGTTCTATTGGTGAAGAAACATGACAATACTTGGAGATTCTGCATGGACTACCGGGAATTAAATGCTATGACCATTAAGGACAAGTTCCCTATACCAGTTGTGGATGAGTTATTAGATGAACTGCATGGGGCAAAATTATTCACAAAGTTGGAATTATGCTCGGGGTATCAACAAGTCAGAATGTTCCCTCCTAATATAGAGAAGACCACTTTCCGTACTCACTATGGTCACTTTGAGTTCATCGTCATGCCCTTCGGTCTCTCCAATGCCCCTTCAACATTTCAGGCCTTAATGAATGAGGTATTTCATGCCTATCTCAAAAAATTTGTTTTATTTTTCTTTGATGATATTTTGATCTTCAGCAAGTCCTGGACTCAACATTTAACAGACCTGCATCTGGTATTCCAACTTATTCAGACTCATCATCTATACTTAAAATGTTCAGAGTGCTCATTTGGTCGAAGTCAGGTGGCCTATCTAGGTAACGTTATTACAGCAATTGGGGTCACAGTGGACCCGGGTAAAATTGAAGCTATCATTCATTAGCCACCACCAAGAAACATTTCAGCATTAAGGGAATTTTTGGGCTTAGTTGGTTACTATAGATAGTTCATCCACAATTATGCGCCACTAGCAGCTCCTTTATCCAACCTGCTTCGCCTAAAGGTCTTCCACTAGAATGACGCCACTGAACAATCATTCCAGTCTCTCAAGCAAACCTTGGCCTCTGCGCCGATACTCCAGTTACCTAATTTTGTAGCTGTATTTGTGAAAGACTGTGATGCGTTTGGAGGCGGTATTGGGGCGATGCTCCAACAATCTCAGAACCCAATAGCCTATTTCAGCCGTCAACTAGCACTCCACCATCATAAGTTACTGGCCTATGAAAGAGAACTCATTGGCTTAGCGAAGGCCGTCCGCCATTGGAGACCTTACTTGTGGGGCAGATTTTTTATCATCCACACTAACCACTACAGTTTGAAGTTTTTGTTGGACCAACGCATATCAACTTCTCCCCAATAGCACTGGATTAGCAAATTAATGGGGTTCAATTTTACAGTGGAACACAAGCCCGGTCCGTTGAACAAATTTGTTGCTGCCCTCTCAAGTCGTTCAGAAGAACAACTACAACTTGCTGCTATAGAATTTAGGGTCTCATGAAAGGAACTTTAGATTAAAGAGGAAGAAGAAGAAGAAGAGAGAAGGAGAAGAGAAGAAGAAGGACGTGGAAGGAGAGAGTTTGGATTAAGGGAGAAGAGGTTTGCATCAAAGTGAAAATGAGGGCTGGACGAATTTGTGGAAAGAGAGGAGAGTGCTTCAATGCTCTACCTCTTACCCAATGCCTTTATTTATAGTCTTTACAATGCCCTTAGGGCTACAACTTCATGAAATAAAAGACATAAAAAGAAAACATATTTACACCTCTATGCCATATTTAAGTGAAGTATCATATTTCACACATGTGCAACTCCTTTGACGTGTGACTTTCTTGCCTTGAGCTTGTGGGCTTGAGCCTATCTTCCAACACTCCCCCTCAAGCTGGAGGAGAAAAGACATCATAAATACCCAACTTGCTACAAATAAAAGATAGGATTTTAGATGTAACGGGTTTTGTGAGAATATCAACTACTTGCTCTTGAGAGGACACATGTTTGAGAAAGATTATTCCTGCTTGAAAATTCTCCTGTATAAAATGAGAATCCACCTCAATATGTTTAGTTCTTTCATGAAAAAACTGGATTTGAAGTAATATGAATGGCTGCTTGATTATCACAATGTAGACCCATGGACCTTTTTTATAAAAACCTAATTTGGTAAGAAGGGTCCTAACCCATAAAAGTTCACTAACTGTATGGGCCATAGCTCTGTATTCTGCTTCGGCGCTAGATCTTGCAACCACATTTTGCTTCTTACTTTTCCATGTAACCAAGTTTCCTCCAACTAGAGTACAATATCCTGATATAGATTTTCTATCATCAGGTGATCCAGCCCAATCTGCTTCTGAGAAGCCTTCTATGTTGAAGTGACCATGTTTTTTATACATCAATCCTCATCCTGGAGCTCCTTTTAGGTAACATAATATTCTCTCTAAAGCCTTCTAGTGGGTAATTAGTGGTTTGTACATGAATTGACTCACTATACTTACAACATATGATATGTTTGGCCTAGTTACCGTAAGATAAATCAGTTTTCCCACGAGTCTTTGATATTTGCCAATATCAATATCTTCTTCATTTATGGCACATAATTTTACATTTGTATTCATAGGTGTGTCGACTGGTCTACAACCTTTCATTCATGTTTCTTCAAAGAGATCCAAGACATATTTCTTTTGAGACAATATTATCCCCCATGTTTGGATTGAAGAACTTCTATACCCAAAAAATATTTAAGCATACCAAGATCTTTAGTCTTGAATTCCTGACATATCATTTGTTTCACCTCTTGTATGCAAAGAGCATCATCATTGGTTAAGATAATATCAACCACATATACGGCCAATAATATTTTCCCTTTGACAGTATCTTTATAATATACGGAATGATCAACCGAGCACCGATGAAAACCAAACCGTAGAAGTGCTTGACTAAATTTATCAAACCAAGACCGAGGGGACTGCTTAAGCCCATATAGAGATGTCGGCATACTGACTCCCCCTCAACTACATAACCAGGTGGTTGAACCATATAAATTTCTTCACTTATATCACCATTTAAAAAAGCATTTTTAACGTCAAATTGATAGACGAGCCATGATGAGTTAGCAACAATTGATAAGATGATGTATACCGAATTCAATTTTGCAACAGGAGAAAAGGTCTCCTCATAATCTAACCCATAGCACTGCGTATAGCCCTTAGCAACGAGTCGAGCTTTAAAATGAGCAACCGATCCATCCAGATTATGTTTTTTTCCAAAAAAAACCATCTACAACCAACCGGTCTTTTACCTTTTGGGAGTGATGTTAAGGACCAGGTTTGATTTTCATATAAGGCGTGCATTTCTTCATCCAGAGCCGCCTTCCATCCTAGATGACTCAGAGCCTCCTGATACGACTGTGGAATGTAAGTAGAAGAAAGAGATGCAAGGAACTGAAAACACTCGGAAGACAAGCGATGGTGAGACATAAAATTTGAGAAAGGATGTGAAGTAGTACAAGAACGATGTTCCTTTCTTAAAGCAATAGGCCGAGTACCAAATTCAGGCCCATACATAGGAGGAGGACTTACCTCTGGTGGATCCGACAACACCATAGGTGAAGGTACGGCCAGTGCATCAGGGGTTGGGTTAACTTCAAGATTGAAAGGCACAAGCAGACAAGGAGTGATAGAAGGACAAGTCCATCCTGAAGGAGCATCATGGAAGGAGTAGAAGGAGGTGTCCTCAAAGAAAGTCACATCCCTAGAGATAAGCATCCTCTAAAGGGTAGGATTGTAAAAGACATAACCTTTCTGGGTGCGAGAGTGCCCCAAAAAAATGCACCTCATAGACCGAAGATCAAGTTTATTTTTATGTGGGGATGTAACATGAACAAAACACGTACATCCAAACACTTTCAAAGGAAGAGAAAAGGATCTTTACCATTAAATAACATAGAGTAAGGAGTTTTATGATGAAGAACTGATGAAGGTAACCTATTAATAAGAAAGCATGTTGTAAGTATAGCATGAGGCCAATAGAAATACGGTACCTTCATGGATTCCTTTCATCAACACCATTTTGTTGAGTACTATAGGCACATGATGTTTGATGAATAAACCCACTACTCTCACAAAATGATTTGAATTCATTAGACATGTACTCCTTAGCATTATTAGATCTAAGGATTTGAATTTTCTTCCCAAATTGTGTCAAGACCATAGCATGAAAATTTTTAAACAAAGGAAGAATTTATGAACGCACTTTAAATAAATATAACCAAGTCACTGGGGTAAAATCATCAACAAAAATGACAAAATATTTAACTTGGAAAATATTTGAGACACATAAAGGTCCCCATACATCAAAATGTATTAGCTCAAAAGGAGTAGTACTTGTAGTTGTAAGACGAGGAGAAAGTTCTTTTAAGGATGGAAGCAAAGAACGAAATGAAGGGGTAGATGGATGACCAAGTTGGTTGTGTGAAAGTTGGGCCTCAGATGTAGTGGATGATAAAGCAGCTAATGGTGGAAGAGTGAAGTAGTAGAAACCCCCCTTTTCATGGCTGCCACCAATCACCTGCTTTGTAGTGAGATCCTGAAATACACAAGAAGACGGTGAGAAGGTGATAGAGCAATTTAATTGTTTGGTTAATTGACTAACCGAGAGAAAATTTAAAGGAAATTGAGGGACAAACAAAACATCTTGAAGGGGAATAGATGAGGTAAGAGAAGAGGAACCTTTGCCAAGGACCTTGGTTTGGGTACCATTAGCAATAGTAACGAATTTCTGAGGATATCAAGGAGATAAGGACTGCAAAAGTGTTTGTTACCTGATAGATGTTTGGAGGTCCTGGAGTCAATGATCCAAAAGGAAGAGGAAGAAGAGAAAGAAAGCATACCTGAGGCAATAGTAGTAGCAGCAGTAGACGATGACAAAATAGAGGATTCTATGAAGGACTTCATTTTCGAAAATGCAACATAGTCTTCAGCAGGAAGAGTCACATTTCCAGAGGATGATTCAGCCTTATCTTCATGTTTCTCAATGCTAATAGAGACTGGGTAAGATGTGGCCCAATCAGGCTTGCCATGAAGTTTCCAACATCTTGCCATAAGGTGGTTTCGACCACCACAGTAAGTGCAAAGTTGAGGCTCAGTACGAGAATTATTCGGACCCGTTCGACCACCTCTATTTTCAGCCCCTCTCATAGTTCAACTCCCTCTCATATTTCTGCCCTGTCCTCGGTATGATGAAGATGTACCCCAATTGCCGGAGAACATCGCCGATGGGGCATCAATAGGAGAAGGAGGGGATGGATCAGGTATCCAAAGTAATGTAGCACTAATGTCATCAAAGGATGGAAGAGCGGAAGAACTTAGAAGCTGAGTTTTTGCAATCTCAAGGTAAGGTTTAATATTCGATCAGCAAATGGCTGCTGCCAAAGCTTCTCGTTGTCATTCTTGAATGGAAATATCAGTGGAGTATGGCTGAGTTATTTTCCATTCTTTGAGAAGGCCTCGAAACCAGGCCAAAAATTCGTGAATATTATCTCCATGTTTCATATGCAGCATATTTTGTAAGACATCATATACTTTTTGTAATGAAGTAGTACTTGAGTAAAGCTTAGCACAAGTGTCCCATATGTCCTTGGCGGTTTCCAAGTGGACTACATTGTTGGCCACATGCTCTTCTATGCTATTGACGAGCCAACTTATCACCATGTTATCATTTTTAACCCACTTTGTGTAGGTCTCATCTTCTTCATCAATCGGAGTAGGAAATTTAATACCGTGGCTTAAGAGGTCACGAGTAATAAGAACTCTCCAAACCGATTGTGACTAGCTCATGTAATTGGAGGGACCTCTTAGTGGAATCGTAGTAATATGGAGTATATCACTCTTATTACTGTTGTGTCCACTCTTCATGATGAGGCAAGTCAAATGTGGAGGTCAAGGGAAGGGGCCTTCTTCAAATAACAATTACTCAATGTAATTTGAAGAACCCGTGGACCAAATTAGTCACCAAACAGGAGAACAAGAACCAATTTATTTCATGAGAGCTAGCACCAAATTATCAACAAATTTGTGGCTTTAGCAAGTGAGAATAAAATCCAGCCATCACTCAATTCTTCTTGTATTCTTAAAAACAAAGAGAAGAAGGTACATGCAATATATTAGGCCTTAATCCAAACTCCAACACAAACCGAGAGATAGAAAAAAAATATTTAGAGAAGATTTAAAGGCAAATCAAGATACTTGAAAGAAATTTATCTTCAGCTCATGGGATATTTCAACTTAAAAAAAATTCAATTGTTGAAGTTCAAAAGAAAGTACAAAAGGTAAATGACTGCTGGAATTTCACCAAACTTATAATGGGCATCCAACAACATAATAAAAACCCATGATCAACATTAAGTAGGAGAAATTACAACAACATGTACTGGAATTCTACCTCAAATGAGATTGATCCAAGTTACATAAAGGTAATTGAATCTCACTCATCAATCTTAATAAGACGCAAATAGCAAATGATCTTGATCACACTTGTAATTGATTTACAAGAAGATCAAGATTATAACATCAATTTAGTCATAAAAATAAATCTTCACAACATATAGAGATTTATCTTGACTTGATGTGATTCAAAATTCAAGAAGTAGAAAAACAGTAAAGAGGAGTATGTAAATAAGGAAAGGAAACAAAATGTAAATAAGAAGAGAATGAACTTATCTCTTCATGACTGAACTCCTTCTTTTACAACTTCTTGAACAGATTCATAATAACGTCATCAAGAGGGATCCTAAACTCCTTGCTCTGATACCATTTAGAATTTAAGATCTCATAAAAGGTACTTTAGATCAACGAGGAAGAAGAGAGAAGGAGAGGAGAAGAAGAAGGATGTGGAAGAAGAGAGTTTGGATTAAGGGAGAAGAGGTTTGCATCAAACTGAAAATGAGGACTGGAAGAATTTGTGGAAAGAGTGGAGAGCGCTTCAATGCTCTCTACCTCTTAGCCAATGCCTTTATTTATAGTCTTTACAATGCCCTTAGGGCTACAACTTGATGAAATAAAAGACATACAAAGAACACATATTTACACCTCTATGCCATCTTTAAGTGAAGTATCATATTTCACACATGTGCAACTCCTTTGACGTGTGAGTTTCTTGCCTTAAGCCCATCTTCCAACAACTGCCATTAGTCAACTGAAACCTCTCTTACTTGAGTCCATCCGAAAGGAAAACTAGAGCACATCCGAACTGAAGGAGTTGTCCCAACAAATTGTAGAGGGCAAGATGGCGCTAACGTGGGTACTTCATGACAACCTTATTCTATATAAACAATGCATATATTTATCTCACACTTCTCCCTTGGTGGTTGTCATATTATCAACTTATCATGATAACACTCATGAAGGCCTACAGAAAACATTACAGCAGATCCACGGGGATTTTTATTGGGCAGGTATGAAATCCATAGTTGCAACGTATGTGGCTGCTTGTCCGGTGTGTCAGCGGAACAAGGCCGACCATTTAACTCCAGTCGGGGTACTATAACCACTCGATCTTCCCACCCAGGTATGGTTAGACATCTCTATGGATTTCATTGAGGGTCTCCCTAAGGCATCGGGAAAGTCTATTCTTTTTGTGGTGGTTGACCAATTTTCAAAGTATGCACACTTCATTCCTTTGGTGCATCCTTATACAGCAGCAACCGTAGCCCAAGTGTTCTTTGAGAATATTGTTTGTCTCCACGGCATTCCGGAATCCATAGTCAATGATCATGATGTAGTCTTTACAAGTAACTTTTGGAAAGACCTATTCCGATTATGTGGTACGAAACTCAAATATACCTCCACGTATCACCCTCAAACCAATGACCAGACTGAGGTGGTGAACCACACCATTGAGATGTATTTAAGGTGTTTTGTGGGGGAACAGCCCTAAAAGGTGGGTGCAATGCATTCCATGGGCAAAGTATTGCTACAACACATCGTTCCACACGACTTTATAGGAGACACCATTCAAAAAACAATATGGCCGAGCTCCCCCTCGGTTGCTTTCGTATGCTAAGGGGTCCACCAGAGTGGACACGGTTGACCAAACTCTTATGGGTCGCGATTAATTGTTGCATGCGGTCCAACGCCTAAGAAAAGCTCAAGCATGCATGAAGGACTATTATGATCAGGGTTGTTGGAAGATGGGCTCAACCCCACATGCTCAAGGCTAAAAGCCCACACGTCAAAGGAGTGGCAAAGTGGTTATTTATGATATGTTCCATAAGGATGGCATGGAGATATAAATACATTCTTAGTATGTCTTTTAATCTATTGAGTTGTAACCCTAAGGGCTTTGTAATACTATAAATAAGAGCATTAGCTAAGAGGTAAGGCATTCAATCCTTCTCCTCTCTTTGGAAAAACGTCCAGCCACCCTCTCTTCTCTCTTGACGCATTCTCTCCTTCCCTTAATCCAAACTCTCCTCTCAAATGTCCTTCTCCTTTCTCCCTCTTTTATCTCTTCTCTCCTTCTTCTTCCACGTTAACCTAGAGTCATTCTCATAGGGTCCTAACTTCTACATGGTATCAGACCTTGGAGGTTAGAATCCCTATTCAAGTAGTTATGTCATCCATTCAAGAAGTTGTGTATAGAAGGAGTTCTTCCATGAAGAGATAGGTGAATTTTCATTTTTTTTGTGTGCATATTCTCTCTTTATGGTTTCAATTTTTTTCCTCTCTTCTTGAATTGCTGATTCATGTCAAGGCAAGATAATCTTCATAAACATTATGAAGATCTATCATGTATGACTAAAATGATATTATAGTCTTGATCGTCTTGTAGCACAATTACATGATTGATCAACGGTTTTTTTTTTTGGTTTGTTATTTGGATTCAGTTACCTTTATGTAATGGGAATCACACATTGTTGATATGGGATTCTAGCATATGTTGTTGTCAATTCTATAATCAAATGTTACTCATGGGAGTGTATCATGTTGTTGGATGCCCGTTATATGTTTGATGAAATTACAGCACTCACTTATCTCTATTATTTATTGTGTTTTAACTTCAGCAATTGAATCTTTTGTTTTGTTGAAGTATTCCCATGAGTTGAAGTTTCTTTTGCCAAGAAATTGCTCTCGGTTTGCCAAGAAAGGCCTTGTCTAAAGTTGCTCTAGGTTTTGCGGTTGAGTTTGGATTAAGGATAAGAGTTGCATCTATTCTCTTCTCTATATTTTTTTTGATAAATATAAGAGAAGTTGAGTAGTGGATGGTTTTTTTTATCACTTGACAAAAGCACCAATTTTTCCATGATTTGGTGCTTATTCTCTTGAAAATATTCTCTAGTTAGTTTTGGTGGCTAAATTGGCCTATGGGTGCTTCAAATTTCGTTGTGTAATTGTTATTTGAGCCCCTATGACAATTGACCTTACTAGTTGATTTGCATCAACATGGAGAGTGGACATATGAGTAATAAGAGTGACATACTCTAAATTACTACAATTCCACTAAGAGGTCTTTCCAATTACCTCAGTTGGTCACAATCAGTACGAAGGGTTCTCATTACTCGTGACCTTCTCAATCATGTTATCAAAATCCCTCCTCCTATTGATGAAGAAGATGAAGTCTACCATAAATGGGTAAAAAATGATAACATGGTTACCAGTTGGCTTATTAATAACATGGAAGAGCATGTTGCTAACAATGTGGTCCACTTGGAAACTTTGAAGGATATTTGGGACACATGTGCTAAGCTCTACTCTAGTACCGCCTCCTTGCAAGGAGTATATGATGTTTTCCAAAGTATGTTGGCTAACAAACAAGGAGATAATATTCATGAGTTTCTGGCCCGATTTCGTGGCCTTCTCCAATAATGGAAAATTTCTCAACCATACTCTATCGACATTGTTGTCCAAGAAAAACAGCGCGAGGCCTTGGCATCGACTATTTGCCTTACCAATATTAAGTCGTATCTAAAGGTGGTTAAGACTCAGCTTCTTAGTTCCTTTGCCCTTCCCTCTTTTGATGACATCAATGCAACATTGTTATGGATTCCTGATCGATCTCCTCCTTCTCCGATTGATGCTCCATCAGCTATGTTCTCTGGTAATTGGGGTATATCATCCCCATTTCGAGGACGTGGTAGAAATACAAGAGGAGGCCGCAATAGAGGTGGTCAAACGGGTCTGACCCATTCCCGCATTGAGCCTCGATTGTGCACTTACTGTGGTGGTCAGAACCACCATGTGGATTCATGTTGGAAACTCCATGGTAAGCCTGATTGGGTGACAGACAATCCAGACTCAGTTAATGTTGAGAAAAAAGAGGACAAGACTGATTCTCATTCAGGGAATGTGACTATCTCTTTTGGAAGAATATGCTTTAATTTAGAAGCTGAAATCCTTATTGGATCAGTCCTCTACTCCACCAGGCCCTACTGCTACCATTACCATTGCCTCAGGTATGCTTTCTTCCACTTCAACCCCTTCCTCTTGGATCATTGACTCCAGGGCTTTCGATCACTTGTCAGGTAACAAACACATGCTTCATTCATTGTCTCCATGTCTTCCTCATAAATTGGTCACTATCGCTAATGGTTCCCAAACCACGGTGCTTGGCAAGGGTTCCTCCTCTCTTACTGCATCTATTCCTCTCAAAGATATGTTATTTGTTCCTCAATTTCCGTTAAATTTGCTCTCCGTTAGTCAATTAACAAAACAATTGAATCGTTCTGTCATCTTCTCACCATCTTCATGTATATTTCAGGATCTAACTACGAAACAGGTGATTGGTGGTGGCCATGAAAAAGGGGGTTTATATTATTTTAATCTTCCACCAATAGCTGCTATTTCATCCACTACATCTGAGGCTCAAATGTGGCACAACCGTCTTAGTCATCCATCTATCTCGTCACTTTGTTCTTTAGTTCCATCTCTTAAATCTTTGTCTAATTCTAATTGTGAGGCATGTCCATTAAGTAAGCATGTTAGGAGTACATATTCTCCTCGTCTTACAACAACTAGTACTGCTATGTTTGAATTAATACATTATGATGTATGGGGCCCTTTAAAGGTCTCTAACATTTCTCAGGTTCCATATTTTGTTACTTTTGTGGATGATTTTACCCGAGTGACTTGGTTGTTTTTGTTTAAAGAACGATAAAAAATTCTTTCAATTTTTAAAAAATTTCATGCAATGGTTCTAATGCAATTTGGAAAAAAATTCAAATCCTTAGATTTGATAGTGCTAAGGAATATTTGTCTAACGAGTTCAAATCATATTGTGAGGGTAATGGGCTTCTTCATCAAACATCATGTGTCTATACCCCTCAACAAAATGGTATTGCAATTGTCACCTCCTTGAGGTTGCTCGGGGCCTCCTCTACTCCATGAAGGTACCCTACTTTTATTGGCCTCATGCTATTCTTACCGCATGCTTTCTCATTAATAGGTTACCTTCATCAGTACCTAGAAATCAAACTCCGTATTCTGTTTTGTTTCATTGTGAAGATCCATTTTCTCATCCTCTTAAATTATTTGGTTGCACATGTTTTGTTCATGATACTTCACCACATAAAAGTAAACTTGATCCTCGGTCTCTGAGGTGTATTTTTTGGGGGTATTCTCGAACTCAGAAAGGATATATTTGTTATAATCCTACGCTTCGAAGGTTGATGGTATCTCGGGATGTGACTTTTTTTGAAGACACTTCTACTCCTCACATGAGGCTCCTCTAGGGTTTACATCTACTCCTACCACTCCATGTCCGCTTGTGTCATTTCATGAAAATATTACTCAACCCCCAGAAGCACCGACAGTCCCCTCACCTGTCGAGTTGTCTGATCCACCTGAGGTAAGTCTTTATCTTCCTCCTATGTTTGGGCATGAATTTGATACTCGGCCTATTGCAATATGAAAGGCAACCCGTTCTTGCACTACTTCTCATCCAATTGCCAATTTTATGTCTTCTCATCACTTATCTTCTCAGTGTGTTCAGTTTCTTGCTTCCTTTTCGTTTGTTTCCATACCACAATCCTATCAGGAGGCCCTGAAGCATCCAGGATGGAAGGCGGCTATGGATGAAGAAATGCATTCATTTTATGAAAATCAAACATGGACATTGGCATCGCTCCAAAAAGGTAAAAGACCGGTTGGTTGCAGATGGGTTTTTTTAGTGAAACACAACCTAGATGGACCGGTTGCTTGCCTTAAAGCACGCTTGGTAGCAAAAGGTTATACTCAGTGCTATGGGATAGATTATGAAGAGACTTTCTCTCCAGTTGCAAAAATGAACTCGGTAAGTATCATCCTTTCTATTGCTGCTAACTCATCTTGGCCAGTATATCAGCTCGATGTAAAAAAATCATTTTTAAATGGTGATATACACGAAGAAATTTATATGGTCCAACCACCAGGATATGTGGTTGAGGGGGCATCCGTGTGCTGATTAAAGAAATCTTTATATGGGCTTAAATAGTCCCCTCGGGCTTGGTTTGATAAATTTTGTCAAGCGCTTCTACGATTTGGCTTTCATAGGAGCTCGGTTGTTCACTCAGTATATGTTTAAGATACTATCAAAGGGAAGATATTATTGGCCGTGTATGTTGATGATATTATCTTGACTGGAAATGATGCTCATAGTATACAAGAAGTGAAGAATATGATATGTAAAGAGTTCAAGACTAAAGATTTGGGTAAGCTCAAATATTGTCTGGGTATAGAAGTCCTTCAGTCAAATCATGGAATAGTATTGTCTCAAAGAAAATACATCTTGGATCTTCTTGAAGAAACAGGAATGAAGGGTTGTAGAGCAGCTGATACACCTATGGATGCGAATGAAAGATTGTGTGCCACAACCGGAGAAGATGTTGACACTGGAAAATATCAAAGACTTGTGGGAATTGATCTATCTCATGGTAACCAGGCCAGATATATCATATGTTGTGAGTGTGGTAAGCCAATTCATGCACAAACCACAAATTACTCACTGGAAAGCGTTGGAGAGAATACTATGATACTTAAAAGGTGCTCCAGGAAGAGGATTGCTATATAAAAAACATGGTCACTGCAATATAGAAGGCTTCTCAAATGCAGATTGGGCTGGATCACCCAATGATAGAAAATCTACATCTAGGTATTGTACCCTTGTTGGGGAAAACTTGATCACATGGAAAAGCAAAAAGCAAAACATGGTTGCAAGATCTAGTGCTGAAGCAGAATACTGAGAGCTATGGCCCACACTGTAAGTGAACTTTTATGGATAAAGACGCTTCTTACTGAATTGGGATTTTATAAAGGAGGGGTTCTATGGGCCTACATTGTGATAATCAAGCAACTATTCACATTATGTCAAATCCAGTTTTCCATGAAAGAATTAAACATATTGAAGTGGATTGTCATTTTATACTGGAAAAGTTTCAAGAAGGAATAATTTCTCTTAAACATGTTTCATTTCAAGAGCAATTAGTTGATATCATCACCAAACCAGTAACGTCCAAAGTTCTATCTTATATAGGTGGCAAGCTTGGTATTCATGATGTATTTTCTCCACCAGCTAGAGGGGGAGTGTTGGAAGATGGGCTCAAGCCCACAAGCTCAAGGCTAGAAGCCCACACATCAAAGGAGTGGCAAAGTGGTTATTTATGATATGTTCCATAAGGATGGCATGGAGATGTAAATACGTTGTCTTAGTATGTCTTTTAATCTATTGAGTTGTAACCCTAAGGGCTTTGTAACACTATAAATAAGAGCATTAGCTAAGAGGTAAGGCATTCAATCCTTCTCCTCTCTTTGGAAAAACGTCCAGCCACCCTCTCTTCTCTCTTGACACATTCTCTCCTTCCCTTAATCCAAACTCTCCTCTCAGACATCCTTCTCCTTTATCCCTCTTCTCTCTCTTCTCTCCTTCTTCTTCCACATTAACCTAGAGACATTCTCAAGGGGTCCTAACTTCTACAAGGGTCACCGCGATGTTCAGTACACTTTGAGCAAATTTGTATGGCTCCGTCTCCAGCCTTACCGTCAAAATTCCATTACAGGCAATCGGCACAAGTTTTCTCCAAAGTATTTTGGACCCTTCAAAATTAGCCAGCGAGTGGGGCAAGTCGCCTCTCAGCTTCAGCTTCCTCCAGAGTCCAAGCTTCATGATGTTTTTCATGTCTCTCTACTCAAGCCCTGCAAACAATTAGTACCAACTTCCATTCCTTCCTTACCGCCGATTGAAGACGGTAAATTTTCGCTCACTCCCATCAAATTTTTGAATGCTCGCCATAATGCAGAAAGGAAAGAAGTACTAGTTCAGTTGTCACACACATATGCCATGGAAGCCATGTGGGAAGACCTACAAGTATTCCAACACATCTATCCAACCTTCGAGCTTGTGGACAAGCTCTTTTCCCATGGGGGAGTGTTGTTATGGACTCGATAGCCGAACGAGTCATCCAAAGGCGACGCGGGTGAGTTGGTGACTCAGAGGATCATCCAAATAACTTAGGATTTATATGTTTACATTAATTCAGTATGTGGTAGCATATAAGCCAGCAATGGCAGTATTGTAAAAACACTAAATCAGGTCCTTGGGGTGATTAGCCTTTAAGAGGGCTGACGAAAGGGAAGAAGGCAAGTCAAATATTACCCAAATCAGGATTAGTGTTCTTCTCTAATGAACCTAGGATCGGCGTTCTCCTTGACAAACCCAAGGTTCAGGTCTCCCTTCGATGAGCCTGACTTCTTCTCTCCACTAATTCCTTCATTCTATCCATTCTCAGCAATATAGGTCGACCAGGCAAGACTGTTCACCCTGGTTCGTTCCTCCCCTTGACGATCCTTCACTTCGTCGAGTGATGAGGTCTATGGTCAAGGACCATAAAAATAAGTCTATTCAAACCAATCTACTAGAAGACTAATATGAGTTGAACTAGAACTCTTTCTTCATTCACATGAATATAAGGGAGGAGGCCAGCTCATGGCCTTATCCTTGTGGGTCCCTCATGATCATCTAGCTCATCTTGATATGGTTGACAGCTCATGAGATATTTGTGGGTCCCACTTGATCTTCAAGTCTTCTAACTCATTTAAGCTTGTGCTTCTTAATTCCTTAACTCGTGTTTGCTTGGGTGATGACTCTTCTTGGTGTCCCACGTCCTCATGGTTGGTCCCACCAGCTCAAGCACCATGGTGGGTCCCACATTGTAACAGACACACAATCTTGTTTCTTACATTTCCAAGAAATCAAGGCACACCCCCAAAAAATATACACCAACCTGTAGTAGAGCGACGGGTATCAGGGCACCCAGCCCAATCAGCATCATTGTAGGCAACAAGTTGAAGAGATGAGCCTGTAATAAAAAATAATCAAAGAGTAGAAGAACCTCGAAGATAGCGAATAATGCATCGGAGTGCAGCAAGATGATGATGTCAAGGAGAAGACATAAATTGACTGACATGATTAATAGCATAAGAGATATCCGGGCAAGTTGTGGTCTAGTAGATGAGACTCCCAACTAAACACTGATAGAGAGTAGGATCATCAAGAAGGTCCCCTTCTTCTTTCCGGTATTTCACATTGACTTCCATAGGAGTACCAATAAAAGAAGTGTCCGCCAAACCAGCTAAGGTAATAGTATCTTGAGTATACTTGTGCTGATTTAGGAAAATACATTTGTCCCAATGATGTACTTCTAGTGCTAATAAGTACGTGAGCTGTCCTAGATCTTTCAAATGGAAGGTTGAATGTAGAAGCCGCTAAAGCTTATAATCAGGCCAGAAACAGTGCCAGTAAGGATAATATCATCCATATAGACCAAGATAAGGACTAAGCCCGATGTCAACTTGTAAAAGAATAGAGAAGAGTCATACTGGCTTTGTGTAAAGCGGTGGAGAAGAAGTGTATCAAGAAACTTCTCAAACCAAGCCCGGGGAGCTTGCTTAAGCCCATACAAAAGATGGTGTAGCTTGCATACATCCTGAGGAGAAGAAGTAGTCATACCAAAGGGAAGCTTCATGTAGATATCGTCTTATAAATCACCATACAAAAATGCATTCTTCACATCCATCTTATGCAGATGCCAAGACTGTGAAGCAGCAATAGCTAAAATAGTTCGAACCGTGGTCATCTTGGCAACTGGAGCAAATGCATGCTCATAACCAATCCCATATTCCTACGTGTTTCCGAGAGCTACGAGGTGAGCTTTGTAGCGATTAAAGAACCATCCGATCGAAGCTTTACAGAGAAAATCTAATTACTCCCAAGAGGCTTAATAGTAGGGGCAAGTAACAACATCCCAAGTGTGATTCTTCTCAAGAGCTTGAGGTTCTATTTGCATTGGCTTTTGCCAACACTCATGTGTGATTGCCTATTTGTAGTAAGAGGGAATCGAAATAGATGATAAAGTAGCCATAGGTAAGGTAGTGGAGGAGAAAGCATACCTATCTGGGGGGCGAGAAGTGCGAGTACATCGACGAAGAGTGATGGAAGCAGGAGCAGGAGAAGGATCAGGAGCAGGCGCCAGGTCAGGATCATGAGGGGGCATAGGTGAAGTTGGACTGAGCTCATAAAAGCTAGGCAGAATAGATAAAGATGCAGATAGTAGTGCAACATGAGAGGGAAAGAAATATTGATTTTCAAATAAAACCACATTCCGAGAAACATGTATACGATGAGCATGGGGATCATAGTAAATATAGCCTTTTTGCAATATAGCATAACCAAGAAAAGCACACTTAACGGATTGGGCTGTAAGTTTATGTCATTCATGAGTAGGTAGATGCACAAAACAAACACAATCGAATGTCTGAAGATCCGCATATGTAGGAGCATGACCAAATAACTTAAAAATGGAGAAACATGATGCAATAGAGGAGAAGGCAAGTGGTTGATTAAATGAACTGAAGTAGACAACGCTTCACACACAAAACGAGGAGGAACAGATGAATCAAGTAAAAGAGTTTGTACCACATCAAGAAGATGACAATTTTTTATCTCTGCAACTGCATTTTGCTGCGGTGTCGAAGGACACGAATGCTAAGAAATGATACCTTTGCTTTGAAGAAAATCTTGAAACTCATTTGACATGTATTCGCTACCAAAATCAAAGTGCAATACCTTGATGCTAGCAGAGAATTGAGTCTCAAGAAGAGCAAGAAAGTGTTGAAAGATGACAAAAACTTCAAACTTAGCCTGTAGGAAGTAGACCCAAGTAAAACAGCTAAAGTCATTGATAAAGGTAACAAAGTACTTATAATGTCATGAGAAACAACAGAAGCAATTCCCAAAACATCACTATGAATAATATCAAAACATTGTGTCGCATGAGATCCATGATGAGGAAAAGGGACAATTTTACTTTTGCTAAGTTTACATGATGAACAATCAAATGAAAGATTAAGAGAAGAACATGGTATGAAGTACATCAAAGTTTGGATGGACGAGACGTCTATGCCACATCTTAGTTCTAGAACTAACTACATTACATTCAAAGGAAATTAAAGGAGCACAAGGAATACTGGTAGAGAGAAAAACTTGAATGGGAAAGAGTCGCCTACTTTAGGCCCCTTCGCGATCATTTTCCCTGACGCTTGATCCTGCACAACACAACCAGATTGAGAGAACAAAACATTACAATTATCATCAACCAATTGACCAATAGAAATAAGATTTGTGGAGAGATCAGGGGACACAAAAACATTAGATAAGGTAGGAGAAAGATCACCAACAACACTGATAGGCAGAGAGCTACCATCAGCAGTGTTAATTTCCAGATTTCCATCATACTTTTTGACATTGCAAAGAGAAATAGCAGTGTTGGTCATATGGTTAGAAGCTCTAGAATCAACATACCATGGCCGAGTGGAAACTTCATTCTTACTTGAGAGGCCAAAAGTAGAAAGGGCAGAAATGATTATCTGTTGTACCATTTCAGAAGTAAGTGTATTCAGACTTGTGGAGACTGTAGAAACAGTATTTGGAGCAACTGGCATGGCAGGAGGCAATATAGAAGAATTAGAAGCACTTGTGGAGGCATGATAAGCAGTGCCCTTCTTCCTTGCTGGGAAAATAGGACAATCAACGAGAAGATGACCGATTTGCTTGCAGTATCGACAAAACTTTTTAGTGCAATCCCGAGCAAAATGACCAGAGTCTTTACAGTTAAAGCACTGGACAAATTTCATGTCCCTACCCTGATTTCTCCCTTGTGTGGCATATGCCACAGGAATGGGGGCATCAGTATTAGCCCAATATTCCATGTCGGCCTGAGCGGCAAGACGTTGTTCGGCCCTTAGAAGCTCACTCAAACATGTATCCAAAGATGGTACAAGATGAAAATTCATTAGATTGGAATGAGCAACGTCAAACTCTGAACGGAGCTTCATCAAGAATTAATCTCTCTTGCTTTTCTCATGCACGGCCTGAACAGCAGAGAGAGCAACAACTAAAACATTCTCAAAAACGATCTCGGCATAATCAGCCCAAAGGTTGAGAAACCTAGAATAGTATTCTTCAATAAATAGGTTGCCTTGTGTGAAATTAGCCATCTCATACTCCAATTGAAACCGCCGAGCTATGTTATTTTGGTTGTAAATCATGTGGAGGTAATTCCACATATCACCTACATTTCTATAGGGTCTTAAATTAAGAAGAAATGTGGCTCAACAAAGCCAATTATCCAGGTCATTACCCGAGGATCCATGGTTATCCACTTTGACAAAGTTGTGGCCTCTCGAGGTGTTGGATCACGTCCATCTATATGACCCCATATCTCTTTTCCCATAACAAATAAAAGGAATTGAAATGCCCATGTAGAGTAGTTCTTACCAATGAAACGAATAGGTAAAACATCTAACTTGTCAGATGGCATGATCAATCCACGCAGAGACACAACAATCCGAGGGCAAACCTTGAGGCACCAAACTTTATGAAAAAAAAATTGAAACCCTCTTTACTGAAAATGCCAACTCAAAGTCCAAACTCAGAACTCCAACCCTGAGTTTTTTTATTTACTGGTGTTGGCTGGTTTGGGTTGGGCTGCCCGGTCCGGTTGAATAGGCGCGGTCGGGCCGGTGCTTGATTAGATTTTCCAAACTTAGGAAAATCTAATGTTTCTAGAGTGCCAAAACTCTTCGTCCATGGCAACGACACTAAATCACTCGGCAACGGCAACGACAGAAGCTCCTTCTTCCCTGGAAAAGGTCCTTCTTCACCAGAAATGGCTCCAAAAACTCGAAAAATGTCTCCTTCATCTCCAAAAATGGCGCTAAAAATGTTAGGATCCGTCGTCCTCTACGCGCCAAACGACTCAGAAGAAAACAGAGACTTTTCCTGGGCAAAGGCTCCTTCTTCTATGGCAACAATGCAAAACAACTCGAAAATGTCACCAGAAACGATGCTAAACAACTCGAAATGTCGTCATCCTCTTCTCCATGGCGGAGAAAAAAAATCTCGGCATAACTCTCGACAGAAAAAAAAATCATCCACGACAAAATTCTTGGCGGAAAAAAAAAACTCACCCTCACAGTAGAGGAAAGAAGACTCTGGAAGAACAACACTCTGGCTCTGATAACTTGTCAAACATGTTGTTGGAGAGTGCAGCAAAGATCATCAATGATGGTTGATGGAACAACCAAGAACAAAATTCTTAAAAATTGGAGAATGTCCTCCTCTTTCCTTTCTCTTTTCTATTTAAACATAAGATTAGGTTTAAGTTACACAAGACAGCCCATGGGCTTAATTACAATCTAACCCATATAACTTATTAAACTAAATACATATAAATATCTATACAACTAACATTAATACAAATTCCAAAATATGGTAACTTTGTCCTCTCCTATGCTGCATCATGTTTCTCCATTTTTTAAGTTATTTGATTATTCTCCGTCATATGCTAATCTTCAGACATTCGATTGTGTTTGTTTTGTGCATCTACCTGCTCCTGATCCTCCCCATGCTCCTGCTTCACCCACTCTTCGCCGGTCTACTTGCCCTTCTTTCCCCCTGATAGGTCTAGTTTCTCCTCCACTGTCTCTCTTGCGTCTACTTTATCGTCTATTTCTATTCCCCAAATAGGCAATGGCACATGAGTGTTGGCAAAAGGCAATGCAAATAGAACTTCAAGCTCTTGAGGAGAATCACACATGGGATATTGTTACTTGCCCCCCTGCTATAAGGCCTCTAGGGGGTAAATTGGTTTTCTATGTAAAAATGAGTTCAAATGGCTCTTTGGATCGACACAAAGATTGCTTCGTAGCCCTGGGGAACAAGCAGGAATATGAGATTGATTATGAGGATACATTTGTTCCATATGCCAAGATGACCATGGTTCGAACCATATTAGCTATTCCAGCCTCACAATCATGGCCACTGCATCAGATGGATGTGAAGAATTCCTTTCTTCATGGTGATCTACATCAAGATATCTACATGAAGCTTCCCTTTGGTATAACTACTTCTTCTCCTTATGATGTCTACCACAAATTTTCTTGGTATGAATTTTATGCTTCATGTTGAATTTAGGAACCCTTTTATAAAATCATGTGCAAGAGGAATGAGGAACAAAAAAGAAACAGGAGAGAGAGTGCTCTCGGGTAAGGAGAAGAAGAGAGAAAACGGATAAAGGAAAGAGAGGTTAAGGAAAGAAGAGTTTTTTCACATGAAAGAGAAAAACTTAAACTCCCTTTCTTAATTATAATTTGTGTATAAGGTTCTCTAATTATAGAAGAGGATGTGGTAGTGTCCATGTATAATTACACTTCATTCTCCTAATTACATTCAATCTCTAACTCTTAAGATAAGCCTACCATGATAAGATAACTCAAAGTAATCTAGAAGTCTAACATAACTCAAATACTAACTCCTTCTTATGAGGACGTGACCTTTAGGATAAGAGGTCGGCTTGTGGCTATCTTGTGGGTCCCAGTAGGTCGTGCAAGCTTGGTGGAACCTACCTTGTAACACTCCCCCTCAAGCTGGGGGTGAGAAAACATCGTAAATGCCCAACTTGTTGTTGATGGTGGACAAAATTTTATGAGTGACTGGTTTGCTGAGAATGTCTGCAACTTGACTCTGTGAAGATATATGTTTAAGAGATAATATGCCTATTTGAAATTTTTCTCGTATGAATTGGCAGTCTATTTTAATGTGTTTTGTTCTCTCATGGAAGATCGGATTTTATGTGATATGTATAGCCTCTTGATTATCGCAATATAGATCCATGGAGCTTCTTTATAAAACCCAATTCAGTGAGAAGAGATCTGATCCATAGAAGTTCACTAACTGTGTGTGCCATAGCTCTGTATTCTGCTTTTACCCTAGACCGTGCAACTACATTCTATTTCTTGCTTCTCCATGTAACCAAGTTCCCTCCAATCATAGTACTATATCCTGAAGTGGATTTTCTGTCATCCAGAGATCCGGCCTAGTTTGTATCTGAGAATCCTTCTAAATTGAAGTGACCATGGTTCTTATAGAGAATCCCTCTTCCTGGAGCTCCTTTCAAATATCGTAATATTCTTTCCAAAGCTTGCTTTTGGCTGATTTGTGATTTGTGCATGTATTGATTTACCACACTTACTTGATATGATATATTTGTCCTTGTTACACAAAGATAAATAAATCTTCCACAAGCCTTTGAAATTTTCCAATATCCACATCTTCTCCAATACCTGCACATAATTTTGTTTTTGAGTCCATCGGAGTATTTGCTAGTCTACACCTCATCATTCCTATCTTTTCTAGTAGATCAAGGACATACATCCTTTGAGATAGTATTATCCCATATCAGGATTGTAGTACTTCAATTCCTAGAAAATATTTTAGTCCAAGATCTTTTGTCTTGAATTCTGTACATATCTTTTCTTTGGTTTCTAGGATGCCTACGAGATCACTACCCGTTAAAATAATATCATTAACATATACTAATAGGATCCCCTTGCCCTTGGGTGTGTCTTTAACAAATACGAAGTGATCTACCAAACATCTGTGAAATCCAGCCCATAAGAGGGCTTGGCTAAAATTTTCAAACCACGCTTGAGGAGACTGTTTCAAACCATAAAGAGATTTCTTTAATCGACCTACCGACTCTCCCTCAACCACATAACCAAGGGGTTGTAGCATATAAATCTCTTCTTTAATATCCCCATTAAGAAAAGCATTTTTCACATCAAGCTAATATACCTGCCATGAAGAATTAGCAGGAAGAGATAATAAAATACGTACCGAGTTCATTTTGGCCACTGGAGAGAAAGTTTCCTCATAATCAATACCATAACACTATGTATAGCCTTTAGCAATAAGGTGAGCTTTAAAATGAGCAACAAATCCATCTGGATTATGTTTCATCGTAAAAACCCACTTGTAACCGATAGGATTTTTTTTTTATGGCAAAGGAACGAGAGCCCATGTCTGATTTTCATATAGTGCCAGCATTTCTTCGTCCATTGCCGCCTTCCACCCTAGATGTTTGAGAGCCTCCTGATAGGATTTTCAGACTGATATGGAGGAAATAGATGAAATAAATTGACAACATAGAGGTGATAAACAATGGTGGGACACAAAATTGGAAATGGGGTGAGAGGTAGAAGTCCTAGTGGAAGTTTTGGGTTCTTTTCTCAAGGCAATTGCACAAGTATCATATTTTGAGCCAAAACAATTGGGGAAGATGGACTTATCTTGGTGGGATCCATGAGCTCAGCAGGTGTGGTGCCAGCCAGTGTGTTTGGGTTGTGAGCCGTTTCTATATCAAGGGGCACAACCAGTCGAGGAGAACCTGGTACTAAAGAGAGACTTGGAGGGGTACTATTAGAATAATATGAAGAGTCTAAAATAAAGTGCCATCTTTGGACATAAGTAAACGTTGGAGAGTGGGATTATAGCAAACATAGCCCTTTTGTGTGTGAGAATATCCCAAAAAAATACATTTGATAGCTTTTGGATAGAGTTTATTGTCCTGTGGGGAAGTAATATGAACAAAACATTGACACCCGAAGACTTTCAAGGGAAGTCCAAAGGGTCATCATTTGGCAATAATTTAGATTATGGGGATTTATTACCTAGAATAGAAGAAGGTAGCTTATTTATATGAAAACATGCAGTGAGAATGACTGTGGGCTACCTCAAGAAGATGACAGTTCTTCCGTTCTTCAACACCATTTTGTTGAGGGGTGTAGACACACGAAGTCTGATGGATATTGCCATTTTCTTGACAAAAGGAGTCAAGATCTCTAGAAGTATATTCTTTGGCATTATTAAACCGGAGTACTTTTATTTTCTGACAAAACTGAGTGAGTACCATAACATGAAAAGACTTAAATATGGATGGTATTTCAAAAAGTTCTATAAAAAGAAATACCCAAGTGGTACGAGTATAGTCATTAATAAATGTAATAAAATACTTGACTTTGGAAATATTTGAGAAACTCAAGGGTCCCCTTATATTTGTATGAATCAATGAAAAAGGGGTAACACTTTTAAGTTCTGAATGCGGTGAGTATGTAGTGCTCTGGTGTTTGCTCATTTGACAGACTTCACAATTTAATTCTAGCCTTGCTTTAAGAGTAGAAAAAAGATGATGAAGAGATTGTATGGATGGATGTCCCAACCGGTTGTGCCATAGACTTGTCTCAGTTTCACTAGTTCAAACAGTATTTATTTGAGGCACATCTAGGTAGTAGAGCTCTCCTTGTTCATGGCCTCCACCAATCACCTGTTTCGTTACAAGATCCTAAAAAACACAAGAAGTAGGTGAAAAGGTGATAGAGCATTTAAAAAATTTTGTGAGCTGACTAACAGATAAAAGGTTCAAAGGAAAAGTAGGAACAAACATAATATATGTGAGTGGAAGTGATGGTGTAACGGAAGTGGATCATTTCCCTAGAACTTTAGTTTGAGAACCGTCAGTTATGGTAACATTTTTTTGTGAAAGACAAGGAGACACTGAGTGTAGTAAATTTTTGTTACCTATGAGATGCTCGGAGGGCCCTGAGTCAATTATCTAGGATGAAGAGGAGTCAAATAGCATACCTGAAGCTGTAGTGACAGCAACAGTGGAGGATGGACCAGAACCCAATCGTGTTTTCATTTTCTGGAATAACTCATAGTCATCATCATTAAGGGTTTTCTTTTTTTTGGATTTGGTAGGTTGTTCCTCCTTTGTAGCACTTAATAAGGCTTGATGAGCCTTCTTATAACATATCTCTGCAATGTGGCCATATCATCTGCAAAAGGTGCATTCCTTGTCTGAATAGCACGTATCTATAGTGTGGCCACTTTTCCCACACTTAGTGCATTCTTTCCAATATGTTCTATCATAACCATTCGTTCTACCTCTTCCTCCTTCTCTTCTAGAATTTCTGCCATGGCCTCGACCACGATCAGATGATGATCCCCTGTGCTCGAAGTACGTAGCGGATGACATTGTAGTAGTAGACGAAGAAGTGTCTGGAATACAAAGTAATGTGGCACATACATCATCAAAAGTGCGAATAGTCGAAGTGCTAAGGAGATGACTTTTAGCAACTTCAAGATACAACTTAATGTTTATAAGGCATATGGCACTGATTAAAGCTTCTTTTTGTTTGTCTTGGACAGAGACTTCCTTGGAGGTAGGCTGAGTTATTTTCCATTCTTGAAGAAGGCCTCTAGAACTAGCCAAATATTCATGGATATTTTCTCCTTGTTTAGTTTCAAGCATTCTTTGAAGAATATCATATGGCCTATGTAAGTTGTCGGAGCTGGAATACAACTTAGCACATGTCTCCCAAATTTTTTTAGCAGTATCAAGATGAATAACATTGTTGGAGACATGTTTTTCCATGTTGTTTATAAGCCAACTAATAACCAAAGTTGCATTTCTCAACCACTTGCTATAAAAAAAATATCCTCTACATCAATAGGTGGCCCACAATTGGTGAGGTGACCAAGATGGTCTTTTGTTATAAGAAACCGGTGAATCAATGTGAACCGGCTCATGTAATTTGATACCCCTGGAAAGGGTATAGTAGTAATTCTGAGTATATCTTTCTTATTACTCATGTTGTCTTCATCCATAATAGGCAATTTAAAAAAACTCCAATTAATAAAAAAAAAACAAGTAGTGTTCCTTAACTAACTCAGTTAATGGAGAGATTTAGCATTGACGCTAAATGATCATTATTGTTGAATTTATGAAAAAGTGAAATACTTCATTGACATCAATAACTTGTTGTAATCAAAGTACATGAACCTCTATTTATAATAGAGGAAGGTAGTAGAGTCCAATTACAATAAAACTACCCTTGTCCCAATTACACCCAAACTCTAACACTTAAAGATAAGTCCAAACATAATTAAATAAATCAATATAGAAAAAAGACAAACATAACTCAAACTAAAACTCTTCTTTGATGTGACCATAAGATAAGATAGTTTTGTGAATCCTTCTTGATCTTGCAACTTATGTGATAAGGATGTCAGCTCATGGTAATCATTGTGGGTCCTAATTCTTATGGGCTTGGGCCCATCTTGTGGGCCTTCCTTGGTCGTGTGGCCCATCTTATAATAATCTTAGATATGTAGGTCTTCCTTGGTCGTGTGGGCTTGGGCCCTATCTTCCAATACTCCCCCTCAAGCTGGGGGTGAGAGAACAACATGAACTCCCAGCTTGCTGCAAATGATGTATAGAATATTTTTGTATAAAATGGCACATCTTTCAATATGCCTTCATCTTCCAACATTCCCCCTCACGCTGTTGCGTCCTTCCATGAGGCCCTGCGGCATTTTATAAGTGAGAGTAAAAATCACTCCTAGCCGGTAAGCCATTTCTTCATACTCCAATCCTAATGTTGGATGTAGGGCACACTCCGTCTTCTATCGGTAGTGTGTCTATTAGCATTGCCCTGAAGTGTCCACCACCGTATCCCTCCATAGGACAACGACTCTCTTTGTTGATAGCATAAAATACCTCGGAATTTGAAGTTGTCTGCAGCTGCACAAACCTCTTTTTCAATCTAACCTTTGCTATTTCAAATATCGATTTATCTTTGTAGATAACTTAGATAAAAAATTGGTTGAATAGGTAAAAGAATAGACTTATATATATTTCTTTTGATATATATTTCTTCTTATAAATTCTAGTTCTTGATAGCAAATAATACCTCGAAATCAGAAGATTGCTGCTGCTGCTAGAACCTTGTTGCAATCTGACGTTCACTCATTCAAATATTGATATCTCTTTGTATATAACTCAGATTTGAACAAATAGGTTTTATATGGAAATTAGACTCAAATATATTTTCTTAAATATATAATTTGTAATATAAAAAATTACTTATAAAGGTAAAAAACGCAAAGAAAACTACAGATTTAGGGATTGAAAAAAAACAACTACGAACCTAGACTTAGGGTTTAGGGTTTAGAGAAAAGGATCACATTACCTCCGTGAGTTGACTTGACAACTCACAAAACCTGCTCTGATACCATGTTGAATTTATGAAAAAGTGAAATACTTCATTAACATCAATAACTTGTTGTAATCAGAGTACATGAACCTCTATTTATAATAGAGGAAGGTAGTAGAGTCCAATTACAATAAAACTACCATAGTCCCAATTACACCCAAACTCTAACACTTAAAGATAAGTCCTAACATAATTAAATAACTCAATATAGATAAAAGATAAACATAACTCAAACTAAAACTCTTCTTTGACATGACCATAATATAAGATACTTTTGTGAGTCCTTCTTGATCTCCAACTTATGTGATAAGGATGGCAGCTCATGGTAATCATTGTGGGTCCTAATTCTTATGGGCTTGGGCTCATCTTGTGGGCCTTCCTTGGTCGTGTGGCCCATCTTATAATAATATTAGATATGTGGGCCTTCCTTGACCGTGTGGGCTTGGGCCCTATCTTCCATGCCATGGATCTAGTAACTCGGCGAGGTAATTGTGAATCCAGCACTGTATTAGGGTTCTTTATCACGGTAATGAAGAAAATAACTCCCTTTCGTTCTCCATTCTCGTTATGTTTGAAAAGGAGTTTCCTTTTCTTAATCTTCTACTAAATAAAATACTTCTCTTGTTGTTCTTGGCTAGGAAGGGTTAAACCCTTTTTGCTTCTACCCACGTAGAATATATTAGGACTTTCCAACTCTCCCTTACTCAGTTAAAGGCTAAAGCTGCCTCTTTTAGTGTGCTGCTAGATTAGGGGATCAAGCCTTCCCTTTTCTTGCTTAGATTGAAGGGAAATTCTTCCCTCTTTTTGTTGTAAACGTGGAAGAGGCTAAAGCCCTCCTTGAACTCGAAAAACAGTATTCAAGACCCTCTCCCTTTGTCTTTGATAATCTCAATGCAAAGCAGAATTCGAAGAGAGAAGAAATAAAACTCAAATCAACAAAACCATACCTGGAGCTCGTCCAGGAGTCAAACCTTTTTTAACCTAATTCAATACTTGCATTTTCTCTATTTCTCTACCCTTTAAATAGGGTTTGACGTCATAAGTGTTTTAGGGCTAAAAATGATAATTATGCCCCCGCGTCCTTGCTCATTACATAATTAATGGAAAATTATATTGAAAAAAATATAAAATATGAAATTTAAAAGTAATAAACTCAATGAGTCATTGCCTCCTCCTTTAAGTGACTCGGTGTGCTACTGAGCCCTCAACATTGGCCAACCCCTCCCCCCCCCCCCCCCCCCCCCCCCCCCCCCCCCATGGAGAAAGAGCTTGTCCTCAAGATAGTAAGATGGGTAGACCTATTGGAAGTTTGCTAGCTGCTCCCATGTCGCATCTTCTTTTTCGGTGTCCTTCCACTGTACAAGAATCTCCCATTGGTTATCAATCTGATGGACCCGCAATACTATAGCTGGAATAAGAATAACTTGTCCATTGTCCACCGGAGGAAGAGACGGAATTGCTGACGGAGATGGGCCCTTAAAGGATTTAAGTAATGAGACATGGAACACATCATGCAATTTAGCTATTGTGGGAAGTTCCAATTGATAAGCTACTGGCCTGATATGTCGAATAATAGCGAAAGGCCCAAAGTATTTTAGGGAGAGTTTATAGCGTTGTTGTCCCGCTAGTGAGTGTTGATGGTACGGATGGAGTCGTAACCAGACATAGTTACCTTCCTTGTATTTGATATCCCCGTGTTTCTTGTCGTAGAAGTCCTTCATACGAACCTGTGTTTTGAGGAGGCGGTCCAAAATATTCTATAGCACCTGGTCTCATTCCATAAGTGTGTGATCGATAGAGTCTACATGGGTGGAGCCCCAAGTATACGATAGAAGCCGAGGCGGATCTCTACCATATAGAATGTTGAAGGGAGTAGATTGTAAAGTTGTGTGGAAGGAAGTGTTGTAACAATATTCCATCCAAGGGAGCCATTGCACCCGGGTTTTACGACGATTGCCCACAAAACATCTGAGATATTTTTCCACGGTGCGGTTAACGACCTTTGTTTGTCCTTCTGTTTGAGGATGATATGATGATGAGAACTTCAACTTGGTGCCGCATAGACAAAACAGTTCACGCCACAAGTGCTTGTAAACACCGCATCCCGATCACTGACAATAGCTTCCGGAATACCAAGTAAACAAAAAATATGCTCGAGAAATATTTGTGCCCCTCTGGATGTTGTATGTGGGTGAGCCATGGGTACGAAGTGAGCATATTTAGAGAATCGATCCACCACCACAAATAATATCGACTTGCCAGAAGATAGTGGTAGACCTTCGACGAAGTCCATTTATAGTAGAGGAAGTGATAAAGTCCTTATACAATTAACATTTCAACTCTAACTCTCTAAGATAAGTCTATCATGAAAAGATAACACAGTCTACTAGAGGTCTAATATAAGTTGGACTAGAACTCTTCTTCAATAATGCAGACATAAGGGGGGAGGCTAGCTCGTGGCCTTATCCTTGTGGGTCCCACATGAACTTCCAGCACATATTGATATGATTACCAGCTCGTGGTATATTCGTCGGCCCTACTTGATCTTCAAGTCTTCTAACTCATTTCAGCTTGTGCTTCTTATCTTCTTAAATCGTGCTAGCATATCTTCTTAACTCGTGTTAGCTTGGATGAGGACGCTTTTTGGCATCCCACGTCCTCATGGTGGGTTCCACCAGCTCGTGCACCATGGTGGGTCCCACATCGTAACACTCCCCCTCAAACTGGGGGTGAGAAAACATCATAGATGCCCAGCTTGCTGTAGATGGTAGATGTAATCTTGTGAGTGACCGGCTTGGTGAGAATATCTGCAACTTGACTTTGTGATGATATATGCCTTAGAGATAAAAAACTTGCTTGAAACTTTTCTCGTATAAAATGGCAGTCCACTTCAATATGCTTTGTTCATTCATAGAAGACTAGATTTGATGTAATGTGTATAGCTGCTTGATTATCACAAAATAGATCCATTAGTGTTTCTTTGTAGAATCCCAATTCAGTGAGAAGAGATCTTATTCATAGGATTTCACTAACAGTGTGTGCCATGACTCTATATTTTGCTTCTGCACTAGACCGTGCTACTACATTTTGCTTCTTGCTTTTTCATGTAACCAAATTCCCTCCAACCATCGTACAAAATCCCGAAGTAGATTTTCTGTCATCCGGGGATCCAGCCCAATGTACACCTGAGAATCCTTTGATGTTGACGTGACCATGGTTTTTATAGGGAAGCCCTCTTCCTGGAGCTCCTTTCAAATATTGTAGTATCCTTTCAAGTGTTTGCCAATGACTAAGTTATGGTTTGTGCATGTATTGACTTACCACACTTACTGCATATGATATATCCGGCCTTGTTACACACAGGTAAATAAGTTTTTCAACTAGTCTTTGATATTTTCCAATATTTACTTCTTCTCCAGTGCCTCCACATAATTTTTTATTTGAGTCCATAGGAGTTTCTAGTGGTTTGCATCCCAACATTCATGTCTCCTCTAGTAGATCAAGGACACACTTCCTTTGGGATAACACAATCCAATGTCTGGATTGTAATACTTAATACCCAAAAAAAATTTGAGTAGTCCAAGATTCTTTGTCTTGAATTCAGCACATATTTTTTCCTTTATTTTTTGGATGCCCTCGGAATCACTACCAGTTAAAATGATATCACCAAAATTACCTTACCTCTCGGTGTGCTTTCAATAAATATTGAGTGATCTCCAGAGCATCTGTAAAATTCGGCCCATATGAGGGGTTAACTAAATTTCTCAAACCATGCCTGAGGAGACTGCTTGAGACCATACAAAGATTTTTTTAGTCGACATACTGACTCTCCCTCAACCACTTACCCAAGTGGTTGTAGCATAAAAATTTCTTTGTTAATATCCCCATTCAGAAATGCATTTAGTTGATATATCGGCCATGATGAATTGGCCACCAGAGATAATAATATATGTACCGAGTTCATTTTTGCCACTGGAGAGAAGGTTTCTTCATAATCAATACCATAACACTGAGTATAACCTTTAGCAACCAGTTGAGCCTTCAATCATGTTATTGACCCATACGAATTATGTTTAACAGAATACCTTCATTTCTTTATCCATTGCCACCTTCCACCGTGGATGTTGTAGAGCCTCCTGATAGGACTGTGGAACAGATATGGAGGAAAAAGAAGAAAGAAACAGACAACATAGAGGTGAGAGGCGATGATGAGACACAAAAATTGAAATGGGATGAGAAGTAGAAGGTTGAGTGCATGCATCTAGGTTCTTTCCGTACAGCAATAGGACAAGTATCATATAGATGGCCAAAAACAACTGGGGATGATGGACTTACATCTGTGGGATCTGTTAACTCGACAGGTGTGGTGTCGGCCACTTGCTTTAGGGGTTAAATAAGCTTTGTATCACGGGGCACAACCGGTCGAGGGGAACCTGGTATTGAGGACAGACCAGGAGGAGCACTGTCAGAATAAAATGAGGAGTCTTCAAAAAATGTTACATCATTGGACACAAATAAACGTTTTAGAGTGGGACTATAACAAACATAATCCTTTTGTGTTCGAGAGTATCCCAAGAAGATACACTTGATAGATTTAGGATCAAGTTTGTTGTGTCTAGGAAATGAATTATGAACAAAGCATTAACATCCGAAGACTCTCAAAGGTAGTGAAAATGGATCATCATTTGGTAATAATCTACAGTGAGGAGATTTATTACCAAGAACGGAAGATGGTAGATGATTTATAAGAAATCAAGTTGTAAGGACTGCATGGGGCCAATGAAAGTAGGGAACTTTCATGGTATATAATAAACCTCAAGAATATGACGATTTTTCGTTTGGATACAACATTTTGTTGAGGAGTGTAGACACATGATGTTTGATGGATAATGTCATCCTCTTGACAAAAGGAGTCAAGTTCTTTGAAATGTATTCTTTGGCATTATCAGATCATAGAATTTCTATTTTTGCTGTGTGAGTACCATAGCATGAAATGACTTAAAAATCATTGGTATTTCAGAACGCTCCTTAAATACAAATAACTACGTTGTACGAGTGAAATCATCAATAAATGTAATAAAATATTTTGCTTGAGAAACATTTGAAACATTCAAGGGCCCCCAGACATCAGTATGAATTAAAGAAAATGGAGTAACATTTTTGACTTCTGGACGAGAGTATGTACTCCTTAGATGTTTACTCATTTGGCAAACCTCACAATGAAATTTTGACCTTACTTTAAGAGTAGGAAATGTATAATGAAGAGACTGTGTAGATGGATGTTCCAACCGATTATGCCATAGCCTTGTTTTATTTTCATTGGTGGAAACCATATTCATTTTTGGCATGTCCAGGTAGTAAAGCCCCCCCTTGTTCATGACTTCCACCAATCACTTGTTTCATTATAAGATATTGAAATACACATGAAGGGGGTGAGAAGGTAACAAAGCAATTAAAATATTTGGTCAGCTGACTAATAGATAATAGATTCAAAGGGAAAGTAGTAACGAATAGAAGTGGACAGAAGTGATGGTGTGACAGAAGTGGATCCTTTCCCATGGACTTTGGTTTACAAACTGTCAGTTATGGTAACAAACTTGTGTGAAAAAACAAGGAGATGGAGAATGTAATAAATTTTTGTTACCTATAAGATGCTCGGAGGCTCCTGAGTCAATTATCTAGGATGAAGATGAGGCAGATAGCATACCTGAAGCAGTAACAAGTTGATATGGATCTCCCATGGGAAACCATGTGAGATGTATAAGGACCTCTTTTGGGATGTTGATTGAGGAATATCAGCGTGAATCTGTTAAAATATTGTGAAAAATATGCCCAATTGGCATTAAGTGTTGTTGCCTTACTTCAAATGAAGTTCACGCACATTACTTCGTTCATTCAATTAGGCCGTTAGTGGTGAATAATCGCCTCTTCATTTGAATCACGCAGGTAATCCTCTTAGGCCAAAATAGGGGAATCGTGTTTCAGCTCAATTTTGAAAATCTTTCATATGAAGCATCGTGCTGGCCCGACGAACTTTTTTCCTCATTTTGCTCTATTCTCTCTCTCCCTTGGCCTTCCTCTCCCAACGATTTTTTTCCCACTCTCTTCTTCCTCTCGTCTTCGCACTCCCTTTGGCTTCTTCTCCTTTCTCATCGTCTTCGCATCTCTTCTCCCTTCATCGTCTTCGCATCTCCTCTCCATGTCTCTCTCGGTCTCCCTCTCCCTTCTCCCTTCTCCCTCTCACTCTTTTATTTTTCCTTAAAAATCCTCTCGATTTCCTTCAATTTAACCTATTTTGGTTTCGATTTCCTTCAATTTTCTTTGATTTTTAACATTTCAACATCGATTTCTTCAATTCAGCATCGATTTTCCCCAAATTTCAAAAGGGATCAATTTTGTCTTTATAGGGTTTAATTTCGGGATTAGAGTTAGTGTATAGTGTATTTGGGGTATTGTTCAAGGTATTTAAGGGTTTAGAATTTTTTTAAAAAATTTAGGGTTCTCAATTTTTGGGGTGATCGGGTTTAGGGTTTAGGGTATGGGGGTTTTAGGGGTTCTAAGGTCTTAGGTTTAGGTTATGGAATTAGGGTTTAGCAGTTAGGGTTTTTTGTTCTTTTTAATTTTTTAGGGTTCTCGATTAGGGTTTAGAGTTTGGGGTGATAGGGTTTAGGGTTTAGGGTCTATGATGTTTGGTCCAGTTCAAACATGGTTGAGTCTCCTGCACGGGAGTCCATTAGCCAACGAAACCTGTCCCACATCACTGACGAGGTACGGTTCGTACTGACAACTAATTCATATGGGGCTCTACCAGGGGTATTTGGTGAATTTGGACTTGATGAGTGTGTTTTTGCATTGTTTAGTGCATCTGCAATGGAATTATTTTGATTAATTTTGAAATGTTTTAGAATGTTGTTGAATATTTTTGAAGTGAAATGGAATGATCTTGCCATGTGGTGAGGAGATTTGGGTGTTATAAATATCCACCACATGGTATTTTATTTTTTTTGTGTTTCTGTGTGTACCTAGTTACTATGACAGGTAAAGGTTCTCTGATAAATTTTTTTCCATGAGGACCATCTCAGATTTAGATTATAAATGGCCGGAAGAAGACAACAAACTCATTGATCATATATGACTTTCGGACCTTCGAGGATGACACCAAAATGCTCGATCTCTTGGTTGAGCAGGTCAATATGGGGAACAAGATGCTCAATAGGGTTTGGAAGCTTAAGGAGTATAGGGACTGTGTCAATAGGTTCAATGAAAAAGTAGTTAATAAAAAAGTTGTTGAGCAGCTCAAGAATCGAACAAAATCATGGAAGAAAACTTACCAAACAGTAACGAGTTGTCTCAACACTAGTGGGTTCGGCTGGGATGAAACCACACAGCGAGTTACTGCATGTTATTATGTATGGCAAGACTACATCAAGGTCAGTAAATCATGATGTATTGTAAAACATTTTATATATTTTCCACATTACTAGAACTCTATTCCAAGTAGTCTAAAATGATGTTTTATTCTTGTAGGAGCATAAAGATGGTGAAAATTATAGACAATAAGGTTGCCCCCGTTACGACAAATTGGCTTTGGTAGTGGGAAACTCAATAGCCATGGGGACAGTAAGTCAAACTACCGTAGACATGTGCAATGATGCCCATCATGAAGAAGAAAATTCACCCTTGGACGTGCTCGAGGATGTCGATTTAGTAGGGATACTCTATCATCATTCTTTAGCGGGAATGAGTCGACACCTGATCAGTCTCAAAGTGGTAACCCATCAACTTCAACTCGTCGTAGAAAGAGATCGGAAGCGAAAATGTCCACTAATGACACTTTCATGTTCCTTGATACAATGAAGGAAATTGTCGCGGTATTGCTTGATGCTATCAAACCTAAAGATGGTAAAGTTAGAGAGAATTGATTTGAAGCCCTCACGGAAATCCCGGATTTGCCGGATGAGTTGAAGTTTTGCACTCCTCAATGGCTAGATACGAAAACTAAGAAGGACATGTTTACGAAGCTAATAGTGGAAGAGCGGATCAAGTGGCTTAAATATTATTCTACTGAAATATAGTAATGAATTTTAAGTACACTATCTACTTTGGGATGAATGTTTTGAATTTTAATGATGTTTTTTTTAATTATGACATTGTAAGACTAATCATTGATAGATTATGAATGTCATTATGGTTAAGATTTGGATTTTCATGATTGTTGGATTTTCACTTCAATCTGATTACATCAAACGACCTTCAAAACGCACTCACTCAAAGGTTTTAAACTATCCAATGTTTTATCCATATTTTAAAGTAACATCACTAGGCTTCTAATGAATAATTTTAGATTAATATACAAAGTTACTTTGTATTAATTGAAATGGAATAATTAGGATTCTATTGGGGCTATTGATGGAACTCATATAAAAGCAAACATCCTACTTGAAGAACAACAAAGGTTTTGGAACAAAAAGGGTTATCTCTCACAAAAAGTGATGGCAACATGTACATTTGACATACAACTCCCTTATATACTTGCTGGATGGGAGGGATCAACCACCGATTCCCGTGTAATGAAGAACGCATTGACTCGCGAAGATAGGCTCTTTGTACTTGAAGGTAAATAATATTTATTTATTCAATATATTTTTATCTATTATTATCTTCAATTATTTTAGGTGGAATATATTTTATACTATAGGAAAATATTATCTAGTCGTTGCTGGTTATGCAAATATGTCGGGATTTTTGGCTCCATATCGAGGAACTCATTATCCTCTTCAAGAATTTGGAGACAACCTTCTTAGAAATGATAAAGAGTTATTCAACCAAAGGCACTCATCTTTGAGGAATACTATTGAACAAACTTTTGGTGCTTTAAAAGCTCAATTTCAAATGTTGAAAGGTCCTCCTCTGTTTTTTTATTAGATCCAGATAAAAATTGTAATAGCTTGTTGCATATTGCATAATTATATATGTAGAGAGGATTACAATGATATATTTGAATTGGAAGATGATGATTCAGGTGATGAGCTTGGTGAAGGAGGTGATGAGGTCCGATTAGCAGGTATAAATGAGGATGAAGATAGCGATCTTGTGGATGAAGACAACCAATCAATAAACATGCGGAGGTGGTATGCATTAGAATACACAAATGCTACACAATTTCGTGATGCCATAGCGATTAGCATGTGGAACGATCATTGATGGTTGTATTGAACATGTATTTTGTCGTTTGAATGTACTAAACTAGAAAGTTGATGATTTTAATATTAAATGCACAAACTCGTTGTTATATTCCAAGGCATAAACATTTACTTTTATGTTTTAAATTGTGGACTATTACGAGTAATTTGGTTCATTTTCAAGCATGTTTTTTAAGTTTTAATTAATTTTATCCTAATTTATTAATAAAATAATATATATATATATATATTTATTATATTCATATTTTATTACTATATTAAATTATAAATTTAAGACTGGTAATTAAAATATTGTTAAAGAGAGCATTTGATCAATTATGTTGGTTTAATTATCTCATTTTTATAATTAATTAAACTAATAATTTTTATTTTGTAAAAATATAATATTAATTAATAGTAAGTAAAAAATCCATTCTCTGTTATTAATAAAATGATTGATTTTATTTATTCATTTCAATTAATTAATTAATTAATTTATTATATTCGCTTATGTTATTTTTTATTTTTTATAATTTATTCTGGTCACACGTAATTATTATATTAATTTATAATAAACTATAGTCATTAAGTAATATAATATAGTCTTTCATTAATTAGTTTATTAATATATTTTAATACTACACACTAAATCACTTATAACTGTAGTAACCATGTTTATTTTGGTTAATTATTTGTTGAGGTATATGTTTTATTTAAGTATAGTATAAAAAAGTTGCTCATTCTCTTGTTTATATTATTTTTAATTTTTGGGGCACTAACACTGGAATTGTTAGTGGAGCACCAGCGGTCAAGTCATGTAGATGAATAAGATGAATCAAAAAATCATCTCCATGGTTTAATTTTGGGAATTTGGTTTCCGTACTATTTTGTGAATCAACCAGATGAAGAAGATGCCGCAATTTGAACCCTCGTCGATTTTAATTTTTTTTTGGTTCTCTCTCGCTCTCTTCCTTCTCTTGTCACTTTTTCCTTCTCGAAATTTTTTCCTCCGTCTCTCTGCGACGATCTCCTTTCTCCCTGCTCCCTCTCTCTTCTCCCTTCTCCCTCTCGCTACGAATGTCCTCTCGACTGCCTTCTCTCTCTCTCTCTTGCACTCGTTCTCCCTCTCAGCCTCCCGCTCGCTTCTCCCTCTCTCTTATCCCTCTCGGCCTCCCACTCCCTTCTCCCTGTCGCTATTATCTTTTCCCCCATGATACCTTCCGATTTCGTTCGATTTCCCCCATTTCAATTCAATTTTCTTTGATATCGACATTTGGGCATCGATTTCTTCATTTCTACTTCGATTCGGCATCAATTTCCCCATTCGGCTTCTATTTCACCCTTTGGCTTTGGTTTTCCCCAAATTTTAAAAGGTATGCCTAAACCCTAATTTTTTCGATTAATTTAGTGTTGTATTTGATTTAATTTTAGTTTTATTGCCTAATTTGTATCGATTGTTGCATAATTGTGGGATTTAGGGTTACAATTTATGGTATTTATGGTCTAAATTCTTGATTAGGGTTAGGGTTTAGTATACTTAGGGTTTAGTATACTTAGGGTTTGGTGCTCGGTATTTAAGGGTTAAGTGTTTAGGATTTAGGATTTATGATATTTTTTAGGTTTAGGGTTTTTTTTAGGGTTTAGGTTATGGAATTAGGGTTTAGGTTTTTAGGGTGATAGGTTTAGGGTTTGGGGCTTTTACGGTTTTTAAGGTCTAGGGTTTAGGGTTTAAGTTATGGATTTAGGGTTTGAGGCTTTTTGGGTTTAGGTGGTCTAGGGTTTAGGGTTTTAAATTCTATAAGTAGTGTTTAGGTTTTAGAGTTTAGGAGGTGATAGGGTTTAGGGTTTAGGGAGTTTATCGTTTATTAGGTTTTTTTAAGGTTCTCGATTAGGGTTTAAAGTTTGGGGTGTTTAGTCCAATTCAAACAAGGTGGAGTCAACTACACGGGCGTCCATTAGCCAATGAAACCCGACCCCCAACACTGATGTGGTACAGTTCGTAGTGACTGTGAAGTCATATGGGGCTCTACTCGGGTGTTCGTTAAATTTGGACTTAATGCGTGTGTGTTTGCGTTGTTTAGTGCATCTGGAATAGAAATAGTTTGATTAATTTTGAAATATTTTAGAATGTTGTTGAAAATTTTTGAAGAGCTATGAAATGATTTTGCAATGTGGTGAGGAGAGTCAGGAGTTATAAATATCCACCACATGATATTTTATTTTTTGTGGTTTGTGTTTCCGTGACGAGTAACAGTTATCTGATAAAGTTTTTCCATGAGGACCATCTCTAGGCTATGTTCCTTCAACTTTCTTAGATGTACCCTTGTACTCTACTGACACTTTATTGTTGACCATGTTTGGTATTTTCCAGGCTTCTTTCCAGTATAACATCGATAAAATTAGGTTGTACACTTATCCTCTTTCTTCAAAATCTTGATGAGCCCAACTTTGCATCCTTTGAAAAGCAATCCCAGGAAGTATTGAAGTCCAAATTCAAGGGTTGGACGGAACTTGACAAGAGAAAGAATTGAAGGGCCTCACATAATCTTGCAGACAGCAAGATTGAAGGAAAAATGAGCTCAAAGGAAGAGAAAGCTCTAAATTTGTTCTGTCTACAATCAATTGTCCCACAAAAGCTAATAACTGTGAATTACCCTCTGAAATGGGTCAGAAGGAGAGGAGTAAGATCCAAACTGTTGTCAGCTCAACAAGGAGAAGTTTGATCAAATATGTTGTTACTCTGGTTATGAGGCTTTTAGTAATTCTTCCTGTTGTTGTCTTGTTAGCAATGTGGCCAGACAATGGTGGCAAAGCCTTTAATTTGGTTCCTACATAAAACACTCTTTCTGATTCTGAAATTCATGCTTTGCTAATGCCATTTTTTAAGCAATTTGGTTTCAAAATTCAGCCCATTTGTATTATGTAATTTGAGTTTTGAACAAATAATCTACTATCTTTAAAGAGTCTCATGTGTTAGTAATGATGTCTCTGCTTGTGCATGTTCTACAAAGTATAAATTTGTAATAGTATTTAGAGGTTTGGGTTATGAAGATATTGAGCAGCCCTCCAAATAGCTTCAGGACCCAACACTACTGGTTTTAATACAGGTGATTGTCCTACACATATGTAAGCATATTTTCCATATCACTCATAGCAGGATTCAGGGCTGAAAATGTATAATTCGTCTATCCCAATTCTTCCCACTGTAACTGAATTTCTTCTCCCTAGTTCCAGAAAAGAAAATGCAATCACTGAGAAGTGTGACAAAAAAGAAACAAAAAGGTAAATGATGAACTAATATCTTGTGTACCCTGTCAATAATTGTGAGTTGTCTTGGTGCAGTCACATATATCCTACTCATTTTTTCAGTTAAATGGGCATAATTATCATATTTTCCTCCTCTATCTCTGCACTGAGTTGGTATATTCACTTAATTGCACTGAGATCATTAAATAATATAATATCTAATTTAATTAATTAATATATTTTAATTATACATTAAATTACTTATGCGTGTAGTAATCATGTTTGTTTTACCTATTTTGGGGTTTTAGTATTATGTTTTAATTAAGTATACTGTTACAATTTACTCATTCTCTTGTTTTTATATTTTTTTCATTTGAGGCACTAACACTGGAAACTGTTTTCCAGTGAACATGAACTCGTCCACACTAACACCAAGTTTGAAGATGGAGTTCATGTAGATGAATGAAATGAATTTGAAGTAGGAGATTAAATTGAACTTCAAATTTTCGTTTTGTTGACTAACCCCCCTTAGTGTTGCATGATCTCCTCTTCATTTGAATCACATCAAGTAATGTTCTTAGGCTAAAATAGGGAATCATGTTTTATACTTATTTTGCGAATCATCCACATGAATCGCGTGCGAGACGCATTTCTCCCTCCCTCAAACAAATTTTTTTCCCTCATTTCCCTCTGTTCTCCCTCTCCCTTGGCTTTCCTCTCCCAACGAATTTTTTTGCCCCCTCTCTTCTTCCTCTCATCTTCGCTCTCTTCTTCCTCTCCTCTTCGCACTCCCTTCTCATCGTCTTTGCATCTCTTTTCCCCTCTCCCTTCTTCTCGTCTACACATCTCCTCTCCCTGTCTCTCTCGACCTCCCTCTCTCTTCTCCCTCTTAGCCTCCCTCTCTCTTCTCACTCTTGGACTCCCTCTCCCTTCTCCCTCTCGCTCTTCTCTTTCCTAACCCGCCACCCCCGATGTCCATCGATTTAACCCATTTTGGTTTCAATTTCCTGCGATTTTCTTTGATTTTTTACATTTAGCCATCAATTTCTTCGATTGGGCTTCGATTTTCCCATTCGGCTTCGGTATTCCCCAAATTTTAGAAGGTCAGCCGAAACCCTATTTTTTTTTCAATTGATTTAGTGTTCGATTTGATTTAATTTTAATTTTTGTGCGTAATTTGTATTGATTGTGGCCTAATTGTGGGATTTAGGGTTAGGGTTTATGGTATTTAGGGTTCAATTTCATCTTTATAGGGTTTAATTTCGGGATTAGAATTAGGGTTTAGTGTATTTAGGGTATTGTTCAAGGTATTTAAGGGTTTAGAGATCCTATTTTTAGGGTATATGGTTTTTTTGGGGTTTAGGGTTCTTTTTTTTAAAAAAAAGTAGGGTAGAGTGTAGGTTTGGGGCTTTTAGGGTTTTTAAGGTAAGGGTTAACCTTTAGGTCTGGAATTAGGGTTTAGGGTTTTTTCAAAAAAACATTAGGGTTCTCGATTTTTGGATGATAGGGTTTGGGGCTTTTAGGTGTTTTAAGGGTTTAGGGTTTAGGGTATGGGGCTTTTACGGGTTTTAAGGTCTACGGTTTAGAGTTTAGGTTTTTGGTTCTTTTTAATTTTTTAGGGTTCTCAGCTAGGGTTTAGGGTTTCAGTGATAGGGTTTAGGGTTTAGGGTTTGGTGTGTTTAATCCAGTTCAAACCAAGCTGAGTCGTCTACATGGGCGTCCATTTGCCAACGAAACCCGCCGCTCATCACTGACAATGTACAGTTCGTAGTGACTGCGAAGTCTTATGGGGCTCTACTAGGGTAGAGTGTAGGGTTTGGGGCTTTTAGGGTTTTTAAGGTAAGTGTTAACCTTTAGGTCTGGAATTAGGGTTTAGCGTTTTTTCAAAAAAACATTAGGGTTCTCGATTTTTGGGTGATAGGGTTTGGGGCTTTTAGGTGTTTTAAGTGTTTAGGGTTTAGGGTATGGGGCTTTTACGGGTTTTAAGGTCTAGGGTTTAGAGTTTAGGTTTTTGGTTCTTTTTAATTTTTTAGGGTTCTCAGTTAGGGTTTAGGGTTTCAGTGATAGGGTTTAGGGTTTGGTGTGTTTAATCCAGTTCAAACCAAGTTGAGTCGTCTACATGGGCGTCCATTTGTCAACGAAACCCGCCCCTCATCACTGACAATGTACAGTTCGTAGTGACTGCGAAGTCATATGGGGCTCTACTAGGGGTGTTCGATGAATTTAGACTTAATGAGTGTGTGTTTTCATTGTTCTAGTCATCTGCAATGGAGATAGTTTGATTAATTTTGAAATATTTTAGAATGTTGTGGAATATTTTTTAAGTGATATGGAATGATCTTGCCTTGTGGTGAGGAGATTTGGGTGTTACAAATATCCACCACATGGTATTTATTTTTTGTTGTTTGTGTTTTCATGTGTGCCTGGTTACTATGACGGTTAAAGGTCATCTGATATTTTTTTTTCCATGAGGACCATCTCGGATTTAGATTATAAATGGTTGGAAGAAGACAACAAACTCTTCAATCATATGACATTTGGACCTTCAAGGATGACAACAAAATGCTCGATCTCTTGGCTGAGCAGGTCAATATGGGGAACAAGATGCCCAATGGGGTTTGGAAGCATAAGGTGTATTTGGACTATGTGAATAGGTTCAATGAAGACGCAACTAATAAAAAATTGTTGAGCAACTCAAGAATCGAACAAGATCATGGAAGAAATATTACCAAATAGTAACGATCTGTCTCAACACTAGTGGGTTCGACTGGGATGCAACCACACAACGAGTTACTGTATGGCAAGACTACATCAAGGTCAATAAATTATGATGTACTGCAAAACATTTTGTATTTTTTCCACATTACTAGAACTCTATTCCAAACGGTCTAAATGATGTTTTATTCTTGTAGGAGCATAAAGATGCTGAAAAGTATAGACAACAAGGCTACCCTCTTTATGACAAATTGGCTTTGGTAGTGGGAAACTCCATAGCCACGAGGACGGTAAGTCAAACTAGTGTAGACATGTGCACTGATGTCCAATATGAGGAAGAAAATTCACCCTTGGACATGCTCATGGATGTTGATTTAGGTAGAGATACTCCATCACTATTCTTTAGCCAGAATGAGTCAACACCTGATCTGTCTCAAAGTGGTAACCCGTCAACTTCAACTCGTCGTAAAAAGAGACCAGAAATGTTCACTGATTACACTTTCATGTTCCTTGATACAATGAAGGAAATTATTGCGATATTGCGTGATGCTATCAAGCCTAAAGATGGTAAAGTTGAAGAGAATTGGTTCGAAGCCCTCACGGAAATCCCGGACCTGTCGAAAAAGTTGAAGTTTCACACTCCTCGATGGTAGGATACGAAAATTAAGAGGGACAATTATGACATTATAAGACTTGTCATTGATAGATTCTGAATGTCATTATGGTTATGATTTGGGTTTTCATTATTGTTGGGTTCTTATTGTGTGAGTGTATATTGTGGATGTGTGATTGGATATGGTTGTGTTAATGTCTAATTGAAAATAGGTTATGATTGAAGATAAAGGTTTATTTGTGTTTATGACTTTTAAGAAGAAACAAGAATTATTTTTGTAATCGTCATTGTGCTTGTGGTGATTGTATTTGCAAGTTTCCATGGATATTAAGAAAGACAAAGAAAGGATTGTAAGTATGATAACATTCACATGTGTTTTGTACATAATGGGAAGATACTATCTCAGCCATATGAATAAATGTGCACTAGTCCTCGTGGGATTGGTGGTCTGATTTATTTGCAAAAGGCATTAGAGAAATCACCTGTTAAATTTTGAAAAATTTACCAGATGAATCAAATTGTGTTTCATAAATTGGCAGAGATACTTTATAGTAAAGGATTTTTATCACCCACAAAGACCATCTCAGTGGAAGAACAACTTACATATTTTCTCCTAACTGTTGGTTAACAACAATCGCATAGTGTCACAGTAGAGATGTATGATAGATCAAACTGGACCATAAGTAGGTATTTCAATAAGGTATTGAATGCTATTGTCAAACTTCAATTTGATTACATCAAACAGCCTTTAGAATGCATTCACTCGAAGGTTTTAAACAATCCAATGTTTTTTCCGTATTTTTAGATAACATCACTTGGCCTCTAACGAACAATTTTAAATTAATATACAAAGTTATTTTGTATTAATTGAAATTGTATAATTAGGATTGTATTGAGGCTATTGATGGAACTCATATCAAAACAAACATCCCACTTGAAGAACAACAAAGGTTCTAGAACAGAAAAGGCTATCTCTCAAAAAACATGATGGCAACATGTACATTTGACATGCAATTCACTTATGTACTTGCTGGATGAGAGGGATCAGCAGCTAATTCCCGTTTACTGAATAACGCATTGACTCGGGAAGATAGACTTTTCGTACCTAAAGGTAAATCATATTTTTTTATTCAATATTTTTTATCTATTATTATCTTCAATTATTTTAGGTGGAATATATTTGGCACTGTAGGTGAATATTATCTAGTAGATGCTGGTTATGCAAATATGCCAGGATTTTTGGCTCCATATCGAGGAACTCGTTATCATCTACAAGAATTTGGAGACAACCTTCCTAGAAATAATAAAGAGTTATTAAACCGAAGACACTCATCTTTGAGGAATACTATTGAACGAACTTTTAGTGCTTTAAAAAGCTCGATTTCAAATGTTGAAAGGCGCTCCTTCGTTTTCTTATAAGATCCAGATAAAAATTGTAATAGCTTGTTGCATATTACATAATTATATACGTAGAGAGGATTATAATGATAAGTTTGAATTGGAAGATGATAATTCGGGTGATGAACTTGGTGGAGGAGGTGATGAGGTCCCATTAGTAGGTATAAATAAGGATGAAGATAACGATGATCTTGTGGATAAAGACAACCTATAAAAAAACACACGGAGGCGGTGTGCATTAGAATCCATGAGAGCCGCACAATTTGGAGATGCCATAACGATAACTGATAGTTGTATCTTATTGCTTTTGAACATGTATTTTGTCGTTCGTATGTACTTAACTAGTAAGTTGATGATTTTAATTTTAAATGCACGAACTCGTTGTTATATTCCAAGGCATAAATGTTTGCTTTTATGCTTTAAATTGTGGACAATTACGAATGACACATATATGAACTTATATGTTATTAATAATTTATCTTAGTTTATTAATAAAATAATAATTTTATCTATTTATTATATTCATTAATGTTATTACTATATTAAATTATAAATTTAAGAAAGGTAATTAAAATATTTTTAAATATAGCTTTTGATTAATTATTTTGGTTTAATTATCTCATTTTTATAATTATTTAAACTAATCCTTTTTTATTTTGTAAAAATATATTATTAATTACTTAAAAAATCATCTTCTGTTATTAATAAAATAATTGTTTTTATTTGTTCAGTTCAATTAAATAATTTATTCATTAATTATATTTTTTTCTATTATTTTTTAATTTTTTAAAATTTTTTCTTAATTTATTCTTGTCTTACGTAATTATTATATTAATTTATAATAAACTATAATCATTAATTGGTTTAATTATCCCTTTGCTATAATTAATTAAACCAATGATTTTAAATTTTGTGGCAAAAAATATATATTATGTTATTGATAACTTCATTTATTTATTTATTTATTTATTATATTAATTTTTTATTACTCTATTAAATTAGAGAGTTTTAATGTTAAAATATATTTTATGTTATTAAAAAATAATTTATTTATTTATTATATTCTCTTCTGTTATTTTTTACTTTTATTTATTTATTTTTTATAATTTATTCTAGTCACACTTGTTGTATTAATTTTTAATAAACTGTAATTATTAAATAATATAATATAATATTTCATTAATTAGTTTATTAATATATTTTAATAGTTAAATAATACTAATAACAATGTTTATTTTGGTACGGCGTTTTTAACGTTTAGGGTTTAGGGTTCTGATATGCGCTTTCTTCTTCCTCTTGGCCTTCCTCTCCCGCTCTCGACTCGTCTTCGCACTCCCTTCGGCTTCTCTCCCTTCGTCGTCTTCGTATCTCTTCTCCCTTCTCGCTTTCTCGTCTCCCTCTCGGCCTCCCTCTCTTCTCACTCCTCCCTCTCTTCTCACTCTCGGCCTCCCTCTCCCTTCTCTCTCTCGCTCTTCTCTTTTCCCCTAAAAATCCTCTCGATTTCCTTCGATTTCCCCATTTCTTTTTTTTGAAAGATACAGTTTGGAGTGTTTCCGTGCGCCTGTGCTCCTCTCTTTGACGAACAATGGTTCGACAGAAGCATACTTCTAAGAAGCAAAAGGGCAGCGTGGATTTTAAGGTCTGTCACTTCCCAGTTTCAGCTTTTTTCTATTACTCCTTTGCACCACCTAATTTTATGATATTTTTATTTTTTTTTAATGTAGAAAATTAAACGTAAGATTGGACGGAAGCTGCCCCCACCGAAGAATGCCACTGACACCACTGTTAAGTCCAAAGGTAGTGTTTGGATGATAGTTACTCGTTTAGTTCCTGTTCCAATCCTTATCTTGTGCGGTGTTGTTTTACTAACTTTAATGCTTAAATGGGCAGCAATTATCATTCCGGAACAAAGTGTAGCATCAGATAAAGCAGGGTTGGCCCTTAGCAACAAGGGGTTAACACTGAAGGAGCTGCTTCAACAAACTTCACATCACAATGCAAAAGTTCGAAAGGGTAAACTAGCGTTTTTTTGTGCCATGGGACAGTAAATCTTGACTAATTAGATAACGATACCATCGTGTTGTTGTGGATTCTGTACCATTGATACCCGTTTGATTGTTACTTTTTATCTGATGCCTGTTGTATGTGTTGTTGTGTAATTGAGCTCTTCCCAATTTATTGGACCCTCAAGATAGCAGCTCTGATAGTAGAAAACTGCTCACTGAAGCTCAAGCAAATACTTGGCTCAAAATAGTTCATTCCAAAACTTTCTCTTAGTATTTATAGATGTCTAGATAAAGGAAACACGTTTTTGTTACTAAGTAGGGGTATAGTCGTTTTTGAGTAGTTTTCTCTTTAAAATTGGAAGATTATAAATCTGTGGTGCTCATATTTATGTGTTCTGTTGATGAAGATGCCCTCAATGGAATTAAGGATTTAGTCCTGAAATTTCCTTTAGAGCTCCAGTTGCACAAGGTTGTAATAATAGAGAAGCTGCGTGAACGTATTGATGACGATGACAAATCAGTTCGAGAAACACTGTATCAGCTTCTGAAATCTGTGGTTTTCCCATGTCTAAAGGTATTTGAGGAATTTAAATTACAACACATGTAGCATAAGAACTCAGTATTTCTATGTTATATGTGTTCTTGGTCATTGTTGATTTAGTGCATGGTTTTATCTCATCAATTCGGATAATGCTCTTTCAATCTTGTCAACAACTATGATCTGCACATACGAACTGATAATGTCCGAATGTTGCTAAGTGGTGATTTGGTTGAGAATCCAATCTTGTATGAATTCTTTTGTAGAGTTTTGAGGACTCAGAACTGCTGTAGCGATCATGAATGATGTAAAGAAATATAACATAACGTTTGCCTGCAATATACTATTGTGAGCATCTGTAGTCACCTTTCATAATTTTTTATCCTCTAGTGGAAGAGAAAAACTGTGAACATTCGTATGTTAGCACGCGATGATTCCACTGTTCTTATATGTTGTTCTGAATCTTCTGTTTTTCTGCTCCAGGATATTCCAGGTCCTATTATTTCATTGCTGATGGCTTATGTGTTTAATGCAATGACCCATTTGGCAATGGATATTAGATTGATGGCCTTTAAGTTTTTTGACCTGATTGTTCAACACTATCCATCTTCATTTTACTCGTATGCAGAAAAGGTAATTTAAGCATCCATTCAGCCTCATTGAATCCAAATATTTTACTCTTTGTATTCAATTTCTGCTTTTTCTGTAATATTTACTTAATTTTTTGCTTCATTTGGAATTTGTTTTGCTCAGACTTTTTTTTTTTTGATAAAGATGTAATCCATTAAAAAGGCAAAAATTACAAAGAGATAGGGAGCAGATCCCTAACAACAAGATGTTGAAGAGATGCTCCCTGTTTGGCAAACACATCTACTGCCGAATTTGCAGATCTCAGAGTGTGGGACCAAATACAAGAAAATAATGAGGTAACCTCTAAAATCTCCTGGAGAATTTCCCAATGCCTCCATGGCGGAAAGGAAGTGCCACGGCCCCATCCAATGACTACTTTGGAATCCCCTTCAATGTGAATTGGGCCACTACATTTATCTTTGAAAATCCGAAGCCCGTTGAGAAGACCATGAAACTCTTCAGACATTGAGTCGGAGATGCCTAATGGACCCGCATAAGAAAACCACTGATTGCCAAATGAGTCTGAAATCACACCTCCGAAACCTGCGGTCCCCGGATTATCGAGAGAAGAGCCATCAAAATTCAATTTTAAGTATCCAACCTCTGGGGGCGCCCACTCTTTCATAACTTGAAACTTGGTCCCCAAATGCATCCTTGCTAGATTGCTCCAGTTTTCACGAATAGAAGTGCCCTTGAAAGAGCAAAAAGGTTTTTTTGTCAGGAGCTAGGTGGATATTTGGCCCATCACTTTGTCCGCTACATTTTTCTCAGATTCAAATTTAGCCTCGAATCGCCTCCTATTCCGTTCATTCCAAATCCCCCATGGCACAAAATTGATACATGCCGATAGCATCATTTTACCAAGCCCAGGAAGGGGATAACCATAGATTGACTTGCTAAAACTGAACAGATCTGCAGATATACATATTTTCAAATCTAAATTGCAAAAGATAGAGGACCAAACCTTCCAAGAATACGGGCATAATAACAGGGTATGGCTGGCGGATTCTTCTTCAGTGTTACAAAGAGGACATAGCAAGTCTATTGAGGGGTGACCCCTTCTTCGAAGCACATCCGTTGTAAGGATCTTATTTTGGCAAGCACTCCACATGAAGAATTTTATCTTTGGAGGGCAACAAAGACGCCACACAAGGTATATATCATGCTCGCTCTGCGTTGAGTCCCAACCATTAATGTGTTTGTATGTAGATGCAACTGAGAATTTGCCGCTTTTGTCAGGCCACCATATGAGCTTGTTTGCATTAGAGGGCCTCATCCTGACATGGTTCAAAGAATCCAGTAAACGGCTAGCTTCCATTGCTTCTACATCAGAAAGACCCCTTTTGGGATGGAGACTCAAAACACTTCCCTCGAAAGCATCTGCCACTGTTATCTCCCTTTGAGTGGAGAAAAGAAATAGATTGCTAAAAGAGATTCTCAATGGTTCCTGTCCTGTCCACCAATCGTCCCAAAATTTAAGAGACCTGCCGCTGCCCACAAAGAATCTACAAGCTGAGGAAAAATCTGGAAGAAGTAAATGAAGAGATCTCCAAATTGATGATAGCCTTCTCCGATTTTCCCCTGACATCCACCGTAAAGAATTCCCACCCAACTTGGTATGAACCATATCCTTCCAAAGGTTTGATGAATTTGTATTAAACTTCCATATCCACTTAAGAAGCAAGGCTTTGTTCAGTTCTTTTGATTTTCGAATCCGTAGTCCACCTAATTTCTTAGGCAAACAAACTTCATCCCATCTAACTAGGTGATATTTAAAGGAATCACTCGAACCTTTCCAAAGGAATCTTCTTTTCAATTTATCCATGGTTTTGCATACCGACGACGGGCAAGGCATAAAGGATAGCGCATAGTTTGGGATGCCAGTAATACATGACTTGAGGAGTATCAATCTACCTGTTTTGGTGAGGAGCCGCCCCTTCCAAGTTGCTAACCGAGCTTCAATTTTTTCCACCACCGGGTTCCATGAGTTCTGAGAAATTCGCCCATGAAAGAGAGGGAGACCAAGATATTTTGTAGGTAGTGCAGTAGTAGAGCAACCAAATAAACTTGCCATCTCTGCAAGGTTCTCCTGGTCCACATTAAATCCTATGAGAGATGTTTTCCCCCAATTAACTTTCTGCCCAGATGCTATTTCAAAAAGACCCAATACTGCCTTTATCCTCCTAACACTGTGCATATCTCCGACTCCAAAAATAATAGTATCGTCTGCGTACTGAAGAGTCGGAATATTAAAAGCCCGGTGCGGGCTGTTGGAGATAACCATCCAAGGTCGACCGCTGAATAGAACATAGCGGACAAGAATTCTGCTACTATGTTGAATAGGAGCGGGGAAAGAGGGTCCCCTTGGCGAATACCCCTGGTTCCTTTAAAGTATCCACATACCAAGCCATTGAGTATAAGGGAATATGATGTTGAACCCACACAATTCCGAATCCAAAATCGCCATCTTTCTCCAAATCCCATTTTTTCCATTATTTCATCAAGTAAGATCCAATTTACTCTATCAAAAGCTTTTTCAAGATCAAGCTTTAGGGCGATTCTTGGGTCTTGATTACGCCTGAAATGATCCATAAGCTCATGTGCAGCCATTGTGGAATCCAGAATCTCTCTCCCCTTTAGGAAAGCGCCTTGACCTCTGTGAATGATGATGGGCAGCCTTTAAACGATGTGCTAATATTCTCGCAATGATTTTATATGCACTCGTAACCAGACTGATGGGGCGAAACTCCTCAGGTTTCTCAACACTTGCTTTTTTCGGCACCAATGTGATAAATGACGCACCAATGCTACGGTATGTGATGCCGTTTCTGAAGAAGCCGTGGATCATAGCACTTATATCTTCCTTTAGGGGGGGTTAGTGCACATGACTCAGGATATGATCTTCATGCGCATTACGCAGTTCATGTCTTGGTGTCGTTAGGGGGCGCCAAAATTCATGTCATGTATATGAACATACATGACTCAGGAGTTCATGTCCCAAGAGTAAAGGGCGGAAAGCGCTTTCTGCCCGATTTTGAGAATCGTGTACATGACTCTCGCGTGGGGCTGTCTCTCGGGGCTCTCTCTGCCGCACACCTCTCTGCCATTGCATTACCACGACCCTCTCTCACTCTTTGCTCCCTCTCTCGTCTCCATTCCCGCAGCCCTCTCTCGTCTTCGCAGCCCTCTCTCGTCTCCGCAACCCTCTCTTGTCTCCATTCCCGCAGCCCTCTCTCATTCTCTGCTCCCTCTCTCATTCCCGCAGAGCACGGGAGGTCGAGCATCTGTTGCAGAGCTTCTCGGCCTCCCTCTCTTCTCCCTCTCGGCGTACCGTCGGAGCACCGCCTCTGTCGGCATTGCTCGCCGCCGTTGCCTTTGCCTAGCCCGTCCCCGTCGCCATCGCCGTTGCCTGCTGGCTCACTGCTGAGGAAGACGAAGATGTTTAATTTTTCTTAAGTTAGGAAAAATTAAACTATCTTCCTAAAAATTATTAATTTATAAATTTTATTTATAAAATCTTTATTTTATTTATACAATATTTATTTTTATTTATAAAATAATTATTTTTATTTTAAAATTACTATATTAAAATAGTGATTTAATAGTCATAATTAAAATATTGTTAAAATAAATATTTGATAAATTATTTTGGCATAATTATCCGATTGCTATAGTTAATTAAACCAATGGTTTTAAATTTTGCGATAATATATTATTAATTAATAATACATAAAATATATTATGTACAAATATATAGTGTGTTAAAGTTATGATTAGATCAATTTTTTCTCTTAAATTATTCATTTTTAGGTTAAAGTATATCATATGTTATTAATAAATTAATAACTTAACGTATTACTTTCGTTTTTTTATTTATAACATTATTTATTTATTATTTGTAATTAATCATATATGTATTTCATTGGCTCATGTAATTACCATATTAATGCATAATAAAATATCTAATTCAATTAATAAATATATTAATATATTTAATTATACATTAAATAACTTATTCGTATAGTAATAATGGTTGTTTTACCTAATTTGGGGTTTAAGGATTATGTTATAATTAAGTGCACTATAAAGGTTTAGAGATTCTCTTGTTTTTAATGTATATCTCATGTTGGGGCACTAACACTGGAAACTGTTTTCAGTGCACATGAAGTTGTCAACACTAACACAAGTGCGAAGATGATCTTCATGTACATGACATGACATGATCTTCATGTTGGACATGACTTGATCTTCAAGAATCCACTTGGGGCACTAACCCCCCCTTAGACGAGCCCAAAACTTTTTCAGAAAGTCTCCATTAAAACCATCTGGGCCAGGTGCCCTGTCACACTCCATGCCCAGGACGGCCCGCTCAATTTCAGCCGAAGAAAAAGGAGATTCAATTAGTGCTGCCGCTGCTGTTGAGATGCGAGAAAAGCGAACGTGTGTAAGCTTCGGCCTGCTGGAACACTCCTCCGAGTATAACTTTGTAAAAAACTTAACCAACTCGTTAGTTATTGAAATCTGACATGACGTTACCTCATTATTAATGCATAATGAGGTACTTCGATTGGACCTCCTTTTTGCTGAAGCGACGACATGAAAAAATTTGGTATTTGCATCTCCTTCTTTTAGCCATTTGAATCTGGCTCTTTGCTCCCATCGAACTTTCTCTTGGTGCAGAATCGTGCTGAGCTTAAAATTGAGAGAGACTCGAAGTGAAAATTCATCGGAAGTTAAGTACCTTTGTTCCTCCACCACGTCTAGAGCCGCAATCTGAGATATGAGGGAAGCCTTCTCAGCAATCAAAGAGGTATGACGACTAGTGGCCCACTATTTAATTTTTCCTTTGATGAAGCGCAATTTTAGGGGGAATGCCAACTCCCTTCTGCCAAGAGTTTTCAAACCGGAAAGGCGAAGGCCCCCATTTTTCAAACATTGATGTCAACAAGATAGGCCAGTGATCTGAGCCTACCTTGTTTAGAACTCTTCCAGTAACATTTCCAAACATCTGCATCCAGTTGTTACATGCCAAGAACCGATCCAATTTAGATAATACGGGTTGCTGTTGATTGTTTGTCCATGTGTAATTCTTCCCGGATAAGGGAATCTCATCCAAACCATTCCTCCCAATGAAGGCTGAGAAGCCTCGCATAGAGGCTGTAAAGTGGGTAGCTGGGGGGCTCTTCTCATGATAGTATCTGATGGCATTGAAATCATCTGCAAGGAGCCATGGGGAATTCCAATTTTCCAGAAGCGTACTAAGCTCCTCCTAGAGTAGGCTACGGTCCCTGTAACTAGTTGGACTGTAAACTCCACCCACACACCAAATTCTGTTAGTGGAGAGATCTCTGAACTGTATACCCACAGAGAAACGACCTTCCATGATATTAAGAGAGTCAAACTTTGTCGTGTCCCATGCAACAAAGATACCTCCGGAGTGGCCAATCGCATTCACCGATGCCCACTTGATTGAGGGGCACGCCCAAAGTTCCTTGGCAATATCGTTTGTCATCTCTTGACACTTTGTTTCTTGGAATATGACAATAGAAGGCTTAAATTGAGATAGGTAACTTGATATCGTGCCGCGCTTCCGGGTAGAGCCAATCCCTCTGACATTCCAAGACAGCAAGATCATTTGCTACCCCGGCCTTGAACTCCCAACGTCGTAATGTCCCCATTCAGCTGTTCATGATACATCACGCCCATTAAGCGTGCCAATTCCATCATATTTTTCCATGTCTCTTTGTCATATTTTTTATTCTCCATGCGAAGTTCCTTTACACTACTCTCAGCTCTGTCAGTGGGAGAAGGAGCCGGTTCTATGTTCTTTTTTACATCGAGGCTAGTAGCTTCTCTCTGAGATAAATTAGTTTCCAGATTTCCTCTACTTCTCTGGTAAGTATTCCGTAGAGGGGGAGAGCTTGGAACCTTGTTAGGGAGTTTTCCTTGGCCTGGGTATTCTGCCTGATCAGTCTCCATTTGAGTGCTTGATAATTCTACGGAAATCACCAACCTCTCTTTTCTCTGCGTGTCTGATCCTTGAAGAAAACTTAGAATAGCCCCTTGAGAATGTTCATTCCATTCCCCGAGAGAGACAGAAGTCGGGGGGAAGGCGGATTCGTGACTTTCTCCTAATTCTAAACTTGTATCAGCAGAGCCCGATGCGATTACTGGTTCCTCGGGCTGACGCGCATGAGAGGCTCTTGGCTCGATGTTCAAAATTATTTTCTCTTTTTGTTTTGTCCTTTCTGTAATCTCGGGACGAGTGGTAAACTTGGGTTTGGATGAAAAGAAGGACGCAGAGATAGGGGAGAGGGTAATTTTGGAATTTGAAAAAGTTGAAATACTAGTATTATCTAAGACACGTGAAAATTCAGACTCGATTTCTGAACCAGGCTCTTTTTCGGGGATACACTGACCTTTTATTTTTAGATTTTGAAAGGACACGATTTCCGAGAATGAATTTGTATTCCGTACACCCTTTTCCTTGTTTTGATTCGAATTTTGAAATAAAGTGGGGAGGGAATGAGTACATTGTTCATTGGAGTCCGTGAGTGATCTGTTGGGTGCTGTGAGGGGTAACCCGGAAGAGAGTTCAGACACGCTACCTTCGGTAGCTTTTTGGAGCTTCGAAATAACTTTATACGCCTCGACTGCAGAGTCTCCTTTTTCAGACTTTGAATCAGAAAACAAATTTATTTTAGTTGACAGACGTACCTCTTTTTCCGGGATCGATGCGCTTCTTGAAAAAATCCCCTCTCGTTTCGGAGTCCCGCTGGCAGAAGTCTCCGGCATAGTGTTTCTCTTTCGCGTCCGGCGACCTTCCGGCGGCCGCAGTACACCGAGCTCCCCGAAAGACATTTCTAGCCACACGAAATCTTCCCCGAAGCTCAGTTTTTGGTAGCTTGTCTCTCTCCAATGACATTTGGAGTTGACGAAAGCCATCGCAACGTCCAGTTTGGAGCCATCCGCCGTGGATTCCGACCATTGTATTATCTTTCCGAAAGAAGTAAAATTTTTCCTGAGTACCTCCTCCGTCCATAGTTCAATAGGTAGGCCACGGATTGAAACCCATTGGCCGAGAGCCTGTCCTACCGGAGTTGTTTCCCACTCCGCCCCAAATAGTTCCTCTTCTTGTAGCCATTTCTTATTCCCCAGAATTTCTTCCGTTTCCTCTCTCGATTTCGTAGTAACCAGCCACTTCCCGGGTGCCATCCATGCAATTTTTGGTTGAAGCGAGAAAAACTCATCGAACCAGAGAGCAAGTCTGAGGCTATTCCATCTCGCCGAGGGGGATTCCACGGTGAGGCTTGTGCTAAGTTTCTGTTTTCCTTTTTCAAAAAGATCCGGGGGTAGATTTATGACTGGGAGCTTATCGGGAGTTTGGGGGAATTTTTGGTGGGGGTTTTCGGGATATAGAGAAAGAGGGTCTAGGAATTTTGTTTTTCAAAGTGTACATTGGAAGGGGGGGGGGGGGGGGGGGGGGGGGAAGTGACGAATATCATTTCGGGGAGGTAGATTGGTCGTGTCCTTTCTCGTCGCAGAGATCTTACCCATTTTCTCACCGAGAGCTAGTATCGAGCTTTGCAGCTCTTTCCAACAGTGATAGTCGCCGAGAAATTCCGGTAAGTACACACGCGCCATAACTTTGAGTCCTCTCCTCTGAAGAATTTTTAGCTCTCTGTTACCTTTCTTCCGGAATAAAGAGATGGAAAACGAAATTTCATCGATGCGGATTTCACGAAATCTTGAAGCATTTCTGTATTCTCCTTCTTCGAAAATGTGGGCAAAATCCGAGATTGAAGCAGGGGGGGTAGAGATATACGATTGTCTTTGCCCGTTCCTTATCGTTATACGAACTGCCTGGCCCTGTGTCTGCTCCATCGAGATTTTCGTGTCGCCGTGAACCACGATGCTTCGCCTCTTCTACTGCTTCTTTTTCGAATTGCAGACCTTCCCTTCACCGTGCACCAAGGTCCATCTTCCTCCGTCGCCGGCGATTTTCCCCTATCCTCTTGTCGCTGTTGAGCCTCGTTGTCTGACGTTTCCATGATATCGAGTTGAAGTAAGGTAGCGAGACGGAGCCTTTCCGCCAAGCTCAGCGTACCTCCGGCGAAATCATCCGAGCAGAGTATTTGAAAGATTATTGCACCATTTTCTTAAAATCACAGTTGTGTAATGTTAATCCTCTCCCCCTCCCCAGTGATACCTTAGACACCCATTAGATTCAAACCAATACCTCAAATTAAGCACCCAAAAGCAGACCAAAATTGTTTTGCTCAGACTGTTCGCCGTAATTCTGTTATTCCTTGTCTATGTAACCAGTTTATGCTTTTTCTAGGCTCTAATTGCATATTTTTTCAATGGAGAAGTATAGAGTCCCGCATCATCCAATTTGCATACTGATCTGATTTATTCTATTTTGAGTTTCAAATTACTCTTTTAATGTCCTAATCGTTCACAAATGTTAATCCTAAAGTATCTAAGAACTTCTTTAAAAAGGAGATTTATGTTTGCTGGAAGCATGACAGGTTAGTTTCATGCGTATGATAGCGGGCTGTTCATCTAATACAAATAACAGATTATGGGAAGAAAGTTGATAAAATAGTAAAAAATAGTGTCTTTGTGCTCCCTTTTTAGGACAAAGAAATCAAAATCATAATTCCTAGCAACCTTCTGAAGTAACCCTTTATTTTTTTCAGAATACGTTGTGAAACAACTTCACCACTGCATATGCATGTGTACAACTGGATATGAGTGGTCTCAATACCAATATGAGGCAAATCTTTAGATTTTTTATTTAATAGCTAGAGTTTCTATATGCACTGTACAACTGGATAAGAGTGGTCTCAATACCAATATGAGGCCAATCTTTGGATTTTTTTATTTAGTAGCTAGAGTTTCAATTAGGTGAAAGAAGAAACCAAAGAGCACCACTAACCAAAGTGGGGGACCAAACAGGTGTGGGCTGCCTTTTGGAAAAAGGGTGAGGGCGACATAGACCAACGTTTGATGTTCTTAGGAAGCTCATGTTTAATTCATTTTATCTAGTTTGTTATCTTTTCCAATTTTGTCAGTGCCCTTCTATCTGCCCCCTCATGGTTATCTTTGGAAAATGCAAAGCAGCAGTCAAGGTTTTTAGTATCTGTGTGTCAAGTTTCTTAGAATATGCGAACTGCCGTCTTGAATTAATACTAATTTTCTATTATTATCTGTTTCTTATTTATTAATTCATTATTTGTGTTTACCTCAGGTTCTCCACAATTATGAAGATATTCTCCAAAACAGCCAGATCTACTTTCAGGACAAGAGCAAGCTCAAGCTTGCATTAGTTGGTCTTGGTCGTTGTTTGTCGTTGTTGGCATCTGATAAGAAAAAAGTTGATACTTCATGCAATCAAGTACTTCTTCATACTTACCTTTTTTGTACCTCTAAGAACAATGATATCTATCTTATCTGGCACAATCTGGGTCATCTCTCATAGAATTTGTATCATGCATAATTCAGTTGAAACTTATTTTTCGTATGCACACCGGTTTTTGTTTACTTCCAGTGTGGAGGTGGTAGCAACTTTCTAACACATTTGGGTTTGGATTAAGGGGAGGACCTTCTGATTACAACCATTCCAGTGCCTATGGTTATATTTATGCATTAGCTACTGTGGCTTCTTGCTTGATGCTTCATTTACTTGTCCTTAAAAATGCTAGTGTAAGAGAAATGTTGGGGCTAATTTTAAGGTTCATTATTTATTAGACATAATCCTCCCAGAATTTCCTGATATAAATGCATTAAAAATGCCACATGTAAGTGAATCAATTGGTGGTGAGTTAGTATTTCGTTTATTTTCTTTTTTTTTGGAAATGGTGAAATGATTTTATTGGATTTGAGAAGTTTATTTACTATTCTTTTGAAAATTTGAGAATTTTATAGTACAATATATTAAAGGAACACTTCAATCTACTAAGCAAAGAAGTTCCCAATTACAAGTGATGGGTGAGAACCACCCTCTTTAAGCCAATGGATCAGCTATGCAATTTCCAGTCCTTAATGTATGCTGCCATGAAACCACATTAGGTCTATAAATATCCAAGATTTCATATCTGAACCTCCAAGGGGGCTTTGAGTTATCTTTTTTTTGAGTGAAATGATAATTTATTCAAAGGAGAAAGAAATACAAACCAAATTAAAGAAGTGCTCTCTTTGCAACAAGGGATTGGAGGGAAGCTCCATCCTTAGCGAGCGAGTCAGCTAGGGCAATAGCTGACTTCAGTACATGAGTCCAAAAGCATTCAAAGAGGGACGAAATATAAAAAAAATTGTTGATTACATTCTACTTTCTCCAAGGAGGGGAAGAGACGGAAGAGCACCAAATGATAACCACTTGGGAGTTGCCCTCAATGATGAGGGGGCCAGAGAGATGGTCCTTGAAGATGATTAGCCCTTGTAGCTAAGCAAATAGTTCAGCCTTTGTGGAGTCAACAATTGATGAAGATTGGTGATTTCCCTCCAATTGATGCGAAGGAGGGACCTGATAGAGTTGAACTCCTTTCTGGTGGATAACCAAGTGGCAATGTGCTTGATAATGTTGTTGGACACCATGTCAGCATTGTTGGATTTGAAGTTGAAGTGCCTCTAGTTACGCTCCTTCCAAAGGGGCCAAGGAATGTGATCAACATTCAATGGAGGAGATGATGAGCTTGCCAAGGGCAGGTAAGGACGTGTCAGTGAGGGATCTGCAGGTGTCAAGGAGGTTGCTAGGCAGGCATAGTTGGATTCCTATTTGATGGAGGACACTTGTCCACGCTGACCAGGCAAAGTGACAATGCAGAAGGTGGCAAGTCCTCTTCTCGGCAACATTGAAAAAGGGGCTGAGAATATTAGGCGCATTGTTTCCTCTTTTGTGGAGATTGGCGGCAGTGAGATTCTTATCTTGGGCAACACACCAAAGAAAGAAACGAATCTTGCGAGGGGCAACCAATTTCTAGATGAGCTCAGGGGGAGGAGAGGTTGTGAACCATCCTCTGATGAGATTGTACGTTGATGAAACAGTGAAGATGCCATTGCCTTCTAGATGACAGATGATCTTGTCCTTGAGGTGGGGTCGGATTCGAGCTTGCTGAAGATCAGCATATAAGGAAGAGGTCGTAGGGCCTCATCATTGAGTCCTCTATGGAAATGGAAATTCCAGAGGTCAGCTACTGAGGCAAGGGAGCATATTATGTTGAGAGCTGGGTAAGTTGAGCAGAATTCCTCTCGGCCACACCATTAGTCCGACCAAGATTTTAATGTGGTGCCATTGCCAGCAAAGAAATGAATTCCTTTTCTGAAGGCTATGAGCAGGGGGAAGAAAGCATGCTATAGAGGGGAGAGATTTTTGGGTCTTCCACCAGTGATCTACCAAGATGAGCACCAATTTAGATTATCAGCGAGCACAGGGCACTAGTGGCTTTGAGCTACCTCATCCAGCTTATCACTATGAAAGAGTCCCCTACAACAATTATCCATGGAGCTGAGAAATTCTCAAGGTACAGCTTGCAGCCTTGTCTTAAAACACTGATTTCAGATGCTGCAGTCTCCTTCCAACCTTTAGGGCCAGAGAAAATATACCTTACAGCAATCCCATTATCCCTTATGTCTCCACCAATGCCTGCCTGTGTGTATTACCAACAGAACTTTCACTGAGATTCAACTTGAGACTGCTTTGGCAGAAGTTCTGAGCAGTGAGATCTGTGAATGAGGTAGGGAACAGCTATTTAACCCCAACTTGTTGAGGATGGAAGTGATTGAATGACTTCCATTGAAAAATAAAAGTGATTGTTAGGACTGCAATCAATAGGAAAAATCAGATCAATCAAATAAAACTATGATGTGTCCTACAATGACATTCTATAGAAAAGAAGTTATCAGTTGAACATCCTTGATGGGACACAATTCTTGATATGATGTTTTGATCTCAGGTGCCGGTATGATTTGGTTAAGTTGAAATAATTTTTATGAAGATGATAAGTTGAAACTTTCCAATAGTGGGTATGAAAAAGCATACAACTACTTTTTTACTTTTTATGTCAATGTAAGATAGCTGCATCCAAAAGAGTTAAGTCATATCTTTATTCTTTCTCCTAACTTCTTTCTCTATCTTGGAATTTCTTGCATCAGGAAACAACCTTGCATGCATTTGAGCAAGAGACATCCAAAGGGCAGACTGGTATATGGACAATGTTATGCCACTTATTTATTTATGTAACAAAAGTAATAGCTAACAATATGATCATGTATTCATTTTGGCTTTGATAGGGGATCATTCCACCTTAAAAACGATAGAAGACCTTATGCCAACTTTGGTGAATTGTTTCATGCAACTTGCTCCATCAGTTCGTGTGATGCCTGTTGCTGAAGTGCAATCCTTTGATTGTATGTTGCACACACTTGACTGCATAAATCTTGCAGTTAGAGTATGTACTCCAGGGCAAGAGGAGCCGGCAAACTCTGGTGCTTTTTCCCCTCAAAATGGACCGCTTCATGTGCCAGGAGTCAGAAGGCATACCATTATTCTGTTACTGAAGAAATTATTTGAAATATTTCCACTTAACCCAGTTCACAATTCCATGGAAAAGGTGATTTTTTTAGTATTTTGTTATCATATGGTCTGTGATCCATGCCACTGTCAATTGAGAATTAACATGATGTAATTGTCGGCATGTAACTAAAGTGGTGCTGTATTGTCGGACAATTGCATCCATTATCTATATATGTTAGTGGGAATACTCACACATGTTATCTAGTCATTCTAGGATGGACCTAAGCCTCAACTTTAAGTAGGTATTAGAGCAGCACATCTGTTCTGTTAGGCCTAGTTTGCACCCCATTTATTGTTTTTCAAGCCTTAATGTGAGGAGAGTCTTTTTTTTTTTTTTTTGGTTTGGGAGGGAGGGTCTCCTACCTTGGCTTAAGTGAGGAAAAATCCTGCCGTTGTTGGTTAAAAAGGCCTCTTAACTTTAACCCAATTTTAAAATGTTATCTGATCAAAGTGTCTATTTTCTCTCACATAGGTTAAAGGTGTTTTTAGTTAGAATTGGTCTTTTAACTTTGGCTAGTCATTTTAGTTTGGACTAGAATGCAACTTTAACAATATAAACATTTAATATTTTGTTTCTTAACAGGTTTCCTTTTCCTCATCAGTTAGATATGAAGATACATCTATACATGTTGGACATAGTTTTCAACTATTACAAATTTGATTTTGTTATATTGGTTCTTTCCAGTTTTAGTTTTCGTCGACCCCCCTCTCTCCCCTCCTCTAGTTCTCACCAACTTCTTAGTTAGTATTCTAGTTCTAGTTATCATATCTCTAGATCAGCAAATGGTCTAGCTGGAGAGGGGGGTTACCCTCTAATCCCTCATTGATTGTATGCCTCTTGACTTCGGGCCTTAATTTGAAAGGTTCTTTTTCTCAAAATAAAAATCTCCTTTCCCTAATATCAGTTTATCTGGTATTTATTGTGCAGCAGATATTTCATTTATGGTTATAGTATCTATTTCTTTGTAAAGCATTCCTCCTTCTGGGTTTCCATTTATTTGTTAAGTTTTCAGTTTTTTTTCCTGAAATCCTTTTGTTTAAGGTTTACCAAAAGATTCTAGCAACTTTCAAGAATGGCATTGTAATATTCATGTTGCTCAAGCAAATCTTGAATGTCGACTGCAACTTTTTTTGTGTCACCATGTTGGAGTCTCTCAAAAGTAAGAAAATAGGAAACTTTTCAACAGTGATCACTCTCTGAAACCCCTTCACCAACTCACCCTGGCTGATTTGTAATTGAGGGGCTGCTCCACTAGAATATGCTGGTTCAGTTCAAGAGCTCTGATATGGCAGTTGCCTTCAGCTTGGTTTTGGGAAAGAAACTCCCCCATGTGCTTCTTGCAATTTTTTTCTGAGGTTGATGACATGTTCAGATCCTTGAACATTTCATTCATCTACCAAAGTGAGTGGTTCAAACATCTTAGCTGATTCCTTGGCTTGTTGTGGAATATGTTATTCCTTAGATTGATTTTCTGTTTTAGTTTTCTTTTTCTGTGCTTTCTTTCTCCATTGTAATGTATCCTTCTGTTGTCTCCTTCAGGTGCTTTTCCTTAATTGTCTTTTTCTCACTGTCTTCAAAAGGAAATATTGGTGTGAATCAACATCTTGAAGACATTGAAGACCTTTATTAACCTCTTGTATTTATAATGATTGGCTCAAGTGTCAAGCTAGTAGTGTAGCTGATTTTGAGTAGTGATCATGTGGCTAGACAATCTATTTTTGCTTGCAAAGCCCTTTGTTGTTTGCTACCTTTTTCTTCATATATTTTTATTTACTCTTTAATAGATGCTTTTCATCAGAAAAGCATGTTGCCATGTCAGATTAGCATATAAGATCTCTTGAGGGTCACCTTAACCACTGCCTATTCATCATTATGTCACTTGATCATTTTTTAAGCTGCTTTTTTGTTTGATGTTGTTTTGGTTTTACATGAGCTAACTGTTCACTTGGCAGGATGAATACAGATACATTGCCTTGAACGTTGGAATTACCGAGATCTTTCTTTACCTAAATGAGTTGATTCAGTTTCCCATGATCCTCATGGAAAAATTTCTCCAATTTATTCAAAGTTTTCTGTCAGAGCAGGTTTGTTCCTCTTTCTTTCGACCTTTTGGCTGAGACATGGATAAACATTTTGATGTAAGCATATCTACAGCTTTTTGTTTTGTCTACTTTTTACTTTCTTTTCAGTTTTGAATGTAAACTGTACAACATGAGCACCACAATTTCTTTATTCGCATTTATCATTTTATTCTATTTTTCTTAAAAATATAATTATTTTAAAATTTAAGATAAAGCTGCATTTACATCTCCTTTTTTCTTGGATATATGTATGCTGCAGTCATTTTGTATTAGAACTGGGTAAATTCTTCTACTGGCCTTCACCTTACCATAATTTTGGGCCCTTTGGAATGTCATGGAATTTGACTGACTTACTTATAATTATTATGCATTCAGTTGGTTCGTCTACCCTATAGTGTATTCTGCTAACATTATGGTTTTTAGTCAATATCCTCTAATCATCTATTGGTCACTGACTTAAATTAGTCAGTGAAGAACTGTTGTTAAATGCCCTTTTTTTTAATATCAATCTGTTCTAATTTCAAATTCTTTTGACTTCTCAGTATCAGTTCTTTTTTTTATTTCTTTAATTTTTGTAGTTCCTTATTGGGATACTCCCTGCTTTTCTAATTTCATCATTTCTTGTTATTTAATGTTATGATCCAGGAGATTGAAATGCTACACTAGTCCTTCATCTTCTGCTATACAATATATCCTGTATAATGCATCATAACGATAATCTGCACGACTCTTCACATTTTTGTTCTGTAACTTTCTATATACAAGTGGAGTTGTCTGTTGTTACAACATTACACTGTTTTGTGGCTTAGTGCAGATTTACAATAATAAACGATCTAACAAGGCAATCTTTGAAAAGCATTTGGCTTCTTTGATCCCATTTATGCCTAAAATTATATTGAAGGTGGACTTCAGTTGGAGATCTCATATTCTGGAGGTTTGTTCTTGTCTTCAAGTCAATGTCTTAATCTTTTATGCTTATAAACACATTCTATTGGAAATGATATGATTTGATAGGCCCCGTAAACTTCTTTATTATGAGTTGGCTGATTTGTAGCAACCAAAAATTGCCTCTTCAGAAGTTCTTTAGTTTCATCATCCACTTGGTAGAAATCTCTTCCAGATATAGATCTCTTTGGATTTTAGTTTCGTTGATAGCATATATAGTCTGAGATTAGAAAAATGTCCTGCAGGTGTTTACAAGAGCATTTCGGGGCTGTAAACCTGACTCAGCTCTAACTTTAGCATGCCTATCTGCAATGGAGGAAATGCTACTTCCTGTAAGTTCATCTCTATTATCTGTTAGTGTGGATTCAGTTATATTATGGTGCTGTCATCCATCTGGAGCAAAGAACCTACCCGCCATTATCTCATGGTAGTGCTTGATGCCATCCTTGTGTTGCAAGAAACAAATGCAGGAGCCGTGGATCTTGGAAGGAAGCAGCCCTGAGCTATTAGACTACCAACTTGCATGGGTACGAGATCTGTCTGAGTTGTTGTTGCGTCTGGGGGATAAGCATCCTTTGTCCTCAAAGGTAATGTATTTCAATCATGGAATTGATGAACAGGATGAATTGGAGTTTGCCCCGAGTGATCCTGATGGTAGAAATCCTCAAACCTGACCCTTTGTCCAACCTGAAAGAATGCCTAACTATAATCCCCTCCCAAGAAACGGTTCAAGTTGGTCAGCTTTATGTTTAACCTGCTCCTAATTTGTCTCACCTTTATTTAAATTTCAAGGTGTGGTGGAAATGGAGTCCATCTAATCACACTTTGACATAAAATTTTCCCCTTTTTATCATATATTTTTCTTTTTTCCTGTTGTATCTCTCCTTAGGGAGCTCCCTGTATTTTCAATCTCCTCTGATAAACTTTTGCCATTTTCCAAAAAAAGAAGAAGAAATAATCGCTTTATAAGCATACACCAACGGGGCATGGGCGTTAAACCCAATCTGCATGTATATTTGTTCTGTTCCTTTTACTTTTTTGTGCAAAAAAATTATTTGATGCCTACAGGAGGTAGGTTTTATGTCAATACTTTAAGTCTGGAGTATGAAATTCTTATTGGAGTCTTAACTGTTTGAGCCAGCTGTGTCTTTTTTCTCTCTTTTAAAGAACTGTTCATTCCAATTACAGGCTGTTTTGCATCTTCAACACCGGTTAGGGCAATGCAATCTTGTTAACTCTCCAATTGCTGGTGAGTATGACAACATGCAGGTGCCATTGAGAAAGTTTTATTGCAGTTGTACAGATGAAGGTAGAGATCAAGAACTCTTGTATCATAATTAAGTATCCAACTTGCAAATTTACTTCAGTTGCTTGGCTTCTTTCTTATTTCACAGTTGTTTGTATTGCAGGAAGGATACACTATGGCCCATTTATAAAGCTTACTAGAGATTGCCAGGAGCTTGCTGTCTGTTGCTTGTATTACTTTTCTTCTTTGGATTCAATGTTGCTCGAATCAGTAGCATCTTGTTGCCTTTGTAAGTGCTTGTAGATGTATGAGCTCCATTTCTCTTGTTCTTGTGGGAAATCCATTCGAACTATTCCCGCATGGTGTTTATGGTGAATTCGTGATGATATTGTTTATTCTTTTCCCGCAATTCAAGTGACCTAGAAATATCTTCTCAGATCAGTGAATCAAATATCTGATGACTTGACCAAGTTTGGTTTAGGCCTTTTATTGTTGAAGGGGCATCCCTGCCCCTTGGGGTTTGAGAATGTCCCACTCCCATATATTAATTCTATTACTATGATGTTGCTCACCATTGAAAATTTTCATATTTTTTTAATATCTCTATTTGCATGCTTTAGAAAAAAAACTCTTTTTACTTTGAATGGTAGTTATGCCCCCTTTTATGTGTTTTTTTTTTCAAGTTTGTATTACTCTGTCATTATTGTAGCCAAACTGTCAATAGTACTGCTATTAATAACAATTGTCTTGTTACTAGGTCAGTAACCTTGGAGGTTTGATATAGATACTTGCCTGTGTACTTGTGCAGTATATGACCTAAACCTACCTGATTAATATCCTCTAATTCTCTTTGGTATGTGGGTCCAGAGGTTATTAATATAGATCAGAGTTCAGACTTTAATAATATTTCATAACGAGGATTTGAGTTAAGAGAGGATAAGGGTATAGAAGTATCATTCTATTGAACATTTTTTCTTTTTTCTCTCTTAAATGGCGAAAAACAGGAACCACAGGTAGACAAGCTCTGATAAAAACCGATAAGTTATTGAAAGAGAGAATTATGCTATAAAAGACAATCACAACTTGCAGATCAAATGGTTAGGACTAACCCACAACAAGAAGTTTACAAGACATCCCCCCAAATGATCTAACAGAAGAGGGTGAGCTCCCTTCTCTTTTCCCTCCTATCTGTAAAGGAAAGGAGCCCCCCCTCGCTCCATTTTCTCAGCTTACAGAGTGGAAGGATTCCTTCTCTCTTTCTGTGGAAAGGAGGGGGACAGGGTTGGCCTCCTTTCTCCTTCCTTCCACTCTTTTCTGTTTTTGTTCTTTCTTGATACATTTTTGAGGAGCTGTAAGAAAGGAAGCATTATGCATGCTTGATGGTGTTGGTCTACGGGCTTGCAAGTGGGATGTATAATCATCCTAAAATTGCCAGTGGTTGAGCCTATTCCAATGTTGTATAATTTGCTTGTTCTTGGACTGGTTCTTTTCAAACTGACGAGTCAAATAGAAGAGAGGCCTCTTCCCAACTAGTAAGCATAGGATTTTTCCAAGACTAAAGCAATGTAGCACTATCAAATATACATACAACTTTTTTCACTCTCAAATGACTACCTTGTAAAGTGGAATATACATTCAACCGCTTATAACTTGTCGGACTGGCTCGTCGTGAACTAACTGGTCAAAGTTAGGATACCTCTTTCCTATTAGCAAGCACATGATCTTTCATAGACCAAACGAATTTAGGACAATTCTCTTAGAACTTCTCTCACTATCAGACAGCTAGTTTGAGATGTGGAACACACGTATTACTGCATAATACTTGAACTCTTCGTTTACTGACCCTTCCCCTTATATCTTGTCTACATGGAATAAGTGGGTTACAAAACTGAAATAGATAAGCTTGGGTTCACTCTGATACCCTATTAAATGTTTTCAATGTGGCCAGCCAAAGTTAGGAGGCTTCTTCCAACTTATAAGCACCAGATCTTACAAAGCCCAGGCAAATGTGAGATTATTCTCTTGCGACTTCTCTCACTTTCAGACATCTAACTTGATATGTAGAGCACGAGTACAACTCCTTAAGGGTGGAATTTTTTATCCGCCAACATTGATATGCATAAGTTTTTCTTTAATTGATATTCATGGTAGACCAGATATAATTTTTATAATATGGTTATCTTTTGACAATGAATTATCTCTCTTTCTTATAATCGTTATTAGTTTGTTTCTTTCCTATCATGTCTGCTGTAATAATATCTCATAAACTTTGAAGGGAGAAATTTCTTTTATTTGCCAAGCAAGTGAATTCTCTGCTTAGATGTCTTTTTCTTCCTTTTTTCCTTTAACACTGCCCTCCCTTGTTTTGTGAGAGGTGGAATACTGGTGGTTGATGTTTGAGAATAATCAATTAATCAAGGTCAACACCATGGAAGTATTTGCCCGAGTATGTAGGAATTGTCCGTATAAATCCTTTTTCCTCCATTCTGATATATCAAATGTCAATTTCATGTCCAATCAGTCTTTTCATGTTTCTCCTTGTTTTTTTTTTGCTCGTTGATCAATTAAAATTTATAAATTCCTTCTCCCTTGTGCTTGTAGGTTTAAATTGAACTTCTATGATCATAATATGATATGTTTAAAATACTTACTAACTGCAAATGTAGGTCCCGATTTGGATCCAGATATATTATTTCGGATAGTAGAGGTAGTCCACTCAGCCTATAAAGCAGGACATGTGCAGATTTCTGACCACATTAGTTTCTTAATCACTTTTCTTGCAAAGTTCAGAGTTATTCCTGGTAAGTTCTGATTAAATTTCTACAGACAGGACCTTATGTTGTGTTTTTTTCTTTTTCTGTCGGTTGTGTTTGGTTTCTAGTTATGTCTTCTCTATGGTTTCTTTACTGGACGTTTACTGAGGCTTATTTTGGATTTGGCTCAATTCAGCTTCATTGTTCCGTTTAATGTGGTCACTTGGATATTTTGATTTTCATTACGATCCTACTGATTTTCTTCGTATTTTCAGAACAATTTAATTTGTATCAGGAGAAAGCACCAACAATTTCAAATCGTGGGACTTATAAGGCCTTAGTCAATGCAGTATGCTCTTGCTTTTCCCAGATGGGTGATGGTTATCTTGTCCTAGAGATATTGCAGAAAACCACTTTCCGTTTGCTGGTACCTTTCAACTATCATCTTTACTTGGTACGAACATGATTGATATTTTTTTCAAGAGAAAACAGGCGGTTCTTCTTAACACAATGTTTGGCTTCTAGGTCTTCTGCACGTGTCAAACATCCATGGAAAGACCTGATCTGATAGCACCCAACCTCATTTCTATTGATTGTTCTCTCTATAATTAGTGCTTGTTCCTAACCTTTTGATCATGGTGCATATACAGTTTTTTTTTTATTGTTACGTACACAGATATGTTATCATGCAAAAGAAAGATCTTCTCAAAGTGGATGCTCTTACCCTTGTACTGCCTCCTTGGCATTTTGAATCTGCATATCATATAGCATATATTAGCCGGTGAACTGACAGAAATGAGCTTGTGAACTTTACAACATAGTTATTCTTCTGGAGGTCTTCTTAGCGATAGTGATCTTCTCTGAAAATTTTAATGTTTTGTTTAAATGACAGCACCTCAAACTGCCTCTGGAGAACACGCGTGCAGTTCTCAGGCTGCTGCTTCTGCTGAGCCCTGAATCCAGAAGTCTTCCAGAAGAGGGTATTGGCACTTTAAGTTACTCTCTTTCTGGCTACTTGATTGGTGCAGCTTCTGTAAGTGTTTACTGTGTTAATACAAAATACTTCAAATCCATTTCGTATGCTCTTAATTTTTTAGGGGGCCAATCCACTCCTGGTTTTGTTTTTGGGGGGGGGGGGGGGGGGGGGGGGGGCATTTCTCTCTATCTAAATTCAGCAACATTGTAATTTGATAAAAGAAACTAGACCTGGAATTCTGTGATGTGGAAATGACATTTTAAATTTCTGTTCCTATTAAAGAATGAACTAGGATCTTCATTTCTTTTGATTTTACCTTTTCAGCCTATGTGTTTACTCTCCCTTTACATTTTCAAGTGATAAATAGAAATAGGGGCATCAGTGTAAATTTAGACAATTGGCGAGCTTGTAGTTGTCATGATTTCTAAAGAGTGAGAAAAGGTGGGTGAAATTTAGTCCAGCATTTGTGCCCTCTGACAGAATTCCAGCAGACTCGGTCCAAACACATTAGATCCCTCTTCATATATATCAGATTGTTTTTTTGTGGGGGGTATATGATTGGTTGGTTAAAGCAAAGAGACTAAATTTTTGTTTCTTGATTTGCCGCAGTTCTTGCTAGCAAACAATAAGAGTGCTGAGAATTGTCATTGGCTTCGAATCTTCCAGTACTATATGCAGCCTGCGATTATCCTACTGCATAGAAGCAATAAACTTCTTAGTCTTGTGCTTGAGTTGCTTGTGTCCTCGATCATGGAATCTAATTCATCATCTATTCCTGAAGGTGGAATTCAATCTTCATTAGAGCTGTTAAGTAGGATACATGCAGTTGCTTCCCTCACTAAATTCATCTACGAGGATGTGAAGCTTCACCAAACTCTTTCTTCGTGTAGATTGCTTATCAAGTGTATTTTGCAGGTTATACTCAACGTTCAGGTAAAATTACTTGGCATTTTGAGTTTATGTTTTTATCTGTTCTCAAAAGAGTGTACGATTCAAGCTCCCAAACTTTGTGAACTTCTATGTATATATTGTATAACTGGTTATTCTGTTGCATTTCTGGTTTATGCAGGTTTCAAATGAGAGCACCATAAACCTTGAGGAAAAACACAAGCTGCAGTGTGCATTTGATCAACTGAAGACTCAAACTGATAGATTACATAGGTGGGATGCCACTGATTTCCAGGGATTGTCAGAAGTCAGATAGCTTACAGACGTTCCTGTTGATGTTGGAGGGTCCCGACTCCAGCACTTTCATCAACCAAGAGGGGGCCAAAGCCTGTACAGTCCTTGTTTGCAAGACTAAGAGTTGGAGGTTGCCTAATAGGATTTATTTATACTAGAGCTTACTGTACGAGAGGGTTGATGTCAAGGCTGTCAGGACTAAGTGAGGAAGGCCCTGCCAAGTTGAGTGAGGCAATTGTTTGGGAAATTGGCCGGGTTTGAATTTGGTTGGTGATCTCTGAGAGGAGAGTACCCTTGGTGGTATGGAACAATTCTCTTTCATGAAACAGGACGATGTGCACCATCACAGTGATGAATTCAGTCGGCGTGGATACCGGGTTTGACGATTGTACAAGCAAGCAATTTTACCCAGCCTCCGGTCAGATGACATCCATATGTTCAATTTAAATGTTATATATATCTTTATTCTAATATGAACTACACAATCCGAAATTTTCCCAGTTTATGAAAAAAATTCATAGTTGCTTCTGGTCAGGAATTTCTAAACATGTCAAATATCATCAATGAAATATCTTTTCGAACATACTAGTGAGCATATATAGCAATCAAATAACTCTTCCCTGTGTTACAATCATTTAGTTTGGTTTCTCCATACTACAGCAATTGGTAAAGCAAAATGGAAGTCATGGCACTAGCAGTTTGACCGTATGGGCGTTGCGGTAAATGATCGTTGGGAGGTGGGAACATCC